>NC_059162.1:72884445-73529749 GCF_019923935.1 Bubalus bubalis | reverse complement strand
TTTGCTATCTCTTTAAAGCTTACTAAATCATATCCAGATTTGTAAACACAAAAGCACTGGATCCAAGATACATTTGCTTTTCAAACACTCAGAATGAAAAAAAGGTATTTTGCAGGGTGTAATTGAAAAATTCCTATCTATTTTCAAAAGCTAACAAATCAACAGTTGTGTGAGATTAAAAAAAAAAATACAAAACATCACCTCTTAACTTATTATGGGCTTAATTGCTTCCTCATAATGGTGTGTGACAATGTGATTGCAATAAAAATAGCACCTGCTTTGAAAATCCCATATCAAAGAGATGCCATCGAGGAGCAGGAAGCTCACACAGCAGCCATGTTCTTCTTCATCTACTCCTTAGCTTGCTCTGCTTCTTATCTATCTCCTTTAAGCCTATTTAGACTCACTGCCTGAATAACAGATGTTTATTCTGTTAGCACCCTTAAAATGTCTGCATCTAGATGCTCAGTATTGAGATTTCAAAGACACAGAAGTACATGCAACTAGTTGGGTCCAAACTCAGAGACCATTGTCCTTATAATCACAGAAGCCCCCTGCATGGGCAATCTGCTCTCTGTGTGAGAGAAGTCAAAGACTGTGAGCCAGACTGCACAAGCATCTTGTGTCAATAACCCTGCCAAAAGAATGGACTGTTCTCATTCTTCAGTTGATCTAAAGAAGAAAAATCTTTGATTTTAAGGTTAATGGGTTAAGTTCATTCCTATTATGGATTTACATTTATTTGCACTAACATAGCTTAATCTTTAGGCAATGGCACCCCACTCCAGTACTCTTGCCTGGAAAATCCCATGGATGGAGGAGCCTGGTAGGCTGCAGTCCATGGGATCGCGAAGAGTCGGACACGACTGAGCGACTTCACTTTCACTTTTCACTTCCATGCATTGGAGAAGGAAATGGCAACCCACTCCAGTGTTCTCGCCTGGAGAATCCCAGGGACAGGGGAGCCTGGTGGGCTGCCGTCTATGGGGTTGCACAGAGTCGGACATGACTGAAGCAATTTAGCAGCAGCAGCAGCTTAATCTTTTCATAAATATATATCTAATCCTATATTCTTTCACTGGTAATTTCTTACTTTGTGTTTAGAGCAAAGGAAGAGATCCTTTACATTTTCTATGACAAGCTGACCAAGGACTCAATAGTCGCTAAGTTGTTTCCAACTGTTGTGATCCCAGGGGCTGTGGCCTACCCAGCTCCTCTGTTCATGGGATTTCCCAGGTAAGAAATACCAGAGTTGTATTGCCATTTCCTTCTCCAGGGGATCTTCTTGACCCAGGGACCAAACCTGTCTCTCCTGCATTTCAGGCAGATTCTTTACCACTGGGCCACCAGGGAAGCCCTCAATAGGTTTAAAGACATTTAAATTACTAGCTATGATTCACTCAGTAAAAATGCATAGTATTCCATTCATCCTTTAAAAATGAGAATAATAAAAACAAACTCCAGTTCCTGGAATACAGTAGATACTTAAATGTTTGTTGAGTAATTCAGTAAGCAAACAAAGATAAACTGTGGTTCTATATTAATGAATTGTGTCAACTGTAAAATAAATTAATACTCCATTCTAACTCCATTCTAACTCTAGAATTGTAAGTGATAGACATTCAATGATGTAAAGAGATTAAAGAAAGTGTTTTGCACTTAGATGTGGTATGAGCCATACAAAGAGAATGGCCAACAAAGACAGTAGGATAAATAATAGTAAGAGATGTACTTAAAGGGAATTATGTAGCCATACATAACACACAGGTAACACTAACAATGGGCTTTCTTGTGGCTCAGCTGATAAAGAATCCACCTGCAATGCAGGAGATCTGGCTTTGATCCCTGGGTTGGGAAGATCCCTTGGAGAAGGGAAAGGCAACCCACTCCAGTATTCTGGCCTAGAGAATAGTCCATGGGGTCACAAAGAGTCAGACACAGCTGAGCAACACACACACCTCATATATACCAATGATTTAGAGACACACGTAGACACTTATTGAAAGGTCAAAGGGACATGAAGAAATATTATTATGAGTAGAGAGGGGATAGCCACAGCATATGTGTTTATAGGGTAATGCTCTGAAAGACTGCAAGTGCCCTCTTGTGTATTCACAGCTTAAGATATGAATGGCAACACCAGCTTTTGGTGCTTGCCCTTTTGGCTAGATGACATTAAACTAGGTGCATAATTAACCTGCAGGCTGAAGGTTTTCACTCCTGCTGTAAACGCAGTCTGTGTTCAGTCCCATCCTAAATGACATATGTGCAGTAACAGTGTTCAAACCAAAGCTTCGCAGAAATAAGACTTGCCTTTATCCACAAAACAGCTGTCAGAGTAAGGCCCTGAATGTGAGCTTTAATAATTTCAAATGCTGAGGCCATATTGCCAGTGAGCTGTCAGTGAAATACACAGCTAAAGGAGAAGGAATAATTTGCATAGTTGGGTATCTCTGGGACTTCGAAGAAAATAATACCTATTATGTTTAAATATTGTTCTAAAAATGTCACATATATAAAATTATTTAATCTTCCCAATAGTTCATATTTTCCCCATTTCCTAGATAGGGAAGACTGATTCACATAAGCATGGGAGATCTGTTTTAACATAGTTTGTGTAATTTTTAAGATCTTTGCTCTTAACCATGTTACTTGCTGCCCCTCAGGGATCTAAGCCCAAAATATAAAAGTTGAAAAATTTTAGAGTAAGATTTGCCATTAAAAACAAGCAAACAAAACTACCTTCAGAGTTTTTCTAAGAAAAAAAGGATACTTAAAAATCATTGTCACATACACGCAATAAAGCATTTTTAAGACTTCTGTTTACAAATCAGTATGAAGTAAGGAAAAACCTTGGTATGATCAACACATAATTTTTTGGTTCTATGATTCAGAGGTAACATCTGGGTAGTTTTAGAATTTTTTTCACAAACCACATTGACTAGAATTGTTGATACTGGCAAGCATAGCCATGCTATTTCCAATGAACTTAGATTCACTGAACAATCTATGTCTAAAGAAGGAAAAAAGTACCACCCAATATTTAAATGAATTATTTTCCAGGTCAGGAATATACATCACTATGTACTATAGCAGTTTTTATTGTTATTAAGGTAAATTTAAGGCCAAAAAAGAACTTGAAGACATGCAAAGTCTAAATTGCATTTCATTTTCAATTCAAATGCTCAGTGGATTGCATCCTTATCCTTCAGTTCAGTTCAGTTCAGTTCAGTCGCTCAGTTGTGTCCGACTCTTTGCGACCCCATGAATTGCAGCATGCCAGGCCTCCCTGTCCATCAAAAACTCCTGGAGTTCACTCTAACTCATGTCCATCGAGTCGGTGATGCCATCCAGCAATCTCATCCCTCTGTCATCCCCTTCTCCTCCTGCCCCCAATCCCTCCTAGCATGAGAGTCTTCTCCAATGAGTCAACTCCTTGTATGAGGTGGCCAAAATGCTGGAGTTTCAGCATTAGCATCAGTCCTTCCAATGAACACCCAGGACTCATCTCCTTGAGGATGGACTGGTTGGATCTCCTTGCAGTCCAAGAGACTCTCAAGAATCTTCTCCAACACCACAGTTCAAAAGCATCAATTCTTTGGCACTCAGCATTCTTCACAGTCCAACTCTCACATCCATACATGACCACTGGAAAAACCATAGCCTTGACTAGACGGACCTTTGTTGGCAAAGTAATGTCTCTGCTTTTCAATATGCTATCTAGGTTGGTCATAACTTTCCTTCCAAGGAATAAGTGTCTTTTAATTTCATGGCTGCAGTCACCATCTGCAGTGATTTTGGAGCCAAAAAAATTAAAGTGTGACACTGTTTCTACTGTTTCCCCATCTATTTTCCATGAAATGATGGGATCAGATGCCATGATCTTCGTTTTCTGAATGTTGAGTTTTAAGCCAACTTTTTCACTCTCCTCTTTCACTTTCATCAAGAGGCTTTTTAATTCTTCTTCACTTTCTGCCATAAGGGTGGTGTCATCTGCATATCTGAGGTGATTGATATTTCTCCCGGCAATCTTGATTCCAGCTTGTGCTTCTTCCAGCCCAACATTTGTCATGATGTACTCTGCATAGAAGTTAAATAAGCAGGGTGACAATATACAGCCTTGGCATACTCCTTTTCCTATTTGGAACCAGTCTGTTGTTCCATGTCCAGTTCTAACTGTTGCTTCCTGACCTGCATATAGGTTTCTGAAGAGGCAGGTTAGGTGGTCTGGCATTCCCATCTCTTGAAGAATTTTCCACAGTTTATTGTGATCCACACGGTCAAAGGCTTTGGCATAGTGAATAAAGCAGAAATAGATGTTTTTCTGGAATTCTTTTGCTTTTTTCATGATCCAGCGGATGTTGGCAATTTGATCTCTGGTTCCTCTGCCTTTTCTAAAACCAGCTTGAACATCAGGAAGTTCATGGTTCACGTATTGCTGAAGCCTGGCTTGGAGAATTTTGAGCATTCCTTTTCTAGCGTGTGAGATGAGTGCAATTGTGCGGTAGTTTGAGCATTCTTTGGCATTGCTTTCTTTGGGATTGGAATGAAAACTGACCTTTTCCAGTCCTGTGTCCACTGCTGAGTTTTCCAAGTTTGCTGGCATATTAAGTGCAGCACTTTTACAGCATCATCCTTCAGGATTTGAAATAGCTCAACAGGAATTCCATCTCCTCCACTAGCTTTGTTCGTAGCGATGCTTTCTAAGGCCCACTTGACTTCACATTCCAGGAGATCTGGCTCTACAATGAAATCCTTATTAATGAAAGATGGGCTGAGTAAAACTTCTTTTTGTTAGTGACTTGAGCCAAATCATGCAGAGCCTGTGGCCTCTCAGACAATCTGTCTAGAAAGCCATTCATGGGAGGTTTTCTCCACCTGTTAGGTCCACTGTGCTGTGCATACCATTTTGCTCTCACTTTGGGAGCTCTCTGGCCATTCCCTGATCTATCCATACTTCATTATCCTTCAGCCAGACAAATGGCAGCAATTGTAACATCTTGGTAGGGATGACATACTATGGTATGGTTGAAAAGGCCTTTCTATTTAAAACACACAAACACACACACACACACACCCACCCACACATACACACACACACACACACACACACACACTGTTTTGTAGTGCTTAAAACTTTCCCAAAATATTCTTCCCATGGAAACTTTGTCTTTTCTTTCAGCTCAAAGTGATGCTGTAAGAGAAATATTTAAGAGGCTTACAGAGGACGAGATGGTTGGATGGCATCATTGATTCAATGCACATGAGTTTGAGTAAACTCTGGGAGTTGGTGTTGGACAGGGAGGCCTGGTGTGCTGCAGTCCATGGGGTCGCAAAGAGTCAGACACGACTGAATGACTGAACTGAACTGATTTTGTTCTCAAGTGAAAAGATCCTTGTGGGTTACCCTTGCTTATTTATGAAGGATTCACTGGGAGAATAATTTATACTTACTATTCCATGATATGCGTTGCATGTCTACAAGGTTCAAGGCCCTTTGCCAGCCCTGGTTTTGGTCTCTCTTCAGGGAATGCTAACTGCCTGGAAGGGCGGGTAAAGCGAAGGCACAAGTAAACGCGACACAAGCGCCAGATCTCACCTCTCCTACCCCTTCAGGGCCGCTGTTTATGACCAGTACTGCAGTTTCAAAGGGGCCTTCTGTTCCCCTTGGACAACTCATTTCTGAATAATGAAAATTTTCTATCAATCTTTAGCCATTGGAGCTTCTGATGCCTTTTTCAAGGTCTCCCCAGGTGGCCCTAGTGGTAAAGAACCTGCCTGCCAATGCAGATTAGATGTAAGAGACGTGGTTTTGATTCCTGGGTTGGGAAGATCCCCTGGAGGAGGGCATGGCAACCCACTCCAGTATTTCTGCCTGGAGAATATCATGGACAGAGGAGCCTGGAGGGCTGTACAGTCCATAGCGTCGAACAGAGTCAGACTGAAGCAACTTGGCATGCATGGATGCATGCCTGATTCAAAGATATTTTCTTCTCTGTTTTTGACTCTTTGGTCTCATTTGGACCTCAGCTCCTTTCCTATTCTGGCTCCCTCTCCTGGGTTTTGCCTTAATAACTTCTTCTGCAGCTCACTGCTCTTTGATCTTGGGTCTCAGCTGGGTGCCTTTTTTTTCTTGTTGATATTTAAAATGAAATTTCATGTTTTAGATTTTTTTTCAGTGGAATTGAAAAGTTTGTAGTTAAAATAGATATGCTGCATTTTCACTTTAAAACTTTTAGATTATCTGGATGTGCCAAAGTTTGTAGCACAGAATTGCTTATAAAACATTCAAATTTTAACTCAGTAACACAGAGAGTGTATAAGTCACACATTTTAATAAACTTTCATGAATGGTGTATTTTGTACCTTTCTTATAGCTGTGAGTCTTCATACAAGAATAAAAATAGAATCAGTTGCTTTTTTTGTAATCAGGCAATAGGTTCATATTCCCTGGATTGTTTGCATGATAAGTCACTTCAGTTATGTCTGACTCTTTGCAACTCTGTCAATTGTAGCCTACCAGGTTCCTCTGTCCATTGAATTTCCCAGGCAAGAATACTGGACTGAGTTGCCATTTCCTTCTCCAGGGATCTCCCCAACCCAGGGACTGAATCCACATGTCTTACATCTCCTGCCTTGGAAGATGGGTTCTTCACCATTAATGCTACCTGGCATTGTTTAAATGTACTCAAAACCCACGGATACTGATTTCAAAGGATTTTATTTCAAAAAATTTCAAAGATTTTATTTCAAAGAAAATAAAATGTATCTGAAAATATGATGCAGCTATAAGTCATGAATGGAGAAGGAAATGGAAACCCACTCCAGTATTCTTGCCTAGAGAATCCCATGGACAGAGGAGCCCGGTGGACTGCCGTCTATGGGGTCGCACAGAGTTGGACACGAGTGTAGCAACTTAGCAGCAGCAGCAGCATGAATCATGAATCCAGTTTATTTAATGTTAAAGTACACAAAAATTCAGTTTGAATAAAGTGAAAAGTGGCTATAATCTTCCAATTTTTTTAGTGAAACATGCACTAATGGAAGAAGAAATGAAAAATGTCTACCCAAGACCCTGCTATAGAACATTGGTGGTCAAGCTTCCTCATTGCTTCTAATATTTCATCCAGTGACTATAAAATACCAGCTCTAAAACCAGGCTTGCAGTTAGCTTGTCTGGATTAGAAACCTCTCTTGTCTTGTAAATCTTTCCAAGTTTTCTTCAGGTTGAAATCAAATCAGGCCTTCTTTTTTACCTACCAACTCATATTACACCATATCAGAAATAATTTTAGGGCTGAAGGCTAATTGAAGCCCTAAAAATAGAGGTAATCATTTTGAATTGTACTCAGAAAAAATAAAAGAGCCTATAGAAATTCCATACTTCTGTTTTGGAGGTATTTTATCTGAAGGGAAGAGGATCGATATTTCTTCCCTTTCATTCATTCACCCATTTGTCCAATTAATCATCTATATTCATTCATTCATCCTTTCATTCAACAGACATTTGTTAATTACCTACTATTATCCCAGTACAACTTAAACACTAGGGATTCAGCAGTGAACAAACAAGTTTCTTTCTATCAGGGAACTTACATGTGGGCAGGGAAGGGGATAAAAAATGTCAGATGGTGGTGACAAGTGTTAAGAAGATAGAATAAGGGAATAGAAAGTGAGTGGAAGGGAAGGGTAATATTTTATGTATGATCAGGAATTTGGAGATTTTTGACCAGAGATTTGAATAAAATAACAATATGGGCCATCAAAATATTTGAGGCAAAATTGTATTAAACAGAGGGACCAATTAGTCCTATTGCCCCAAGGTAGGCACATACTTGGTGTTTTTAAAAACAGCAGTAAGTCAGAATGGCTGGAGTACAGTAGGAGAGTCCAGTGAGAGAGTGATTGCAAGAGATAGGGTTATAGAACTAGGGACAATAATATACAGGGAACTTTGGATTTTATTTTTAGTGAGACAGGAAACTATTGGAGGACTTTGACCAGAGGAGTGACAAGTTTTAAATATATCACTCAGGCTTTTTGTGGGAGAGAATAGATTGAGATGAGGCAATGTGGGAAGCTAGAGGGATGAATTAGGAGTCCATAGTGATAGTCCAAGTGAGACATAAGTTTTAGCAGTTGCTTTTAAGAAATCTTCAAAGGGGACACCAATCACTGTGCCCCACACTGCCAAAATCTTCTCTGTGTAATAAAGAAATATAGCTCCTGGTACCCAGTGTGCATGGCAGACAGAGAGATTGTCTTTCTCTGCAAGCTTAAATGTTTGTTGTTACTGGTAATAATCATGGCGGGTCTCTATATTCCAAAACAACTTCATAGGCAAATAGAAGCCACTGAAAATATGTTTTAGTAAAAAATATTTTTAGTGAAATACCTTTTTAAAAATTGAAGTCATATTGAGGTTGTTGAATCAGTAATGAGACAATAAGTTAGAAATAAGTCCTGTTTCAATGGCTGGTCAAAGAATCCACCTGCAATGTGAGAGACCTGGATTCTATCCCTGGGGTGAGAAGATCTCCTACAGATGGGAAAGTCTACCCACTCCAGTGTTCTGGCCTGGAGAATTTCAGGGAAGAAATAGTCCATGGGGTTGCAAAGAGTCGGACATGACTGAGCGAGTTTTACTTTCACTTTTCAGACAAGCATACAGAGACAGAAAGAATAGTGTTTGATTAGGGCTGAGAAGGATGGGAGGTATGTGTAGGGGGGGTGATAGCTAGAGGTACAGGGTTTCTTTTATGAATGCTAAAGATGTTCTAAAATTGATTGTGGGGATGGGTGCACAACTGTGGACACATATTCAGTTGGCTCTTGCATAATATGGGTTTGAATTGCATGGGTTAGCTTATACACAGATTTTTTTCAATCAGTACTGTATGACGTGTGGTTGGTTGACTCTGTGGATGCAGAGCAGGGATTCAAAGGACCAATATTAAATTTATATTCAAATTTTTAGTTGGGTGGGGATTTGCCACCCTAATCCCTACATTATTCAAGGACCAACTGTACTAAAAACATAAAATTGTACACTTTTAATAGGTGAATTGTATGCTGTGAGTTATATCTTAATAAAACTGGTATCCAAAAGATGATGATACAACTGATGAAGTCTCATATATATAAAACAATGATCACATAATTCATGTTAATTTTTAAAAAAGCTAATATATCAGTGAGTCAAGAAACTAAAGTGATTCTGTGCTAAATTTCTTGAGAATATTTACAAACTATCTGTCCACTTTGTTTTTGGGAATGGTTATGCTCATCTATGTATTTTATATTCTCTTTTTGGGAAAATTCAGTTCAGTCACTCAGTCATGTCTGACTCTGCGATCCCATGAACCGCAGCACACCAGGCCTCCCTGTCCATCATCAACTCCTAGAGTCAACCCAAACCCATGTCCATTGAGTCGGTGATACCATCCAACCATCTCATCCTGTCTTCCCCTACTCCTCCTGCCTTCAATCTTTCCCAGCATCAGGGTCCTTTCAAATGAGTCATCTCTTCGCATCAGATGGCCAAAGTATTGGAGTTTCAGTTTCAACATCCGTCCTTCCAATGAACACCCAGGACTGATCTCCTTGAGGATGGATGGGTTGGATCTCCTTGCAGTCCAAGGGACTCTCAAGAGTCTTCTCCAACACCACAGTTCAAAAGCATCAGTTCTTCTGTGCTCAGCTTTCTTTATAGTCCAACTCTCACATCCATACATGACCACTGGAAAAACCATAGCCTTGACTAGATGGACCTTTTTTGGCCAAGTAATGTTGGGAAAACTGGGGAGAAGGAAAAGTCAGATTGAACATGAACTCTTTGGAAAGAGAAAAGTATCATTAACCACTAGTTGACTACCATTCATCATTAGGCTTCCCAGATGGCACAGTGGTAAAGAATCTGCCTGTCAGTGCAGGAGACATAGGATTCAATCCCTGGGTCAGGAAGGTCCCCTGGAGTAGGAAATGGAAACCTACTCCAGTATTCTTGCCTGAGAAATTTATGGAGAGAGGAGCCTGGTGGGTAGGCTGCAGTCCACGGGGTCGCAAAGAGTTGGACACAACTGAGTAGGCACATAGTGCATACATACACACTGTATTTATCAGTAATTAACTGCCCCAAGAAAATTAACTGCCTGAATTTGTGTTTGTATTAGATATGCCTAGAAGGTTTGTTTGAGGTATCCTTAGTGCTCATGGTAAATTTCCAGCAAGGAGCGCTCTCTAAGTCAGGCATCGAGAAAAAGAAGTATGATTTTTCTTTTTTCAAGTCAAGAAAGACAATCTATAATGAACACACACTTCCTGAAGCGACACTGCCTTTCAGAGGTTTCTTAAGAATTCT
The DNA here is from genome assembly GCF_019923935.1 of Bubalus bubalis. Classification (NCBI taxonomy): domain Eukaryota; kingdom Metazoa; phylum Chordata; class Mammalia; order Artiodactyla; family Bovidae; genus Bubalus; species Bubalus bubalis. Next base: position 73,519,389 of record NC_059162.1, on the reverse strand, counting down.
CACTATTGTCAATAAACTTTTATCTGAAGATACTTTCTCACAGGACCTGCATGATCTGATGGACCTGGTTCTTTCATCTACTTCTATTACCAAAAGCTGCCAATCCATGGCTCAAACCAGCTGCTGCTGCTGCTGCTAAGTCACTTCAGTCATGTCTGACTCTGTGCAACCCTGTAGACGGCAGCCCACCATGCTCCACCATCCTTGGGATTCTCCAGGCAAGAACACTGGAGTGGGTTGCCATTTCCTTCTCCAATGCATGAAAGTGAAAAGTGAAAGTGAAGTTGCTCAGTCGTGTCCAACTCTTAGCGACCCCATGGACTGCAGCCTACCAGGCTCCTCCATCCATGGGATTTTCCAGGCAAGAGTACTGGAGTGGGTTGCCTTTGCCTTCTCCATCAAACCAGCTACCTACCAAACTATGTTTGTTGAGAGTTTCAATAGTAATACTGTAAGATCACTCTATGTATGCCCTTTGAATAGATAAGAGAATGCATAAATACAGTTTATACACCCTGAGTCAAAGTCTGTTGAGCTTAGTGGTGTACAAATGAAAAAAATAACAGGTATTCATAGATCTGTTATTAAGTTTTGTACCAAGAATTACTGGATCTTATGCAGATGTATTTAGAACTGCTTCTTTGAAAGGTACATCTGTACTTATATCCCAACTCCTAGAATATTGTGAAGCATTTCTATCAGATTATAATGATACTTCAAATGTAATGAATCCTAGCACCCTTTGTGGTGCTGAAAAATTACTTTGCATATTAATAAACTCGCTAAACAGATATAATTGCTTTCTTATCCCAAGGAAAAGGAGGATGAAGAACTACTTTTAGGGCAATAAAGTAAAGGGTTTGTAAAGGGTTTTTATATTGAAAAAGTACATAGGCACAATAGTATTTTGTACTGGTTTGGAGCAACAGACAAAACAAGGCCCTGGATTAGGGTACTGTGATGAATTAGTTTCAATCCAAGGTCATAATTCTAATTGTCAATGGAGCCTAGACATCTTGTAGAGACTGTCACAAGTGAAATGGGGCCAGGTACTCTTGAGAGAGCATTTTGTCCCCCTGGATGCTATTATGGCTGGAATCTGAATATGCTGATGCAGAATATGGGCAGGTGTCCCTGGCTACTGATGATGCATGGAAACCTGGGCTGTTTTTGGTATGTACACAGGAAGAGTAGGCTGTAGAGGTAGGAACACATGTGGATAGGTGCTTACTTATGTGCCTAGCTAGACTATGTTTCTTTTTGTCCTGCTCTAACCAGCAAATAGCTAGATGTTCACTATTCATAGCCTCAAATTCACGCTAAAAGTAAAATTCCCCTACAGACTTTTTCAAGTGAACAAATCCCCAATTTCCATTTTCTGGAAACTTTACTCCTGATTCCATTTTCTATCACTGCTTTTATTCTTCTCCAAATCACTTCAATTAATCATGTCTTTCAAGCACTATACAGGGCTGTAATTGATTTTGAGTAGGGCACTGTATATTAGAAGATCAGCTCATTTTACAGAAGCAAAAAATTGAGAAAGGGTGGTAGGAAAAGTAACTTTGGAGGAAGGAGCAGAAGTGTGAAGTATGACTATAATTTATTGGTTGAGTTTCGAGGACTTGAATGGAATTTCATTATGTTACCTTTTCTCTCAATAAATTTTAAAATCCACTCAATACTCCACTCAACACAGATGCCATATTCTTACCTTACCATGCTTCATTAAAGGTCCTAAATAGGATGCTGACTGAGAGATTCTTAGTTTTCCTTGTATAGATTTCCTCAGCACCTCTGTTCATTTCTTAGGAAATTTAGTGTTTCCTGCATTGTTCTGTTCCCTGGTTTGTTATCCGATTGAGAATTGGTGTCATGTGTCGTCTACCACTGTTTCACCTACACTACCCACCACCGTGTCATATCCCACTAGGTACTAAATATTTTTGAGTGACTCAGTGCCAAAATATATTGCACCTTATTCTACAAGTAAATTAACACATTTTGTTAGCTAATAAACACAACTGCTAAAAATCACTGTAGATGGTGATTGCAGCCATGAAATTAAAAGACACTTACTCCTTGGAAGGAAAGTTATGACCAACCTAGATAGCATATTGAAAAGCAGAGATATTACTTTGCCAACAAAGGTCCGTCTAGTCAAGGCTGTGGTTTTTCCAGTGGTCATGTATGGATGTGAGAGTTGGACTGTGAAGAAAGTTGAGCGCCAAAGAATTGATGCTTTTGAACTGTTGTGTTGGAGAAGACTCTTGAGAGTCCCTTGGATTGCAAGGAGATCCAACCAGTCCATCCTCAAGGAGATCAGTCCTGGGTGTTCATTGGAAGGACTGATGCTGAAGCTGAAACTCCAGCACTTTGGCCACCTCATGTGAAGAGTTGACTCATTGGAAAAGACCCTGATGCTGGGAGGGATTGGGGGCAGGAGGAGAAGGGGACTACAGAGGATGAGATGGCTGGATGGCATCACTGACTCGATGGACATGAGTTTGGGTGAACTCTGGGAGTTGGTGATGGACAGTGAGGCCTGGCGTGCTGTGATTCATGGGGTCACAAAGAGTTGGACACGACTGAGTGACTGAACTGACTGACTGAGAAATACTGAATTATCAGTAAATTTTCATGAGCATTACTTGTCCTGGTGTAATTCTGGACTAACTGCCAACAATCAGGACCTGTGATTAAGCAATAAAGTGGTTGCTATTTGGTGAATATGACTCTATTTGGATTAGAGATCTATTTCTAAAATATATTTTATATTTATTTCCATCACACAAAAATATAGCTGGTCTCTGATATATGAAAAAAAATCTATAATAATTTACATGTTGAGATCAATTCTTACTACTTTTTAAAAATGCAGTTGTTAATAAGACTCTTAGATAAGGATTTTATTCAGAAAAGGATACTAATGAATCCTTTAGACCCTTACCATTTCAGGGGGGCTTGGGTACCAATAGTAATCAACATGGCCTGGAGTTGCTAGGAAGGTAGGTCTCAAATCTTACTGTGTCTGAATTTGACAGGCCCTACAAACCCAACCAGCCTAGTTGATGCGGGTGAGCAGCTTAGTGAGGTTTTGAATATTAGTGCTTCCATATGAGCAGAATCATGGAAACATACTGGTCACATGGAAACATACTGGTCACCTATCTTCTGAAATGGGATAAAGCAGTCAGTTAAGAGATAGCATTTATAGAGTGCTCACTATCTACAGAGGTCTAGGTGAGGCTCTTCAGGTTATCACAAATGAATGGTTCTCGGAAAACATGTTTCCAGGTACCTCTAGTCGAATATAGGAGACATAGGTCCAAAATCATTATCATACACGTGACGTCATAATACCCTTTTTCCTGGCAAAATGCGCAGCACTGTCTGGAACTGTAGTCAACCACATGACCAATGTGCTGTGTGATCAACAGTTATTCAGAAGTAATATGAGGATAAGAGCTATTTTGTAATCAGTGTGGCAAAGTACAGAAAAGCATCGGAATAAGGACACACGATCATATAAATTTACACATAGTCTGGTGTGGTGATTGTATTACTGGCCCAGTTCTTTACCCTCCCTGTACCTATACCCTTTGCCATGTACTTTTCAGAGCCTCCCACTGTGGGTAGTATGTACTTCTGTCTCTCATGACTTTGGTTCAGCTATGAGACTTGCATTGGTCAATGACCTGAGAGAAATGACAATGTGTCAGTTCTGACTCTCAGCATCAAAAGGACTTTGTGGACTCTGATGAACACAAGTGCGTGAACTGAGGCTGGGGAGACAAGCAGAGGTCAGTGCAGTAGTAATAGAACTGGCTTTTACTTTTAGTGATCACAGCTTTTTTTTTTTTTTTTTTTTTTTGGTAAGGATTCCCATTCTGCTCAGTAGCATAGGTATCTGAATGCATATTATTACCTACATTAGATTTTTAGCTCCTTGAAGATGAGAATCTATATTATCTATTATTGAATACTTCCATGGAAGCACAGGTATTTGGTAAATATGCCAAGAGGTAACTCAAATTGTTATATATGTTAATAAACTACTAAGAACACAAACAGAGACAAGCATTTACAAAAAAAGACAATCCAGAGAGGAAAAATACTGCAAAATTACAAAAGACTGTTTTATCCTGCCCATATATTTTATACTTTCTGATCCTTGAAGATGGGAATCTAAATTATACAACACTGTAGATTCTCCATACTTAGCACATGGTTGACATTTGGTAAATATGTCAAATGGTAACCAAAATGAGTACATGTATGTCAGTATTTTTTTTTAATTGCTGACTATTATATCCTATAAAAGAAACTGAATCATAAAAACTATAGGTGTTCATTTACCGTGTTAGGAAACACATTTCCATTATTTACCTTGAAAAAAAATCACTCGTATACAAATGCATTAGCAAATATTAATAGTAATTCCTCTTGTTATATGAACATTCAAATATGAAATATTTGAAAATACTTTGTTTAAAATCACTTTTATAAAAAAACTGGATATTATATGCTTCTTTTTATCTTCTCTAAGTAACAAGGGAAAAATTAGCTGTTATTAAATAGTTAGACATTTTAACCTCATATGGTACAACCATAGCAGCCTTTTAAAATTGCAGGGGCAGTAAACCAGGGTCATGGGAACTAGCCATGGTTAGAAAAGGTGTGGCAGTTCCAGGACAACACCAAGCATCCTTCTTCTGGTCATTGTTTTGGTAGAAAGTTATAACTGACTCCTACCTTTTGTCAGAAACCATTGAGGGTTACTGTGAACAGTTATCTTTCTACATGTTAAAGGGTCTGAGCTTTCAGAGAAAATCCTATGTTCCTTTTCCCTGCCTCTGTTCAGGACCCTACTGTGTTCAGGTTAACCTGTGATCTGTACACTCAAGGCTCAGTCAGGAGTGGGAGACAGGTGGACAGAGGGCAGAACTGATGACTTCTGCCACCAGGTGGATATTTGTTTGCCTTGAACTTCCTGGTTGGATCTAGGTACAGGGTCCAGAAAGCTGGCAATTTTACATTCTGTGTCCTTTCTTTACAGCTCTGTAAATTCCTAAGAGTTATTTATTTATGCATCCAATATTTACTGGGTGTTTATTTATCCTTGAAATTCCTTTGTAAGCCTCTTCTCTATGCGGAAGACTTCACCAACCACGTGAGATCTCAGGGATCCTTTCTTCCCCACAACTGTCCCAGCTTTTATTTCCTGTATTACTAATTAGGTACTTAAAAAGGCATTGCTTTCAAATGCCTTCTATTTTAAGTTAATATTAAAACCTTTCATTAGATTCACTTTTATTAATTATATCTATCCAATTGAAATGTTTCTGAGGGGCAGAGACAGTTTCTCATCTATCTTTGTGTGCCCACAGCACTTAGTGCAAAATAGCCATCAGAGCATATTTGTTGATCAAATGCTTGAATGAATAAATGAATGAATGAGTGGCTTCATGAGCATCATTCATTAATTTTTTCATTAAATTTTATAGGGCCTGTTCTTGTGAAGCTTGTATTCAAATTGGAAAAAGATCACTTTTTGTATTCCTTGGAAATATTTCATCTAACAGTATTTTATAATTGTTGAGAAACATACATTAGTCTACTTTTTTCCAGTGGACTTAGTAATGCTTATTTGATGTTTACAGTTTATAGGTAATCTTTATTATAGGTAATCCTTTAGGTAATCTATAGCCAATACTTGATCAACTGATGTACACAGTTTCTAGATTTTTTTCATTAGCACTTTCAACTGTTCAGGAGGATAAAAATGAATAATTTCAATTTCTGTTGTAAAGAGTTGTTGTAAAGTTGATAGAGAGATGAGAAGCCTAGCCCTATTGATTTATGAGATACTTGAACATCACCTGGGAAACATCATTTATGCATTTGATTCTTGAATCATTAATTATCAGTAACTTGAGAATGTTGTACTATATTTACAGATCTCAACAGCAGGTGTGGAATAAAACATCTTATTCTTTCTCTTGTGTCATTACTAACTTTAATTATAGGAACCTCAACTCCCCAAATCAGAAGTTTTCAACTTCTTATACATTTCAAGATATGGAGATTGCTGTAATCAGAAAATGTGAGGACAAATTTCTCATCATTTCTAGGCTTATTTTTCAAAGGTTCTGCAGTACAATTTACTTACAGTTGCAACTACTCAACTCTGCCAGTAGAATCCAAATGCTTTAATAGACAACATAAAAATTAATGAGTATGCCTATGTTTCAATAAAATTTTCAGTTCATTTCAGTTGCTCAGTCATGTCTGACTCTTTGCGACCCCATGAACCACAGCATACCAGGCCTCTCTGTCCATCACCAACTCCTGGAGTCCACCCAAACCCATTTCCACTGAGTCAGTGATGCCATCCAACCATCTCATCCTCTGTCGTCCCCTTCTCCTCCTGCCCTCAGTCTTTCCCAGAATCAGGGTCTTTTCCAATGAGTCAGCTCTTCACATCAGGTGGCCAAAGTATTGGAGTTTCAGTTACAAAATCAGTACTACCAATGAATACCCAGGACTGATTTCTTTTAGGATGGACTGGTTGGATCTCCTTGCAGTCCAAGGGACTCTCAGGGGTCTTCTCCAACACAACAGTTCAAAAGCATCAATTCTTCGGTGCTCAGCTTTCTTTATAGTCCAACTCTCACATTCATACATGACCACTGGAAAAACCATAGCCTTGACTAGACGGACCTTTGTTGGCAAAGTCATGTCTCTGCTTTTTAACATGCTGTCTAGGTTGGTCATAACTTTCCTTCCAAGGAGTAAGCGTCTTTTACTTTCATGGCTGCAATCACCATCTGCAGTGATTTTGGAGCCCAGAAAAATAAAGTCAGGCACTGTTTCCACTCTTTCCCCATCTATTTGCCATGAAGTGATGGGACCAGATGCCATGATCTTCATTTTCTCAATGTTGAGCTTTAAGCCAACTTTTTCACTCTCCTCTTTCACTTTCATCAAGAGGCTTTTGAGTTCCTCTTCACTTTCTGCCATAAGGGTGGTGTCATCTGCATATCTGAGGGTTTTGATATTTCTCCCGGCAATCTTGATTTCAGCTTGTGTTCCTCCAGCCCAGCGTTTCTCATGATGTACTCTGCATAGAAGTTAAATAAGCATGGTAACAATATAGAGCCTTAGCGTACTCCTTTTCCTATTTGGAACCAGTCTGTTGTTCCATGTCCAGTTCTAACTGTTGCTTCCTGACCTGCATACAGGTTTCTCAAGAGGCAGGTCAGGTGGTCTGGTATTCCCATCTCTTTCAGAATTTTCCACAGTTTATTGTGATCCACAGAGTCAGAGGCTTTGGCATAGTCAATAAAGCAGAAGTAGATGTTTTTCTGGAACTCTCTTGCTTTTTCCATGGTCCAGCGGATGTTGGCAATTTGATCTCTGGTTCCTCTGGCTTTTCTAAAACCAGCTTGAACATCTGGAAGTTCATGGTTCACGTATTGCTGACGCCTGGCTTGGAGAATTTTGAGCATTACTTTACTAGCATTTGAGATATAGTGCAATTGTGCGGTAGTTTGGCATTCTTTGGCATTGCCTTTCTTTGGGATTGGAATGAAAACTGACCTTTTCCAGTCCTGTGGCCACTGCTGAGTTTTCCACATTTGCTGGCATATTGAGTGCAGCACTTTCACAACATCATCTTCCAGGATTTGAAATAGCTCAACTGGAATTCCATCACCTCCACTTGTTTTGTTCGTAGTGATGCTTCCTAAGGCCCACTTGACTTCACATTCCAGGATGTCTGGCTCTAGGTGAGTGATCATACCATTGTGATTATCTTGGTTATGAAGATTTTTTTGTATGGTTCTTCTGTGTATTCTTGCCACCTCTTAATATCTTTTGCTTCTGTTATGTCCATACCATTTCTGTCCTTTATCGAGCCATCTTTGCATGAAATGTTTCTTTGGTATCTCTAATTTTCTTGAAAAGGTCTCTAGTCTTTCCCATTCTATTGTTTTCCTCTATTTCTTTGCACTGATCACTGAGGAAAGCTTTTTTATCTCTCCTTATTATTCTTTGGAACTCTGCATTCAAATGGGTATATCTTTCCTTTTCCCCTTTGCTTTTCACTTCCCTTCTTTTCTCAGCTGTTTGTAAGGTCTCCCAAGACAGCCATTTTGCTTTTTTGCATTTCTTTTTCTTGGGTATGGTCTTGATTCCTGTCTCCTGTACAATGTCATAAACCTCCATCCCTAGTTCATCAGGCACTCTGCCCATCAGATCTAGTCCCTTAAATCTATTTCTCACTTCCACTGTATAGTCATAAGGGATTTAAAATAAAATTTTAATTTTACATAATTTTCAAGTGTCATGGGACTTTTGCTTTTTAAAAACCAATTAAAAATCTAAAAACCCTGTTTGGCTTAAGGACCATACAAAAACATGGGTAACCTGGCTGCCTATTTATTCATTTACATGTTATCTGTGGCTGCTTTTGAGCTACAACTGCAGCAGAATTGAATATTTTTAAGAGAGACCATAAGACCCACAAGCCAAAACTCTTCACTATCTGGCCCTTCATAAAAAGTTTGTGGTTCCTGGTTTAGACAGTCATATATTTTCATCAAAAAGCAATATGCATTCAAATGATATGCTGTGTAAAGTATAATATAAAACACTCTCTTTGCCCAAAAGGAACAAACATCATAACACAGTAATATTTATGAACTCAAAAAATATGTGTTGAGCAGCTACCATGTGCTGAACACTGTTTTAAGCATCAGAAATACTACAACCCACACAGGTAAATGAACAGAATCTCTGCTCTTCGTGGAGTCTACATTTCTGCACTGTACACATACAATGCATAAATGTAATGTACAGGTGAAATGATTCTCACAAACACTTCTGGTTTCTGAGAAAAGTTGGAAATGATAGTAGCAGTACCAACATCCCCCTTATAAGGTTATCCAGGCTTGATGCTACCAGCCTGCCCATTTAAACTCTAGATGGGGTTAATGAGGAAAAGCTAAAACCTTCCTTATCATGAGGAAAAGCTAAAACCTTGCCTTCTCAGAAACTACAATAAGTCAAGGAGAAAGTACAAACATAAGTTAAGACACAGGTTAAATATAACTTTTTTAAATTGGCTTAAACTACCAAAACTATCTTAATGCAAAGATTGTAGATGATGGGATGATACAATTAGAGAAATTCAGAATTCTTTATGGAACTCTGGTTCAAAATTGGGAACGGAGTATGTCAAGGTAGTATATTATCACCTTGCTTATTTAACTTATATGCAGAGTAAATCATGTGAAATACAGGCTAGATGAATCATAAGCTAGAATCAAGATTGCTGGGACATATATAAACAGCCTCAGATATGCAGATGATACCACTTTGATGGAAGAAACCAAAGGGGAACTAAAAAGCCTCTTGATGAAGGTGAAAGAGGAGAGTGGAAAAGCTGGCTTAAAACTCAACATTCAAAAGCTAAGATTCATTTCGATATTTGGCAAAACTAATACAATATTGTAAAGTTTAAAAAAAAAAAAAAAAAAAAAAAAGCTAAGATCATGGCATCTGGTCCTATCACTTCATAGCAAGTAGAAGGGGAACAAGTGGAAGCAGTGACAGATTTTATTTTCTTGGGCTCCAAAATCACTGCGAATGGTGACTGAAGCCATAAAATTAAAAGACACTTGCTCCTTGGAAGGAAAGCTATGACAAACCGAGGCAGCATGTTAAAAAGCAGAGACATCACTTTGCTGACAATGGTCCGTATAAGTCAAAGCTATGGTTTTTCCAGTAGTCATGTACAGATGTGAAAGTTGGACCATAAAGGAGGCTTAGCACCAAAGAATTGATGTTTCCAAACTGTGGTGCTGGAGAAGACTCTTGAGAGTCCCTTGGACTGCAAAGAAATCAAACCAGTCAATCCTAAAGGAAATCAACCCTGCATATTCACTGGAAGGACTGATGCTAAAGCTGAAGCTCTGATACTTTGGCTACCTGATGTGAAAAGCCAACTCACTGGAAAAGACTTTGATTCTGGGAAAGATTGAAGGCAAAAGAAGAGGGCAGCAGAGGATGAGATGGTTAGATAGCATCACCAACTCAATGGACATGATTTTGAGCAAACTCCGGGACATAGTGAAAGACAGGGGAACCTGGCATGCTGCAGACCATGGGGTTGCTCGCAAAGAGTCAGACATGACTTAGCGACTGAACAACAAAATGGAACTCTGGAAATAAAGATCTCTACATATGGTTGCATTTGAAGTCAGTTGCATTAGTTAGAGATAAAGACATCTCTAACATTAGTTAAAGACATCTCTAACGTTATGTCTTTAGAGAAGGAGGTTGGATGTTTCATAAAAAACAACTAGAAATGATGACTGGACACAGGGTAGATGATCTGCTTGGGGTCTGACACACTGACTCCTGAGTGTTCTGACTTTATAAAAGTTCTCAAAACAAGAAACTTCAATCTAAACTGAGGAGGTTTGAGAGGAATTCAATTTATGATACTGGGGAAAGAAGACCTGAAAAATGTATATGGCTTTATAGAAAAATAGAAAACCCCAATGTGCTTATTCTTATGTTCTCTCAAGTGGTTGACTTCTTGAAGGGGATCTATGGGAGAGCAAATAGGCAAGTCTGATGTTGCAGTCATGGTCATGCGACTTTCTGGACATATGTCCCAAGAACACTGGAATAAAATTTCTATTTGATGTGATTCTGTGGTGCAAATCCTCTGTCACTGAACTTCCTAGATTTCTGTTGTAAGGATTGGCAAGGGATGAAAAAAGAAGAAAATAGGCCATATCAATCTTTATCTTCAAATTGTCTATTATATTTCTATATTGCTTGTTAGATTATCTTTTGTAAGGTTTTATCAAAGTAGCACTAAAAGGAACACTATTATTGTTTTAAAATAGTCAAGACCAATCAGAATATAAAATTTGAATCATGTTATTGTAAAGAGTTAAAAGTATAGAAGACTTTATGTGGCCTTTAGGGCATCTATGACCACATTAGAGGATATTTTTCTCTTTATCGAAGCCATTGCTGTCTCATTTGAGATGAACTCATTGGAAATCATTCCACAGAAAACCGTGAGGAAGAGGAAATAGGAGCCATTTCAAATCAGTTGTGTATCAAATAGATTTGTTTAGTTTGTTTTGAGACAAATGTCTCAGGAAAACAGAGCTGGGGAGGTTTTGTGTTGTTTTAGAATGAAAAAGCTATATTTTCTTAAATGTCATCAAATAGAGAGTTGTTTCACAAAATCAGGAGACAAGCCTCTGCAATGTACTCATGATTTTGAGAAAGTAAAACGAATTATTTTTGACAAGATTGACTTTCAAGAATTGCACACAATATTATTAAGAAAGGGATGTAATTCAAAACTGACATGGTTTACATGGATTATGTCACTATGACCAATTTAAGTGACTAACAAATTTAGTTGACATAACTTAGATTTTAATTAAAGATGACAATATTAGGCTTTTGTATGTTCATAATAGAATCTGGTGATTCATATTCCTTTATACTCTCAATATAAACTTACAATTGAAATAGATCAGAAATTTGCATAAATTGTAACTGTATAGTGTGATGAATTTTCACAAAGGAAATATATCCATTCATTGCATCCAGATCAGAATGCACTCCTGAGGCCACCCTGTTCCCCTTATAGTAACTGAGCAAATTCTTAAGAGTAATCACTGTGTTGACTTCCTACTGTGGCAATAATTTAACTTTAAATAAATGGAATCAAACAATATATATTCTTTTGTGTCTGATGTTTTCATTCAGTATTATGTTTGTAACAATAATGATGTGTGTAGCTGCAGTTCACTTATTCTCATTGCTCATCTTATATATCCATTCTATTGTATAAATATGTCACAACTTATTTATTCTGCTGTTGAACATTCGTGTTGTTTCTAGATTTGGCCTATTATGAATAATACAGCTTTGCACACTCTTATATATAACTTTTGGTGACAATATGTCTTCATTTCTGTAGGTATACCTAGAAATGGAATTGCTAGGTCATAGGGTAGGAATGTGTTTAGCTTAGTTGATTTTGTCTAACAGTTTTCCCAAATGCCTGTCCCATTTTACACTCTAATCCAAGGGTCTAAAAATGCAGTTTGATTCTAGCCAACCACTGTATTTTTTTTTATTATTATTATTCATAAAAATGCTTATCATGTCAAATTTTTTTTAAATTTTATTTTATTTTTAAACTTTACAAAATTGTATTAGTTTTGCCAAATATCAAAATGAATCCGCCACAGGTATACATGTGTTCCCCATCCTGAGCCCTCCTCCCTCCTCCTTCCCCATACCATCCCTCTGGGTCGTCCCAGTGCACTAGCCCAAAGCATCTTGTCTTTTTCATTTTAGCCATTTTGATGGGTCTGGAGAGGTTTCAAATTGTGATTTTAATTTACATTTACCTGATAACTAATGACATTGAATGTTTTTTCATACATTTATTGACTATTTTGATACACTCTTTTGTGCATATTCATTTTTTTAAACCCATTTCTTTATTTCATAGTCTGCCTTAATCTTATTGTTTATAGGAACTTTTGATATTTTCAAGATATAAGTCCTTTCTTGGATATGTGTATTATAACACCTTCTACAAAACTCTAGTTTGCCTTTTTACTTTTTCTGATTGTCTTGCATCATATTGTTGAATAGAGACATTGTCACTTTTTAACATTATCTTCAGTTATTATTTTTGTTTTACTCCCTCATTATAGTAAAACACACTGTATATCTGAGCCTTATGAAGCCCCAGATAGAAAGATCTATTTAATCAACAGCTTCAAGCTTGGTCTGTATTACAAAATCCCATTTAGGAATTTTGTCCCAAAGGTATAATTTAGAAAATCAGGCTGTATAATATGTTTACCTTTTTGATCATCAAATTAATTTCATCCTAGTGTTTAGTTTGAAATTAATTAAGTTCATATTTAAAATATGATCCTTTTCTATTCTAAATATAAATAAATGTTCAAAAAGACTTGAAGGTCATTGAAAATAAAAGTTATGCCAGTCTATTGGCTTTATGACTATGGATATCTCCTACTCAGTCTTTCTATGTTATAACCTCTTCATCCACTATATGTGACTCCTCGGAGCCTATTACATTTTGTACTATCGTCCTGACTAATATCCCTGCAGAGACTGTTCCACCTCCATCTATTCTTTTACCTATTTCCAGAGATATCTTTATACATGTCCATTGACATAAAACACTTCTTGGGTCAAAACACTGTATAAAATTCAGGCCCCTTTGTCCAGCACATGAGATCATGAATAAGATGGTCTGTCTCTTCTCCAATCACTTGACTTTACATACAGTTCCTTGAACAGACACAGGATAGCACCCTTCTGCACTCAGAATGACTGTGTGGTGCTTAGTCACTCACTTCCCTGGTGATTCAATTGGTGAAGAATCCCACCTGCAATGAAGGACACCTGGTTTCAATCCCTGGTTTGGGAAGATCCCCTGGGAAGGGAAAGTCTACCAACTCTAGTATTCTGGCCTGGAGAATTCCATGGACTGTAGCCTACTAGGCTCCTCTGTCCATGGGGATTTTCCAAGTAAGAATACTGGAGTGTGTTGCCATGCCTCCTCCAGGGGATCTTCCCAACACAGGGATCCAGCCCAGGTCTCTCGCATTGCATGTGAATTGTTTACCATCTGAGTCACCAGGGAAGAATGAATTTACCCCTGTTTTTTCCTACCTGCCAGACTTTGATTATTTAAACCTCTGTTCCTGTACCTCTGAAAAGCCTTTCCCTGACCTTCCTAAACATAACTGTGCTCCTCAAATGTTTGAATATAACCCATACTTGCTGCTGCTGCTGCTAAGTCGCTTCAGTCGTGTCCAACTCTGTGTGACCCCATGGACTGCAGCCTACCAGGCTTCTCCATCCATGGGATTCTCCAGGCAAGAACACTGGAGTGGGTTGTCATTTCCTTCTCCAATGCATGAAAGTGGAAAGTGAAAGTGAAGTCGCTTAGTCATGTCTGACTCTTAGCGACTCCATGGACTGCAGCCTACCAGGCTCCTCCATCCATGGGATTTTCCAGGCAACAGTACTGGAGTGGGGTGCCATTGCCTTCTCCCATAACCCATACTTATCTTCTTGTTTAAACAATCTTTTTTCTTCCAAAGAAACTGGGAAGCTTCAGGCAGAGACAAATGTTTTAATCATTTTTGTGTCCATAGTGCCTAGAATGGGCCTAATAAAGTGTCCTGTATAAATTTATTGAGTAAATAAATTTACCATTCTTTCTTGTAAATTTCTTTTCCTTTCCAAAATACTTCAAGAATGTCAATAAAATTATATCCCAGAAATTATATCTCCTACAATGAGGAATAATGAAAAAGTAAAGAATACAGTTACATACTTGGCTTCCCTGATAGCTCAGTTGGTAAAGAATCTGCCTGCAATGCAGAAGACCCTGGTTGGGGAAGATCCCCTCGAGGAGGGATAGGCTATCCATTCCAGTATTCTTGGGCTTCCCTTGTGGCTCAGCTGGCAAAGAATCTGCTTGCAATACATGAGACCTGAGTTCAATCCCTGGGTTGGGAAGATCCCCTGGAGAAGGGAAAGGCTACCCACTCCAGTATTCTGGCCTGGAGAATTCCATGGACTGTATAGTCCCTGGGGTTACAAAGAGTCAGACATGACTGAGCCACTTTACTTTCACTGGAAGAAGAAAGTTTTGAATAAGCTTGCATTTTTGATACTTTCACAGAGCTGAATGATAACCTTATGGTAAAGAATAAAATGACTCAAAAAAGAACAGTATAAACTTTTTTCTTTTGTTCACTTAGCCAAGAGAAGCCTTATTTATTGGTTGTTGAAAGTTATTTATAAATTTTAGTATTTGGTTAGTGTTAAAAGATAAGTGTTGAAAGGACAGAAGTGAGGATTAACAGCGCTTAGAAGAAAGAGATGGCTTGCGGTACCTCCTGAGGAAAAAAAGGCATTATTCCTTGCGCCCCATCAGATAAGGGAGGTCCTTGGTAAGAAGTGGCTGAGAGAGATTAGAGAAGCTGATATAACATTCCAGAAGCAGAAAACTCTGAGACCAGGTGGCAGCACAGCGTCTCCCAATGGGTGCAGGGTAGGCTTACAACAACGGCAGTCTGACAAAAACACAAAGAAGGTTAAGGCACTCCCCAGCTTAGATATTATTTATACGATTGGCTCCAACTGTAGCACAGTAAACTTTCTAAATTACACCACGAAGAGTTTTCTGGAATCTTTGATTACAGTGACAACTGCATAATACAAGGATATAGGATAAAAATCTCATTACCTCCCATTTCCTCCATTCAAGAGGCTTATAATGTGGTTTGAGGCTAGGTCTTTGTCAAATTTATTTGAGTTGTCAAAGAGAATATGAGATTGTCACAGAGATAGTCTGAAAGTATAATGCTCTCATACTTAGTCTGTGTACTATTCACGGGCAGATGTCATGTTATAATCCACATCACAAGAGATGTCGATGTTAGATACTTCATACAATCAGTAGCTCTTCTCAACTCTACAAACTCTAATCTGATCACAGCAGAATTCACTATTGCTATATCAAGACTGGGAGAGGTATGAAAAAGAATTAATTGAAAAATTCAATCATCCATGTGGACATTTCACTGTTTCACTGTGTAAGCTACCCTGATGAGGAATTGTTAATGTCAATTAGTCTGACACTATTTACATTGACTAAACTATATTCAGTGGTACATATGTTTAAAGGTGTGACCAATCATTATTATGGAAAAATAAAGTAAACCTTCATTCAAGGCTGTTACTTGCATTTACTGATGTTTAAATCTGAGTATCAAAACCACCTCTGAATTTTTTAACTTGGAAGACAGGTCTTGTTGGTAGAATTAATTTCAAGTTAGGCTCTATGCAATGACAGGTAGAACTATTACTCGATTTTAAGGATTAAATTTAAGAGCTAAGTTTTAAGTTCAACTACTATAGTATGGGCTGCTGCTGCTGCTGTTGCTAAGTCGCTTCAGTCATATCAGACTCTGTGCGACCCCATAGACGGCAGCCCACCAGGCTCCCCCGTCCCTGGGATTCTCCAGGCAAGAACACTGGAGTGGGTTGCCATTTCCTTCTCCAATTCATGAAATTGAAAAGTGAAAGGGAAGTCGCTCAGTCATGTCTGACTCTTAGCGACCCCATGGACTGCAGCCTACCACGCCCCTCCGTCCATGGGATTTTCCAGGCAAGAGTACTGGAGTGGGTTGCCATTGCCTTCTCCGATAGTATGGGCTATCATCATTCAATTAGCAACTTCAAGTTTATAGCACAACTCCATGTACAGTATATCACCTAATTCTCACAAGTTTTTAGGCAAGCATTATTATTTCTCCTACTTTACAGATGGTGGAATTGAGGCTGAGCAAGAGCCATTAATGTTCTCAAAATGACAGTCATTCAGTGGACTCAAGACTCAAGCTCATATCTCTGAACTCCAAATCTTCAGTCCCATTATTAAACACAGTTGTCTCAGCCTGGACTGTCTTTTTGCTTTGCATTCTTGTTGATTAATATAAGCCTGGAATTGAATTGTTTTTAAACAAATAAATTTATATTTTCTGTTTATTTTCAAATTTTTTAGGAACTCATTGGAATTTTATATACATTATTATTTTTTTACCAGCAAGATATCTTTCTGTCATGAATTCAGAGCACAGCAAAATCGATGGCATATCAAGGTAGGATGTGATATATTATTTAAATCATGAATATTGTGCATCAGTGGTCCTCAACATTTAAAGCATAAGGGATGGGTTTTGTGAAAGACAATTTTTCCACAGACTGTGGCAGGAGGATGGTTTTGGGATGATTTAAGTGCATTACATTTATTGTACACTTTATTTCTATTATTATTACATTGTGATAATGTGGTAATGTGAGCAATGGGGAGCAGCTGTAAATATAGATGAAGCTTCTCTTGCTCACCCACCACTCACCTCCTGCTCTGCAGTCTGGTTCCTAACAGGCCATGGACTGGTACCAGTCTGTGGCCCAGGGTTTGGGGACCCCTGCCCCTGCTGTATATAAACAAAATATGAGAAACATTTTCTCAAGAGGGATTATTAGCATATAATTCTAAAGGTCGATTTAATATGAATAATGATTATCTTTGGTTGTTGAAAATGTCAGTGACTTTTTTATGTTTCCCTATTTTCTAGATAATGTCTAATGACTACGTAATATGTACAATATTGAAAAAATATATGTTTTAAAAAGAAAGCATGTGACTTCTGCATGGTCTTCAATGTGTTTTAAATCTTTGACCTGATCTAACCTCTAGTGTATTGGACTTCCTAGAAAAGTCCAATTCTCATCTCTTCTCCAAACCAGGAGTTACCTTTCATTTCTTAGTCAGTTATACCAACTGAGTATTTGGAAGATGCCGCCTCCAACACTAAAGTAATTCCGATCTCCCTTAGGTAGGTCAGATTTCCTTAATGAAGATGTGATTTTAATAGCAGAAGTTCTTAAATTGTTCTAGAACTCTTCTAACAAAAGTCTGAGTTTCTTTTCTTTAGCCAAGTCTACAGGGAAAAATAATAATCTCCAGAGAGACCAGTGGAACCATTTTACAACCTTACTATTGATCTTGAGGCCAATACTATGCATATAGAACAGCCAGTGTTCTGTTGTCCTTGAGGTGATTGTGTGAAAACTATGCTACTAGGTTTCTAGAAGCAAGCATTTAAGGTTCCTTTGAAAAAGGATATTTTAAATCTGATTATGCACATTAAAAGATTCAACAATCCTATTCTATATTTTAGTACATAATGTTGAAAAAAAGATGAGTCCTAAGTGTGACTTTATTTTTAAACATGTAATCTTCATTAGACTGTGAATTCTTTCAGGGAAGGGTCCATATTTTATATACATTTACACCCACACCCTTTCCCCCAGCATCAGTAGGGGCTCAAAATTATCAGTTGAAAAAGGTGAATATTAATTGCATTTGAATATCATAAGACAGTCTTCCATATTATACTGCAAATTGTTGTAATTTTACTGTGGAGAAAAATAGTAGTCCCTGATACCTGACAAATTGTTCTAGTTTATAAACCAATCCCAATGTACACACACATTCACACACACAAAGGCTCATGATTAGCACAAACCTCTTTTTTATTTTATTCTTTTAAGTACCTATTCAATTGGCTTATTCTCACACCATTAGATTTTCCTAGTGCAGAGATGCAAAAATAATCCTCAGTGAAGTCACTACACATGAAACTCCACAAAATGTCTTTATCTTTTACTTCAACAAGCATTTTTGTTAAAGTAGCAATCCACATTGCTATAAAGTTTGAAAATAAGTTCCTTTATAATGGATGTGAGAGTTGGACTGTGAAGAAAGCTGAGCACCAAAGAATTGATGCTTTTGAATTGTGGTGTTGGAGAAGACTCTTGAGAGTCCCTTGGACGGCAAGGAGATCCAACTAGTCCATTCTAAAGGAGATCAGTCCTGGGTGTTCTTTGGAAGGAACGATGCTAAAGCTGAAACTCCAATACTTTGGCCACCTCATGCGAAGAGTTGATTCATTGGAAAGGACTCTGATGCTGGGAGGGATTGGGGGCAGGAGGAGAAGGGGATGACAGAAGATGAGATGGCTGGATGGCATCACCGAATTGATGGACGTGAGTTTGAGTGAACTCTGGTAGTTGGTGATGGACAGGGAGGCCTGGTGTGCTGCAATTCATGGGGTAGCAGAGTCGGACATGACTGAACGACTGAACTGAACTGTTACTAAAATGTGACGTTTCTCAGTTAAGGGTCCAGATAGAAGCAAGGATATCCACAGGGGCTGCTGCTGCTGCTGCTAAGTCGCTTCAGTCGTGTCCAACTCTGAGACCCCATAGACGGCAGCCCACCAGGCTCCCCCGTCCCTGGGATTCTCCAGGCAAGAACACTGGAGTGGGTTGCCATTTCCTTCTCCAATGCATGGAAGTGAAAAGTGAAAGTGAAGTTGCTCAGTTGTGTTCGACTCTTCATGACCGCATGGACTGCAGCCTACCAGGCTCCTCCGTCCATAGGATTTTCCAGGCAAGAGTACTGGAGTGGGGTGCCATCGTCTTCTCTGTTCCACAGGGGCAAGATAAAATAATTGTCACTAGACATACTCAGAGTAGGAGAAAATATTTTTTTAAAGGCATGATTCATTGAGGAAACATGGTCTTGTGTAATCATCAAATCCATGCCCCTGTCTCAAAGTTGTATAGGGTTCACAACTGTCCCTTCAGTACTAATTTTGAAGCCCATTTTGACTGACATGCCCCCATGCATTTTTCCTGCCCATCAGATCACATTAACACTGCATACCATTTATCAAATTATGAAGTTTTCAGAGAAATGAAGGTAGTTATTAGTGAGGAAAACTGGCATCTATTCATTTAAAATAACTAAGAAAACTGCATAAAAAGTGATTGCAGGAAATATACAACAAATAATAGCGCTAGTTCCAACAGTGTCACTTGTACTAACAACCTTTATAAAAATACCTATAGCAGATTTATTTCAGTAGCATAAACACTGAAGAGTCCTTTGACTTCCAAGAAGATGAAATAATATGTAGGTCATGAATACATAAGTTTTATTTCTATAACCGAAAGTATTTCACCACTTCAAGAAGTATTTATGAGACAAATTACTGGAATAGTACAGAATTAAATTTGGTTTTATATAGCATCTTTCATACCTCAAGTATCTCAATAGCTTTTTGAAAGCACAGAAATGCAGTGACGATTGGAAACTGAAGAAGCCATTATGCATTTAAGGGCAGATGATATAGGCTTGGATTCAGAGACGTGCTTTATGGATTCAGGGAACAGGATATTCTTCCACTCATTCTTTATAAGTTCTGTGTCATCTTTATGTTTTACCTGAACTGCAATCAAGGACAGGCAGTGGGGCTTTAGTGCAATAGCTCCTTTAATCATAAAGTAAACTGTCCCTAGCTTGTAGGGACAGGGTTGCCAGGGAAGTCCTGCCATAATATTATAGCTTTTATTATAAGACTTGAATTTCTCAAACCACTGACCCTCTAATGATAAGTCACCCTGGCATAGAACACTCTATAAAATGCCATCCGATCTCCAGGATATAAACTAACGTACATTTAATTTCATAGGAAGATGACAGGGACTGGACCAATTTATATTCCAAGATGGTCAAGAAATGGAAAAGTTGGAGACAAATTGGTTTTTCATATGGTGGAATTCAACTTATACCAGGTTGGAGAAAGATCTGAAAAAAAAATACCTGTAGCTTTTTCAATAAGACGTGGGGAAGAGAAATATAAACAAGTGTTATTGCCCTTCATGATATTTTATATGGCAGAACAGGTTGTAACTGGAAAGTATTGTTCATGTCAGAGAGAAATTCCCAGGGAAATGAAAAGCTAATAAGGATCAGCATGAAATCTGGAATTGTTCTAAGCAGAGTGTTCACTGACGGGGAACATTACTAAATGGAGAGAGCCCCACACTCAGCAGTAAAGGTTAGAAATCAGAATTGTTCACAGAAGAAATAACCTCTGCCCTTTTCCTTTACTCTAAACTAAGCCACAATTATGCTGCAAATGTTAGTTTCACATTTACCCACAAAGACTGGTGGCTGACTGCTCCACTATTTTGCTTTTTTTTAATTCCCCTTCTCTTCAGCTTTAATTCATGAGTTCACTTTTTTATATTTTAACTTAAATCTTATTCTATGGACTTGATTTCTCCATTTCTCAAGGATATTCATAGTTTTAATTTATTCCTGACCACTTTTAACAGCAACTTTTTCTCCATTAGTATCAAATGACAAACTACACATAATTTTCACTAACTTTAAGAATTCCCGTGCATTTAGTGTTTAAGAAATCCTTACTAGAAAGGATTTCCTGCTTTCCTTTTCTTTAGAACTTTTGATACTATGGCTACTGTCATTAATTCTGGATCCAACTTATTTTTTTCTGTTTGATTCAGCTCCTTGTCTCATTATTTGATGGGAAGAGTCTTCAACATCTATAATATTTTCCAAATAGATACTTTTCAAAGTATCATTTCTACTCTCTGACATTTTCTCATGTTTTGACATTCATTTACATCACTTCTTTGAAACACTTTAATTTTTTGCATATGGGTCCTCTACCATTTACCCA
This sequence comes from Bubalus bubalis, assembly GCF_019923935.1. NCBI lineage: Eukaryota > Metazoa > Chordata > Mammalia > Artiodactyla > Bovidae > Bubalus > Bubalus bubalis. Next base: position 73,498,165 of record NC_059162.1, on the reverse strand, counting down.
AATATCAAGCTTTCCTTCTGGAATCTCTTTTATTTACTTTCCACTCCTACAGTGCAGTTCAGTTCAGTCACTCAGTCATGTCCGACTCTTTGCGACCCCATGAACTGCAGCACGCCAGGCCTCCCTGTCCATTACCAACTCCCGGAGTCCACCTAAACCCATGTCCATTAAGTTGGTGATGCCATCCAACCATCTCATCCTCTGTCTTCCCCTTCTCCTCCTGCCCTCAATCTTTCCCAGCATCAGGGTCTTTTCCAGTGAGTCAGCTCTTAGCATCAGGTGGCCAAAGTACTGGAGTTTCAGCTTCAATATCAGTCCTACCAATGAACACTGGGGACTGATCTCTTTTAGGATGGACTGGTTGGGTCTCCTTGTAGTCCAAGGGACTCTCAAGAGTCTTCTCCAACACAACAGTTCAAAAGCATCAATTCTTTAGCATTCAGTTTTCTTTACAGTCCAACTCTCACAGTATGGATCCCAAAACTCTAACCTGGGTAGAAATCACTCAAGAGGAGCATGGAAGAGAAAGAGCATAACATTTATGATTAGAAGATCTAGCTTCAGGGTTTGGCTCTGACACTTACTGTGCAAGCTTGAATAAATCACTCCTCTCTATTTTCTTGTCTAGAAGATGAAGGTACTCATACCATCTGCCCTTCTTATACCCCAGAGTGAACTGGGGGATCAAATGTGACAACAAATGCAATGAGGCTTTGTAAACCACTGCAGTGCATACTAAATGTGTCATCTTGTTCAGTATCCTCTCAGCACATCACCCCTAACCTCTCATAGCTTGTGGTTTTAGTTGGGAAGGCTCTAGCCTTCTTCAGCCATGCTTAGGAGCAGGCATGCTTCCAGGTTTGGCCAATCAGATCACAGGCCAATTGCTTTAGGGATAGGCACAGATGCAAGCTGAAGCTCCAATACTTTGACCACCTGATGTGAAGAGACAGTTCATTGGAAAAGACCCTGATACTGGGAAAGATTGAGGGCAGGAGGAGAAGGATGAAATGGTTGGATGGCATCACCAACTAAATGAACATGAGTTTGAGCAAACTCCAGGAGATAGTGAAGGACAAGGAAGCCTAGCATGCTACAGTCAATGGGGTTGCAAAGAGTCAGACATGACTTAGTGATTGAACAACAGCAACAACAGAAGCAAGTGAGGCAGTAAGACTATCTGCCAAAAACTTATCATAAATATCAAATAATAGTTGGTAGTGTAGTCCAATGATGGCATTCTGATGTAGCTATCCATTATTTTGTATGATGTAGATTCCATGAACTGCTTTCCATCTTATTGCAAGGACAAGTTTTTCAGTATTTCCTACAAGTCCAGGAGAAACACAATATTCAACCCAGAGAATCAATAGTGCTGAGATTGAGAAACGGTGCCTGAGAGCCTAGTATATATTTCTTGGTCTATAATACATCTTTTATTTCACTACTGAGTTTCTCAGTAAATATTAATTGAAAGACTAAATGACTGAATAAATAAATGTGGGTGAACAGGTGGAAAGCTAATATCATTGAGAGCTTGTTCAAGTTCATCTAGTTAGCTTTTAACAAAGGTGGTACTTGAGTTAAGATCTTCTATCAAGCTGGTGCTTTTATTTGCATTTTCTTTGCTATCTTTTCACATCTCTAAATAATAGTTCTTAATTTATGACTTGTCATTGTCAAATCATAAACTTATTTTCTAATATTTTTCCATTTACTGTGATTCATAAACCCAAAGACATGAAACTCCAGATTACATATGTTATGTGTATGCTTCTCTGGTGGATAATGAAGTATTTTGTGTTGCTCCACAGAAATGCCATTTGGTTCAGAATTTCAAAATACAGATATTCCTCAATTTACAATGGGATTATGTCCTGGTAAACCCATGAAAAAAGCAAAATGGCTGTCTGGGGAGGTCTTACAAATAGCTATGAAAAGAAGAGAAGTGAAAAGCAAAGGATAAAAAGGAAAGATATAAGCATCTGAATGTAGAGTTCCAAAGAATAGCAAGAAGAGTTAAGAAAGCCTTCTTTAGCGATCAATGCAAAGAACTAGAGAAAAAGAACAGAATGGGAAAGATAGAGATCTTCAAGAAAATCTTCAAGAAATTTAGAGATACCAAGGGAACATTTCATGCAAAGATGGGCTCGATAAAGGACAGAAATGGTATGAACCTAACAGAAGCAGAAGATATTAAGAAAAGGTGGCAAGAATATACAGAAGAACTGTACAAAAAAGATCTTCACAATCAAGATAATCACGATGGTATGATCACTCACCTAGAGCCAGAAATCCTGGAATGTGAAGTCAAGTGGGCCTTAGAAAGCATCACTACAAAGCTAGTGGAGGTGATGGAATTCCAGTTGAGCTCTTTCAAATCCCGAAAGATGATGCTGTGAAAGTGCTGCACTCAACATGCCAGCAAATTTGGAAAACTCAGCAGTGGCCACAGGACTGGAAAAGGTCAGTTTTCATTCCAATACCAAAGAAAGGTAATGCCAAGAATGCTCAAACTACCACACAATTGCATTCATCTCACACGCTAGTATGGAGAAGGCAATGGCACCCCACTCCAGTACTCTTGCCTGGAAAATCCCATGGACAGAAGAGCCTGGTAGGCTGTAGTCCATGGGGTAGCTAAGAGTCAGACATGACTGAGCGACTTCCCTTTCACTTTTCAATTTCATGAATTGGAGAAGGAAATGGCAACCCACTCCAGTGTTCTTGCCGGGAGAATCCCAGGGATGGGGGAGCCTGGTGGGCTGCCATCTATAGGGTTGCACAGAGTTGGACATGACTGAAGCAACTTAGCAGCAGCAGCACACACTAGTAAAGTAATGCTCAAAATTCTGCAAGCCAGGCTTCAGCAATATGTGAACCATGAGAACTTCCAGATGTTCAAGCTGGTTTTACAAAAGGCAGAGGAATCAGAGATCAAATTTCCAAAATCCGCTGGATCATTGAAAAAGCTAGAGAGTTCCAGAAGAAAATCTATTTCTGCTTTAATGACTATGCCAAAGCCTTTGACTGTGTGGATCACAATAAACTGTGGAAAATTCTGAAAGAGATGGGAATACCAGACCACCTGACCTGCCTCTTGAGAAACCTATGTGCAGGTCAGGAGGCAACAGTTAGAACTGGACATGCAACAAGAGACTGGTTCCAAATAGGAAAAGGAGTATGCCAAGGCTGTATATTGTTACCGTGCTTATTTAACTTCTATGCAGAGTACATCATGAGAAACACTGGGCTGGATGAAGCACAAGCTGGAATCAAGATTGCCGGGAGAAATATCAATCATCTCAGATATGCAGATGACACCACCCTTATGGCAGAAAGTGAAGAGGAACTCAAAAGTTTCTTGATGGGAGTGAAAGAGGAGAGTGAAAAAGTTGGCTTAAAGTTCAACATTCAGAAAACAAAGATCATGGCATCCAGGCCCATCACTTCATGGGAAATAGATGGGGAAACGGTGGAAATAGATGGGGAAACAGTGGAAACAGTGTCAGACTCTATTTTTGGGGGCTCCAAAATCACTGCAGATGGTGATTTCAGCCATGAAATTAAAAGACGCTTACTCCTTAGAAGGAAAGTTATGACCAATCTAGATAGCATATTGAAAAGCAGAAGACATTACTTTGCCAACAAAGGTCCGTCTAGTCAAGGCTATGGTTTTTCTGGTGGTCATGTATGGATGCGAGAGTTGGACTGTGAAGAAAGCTGAGCACTGAAGAATTGATGCTTTTGAACTGTGGTGTTGGAGAAGACTCTTGAAAGTCCCTTGGACTGCAAGGAGATCCAACCAGTCCATTCTAAAGGAGATCAGTCCTGGGTGTTCTTTGGAAGGAATGATGCTAAAGCTGAAATTCCAGTACTTTGGCCACCTCACACGAAGAGTTGACTCATTGGAAAAGTCTCTGATGATGGGAAGGACTGGGGGCAGGAGGAGAAGGGGACGCCCGAGGATGAGATGGCTGGATGACATCACCGACTCGATGGATGTGAGTTTGAGTGAACTCCAGGAGTTAGTGGTGGACAGGGAGGCCTGGTGTGCTGCGATTCATGGGGTCCCAAAGAGTCGGACACGACTGAGCAAATGAACTGAACTGAACTGAACTGAAACCTATCATAATCTGAAAACAGTGTAAACTGAAAATGCATCCAATACACCTAACCTATAGAACATCATAGCTTAGTAACCTGTTTTAAATATGCTTAGAACATTTACATTAGCTTATGATTGGGCAAAATCATCTAGCACAAATCCTATTTTGTAGTAAAACATTGAATATCTCATATAATTTGTCAAACACAGCACCAAAAGTGAAAAATAGGATGGCTGTATGGGTACAGAATGGTTGTTAAGTGTACTGGTTTTTTACCTTTGTGATGGTGTGTCTGACTGTGAGTTGTGGCTTAGTGCCACTGCCCAGCATCATGAGGGAGTGTGTACTGCATATCCTGAGCCCAGAAAAATCAAAAGTCAGAATTTGATGTGTGGCTTCTACTGAACGCATATCCCTTTTGCACCATTGTAAAATTGAAGAAATCTTTAAATCGAACCATTGTGTAAGTCAAGGATTTAATGTATGGATAAAGTTTCCTTAGTTATAAGAAGCACTTTTTCAACAAAGACATGTACCTTTGTAATTCTTAGAAAATGGCTCTTAAAAATCATCATGCAGTGTAACCAAAATTCAAAATTGGAGCCAAATTAGAAGACTTCTAAGATCTCTTAGACATTTAAAAATATGGTTAAATGCTTATTCAAGTATAGCACAGAAAGATCTATCTTGAGGAACTCTCAGAAAAACCCTGAAAAATCTGAGCATGAAAGAGAATCATGGCTAGGTTTGAGTAAGTGTGCTTTAGTATATCGAAGGCTCTGATTGCTGGCCCTGTTTTGCTGAGAGTGCAGGTAAAGGGCACGTTGTCCAGCATCATGAGGCACCCACAGATCTGCTCAGACGATGAGGGCCTTGACTGTTTTGGAAGATGGTGAAAATGTTAATTCCTTAGTTGTGTCAGACTCTGTGACTCCATGGACTGTAGCCCACTGGGCTCCTCTATCCATGGTATTGACCAGGCAAAAATACTAGAGTGGGTAGTCATTCCCTTCTCCAAGGAATTTTCCCCACCCAGGGATCAAACCCATGTCTCTTGCATTGCAGACAGAATCTTTACCATCTGAGCCAAGGTGGTGAATATGCCTTAATCATTTATTTTTTCCACAATGGCTGGCTCACGGCAAGTCTTCCTAACATATTTGTTGGATAGTTCCTAGACTGCTATTACACAAAACTGCCAAACTTTGAAAGGAATGAGACTTACAGTACTGAGGAATATGGTAAAAAAACGTGGTAATGTGTTCATTGGTGCTGGTTGTAGTTAGTTGTGTAAGATAAGAAATCTGTGGAGAATCTCAGAATTTCATTTGCCTCTGAAGGTATTCTGTTCTGGGAATCTTCTCAGAACTAGGTAAAGAAGGATGGTTGGTCTATCTTGCTTCCCTGATTGTTTTTTACTGGAAGCACCAAGACCTTCTTCTGGCTTCTAAGATTTCTTACACCTCTCACTTCCTTTCTCTCTCTTCATACAGTCCCGGGAGTCTTCATTCATGAAGCCTCACAAATACTTTTCCCCTCCTTCCACTCTCTTGTTCTAAGTCCTCCTGACTTCTCCCCACTACCTGGATGCCAGAACAATATCTGTAATGTACCACCCCATCATACAACTCCTTTGCTCATGTGCTTTCAATGACGCTTCAGTGCCCAAAAGATGAAGTTAAGATCCAAAGAACAGGATCAGCCTCAAACTTCAATTTCCAGTGTTTGGTTCTCTGTTTTTCTCGAATGTGAACTCTGTTACAAAAATATGTACACTCACAACACCCAAATTCACTTTTAATTTTTTCAGTCATTTATCACATGTTTATAGATGGGGAAACATTGGAAACAGTGGCTGACTTTATTTTTCTAGGCTCCAAAGTCACTGCAGATGGTGACTGCAGCCATGAAATTAAAAGATCCTTACTCCTTAGAAGGAAAGTTATGGCCAAACTAGACAGCATATTAAAAAACAGAGACATTACTTTGTCAACAAAGGTCCATCTAGTCAAGGCTATGATTTTTCCTGTGGTCATGTATGGATGTGAGAGTTGGACTGTGAAGAAAACAGAGCACCGAAGAATTGATGCTTTTGAACTGTGGTGTTGGAGAAGACTCTTGAGAGTCCCTTGGACTGCAAGGAGATCCTACCAGTCCATCCTAAAGGGGATCAGTCCTGGGTGTTCATTGGAAGGACTGATGTTGAAGCTGAAACTCCAATACTTTGGCCACCTGATGTGAAGAGCTGACTCATTGGAAAAGACCTTAATGCTGGGAAAGATTGAGGGCAAGAGGAGAACAGGACAACAGAGGATGAGATGGCTGGATGGCATCACCGACTCAATGGACATGGGTTTGGGTGGACTCTGGGAGTTGGTTATGGACAGGGAAGCCTGGCTGCAGTTCATGGGGTCGCAAAGAGTCGGACACGACTGAGCGACTGAATTGAACTGAACTGAAGTATAGTCCCTGTAAGATCCAGGAATTGTGCTAGACCCTAGGGAAAAGAGGAAATGAGAGACAGGGGCTCTATCCTTAAATAGATTGTTGTCTAGCAAGTTTTTTTTTTTTTTAATTTAGTGCAGATTTAGTGAAAGAATTGGCTTTTTATACATGCATACTTGGATCCGACTTTATATATACTGTTTTCTTTAATTCTCATAACAACTATATGAAAAAGGCTCTCATTATTTTTCCTATTTAATAATAAATGTAACTAAGGCTAACTAAAAAAGCTACATCACTATTCAAAATCACACATCACACATACACATGTTTTTATCTTATGTCTATCTTACTGCAAGCTCATGTCTTTTTCCTTGTACCAAATTGCTATTCCGAGGAGTTCATTTTTCATCCCTAGATGTTGTTAGACTTTTGTCTAAGCTGGATGCAAATCCAACTGGTCCACTAAAGTGCAGATTAATATCTATCTACTCTATAATATCTTACCTGAGAGTCATGTGGTTGGTCTCTCAACTCCCATAAACTCTTATTATCTGTACCAGACCTTTGTCATTAGATTAAAGGTTGTCTTGCTTTAATCTGTTGTGTATTTGTGTCTTCCAAATCTAGACATGGTGTAGGCTGTTAATGACTGGGATTGAGCTGTTTATTTTACAATAGCCTTTATAGTGCTTACATACCATAGTAGGTTTTTATTAAATATATTTTTGATTGTCAAACTGCCTTTTCATGTTCTACATAATTTAATTCAGATTGTCACTTTTCTGCCCAATTTTGATATGGCTTTAACCATACCAGTATGCCATAAGTATCTTGAAAGTGGGGCTATATCTTTATTAACTTTGGTGAACTCAGTATCATGGGGTCTAGTACACATGACACACAACAGGTATTTCTTAAATGGATAGATGACTGAATTAGGGGCTTTTATGTCTCTGGTAACAAGGGACATGTTTTCTAGGTCTTTCTCCAAATATTAATCAAATGCAACTTTGACATGAACTTATATTGGATCCAGAACTTGGTCATTTGTTAGCTAAATGACTTTAACTTTTTCTTTAAAGGCTCTCATGCCTCAGTATCTCCCAGTTCTCATCAGTCCCATATGTCTCTGACAGAGTTATCTCTCCTCTGCCTCTTGGATCATGTCATCCCATTTCTCAAAACTCTCCCCTGACACACAAAACTGAACCAAAATGCAAACTGCAAGCTTCAAGTTCTTTATCAGTTTTGGCTATTTTTTTTTCTTGTCTTGTTTATCTCTTTTCATTGTTTTAGGCATCTTCTTCTTTTAAGTAAAAGTTAAATTCTCCCCCTTCCATCTATTAGTTGATATTTTGTTATTACTCCAACTTGGTGATACCTTTTCTTCAAATTACAGCCATTCTTAATTTTAAAAGACAACCTCTGAGGTTTTTCTCTCCCATGAAGTCTTCTCTGACCGTCCTCTAAGAAAAGAAAAAAAGTCCCTCTTTATATACCATATTAACTTCTCAGATCATTCACTAATATGAGATTAGAGTGATCTTATGCCTCAATTTTCTTTTTTTCTCATATGAAGCTGTATGATGAAATTTTATAGCTCCAATTTATGTCACTTTCTCACTCCATATATTTCAAAGAGTTTCTGCTGTTCATCAACTTGGGCTGTCATTTAAAGCCTCTGATGAGCTGGTTCTAATTAACCCAATATCATACCAGCCATGCTACAATCCTGGCAAAGTTTTATTACCCCTGTTGCTTTGCTCTTAATAAATCCTTTTCCCAAGAATTCTTCCTTTGCCTCATGTCTGCATATACAAATCCTGCCAGTCCCTTTCATGGGGCTTACCCTAACTACTTCCAGTTAGAACCCACCCCCCACAGCCCCCCGCCAACCCAAGCACTAAACTGACTCCCTACTAAACTTATTTCTTTGTACAATTTATCATATTCTGCATTGTATATGAATTACTTATGCATGTGTCTTTTTCTACATGCTCCCATGCCTATAATGTCCATACTAGTCTCAGGTAGTAATTTCCTTATCCTTTGGACAATTTAATCATCACTTTCTCATAATCCTAATAATCTGAATAGGACAAATACCAGAATTAGTCATTAATAGCACTGTGTGCTTGTTCTTGGCATTTGTCACAGTTGCAATTTACTCTCCATTATATGATTATTGCATTAATGTCTGCTTCTCCCCTTACATAAAACAATAAAACATAAAGCAATATATCTTTTGCCCTGTTAATGTATATACTTTGAACCAGGTACAGTATTTAGATTGTGCAGTGATTTAATTAATATTAGTTGAATAAATGAATAAGGGATACATCTTTTACTTCAGGCTGAGATGATGTTTCCTAGAAAGAATAATATATTAAAGTGATTTGTCTATTGAGCAATACCTACAACATTTCTGAGTTAGGCAGCATCATTGAATGGACCGAACACAAGCTCTGGAACTATACTGCTTCAGTTCTTTTAAATATTATTTGTGGGACTATTGGCAGCAAGGATTGGACTAAGGTAAGACCAGAGTTAGGGCACAGAATTTAAGTAGGCCCTCACATCTCAGAGAGTAAATTGTTGTTACTGCTGTTTTGTTGCTAATTCTTGTCCAACCCTTTTGTGACCCTATGGACTGCAGCCTGCCACGCTCCTCTGTCCATGGGATTTCAAAGGCGAGATTACTGGTGTGGGTTGCCATTTCCTTCTCCAGGGAATCTCCCCAACCCAGGGACTGAACCTGTGTCTCCTGCATTGTTAGGCAGGTTCCTTACCATTAGTGCCACCCTGGTATATAGGACTTCTCAATAGATATTAGCTTTATTACCTGCTGTTACTAAGTCTAAAGTAGACCTGAGGTGAAGGGCATAGGGTAGGTTTGGATGGCATGAAGGGAATATGTTGAAGTTACCTGGAGAAAGAAGTCAAAAAGCACTTCAGATAGTTGGAAGAAATATATAGACACTAGGCATAAGGGAAGGAGGGGTAGAAAAATGCTAGAAACAAACTTATTTGCTTACTTCACAATTTGCTTAGGCCTGAACAATTTATACTAACGGTAAAAAAGTTTTGGGTGTTCTGTTTTTTTGCTTAATTCTAGGTGTATAATTTTTCAAAACTTGTTCCACGTCATTGCCAAATAATTTTATTTTTTCTTGAGGCTGACTGGTATCTGATCCTGAAGTAAACCTATCTTGGCTTTCTTATGGATGATGAACTTTCCACTCAGGGCTTTCTTGTCTTGCTGATAGAAAAACTGCTGCTTTATTTGCAATCAATGGGTGTTCATCTGATGTTATTTATTTATAATATCAAGGGTAAAACATCTTAATGTATAAAAAATGTAATCATTATTCTCAAAAAAGGGCAGCTGTTCCAAGTCTGACTAAATTAACAAAAATATCATATATTTTTCCGTCAGTCTATCATGTCACAAAGTTTCCCCCATCAGAATCATGCCTAATTCATACATTTTAAGAGAAAGACAGATCACTTCTAAATGATTGTCCTTAAGATTTGCATAGTTAGCTAAACTAAATCAACATCTTGAACCTGGTCATGATTGCCAAATTTGAAGGCCTCACTTACATTTTTGTCGAAGAATGTGAATTAATTTATGCTCTTATAAAACTTGTATCCATAATCAGTTTCTAATTTGAATAAGCAAACTGGCCCACAAAATTTTGCAAATTACTCTAATAAGTTCTCTTGGTATTTCTCACAGAAGGCTGAACAAATGTTGATAGAGGGACACGCTGTTTGCTTATGTCTAATCTTCCCATCTGATATAAAAATGTCACAAATGAATTTCAGACACATATCCAATGTCAAATATCCATAAGATGGTCCAGGAAAGAGGCAATCCTCATTTAGGACTGATGAAAGAAGATGGATTTTTAGCTTGAAAGAAACAGATTATTGGGGTACAGGGTGGGGAAAACATAGAAGTGTGGAGGGAGTATTGAAGGAGGATTTACATTCAGAAATATATAAAGATACTGGGGGGAATATATAAAGATATTGAGGGCATGGGGAAATTATGGAGCTTGGGATGGACATATATACACTGCTATATTTAAAATGGATAACCAACAAGGACTTACCGTATACCACAGGGAACTCTGCTCAATGTTATATGGCAGCCTGGATGGGAGGGGATTTTGAGGGAGAATGAATACATGCACATGTATGGCCGAATCCCTTTGCTATCCACATGAAACTATCACAGCCTTGTTAATCAGCTATAGTCCAATACAAAGTAAAAAGTTTAAAAGAAATATAAAGATATCATTGAGGCAGCTGAGCCAATGCCATCTTCTCTGTAAATGTCCTGTAATAGGCATTATTATAAAGACTTTATATAACTTATCTCATTTAGTCTTCATAGGCCTGTTAGCCTGTGAGAAATAGGATCTTAAAGAGGTCAAATAACACCCCAAGTTGACACAGTGGCAGAGCAAGTGGCAGGAACATTGCTGATTTTAGCCACCAGATCATACATGAGTTTGACTACATTAAACTATTCTTTTTTAAACTAGCTGTACTAGAACAGCATTATTAGAGTAATACTTAATTGCATATAAGACCTTTAAATAAAATCCATTTATAAGTAAAATCATTGATGTAATCTAATGCATTGGGGAATGGGATGGGAATACTCAGTGCTATTAATCTGAAACCTGTAACTGTTTCTTAAGTCAGAATGGCCTAAATTTGTAGTTAGGTATTCCTTTTATCCTTCTTTCAGGATAGGACAACTCTTTTTAAGATCAAGTAAAGATTCAATAGCTGGTATTTGAGAAATTCAACATAACACTTTCAGAAGAAGAGCCTTTCATGAAGTGTGCCAGTTAGAGAACAATGGAGATGCAAAGAGAAAAATCGAGTACTAATAGGTCTCTTAAGGTAATTCTTTTTTGTAGTGCAAAGCAGGTCTTAGAAAGCAGGGCCTTGCCCAGCAAGGCAGCCCCCTACCTGTCTGGTGACTGTGAGCACTGGGCCCAACATAAAAAAGTAAAAAGTGAAATTGAAGTCGCTCAGTCATGTCCGACTCTTCTGCAGCCCCATCGACTGTAGCCTACCAGGCTCCTCCATCCTTGGGATTTTCCAGGCAAAAATACTGGAGTGGGTTGCCATTTCCTTCTCCAGGAGATCTTCTTGACCCAGGGATTGAACCTGGGTTGAACCTGGGGCTCCCTCATTGTAGGCAGATGCCTTACCTTCTGAGCCACCAGGGAAGTCCTAAACATAGAAGATACTTCAAATAATTTTTTGCCATGGGAGTGTAGTGAGAATGGCTTTTGTATTAAAAGCCAGAGATTACACTCTATTTACACTTAGATGAGACATTAAGCTGTGATAAAGACAATAACCCAACAATTCTTTCCTCAGAGAATACAAGGAGCACTCTTCATCTTTTGGGCACAACTTATTTAAAAACAATCAGCTAGTTGGCCAACAAAATTTCATTTATCATCGCTAGTCTCAAAAGTCAATTCATGATGGCAAAATTGAGAAGATTTACAAAGATATGTGCACATTTACCTGTTGTTTGTATGCACACACAAGTGTGTGTGTGTTTATTATGCTGCTGCTGCTAAGTCGCTTCAGTCGTGTCCGACTCTGTGCGACCCCATAGACAGCAGCCCACAAGGCTCCCCTGTTCCTGGGATTCTCCAGGCAAGAACACTGGAGTGGGTTGCCATTTCCTTCTCCAACGCATGAAAGTGAAAAGTGAAAGTGAAGTTGCTCAGTCGTGTCCGACTCTTAGCGACCCCATGGACTGCAGCCTACCAGGCTCCTCTGTCCATGGGATTTTCCAGGCAAGAGTACTGGAGTGGGGTGCCATTGCCTTCTCCTGTGTGTGTTTATAGTAACAGATAAAATGTAAGTAGTATATAAGGAAGTCAGAGGGAAAAGCCATGGTAAGAAAATAAGATGAAGTTGAATGTATGCATGCTGTGAGGATTTGTGTAGTTCATTTGTCCTTTTACTTAATACACAGTTAGTGAGTGTCTCTTATGTATTTAACACTCTTCTAGACATTAGGAAATTTGCAGTGAACAATGAAGATAAGAATATCTGCCCTTATGTAAATTACAGTGCAGGTTGGACGGGAGTGGGAAGGAATGATAAACATAATACCTCTGTAAATTATACACATTATATGTCAAAAGTTGACAAAAGCTATGGAGCAAACTGAAGCAGTGAAAAGGAGACTGGGGAATGATGGGAGAGGGGCATGCCATTTTAACAGAGTGGTATTTTAGTGGTTAGGGAGATAACACTATTTTCTTGTTCATCTTCTCCCAGGAACATGCTAGGACTTCCCCACACCAGTGAATTTCGACAGGATCATGTCACCCACTTTGTCCAATAAAATGTGAACAGAAATTGTGCATTGTATTTGAACAGAAATCTTTTTAAAAAGTTCATGATTCTCCAAGTTTTCTTCCTCCTACTCTATCAATCACTGACTGGTTGGTAGAGGTTCCTGAATCTAGGGGTAAGAAGACAGGAAGCAGTGCCCTCTGTTAATGCTGATGGTCATGAAGTGTGAGCAAGAAACAGACAGTCAGATTTGATGGTTATTTGTAATGGTACTATTACCACCCATCTGAGAAGCACAGGTGGTCAGAGTCAATTTTAAACAGTTGCTAGAAACAGGCTGGGCTTGCCCAGTGGCTCAGATGGTAAAGAATCTGCCTGCAATGCAGGAGTCCTGGGTTTGATCCCTGGGTTGGGAAGATCCCCTAGAGAGGAGCAAGGCAACCCACTCTAGTATTCTCGCCTGGAGAATCCCCACAGACTATGGCAGGCTATAGTCCATGGAGTCCTAAAGATTTGGACACAACTGAGCAACCAAGCACAGAGCCAGGCTGCCAAGTTGTTTCCCAGGCTACCAGCAGGCAATGTTAAATGATGGAGTTTAGCAGGTAGGGTCCATAAACCCTGCTAAACCAAATCTGATGCCACCTGTTTTGTAGGACTTTGAGTTAAGAATAATTTTGGCATTTTGTAAGTAGTTTTAAAAAAATAAAAAGATAGATTCTATTTTGTGAACCATAAAATATATAGAATTTGTATTTTAGTACCGATAAATAAAATTTTGTTGGAACACAGACATACTCATTCATAATGCATTGTTTATGGCTGCTTTCCTGCCATAACTGCAGAGTTGAGTAGCTGTGATAGGACTGCATACTGGAATTGAGATTGAAAATCCTAAAATATTACTGGGCCCTTTACAGAAAGTCTTTGCTGAACCTTATGACATTCACATGGCTCATATTATTGCTCAGAAAATGTAGACTACTCTTCCTGAGCATGAGACTCCTAATGCATGACATTTTTCTAAAGATTCTCTTACAGGAGAATATGAGAAACACCGTTAACAAATTCACCACGAGAGTTTCTTATCTGCATTTCTTTTCATAGTGAAAGTAAACTCATAGTTCATTAAAAGCAATTCTACATTGAGGTGAAATGAGGTAGCTACATATTTTGTACAAGGCTCTGTGCTAGACTCTTGGCCTAACCCTGACAGAATTTACAATCTGATTAGAAAAGGTCCCATAGAATACTGAAACTAAAGAGATGGAGCTATACTAGATGAATTGTAAAGCCAGGAATCCAAGGGAGAATTGATCACTCAGAAGTGGTGCATGTCTTTATGCAGAAGGTTAGAGTTAGACTCTTCTCTTTCCTGGGATGCTGTTGCTTTTAAACCCCCATCGGCTTTCAAGACATCTGCAAAGGCTCTATGTAGTTAATAAAAGTAGATTAGAGTCAAGTTTTCCTCTTCCGTAAACAGCTTGCTTATCTAGTCTCTTCAGAAAAGAAATAAAACAAAACTAAGCAAAGTGAAATAGAATCTCCTGTCAAAGTTGACCTAGTGTTGTATCATTAACTCAGGGCTGCAAAACTACCACGTGTTACTATTACTAGCTCACATGTGACTAGTACCACGTATTGTTCTGATTGTGTTTAAGTATACCTCACAACGATTTAAGGAATGTGACAAATTTGTTGGATTAGGAAAGACTGCAATGGCTTTTAGTTGTCACTAGCAGTATGTTAAGTTTAAAAAGAGAGCAAAATGAACTAAAAATAAAGATTAGTAAAGAATATGCACCAAAGGAAGGGTTAAGGAAAAGATAAATCCAGTGAATGATACCTAATCAAATTATAGCTTTATCCTCCTTAGTGCCATCCCCATTTTGATTTAACACTGCTGAATTAACTAAACCAATATATTTTTTAAAAGCTGTCAGAAAAGGAAAATGAAAGATTAAGTTTTTATTTTAGAGCTTTCTTCATAGTAGATTGCAGAAAATGAAGAGCACTTCTTTGAACTGATTTGTCTGGAAAAATATGCTTTCCAGAATCAAGTAAAAACATCCTACCTCAATCTTGTTTATACTGTTAATTACACAGAGAAATTCACACTGTATGATCTTGGTGTTGAGGAAAGTCTACACAATGCAGTCTAATATAAAATAATAACGAACGAAACCTGATCTCTAATGGCTAAAATACCAACAAAGGTAGAAGTATACAGCTCTGCAGGAGAAAACAGAGCTTGGCTGTTCATTAACTCTTCAGAAAACCCATGTCAACCCAGAATTCAACACAAAGCACTTCAGATCCTTCCTTCATTGAGGAAGGACCATTCTGGGAAAGCCTGTATTCCATTTGAGACACAGAATTTGTACCATTTATTTCAGTAAAGATCTCTCATTCCTGCATCTCTTGCTACGTGACTGCAAATATTGTACATATAATGGGAAAAGAGAACTAAAAAAAGTTTTGATGAGAAGAGTAGCAATAAAAACAATAAAGTATTTTTTGAGTTTTACTCTGGGCCAGTCTCTGTGATAGATTCTGAAGAAACAGCAATGAATAGGACAGGCTCTATCCTCAGGGAGCTTTCAGTTCTTCCTGGGTGGCTACTGACACCTTCTTTAAGTTATCTATTTAATCACTTCTGGAACAGAATGGAGCATAAAACTGGTCCCCTGTGTTGTGGTCAATATTGAAGTGGTTATGATCTGGGTACTGTATCTACTCTAATCTTCTGTATCTCATTTTAACAAGTACATATGCTGATTTACAGAAAAGGCATGATAATCTTTTTGAAAACAATGATGGTACTAGGGTCACAGCCTTTTTAAAATTGAATATTCATAAACTCATTAAGTTATATACAGGACTCAACTTTGGACACTGATCCTACTCATTTCATTACTAGTTCCTTCAAGTCTAGCTTTCTTACTTTGTTGGAGGGAGAGCTGCGTCAGTGGATAAGTAAACTGGGATTGTACAATAAAGATAATATCTACTTAATGGAGATACATTGGAGGCCTCTGCTCACATTAATGGCATGACTGCAGCTGTGTTTTAGGCCAAATAAATGACCACAGAGCACAGAATGGTTTGGAATAGAAAGAGAGCAATATTAGGAAATTATTTATCATTCATGTGACAAATAATAGGTACTTGAGTGAGGGTGTGTATACAAAGGATATTAAGGAAAAAACTATTATCATGACCCACTTTACCAAACTGATATTAGAAATGAGCATTTCATGTGTTGTCTAATGGTTAATAGTACAGCCGCTGGAGATAGACAGGTTCATGTGCTATTCCTACTTCCTCCATTTCTTAGCTGTATGACCACTTAAGTTCTTTGAATTCCAGCCTCTTTATGTGCAAAATGGTGATAATAATATGTAAGTAACAGGGGGCATCGAATAGAGATGTGATGACTTGTGTGAAACAGTTAATGGTGCTTAGTACACAGTATGAAGGTCTTAGTAAAAGAAGTAATAGTTGTAGTAACAGTACTACTAAAATGCTTATCGCTGCATATAATCAATGTTCAGAATTTAAAGCATATGTTTACTCTTTTTAATTCATTCATTCAACAGACATTTCTTGACCCCTGACTTAATGCCAGACCCTTCCTTCTCTGGGCCCTGGGGACACATTTACTTAACCAAAACACCCCCAAATTCCTATCCTCTTGGAGCTTACATTCCAGGGGGAGCAGATAGATTATAGAACAGAAACATTATAAATAATTAACTTATAAATAGAATATGGTATGTGTACTATGAAAACAATAGAGCATGATAAGTGAGACGGAGCGTTATAGAAAGTGTAGCCAATCTATATACCTGGTCAGAGTTGACCTCAGTGAGTGGGTAGTAATTAAAGAAAGATTTGAAAGGCAAGAGGGAAAGAGTTGCGTGATGTAGTGATGTCTGGGAGAATAACGTCACAAGTAGAGGGAATATAAGCCCTAAAGTGGGGCTGTCTGATGTGTAATAAGTACAGCATGGAAGCCAGAGTACATGGAGCAGAGTAAGCCAAGGGAACAGGCTGGGAGATCACCTATGGAGATAACTGTGTGGTGAGAACCCACAGCAGCCCAGGGGCCACGTTTCCACCACTGCTTACTAAAGCTGGAGGAGGAGAGTCCAAATCAAGTCTGTGGAGTAGTATAAAGATTCAGATAACTCTTCACCCAAGATTGCTCAACTCTTGGTGTAAACTGCGGGTTGTTGCCCTTAAGCCAGCTCTTAGACCTGGAAGCTCTTTCTTATAACTTTAACAGATTTTTATTTTATAGGTCATAAGTCAGATAGTCCTTGTCCATTGTCAACATTTATGTGGCAATGCTACAAAATACATATTCATAAAGTATTACTTATAAAATTAATAAATAAAAGGAAAATAGATAAAATTGATCTTTTCTCAGAAGTCATACATTTTGGCACAAAGCTTGAGACTGTATTGTTTCATTAGGTTATTATTGTTATTGTTATTGTTATTGTTCAATCGCTGAGTCATGTCTGACTCTTTGTGACCCCATTGATTATAGCCCACCAGGCTCTTCTGTCCATGGGATTCTCTAGGCAAAAACATTGGAGTGGGTTGCCATTTTCTTCTCCAGGGGATCTTCCCAACCTAGGATTGAACCCAGGTCTCCCACATTGCAGGCAGGTTCTTTACCAACTGAGCCACCAGGAAAGCCCCTTCACTAGGTTAGTAAGTTAAATTTAGAACTAAAATATGAATGAATCCTGAGGTACAAGAGAAGTACACTCGAGGTCTGTTAGTTTGCTAAAGAAGGCGTCATGGTATAAAAATGGAAAACAAGGTAATAAATGAATACCCAGAGCATAATCTGCATTGCACTTGTTTTCTGTCATTTGTGGTTGTATTTTAGAGTCAAATTTCAATAATGCTTTGGTAATGGTATGCTAAAGGATGCCTTCATTTTTCACTGTCATATTTTAGAAAGTAAGAGGTTTCTAATATGAAAGGAAATTTTAAATAGTGAACTAATTATTTTAATTTGATAGAATTTTTCTCATTTGCATTTTTGACAATTATTTATGACTACTATAGATAATTAGGGGTTGTGAATTTTTCAGAATACTGTAAACAGCATTATAGACATTAGCTGAACCATTAATTTCAACAGAGTCTGAAACACTTTATACTTTTGACCTTTTATAAAATATTCTGTTTGAAAAAAAAGTGCTTGTCAAAATTATAGTTATCTGTCCAATAGATATCTGGCATTGTAAACAAACACTCGACTTACATATAGCATGGTAAATCTAAGTATTTGGTAACCATTGATAATTGTCCTCATAAATCAACCTTCACTAGCTTTGCACATTTGAAATGGAGTCATATATTACACTGTAAATAAGTTCTTATTATCTTCTAGAGAAAATTCTGTGCTTTTCAGCATGTTTAACTCTCACTCCTCTTCATGTATCTAAGGATGAAAAACTTAGTTTCTTGTTCCACAGATGAGAACACAAAATAAATTCCATAGATACAAAGAGATAATCATTTGATTTTTCTTTATAATCAAATTAAATGGTTTGGGAGAAAAAATGGTGTGTGTGTGTGTGTGTGTATATATATATATATATATGATGATCATTTTGATGTTTCATTGATTATTTCTATTTATTATGTTAGCTTAGACCATGGACTATGTCTAACCCTTACTATTAATGCACTTTCTTTTTCATAGATGAATCTTTCATGTCTGATGAATCCATTAATGTTAAAAGTCTTACTCCCAAAATTGAGCAAACACATTTCCTAAGACCTTATCAATCTTGGCATGGAACAGATGAGCAAAAAGCTGAGTTGAATTGATAAAAAGTATCCCAAACCATTGACTAATAATGATGGAGCCTGTAAAGTACAGAATCTCTGGAGAAAGGAACTGACTTGCCTTATATGAATCATATTTTTATCTGCATTTCAATACTGCTTAAACATGTACTTCATTACAGGGCACAACTGAAATAGAAGGGCACCTGCTAAGTCAGAGCCATAAAATAGATCTACAGCCTGCTGGCATGTGAAATTTCTCTAATTTATATTTTTTATGAAACTAACCTCACATTATGTGGTTGGCAGCATAAATAATAAAGCATGTTACTTAAGCAATTTTACATTTACTGTATTAGTAAGTAAATGCAATGGCCACCCTTATTCTCAAACAATAAAAACTATCCAGCCTTTTCATGAAAGATGATTGCAATTTCCATTGGCCTGTATATGCAATAAAAAACCATAACTCATCAAAATTTTAGCTATTTTCTCTTAAGATAGAAGAGTATTTTGCTTGAACATTGAGCGTGATATTAAATATTCATGAAATGGATAGAGTTAAAGTCCTAAGTAAAACTCAAATTCTTTTCAACTAGATTGGAATTCTTTTTTGAACCAGGTAAAAACTGCCACTGACCTGAAGAACTGTTCAAAAACACCATAAAGAGATTGTATAATATGTTCAAAGTGTTAAAGTTATTTGGGATTGATTTTTCTGAAAAGCCTATTCCTCCTCTGAAATTGATTCATGATAACAGCCTCCATTTGGGTCAAACAGTATTTAACCGCTTGTAAATTTTAATTAAATGATTTGTCACTTTGAACACATAGTTTGTCATCTTGCAACTAAACGATGTGTCTTTATCAGAAAATGACTCAGGGGGAAGACATTCATCTAATATGTCACTTGGACACCCATTAAGATAATTTGGTTGTTGCATGGGGATAAAGTTGAAGATTTGTAAAATAGAGTGCACCAGTTTTAGTAAGCAGGATCACATTGTAAACTATTAAAAAAACATAATTTGTTCTGTAATTAAATTCTAATAAGTACTTTATTCTTGGTCATTTTTCATTAGCAGATGTTTAAATTTCTGAGAAGAGAAACTTCTCCAGTTGAGTCTAGTATCTACAGCAAAATACAAGCTGCACATGAAAAGCAATAAGCTGAATTAGAATTATCTAGGGGAAAAAGCACTTTCATCAGAAGTATTTGCATCCCTGTGGACCCATCTAAGACCTCATCTAAAGCTTGGATAATATGGTCACATATAGCCTGGAACAGAGTGACAGGGACAACTGAGGTATTATTGAGTAAATAGCAGAGGTCATGAAATCTTAAGCTAAAGAAGTCTATATTTGGTAGAAAGGAAGGTATTGAGATATCTTAATTTTTGTGTCCAAAAGTTATTAAAATGTTAGCATGTGTATATTTGAGTGCTAAAGTTGAGTATGTGAGGGTCACTAATCACTGCATATTATAGTGCCCTTGGTCCTTTTCTGCGCTGATTCAGTGGGACTATATGTTGTTAATAACACCCAACAAGGAACAGATATGTCTGTCAAAATTACAAAGTATGTTCATACATAAATTTATTTAAAAAGTGAAAAGTCAAGTCTTTTTAGACCTTTTTAGACTCTTGGAAGGTCCTGAAGCATATGGTGATATCACAAGCTTGTATGAAATAAAGGGAAATGGACTTTAAATGGAATATCTTTTTCCAACTAAAGTCTAAGTTCCTTAAAGTAGAAGACCAAGTATTAAATGTCCATATTTCCCATCAGGATCTATACAGTCCATGGAATTCTCCAGGCCAGAATACAGGAGTGGGTAGCTGTTCTCTTCTCCAGGGGATCTTCCCAACCCAGGGATCGAACCCAGGTCTCCCACATTGTGGGTGGATTCTTTACCAGCTGAGCCACCAGGGAAGCCCAAGAATACTGGAGTGGATAGCCTATCCCTTCTCTAGCAGATCTTCCCAAACCAGGAGTCAAACTGGAGTCTCCTGCATTGCAGGCAGATTCTTTACCAACTGGAGCTACCAAGGAAGCTCATATGCTCACAGTGTATCAAAATCATCTGGGAACTTTTAAAAAACCTGGTGTCTAGACCCTTTAAATGCATTTTCCATAAGTGCAACTTCCTTTGTTTTGGAGTATGGGCCAAAGCATTGGTATTTTTATTTTCTAATGTTTAGCCAGGGTTAAGAAGCAGTGGGTTGATACATCAGTGCTCAAGTAATGTGTAATGAATGGAACTATCCTCATAAAAGATTGAGAAAGGTCTGTTTCTGTTAGTAGAATTAGTGATCTCATAATCGTGCACATTTAAAATTTAGCACCATCGTGAATTTCTCTCTCTTCCTAACATCCTTTAATCTTTCCTCATCCCACCACTATCAACCCATTCAACTGTTTTTTCTTCTTTGATTTCCTTTTTCTCTCTCCTCATTTTGCTTTAGATATTCAGGCACATTACTATTTGCTATCACAAAAGAATTCCTCAGCTAATGCTGTTTTCTGTCTCTCAGACATCTTTTCATTCTATTCATAAATGTTAGATAAAGCTTTATAATTACAACTCTCATCATTATGGGCTTCCCTGGTAACTCAATTGGTAAAGAATCCACCTGCAATGCAGGAGACCCCGGTTCGATTCCTGGGTCAGGAAGATCCTCTGGAAAAGGGATATGCTATCCACTTCAGTTTTCTTGGGCTTCCCTTGTGGTTCAGCTGGTAAAGAATCTGCTTGCAATGCAGGAGATCTGGGTTCAATCCCTGGGTTGGGAAGATTGCCTGGAGAAGGGAAAGGCTAACCACTCCAGTATTCTGGCCTAGAGAATTCCATGGATGTCCATGGGGTCGGAAAGAGTCAGACAAGACTGAGTGACCTTCACTTTCACTATTTCTCATCATTATGCCACTGTTCAAGAACCTCTGATAGCTCCAGCTGAAACCATCAAACCTTACATAGTTTACTAGTTATAATAATGTCATGTAACTATTCCATTGTCCTTATTAGCAAAGATTCTTGACCAATACATAAATGAAATTTCTTGTTCATGATAGTCACTGTCTGGGAATCTTCAACTCTTCGATAAAAAGTATCAATAGTTTATACCCTAAGATTTCTTGAACTCTGCATCTCAAAATCTTCACAGTTCTTTCCTTGCTATGCTCACCAGTCCTAAAATATCATATTATAATCCTTATACAATCCTAACCAAATCCTACATGGAATGACCTACCTTAGAACAAATGTCAAGTGCTCAGTAAAATTTGACTCTCCCTTTCCCACCCCAGACACTACCAATTTCATGAAATAGTTTCCTCAGTTACCTAGATGAGGCAACAAACTCAGGCTTTTGTCAGCACATTGTGTTGGTGACATTTGGGAAGCCAGGGCCTGACGGTTCCTCAGTCCCAGCATTCCTTCTCAGCTGGGCATTTCAGACCTTGAAGAAACTAAACCCCAGCTATCTTTCTGACCTTATGTCTTACTGCTCTTTTACCTTCTTTATGTTCCAGACCATCTGGGCAAACATGTACTCTCTACAAACATCATAACCCTTCTTGTCATGTCTGACTCTTTGTGATTCTATGGACTATAGCCTGCTCTCTGTTGGATTCTATGGACTATAGGCTCCTCTGTTCATGAGATTTTCCAGCCTAGAATACTGGAGTGGGTGGCCATTTCCTTCCCCAGGGGATCTTCCTGGCCCAGGGATGGAACCTGTCTCTCCTGCATTGGCAGGCAAATTCTTTACCATTGCACCGGGAATCCATGACCCTTCTCATTACATGCTATTCCTTCATACCAAAAATCCTCCCTCAGTTTAGTTTTCACTAGAACTTTTATGGAAAACTTACAACAGTTAAACAATTAGGATTAGATGATCTCTATGGTTGCTTTAACTTCTTTTACTTTAAGATCTATTTTTGAGTCTGTACCAACAGAAATATAAGGAATGAAAGACAGAAGGGGCATTGGCTATTAGAATGGAATGGCTTTGATTAATGATAAGATGACTAGGACAAAATCACCTGACAAGCTACTATTTTTTTCGCTAATTTATAGATATTTACAAACTTGAGTTTTCACTTTATGTTTCCCTTCACTGTTTGTTGGTGAATTTGCCTAAATATAGCCTTTGTATCTCAATATATAATCTTTTTGATTCTTTACCCTTGAAGATTCTGATTGTGGTATGAAAGATGAAATCCAGCTGGTCTAGTAAGCTGTGTATCTCATAAAGATGTATTGATTTTTTCTTAGCTTTCCAAGATATTTTACAGATTTGAAAATTGAAAGCAACTGGATTTATCTGCAGCCCTATTATTTTCCTAAGCCATAGAACCTAAATAATCTATAGAAGTTCCTTTGGTTTCTATTTATTTAGAAAGTATAGGACACCAGAAATCATTACTTATATTGTATGGGAGGTGGTGGTAGAAAAAAGTGATTTTTGTTTCATTCTGATTCATGAAAAAAGAATATATTTATATTTTCCAAGTGAGAATTCAGGCCCAGGTATCACTTAAACATCCATTAAAAAAAAGAAGAAATTATAAAACAAAAAAAGGTAGAAATGAAATAAAAGTATAAATATGGAAAACATACTCAGGTTCTGAAGTGAAGAATTAAAACAAAGACTAAAATTGTGTTGAGCTTTATTTGGGACAGTGGGAACAGAGAAAATAGATGAGATTTTTCCAGAATTAAATAAATATATTTATACTAAGACTGAAAGTGCCTGTTGAGCACCTGTCAAGATAAATGAAATTAAATACATACTCAGACACAGTATAACAT
Source organism: Bubalus bubalis (assembly GCF_019923935.1). NCBI lineage: Eukaryota > Metazoa > Chordata > Mammalia > Artiodactyla > Bovidae > Bubalus > Bubalus bubalis. The sequence goes on along the minus strand of NC_059162.1, from coordinate 73,474,633 downwards.
TATAATGAACCTGTAAAGGACAATAATAAGGAGCCTATCTTAAAAGCTACAGAAATAGAAGATAGATTACCTACAAAGGAGCAACAGTTAGACTGACAACAAGTTTCTCATTAGCAACTAGTAGATGTCAGAAGATAATGAATGACAGCGTCAAAGAACTGATGGTAAAAACAAACTTAAATACAAAAAGCCTATCAACTCATAATTAAACACCCCATAAAACAACCAGGAGAAGAAGGGTTAATACTAGGCCTGCAACTCACTCATTCTCTACTGGGGAGCTGATTGAGTGTGGAAAGTTGGAAGTAAGTGATCTTCAATTTTTGTCCTTTCTTATGAACATGCTAATGAACTTGATGGGGCTTCCCTGGTGGCTCAGATGTTAAAGTGCCTGCCTGCATTGCAGCAGACCTGGGTTCGATCCCTGGGTCGGGAAGATTCCCTGGAGAAGGAAATGGCAACCCACTCCAGTATTCTTGCCTGGAGAATCCCATGGATGGAGGAGCCTGGTGGGCTATAGTCCAAAGGGTCGCAAAGAGTCGGACTCCACTGAGTGACTTTACTTTCACTTTCACGAACGTGCTAATGAACTTGATTAGACTTCTCAGCAAGATGATAACTGTGTTTATTACAGGTAGGGACATCATGGACTCAGTGGACATGAGTTTGAGCAACCTGAAGATGGTGAAGGACAGGAAGGCAGTCAATGGGATCACAGAGTTAGACATGACTGAGTGACTGAACAACAGATAGGGAGTCTTTATTTAGAAAGTGTTTTTTTGTAGGATGTACTTGGTATAACTAGATTGCTTATTGTAAATGAACCTAGGCTTTATGGATTTATGGAGCATGGCTTGCTGGAGAATAGGGGCAATCATCTAAGTTTTCCTCTATTTGTGTAATTATTAGGGTATAAAACAAAGAACTCCAAATCCCTAATGGATTCTTTTGAGAACAGTTTTGCATATATTGCTCAACACTATTCTATCTGAAATGAAAATATATCCTGAAATAGAGAAGGGAACATTTATGGTAACTGAATAAGTTGGTTTTGAGTTCCTATAAGAAATGAATGTTTTGCCTGAGCCTATTACTTGCCCATATCCTTTGAATCATTAATAAAGTACAGTGCTGGGTTAGAGCTATAATGTGTAAGAATGTTCTTTGACAACTCAACCCCATGGGTGAACACAGCTATCATTCAAAAACCCTGAACAAATTTTCAAGCATACCCAGGGTAAGAAAGCTTGCCATCCACAGACTCACACTGAAAGAACAAAATAATGTATTTTAGCAAAAAGACAAGTTAACTGAGAAGGATGTATGGTGTGGAAGAATAGTGGCAAACATAGAAAGTAGTATATTTTAGTAAAGTTAACTGTTGAGAAAGAGAAGATAATAAAACTAGTTAGTATGTTCATGCATGCGTGTGTCTATGTGATTAAATGGCAAAATAAAAATTAAAAATTGCACTAGGAAGACTGTGTGTATGTTGGGATGAGAGAGGAGACTAAACCATACTATTTCTTGTTGCTTGGGAAAAGATTACTGAATAAATTTGAGCAAATTAGAAAAACTTATCTCAGCATATTAAAATATAAGAGAAATCACTAATGAATGAAAATATACAAATGTATAACTTTCAACTCAACAGAGAAAATGTAAAAAAAAAAAAAACAATATAAGAGGTCACATAAGGAGAAAGGAAGAACATGTAAAATTTAGAAAAACAATTTTCCCAAATGTATTTTTGTATGGGTTCATAAAAATACAGTTGACAAAAATACCCCACACCAGTCATAATGGCCATCATCAAAAAGTCTACAAACAATAAATGCTGGAGAGGGTGAGAAGTAAAGGGAACTCTCTTGGGTTGCTGTTGGGAATGTAAATTGATACAGTCACTATGGAAGATGGTATGGAGATTCCTTAAAAGACCAGGAATAAAACCACCACATGACCCAGCAGTCCCACTACTAGGCATATACCCTGAGGAAACCAAAATTGAAAAAGACACATGTCCCCCAAAATTCATTGCAGAACTATTTACAATAGCTAGAACATGAAAGCAACTTAGATGTCCATCGACAGATGAATGGATAAAGAAGCTGTGGTACATATATACAATGGCTCCTCTGTCCATGCGATTTTCCAGGCAATAGTCCTGGAGCGGATTGCCATTACCTTCTCCAGGGGATTGTCCCAACCCAGGGATAGAACCCGGGTCTCCTGCATTGTAGCCAGACGCTTTACCATCTGAGCCACCAGGGAAGTCACCAATGGAATACTACTCAGTAATAAAAAGGAATGCATTTGAATCAGTTCTAATGAGGTGGATGAACCTAGAGCCTATTATACAGAGTGAAGTAAGTCAGAAAGATAAATATAAGTGTCGTATACTGACACATGTATATGGAATCTAGAAAGAGGGTACTGATGGATTTATTTTCAGGACAGCAGTGGCAAAATGGACATAGAGAACAGACCTATGCACATGGAGTAGGGGGAGGAGGAAGAGGGTGATTTGTATGGAAAGTAACATGGAAACTTACATTACCACATGTAAAATAGATAGCCAATGGGAATTTGCTGTATGACTAAGAGAACTCAAACAGGGCTCTGTGACAATCTAGAGGGGTGGAATGGGGAGGGAGATGGGAGGGAGGTTCAAGAAGGAGGGGACATGGGTGTACCTATGGCTGACTCTTGTTGATGTTTGACAGAACAACAAAAATTCTGCAATTCTCCTTCAATCAAAAAATAAATAAAGTGGCAAAAAAAATTGATAAAGATCCATCCTAAACTCAGGATGAGGGGAGTGCAGGAGAATAGGACAAAGTGAACTTTAAATCTACCACATAAAGAGATCTGAAGCAAATAACAGTAAGCATTAGCTTTATTAAGCCTGATTGGTGTGTACATGGATTTTTATATTAATCCCTATAGTTTTCTGAGTAATTAATGGTTCATGTTTTTAAAAAATGAAATTATATTACTTTTAACTATGGCTATTAAGCATCTCATAAATTTGATTTGAAACCCATTGAGTAGATAGGATCTTCTTCAAAGTAGTTAAGAGAAAGTTTGAAAAATATTCTAAATTTGTGTTATCAAACAAAGCTTTTCCAAATAGGGAATATGAAGAACTCATTACAATCAATCTGAGATTTTTGTGACAAGCATAGAATGTACTTGCTATATTTGTATATTAACAATGTAATGTGTAATTTTGTGTAACATTTTTGGGTATATAATAAATATTCTGAATGATATTTCCTCATATACACTATTGCTCAAAATTATAGAAGTTAAAACAATGACAACAAACACTATAGCATTACTTTAGTATGTCTGAGTACAACTTTAAAATTTAGATGTAACATAGATTTCAATTTATTTGCTTTAGCAGGAGTAAAACATTCTTAACAACATCTTATTTAAAAAAAATACTATTATTCTTAATTGGGTCTGAAAAATAAATCTTAGGCTAAAATGTAAAATACAAGCTGTTATCACCAAGCTCAATTAACCATTTACATCCTCCTTTCCTTTCTGATAAATATTTGATATTATCTAATTTATTCAATGTATATTCTAATAATTTAGCATTACATTTTATTTCCATACCATTTTTCTCTAGAGACTATAATATCTTCAATTATTCTTTATTTCCTTCATGTTCACTTGTTCAAGTATTTAGGCTTTAATTTATAAGATTCCATTCAGAATCTCATAGTAATATGCATTTGGTATTCATAAAACTTGATTTCTCCTTTGAGAATTTTCTTGGAGGTGGGAGCTCTGTTCTTCTCAAGTTCTCTTTAAAACATATTTTTCTTTAAAGAATATTTAAACATCTCAGATATGTCTCATGCTTTATATAATTTCTTATAATTTTTTTTCTTTTATCTACCTGGTCTGCTTAGAGAAAATGTGAATTATTTGTTTTGTTTATACTTGAATGGCAGGGGAAAAAAGGAGAAAGACCATACTGGTATTTGATAGCATTAATAGATTGTGGAGTCTATTCTTGTCTCCTCTCTCTCTTTCCTAAACTGAACTGTAATTCATGACAAGTAAAAAAGCAAACAAAAAAAAACCCAAACAAAAATATAACCAGTCATATTTTATTAGGTATGTGGTTAAGGAATTTAATCTTACCCAACGACAGATCTCGGAGAAGGCAATGGCAACCCACTCCAGTATTCTTGCCTGAAAGATCCCATGGACGGAGGACCCAGGCTGCAGTCCATGGGGTTGCTAAGAGTCGGACATGACTGAGCGACTTCACTTTCACTTTTCACTTTCATGCATTGGAGAAGGAAATGGCAACCCACCCCAGTGTTCTTCCCTGGAGAATCCCAGGGATGAGGGAGCCTGGTGGGCTGCCGTCTATGGGGTCACACAGAGTTGGACACGACTGAAGTGACTTAGCAGCAGCAGAAGTAGCAGCAACGACAGCAATGGCCTTTGCTTCTGGCTTCTGAGAAGAACCTTCAATGCCTTGTTTTGGCATGCCTGACAGGAAGCTCTTTGGCTGGTGGTCTTGGAGTAGCCCAATAGTAACAAAGTGGCAGGAAAGCTTTGAACATCAAAATGCAACTTAGGGTGGGGGCTTTGTTTCACATGGTATCAGCTCCATCTTCTGAAGGGCTGGATCCCTAATGTGGGCAGTCAACTGTGTCTACATGATGGAGTTCTAGGAAAGGCTTTGGACACCAAGAGCTGGGTAAGTTTCCCTGGTTGATGATACCCAGTGCATATTGTCACATATCAATACCAGGAAAGTAACTTGGTCTTGATTGCATGGGGAGAAGACAACAGAAGCTCCATGTTTGAAAATTTACTTGGACTCTGCCCTATGGTTTTCCCTTGGCTGATTTTAATGTGTATCTTTTAGCTGTAATGAACAGTAATCATGAGTACAACAGCTTTCAGTGAGTTTTGTGAGCCCTTCTAGTGAATTATTAATATTAAAACTAAGGATGGTTTTGAGAACCCACTGAACTAGTAATAGTTAAAATATTAATACATATCCTCATTTGCAATTATAACTTTCTTTCACCATGGTATGTCAATAATGAATAAGTATTGTTGAGTATCAGTTTGATATTTACACCGAGAAGACTACCCTCCATGAGTCAGTTTTAACACTAACCAAGGCTATTGGTGAGCATTCCTTATATTAATAAATTGCTTAACCTATGCAGTTTTAAAGCTTTTTTTTTTTTTTTTTTTAAAGGCTCCCTTGCTTGCTATTGATAATTCGAGGTAACTGGCAGATATTTCCAAGACTGCTGTGGTGTGTGTTTTAGCAGCAAATTTTGTTGACTTTCACTGAAAATCCATCCTTAAGGCAGAAAATTTGGCAGATGCTTTTGTTCAGCAGGTTTCTTGACAACCGCATATGAAAAGCTATTTTTTGCCTTTCACAGGGTCTGGTCAAAGGCTGAGGTTTGCTTTTGGTGACATTACGTTAATTGTCTCCCTAGAGGCTGCCAGAACCCTGAAGGCAAGTTAGCATTTCCTGCCTCCTGACTCCTCTGAGTTCAGGCTTCTTGCCTACTCAGTGCACTGTTTATGCCTGCAGCATGGCTGGCTGCCACCCTCCCTTCTTTGCTGGGATTTCCTCTTTCACCCTTTACTTGTGCCTGTCTACTGAATTTATGGGAGAAAGTGTCTAGTTCCTTTAGCCTAGTTAGCTGCAGTTGATGCTAGATGGGCAGGGCAGTGGTTTTAGGGAGAATCAGGCTTAGTAGGAAGTGAAGACCTTGCTTGAAACTCCATGACCCTTCTGCTTGAGGCATTTTGTTTTCCTTTAGTAGATTACAGTGCTTTGGTGCTTTGTTATACTTATTTTCAGTATACATTTTGGGTTTTGATCTCACTTGTCTCACAGAGAGACTGAAGAGATATCCCCCTAATCAGACAACAATATTTCACTCTGGGAAGTGGTTTTAATTTTTACACACAATGTTAAAGATCAAAACATCTAGGGAGCCCGAGGGCATGAGGATTTTTTATTTTTATTTTTAAATCACAATGATCTTGTACTTTTCTTGAATCATTTTTATCAGTGTTTTCTCTTCAAATAAGTAGAGGACTGTCTCTGTTGAATCGGGGTGTTTTATCATAGGTTCCTCACAAGACAAACCCATGCTTTTATTTTTGTCCCACTTTACTTTGTTCTCTAGGAATTGACCTCTCTCATACTATTGATTTTTGGTTTTTTTTGCTATAAAAATCACTCACTGTAGCAAATTCAAGATGTGTGTATGTGTGTGTGTGCACATGTGTGTGTGTGTATATATATATATATACACACATATATGGCATAAGAATACTCTGATCCTTCTAAAGAAGGTAAAGGCTGAGCATATTATTTTCCTAAATAAAGTCCTTCAAAATTCCCAATAGCAAGGGAAAAATCTCAAATTCCTTAGCATGGCATTTAAAGTATCTCATGATCTGATCTCAGGAAACATAGTTCACAAAGAATATTTGTGAATACACTGACACTGTTCACTCTCATATAAAACACTTCTAGTGGTAAATGGATTGAGCCCTTAAAAAGGATTTAATTGCCTTTGCAGTGTCTGTCTCTTTCTCCTTGTCCACAGTAAATTGATATTTATTGGGAAATTGTACTCTTCTTCCAATCTTGGTTTGGACAGTATTAATCTCTCACTTGACTTAATATATCAGCATATCTTATTCCTCCGGACATAGTAAATGGTTAATGAACCACTTTGGGTCAGAGTGAAAGCAGTTCCCAGAATACACAATTTAGGAACAACCAGAAGAAATCACTGTTTTTTTTGCCCCCTATTTTTTTTTGGTATTATGTGAGAATGGGAAGTCTGTAAATTGTGTATCATTTTGCTACTGTAGAGAGAATTAGAGTTGCTGGTTGTTAGTGGAGATGCCTGCTGATGAAGCTGACATCATGAATGATAGAAAGACAAAGGGGAAAATAAATTCTCAGTGATACTTAATGAGCAGCTAGATCAGATCTTCCCTGAAGCCAACCCTCTTATATTTTTTCAAGCTTTATTGTAATATAATTGATATATAACATGGTGCGAGTTTAAGGTGTAGAGTGTATAGATCTGATACACTTACATGTTGCAAAATGATTACTACCATAAATCAAACATTATCTGAAGCTAGTCTTATTTATCATTTTGGTTATATGAATCAGTATATTCTTTTTATTAAGCCATTTTAGATTTTTTTATGACACTAAAATACAGCAATTGAGTCCTAAAAATCACTGCTTAAAACATATAAAATGTGAAATCTAATGGTAAAAATTTCTTTTTTAATAAAATATTTTCCCATATAAACTAGGTAGAAAAGATCATTTCACTTACTATTATAAAAATAATCTAGATCAAGGAAACTGACTGGGCTTTTTGAGTTTCCAAATCTTAACTCTACTTATCCTACGGGCTGATTAGCTGTGCCGGTGGTTGAATCTGCTCTAATGACTTTCATTATGCTTTGTCAGTGGTCCTGGATTAGCTTCTTATTGTCTTTTTCTTGCCTGCTCTTTTCACCTGCTGCATCTCTCTTACTCACTCATGCACTACAGCAATACTCTGGCATGGGATGGAAAAACCAACCAAAAAAACAGTATCCTGTTTTAGCTGGTTGGATATAATCCAGATAAACTCACTATCCAGTAGAATTAATCAGTAAAATAAAATTTGTTGTAAAAGTATGTCTCACTTGCTTGTTTTCTTTTCCAGACAAGCTAAATATTTAATAGAAATCCAGGTGTTCTTTATTCACTGGTATTAGCTCCTTTTGACACCCAATCCTACCTTGTGATGGGCAATTAAGGTAAATATATGCTATAGAAGAAAACTTTGCTTCTGGGAAACTATTTTCACACCAATCCCAGTCCAATTGAGTTATGACTTAAAAATCTTTAGTTATAAGTAGTAGATATATTTTAAACTATTTGAATTCTCTGAAAGAATCAGAAACTCTGACTGGTAAGGGATCTTTTTCCCTGCCAGTATACAATCAATATTGTCATTGGTGGTGTTGTCTACAGTGGTGTTGCTGCTTAAAGTATCCTAATATCTCTGTGATTGCTTGCATGCAAATAAACTACGGGCTTCCCTGAAGGCTCAGATGGTAAAGAGTCTACTTGCAATGCAGGAGACCTGGGTTCAATCCCTCTGTTGGGAAGATCCCTGGAGAAAGAAATGGCAATTTATTCCAGTATTCTTGGCCTGGATAATTCCATGGACAGAGGAAGGAGCCTGGCAGGCTACAGTCCTTGGCATCACAAAGAGTCGGACACGACTGAGAGACTAACACACAAATAAACTACAATACACAGTTGTTTAGCATGCTTTGAATATCTGCACTTCCTTTACATGGTTTATTTAAAAAATTATACTTGGCTATGAAATTTTCAAGGACAGCTCACATAACATTTTCATGATTTTTAAACAATGAAAATTAGATAATTAGAATGGCTGAAAACAGTGAAGTTAATAGACTACAGCTTAGTCAATGCATATAATTACAGTGGGCATGTATCCCTAACTCCTATTAATAATAATGGTGTTTGATGCTGTGAAAGTGCTGCACTCAATATGCCAGCAAATTTGGAAAAATCAGCAGTGGCCACAGGACTGGAAAAGGTCAGTTTTCATTCCAATCCCAAAGAAAGGCAAAGCCAAAGAATGCTCAAACTACCTCACAATTGCACTCATCTCACACGCTAGTAAAGTAATGCTCAAAATTCTCCAAGCCAGGCTTCAGCAATTCATGAACCGTGAACTTCCTGATGTTCAAGCTGGTTTTAGAAAAGGCAGAGGAACCAGAGATCAAATTGCCAACATCCGCTGGATCATGGAAAAAGCAAGAGAGTTCCAGAAAAACATCTATTTCTGCTTTATTGACTATGCCAAAGCCTTTGACTGTGTGGATCACAATAAACTGTGGAAAATTCTGAAAGAGATGGGAACACCAGACCACCTGACCTGCCTCTTGAGAAATCTGTATGCAGGTCAGGAAGCAACAGTTAGAACTGGACATAGAACAACAGAATGGTTACAAATAGGAAAAGGAGTATGTCAAGGCTGTATATTGTCACCCTGCTTATTTAACTTATATGCAGAGTACATTATGAGAAATGCTGGGCTGGAGGAACACAAGCTGGAATCAAGATTGCCGGGAGAAATATCAATCACCTCAGATATGCAGATGACACCACCCTTATGGAAGAAAGTGAAGAGGAACTCAAAAGCCTCTTGATGAAAGTGAAAGTGGAGAGTGAAAAAATTGGCGTAGAGCTCAACATTCAGAGAACGAAGATCATGGCATCCGGTCCCATCACTTCTTGGGAAATAGATGGGGAAACAGTGGAAACAGTGGCAGACTTTATTTTTTTGGGCTCCAAAATCACTGCAGGTGGTGACTGCAGCCGTGAAATTAAAAGACACTTACTCCTTGGAAGAAAAGTTATGACCAACCTAGACAGCATATTCAAAAGCAGAGACATTACTTTGCCAACAGAGGTCCGTCTAGTCAAGGCTATGCTTTTTCCTGTGGTCACGTATGGATGTGAGAGTTGGACTGTGAAGAAGGCTGAGCGCTGAAGAATTGATGCTTTTGAACTGTGGTGTTGGAGAAGACTCTTGAGAGTCCCTTGGACTGCAAGGAGATCCAACCAGTCCATTCTGAAGGAGATCAGCCCTGGGATTTCTTTGGAAGGAATGATGCTAAAGCTGAAACTCCAGTACTTTGGCCACCTCATGCAAAGAGTTGACTCATTGGAAAAGACTCTGATGCTGGGAGGGATTGGGGGCAGGAGGAGAAGGGGACGACAGAGGATGAGATGGCTGGATGGCATCACTGACTTGATGGACGTGAGTCTGAGTGAACTCCGGGAGTTGGTGATGGACAGGGAGGCCTAGCGTGCTGTGATTCATGGGGTCACAAAGAGTCAGACATGACTGAGTGACTGAACTGAACTGAACTGAGTGTTTGTGTGTGTGTGTGTTAGTTGCTCAGTTGTGTCCGACTCTTTGCAACCTCATGGACTGTAGCCCACCAGGCTCCTCTTTCCATGGGTTTTCCCAGGCAAGAATACTGGATGGGTTGCCATTTCCTGCTCCATTTAATAATAATAGTATTAATATTAATAACTAATACCTACTGAGTGTTAACTAGGATTTCCCAGGTGGCTCAGTGGTAAAGAATCTGGCTGCCAAATCAGGAGACATGAGTTTTATCCCTGGGTCAGCAAGGTCCCCTGAAGTAGGAAATGGCAACCCACACCAATATTCTTGCCTGGGAAATCCCATGGACAGAGGAGCCAGGCAGGCTACTGTACATGGGGTCATAGAGAGTCAGACACAGCTGAGCGACTGGGCAAACGTGCACACTGGGTTTACTATGTCAGGCATTGTTCTGAGTTCTACAAAAGGAATAATTCTCTTAAACACCAAAGCAATTCTATTATTCACAATATTTGGCAATATTACAAATGGAAATAGTACCCATTTTACAGATGAAAAAACTGAGGCCACAGAAGTTAAGTAATTTGTATAAGGCTTTAAGATAATAAGTATTAAAACTGCAAATCCTCATCTCTTTTACTTTATGCTGTTCTCCCCTTCCTCTCTTTTTTCCTTTTCCCTTTTTCCTTCTCTCTTTCTTAAATAGCATTTATTACCTTTTAATAAACTATAAAATTTACTTATATATTTTTTGTCTACCTTTGCTAGAAGGGGAGCTCCATGAGGCCATAGAATCTGTTTCTTTACTGCTATACCCCAGACTTGGAACAGTGAAGGCACACAGCAGATGAGCAATGCATATTTTTTGAATGAATGAAGCTTTAGCACCGGCATTAAAATACAGGGTGTACACATCAGAGTACTTGTCTTTATCCACAACATTATGCTGCCTCAGAAGATAAAATAGTAACATATGAATCCTGGCTACATCAGGAACTGTGTTTAGCATATTGTATCTCTAATTTCTAATTCTCTCAAAGAACACTGAAAAGTAAGAATACTTAGTTTAGAATTAATGAAACAAAATCTCAGAGAGTTAAATAACTGACCTAAAAGTCCTATGACTAATAAAGACTGGAGCTTAAGTCTGGTTTGCTTTTTTTTTTTTAACTTCTTTTAGACTTCTTCTGTTAAACTCTAATTCCTTTATTTTATATAATAACAGTAACTAATGCTTATTATGAGATAAGCATTATTACAACTATTTTGCATGCTTATTTCATGTAATAAATGTCATTTCATAACTCCATGAGGTAGACTTTATTATTAAACCTTCACCAAGTAAGGAAATGGATGTAGCATTTGTGTGAGGTCACAAACTGGTGAATGAGGAAAGCATTTCAGAAAGTCCCAAACCAGGCCACCATATTATTCCAATAGAAATTACCCCCAGAAACTGGTGCAGTGGGTGCCCAGTTAGCGCTCAGTCACTTGAAAAAAATGAGATAAAATATGTGATGAGTTTAGCATCTATAGACAAATACTTTTGCGAACTGTAATCCTTTCTCTTTACTATAATCATGCTCCATGCAATGATATTTTTGGAACTAAATCGTTTGGATAATTGTAACTCTTTATTGTTTTTGTCCACATATATTCAGCTCAGATGGTAAAGCGTCTGCCTGCAATGCAGGAGACCCGGGTTCAATTCCTGGGTCGGGAAGATCCCCTGGAGAAGGAAATGGCAATCCACTCCAGCACTCTTGCCTGGAAAATCGCATGGACGGAGGAGCCTGATAGGCTACAGTCCATGGGGTCACAAACAGTGGACACGACTGAGCGACTTCACTTTTTTCACTCACTATCCAGTACATGTAGATGTCACTTTGCTTTTGCCTTTCCAAATGGCAAAAAATTAAAAATGAATTGTATCTACCAAGTATCAAAATAAAATAAACCTTTTGAGTTGACTGGTGTTCCTTGGAACATGGTCTTATATGAATAGTCTGCAGATATTTAGATGTTTCTACCAGTGAACATTTTAGTAACAACTATCCTTCCGCTTCAGTGGCTGTAAGTTTACTTTCTACGTCTGTGAGTCTGCTTCTGACTTCAGACTGTACTACAAAGCTAGAGTGATCAAAACAGTGTTGTACTGGGGGGGAAAATGGAAATACAGACCAATGGAATCAGATATAAAACCCAGAAATAAACTTATGCCCCATGGCCAATTAATCTATGACAAAGGAGGCAAGACTATGCAATGGTGGAAAGATGGTCTCTTTAACAAATAGTGTGGATAAAAAAGGACAGCTAAATTAGGACATTCTCTAATACCATACACAAAAATAGATTAAAGGCCTAAATGTAAGACTGTATATTATAAAAGTCTAAGAGGAAAATATAGGCAGGACACTCTTTGACATGTATCACAACAAGTTCTTTTTGGATCTGTCTCCTGGAGTAATGGAAATAAAAGGAAAAATAAACAAATGGGACCTAACTAAACTTAAAAGCTTTTGCACAACAAAAGAAACCATAAAACAAAAAGACAACCTACAGAATGGGAGAAAATATCTGGAAATAATGAAACCGACAATGGGTTAATCTCCAAAATACATAAATAACTCAATATCAAAAACAAACAACCTAACTAAAAATGGGCAGAAGATCTAAATAAACATTTCTCCAAAGAAAACATACAGATGGCCAAAAGGCCCATAAAAAGATATTCAACATTGCTAATTGTTAGAGAAATGAAAATAAAAACCACAGTGAAGTATCACCTCACACCAGTCAGAATTACCATCATCAAAAAGTCTACAAATAATAAATGTTGGAGAGGGTGTGAAGAAAAGGGAACCCTCCTACACTGTTGATGGGAATGTAAATTGGTACATCCTCAATGGAGAACAGTATGGAGTTGCCTTAAAAAACTAAAAATAGAGCTACCATATGATACTGCGATCTTGCTTCTGGACATATATCTGGAGAAAAACATAATTCTGAAAGATAAATGCATCCCAATATTCATAACAGCACTATTTACAATAAAGATATGGAAGCAGTCTAAATGTCCATCCACAGATGAATGGATAAAAAAGATGTGGTAAATATATACAATGGAATTATTACTCAGCCATAAAAAGAATGAAATAATGTAATTTGCAATAACATGCATGGATTTATAGATTGGACAATGTGAAGTATGTCAGAGAAAGACATCATATGATATCACTTATATGTGGAATCTAAAAAACTTAAGGAAATGGACACATTCATTGTATGTTCTTTTTAAATAAATCTCCTTTGAAAACTTTATTGGTAAGAGACGATATAGAATCTTAGGTACTGATTTGCTTGATCCTCCTTTCCCCATTTTTTTCCTTATAAGTATTTATTTGAGGTACTGCTTCTATAAATATAAAATTGTATTTAAACTGTTTGCCTCTTTTATTTCATTTGCTTGTCAGGTGAGGTATGGTCTTTAGTCATCTTGTAGGTAAAGTTATATTCATGCCTTTGGTTAAAAATTTATTAATTTGCCTTTTGTTCCTCTCCTTAATTTTCTGAACTTTATTTGTCTCACTCTCCCTGTACCTTTATTTTCTGGATACTTGCCTAATTGTAAAGACCAGAAGCCTAATTTCTGTAGCAAATTATAAACCACTGAGCATCAGAACTAATGTACCATCTCATTTCCAGCACTAGGTCTTTTGATACTGATGAAACATTGGATCAACAGCAATGAAGATTAAACCCCTGCTTATTTTCTAAAGCGCCATTAGCTCTTCATACTGATACTGCTATACACTAAATAGCCAAAAGACAGAAACAAAACCCACACCACAAATAGCTGTTTATCTTCATTGTTGCCAAAGTGGAAACACATTAATATTAAACAACTAGTTTAGGAAACAGTAGAAAGAAGGTATTTTGGGCTGAGTCACTGAGAAACATCTTGCAAATACAGAATTTTTTTTTAACATGAGAGGAAAAAAAATCACCTGCCACAGCTCTTTTTTTTTTTTAAACAAAATGAAAAACAAAAAAAACAAAAACACAAACCTTAGGTGGTGGGAAATAGTGAAGAAATATATTTATTTAATTCATAAAGTCTCTTATGATTAAAAAAATCTTTATACTTGTCAAAAAAGTAACCACTATTTTAAACAAACTCCACTATCAAATGTTGTGACTGAGAAATTTTTATGTTCTGTCTTTTTATTTAACATTTTCATTTCTTTAATTTTCATTGGAATTGATAACAGTAGAGGTTTTTGAGATTACGTATTCTGAGATAAAAATGTTTTCATCTCTATCGTTTTCAAGCCACAAATTGCAAGCCTCTAAACTGGACACAATAAGTAGAAGCTGTGTTTATGAAGATTTTCTCACTACTTATACCACATCTGTGCTTCCTTGAGTCCTTCTGGGCATGACTGTTATTAATTCATTGATTCATGTAGGCATTAATTCAACAAGTAATTGTCAGCTAATAATTGACTATATGCCATCTGCCCTAGATACTGAGTATAAAGTTGTGGGTGAAAAAGCATTGCTGTGATGAAATTTACATTCTAGTTGAGGAGGGAAAAGGCAATTAAAGAATGCAAAAATTATTTAATATAAGTGAGTAAAGAAATAAATTAATCAGGGAAGGGAAACTGAGAGTGGTAGGGTGGGACGCAAGTAGAAAGAGGGTGGTCAGGGTAACTTTTCAGGGTAGGGCACCTGATGGTTCAGATGGTAAGGAATCTGCATGCAATGCATGAGACCAGGTTCGATCTCTGGTTTCCGTGATCCCCTGGAAAATGGAATGGCTACCCACTCCAGTATTCTTGCCTGGAGAATTCCATGGACAGAGGAGCCTGGACCTCTGTGGACTGTGGCTACAGTCCACAGGGTCGCAATGAGTTAGAGAGGACTGAGTGACTAACACTTTTACTTTCAACATTAACTTTTCAGGGCAGGGCACACCAAGTGGGTAAGCAAAAACTTCAAGCCAGTGAGAGGTCATGTGGATGTCTGGAAGAAATGCATTCTAGGTAAGGAATAACCAGCATAAAGCCCGTGAGATAGAGTCTGTGTGGCATGGAGGGTCTAGCCAGCGCCATCAGACAGAGGCCAGTCTGGCTGAAAAACATTGACCAAAGGAGAAAGAATTAGGAAGTGAAGTCAGAGTAATGGCAGAGTGTCAAATCATGTAGGGTTATGTTATAGGTTTTGAGCTTTTATTCCAAGTGCAAGAGATACCTATGGAGAATTTTGAGAAAAAAAAAAAATGAGATGACATGATTTATGTTTTAAATGTTGGCATTAAATCTTACTCTCTAGAGATGACTGGACTCCAATGAGGCATTTGTTTGTATATACATATATGTAGATCTATGTATATGAATGTATCAAACCTTTAAGGCAGGCATGGTTCATAGGCTTTATCTTCAGTGCCAAATCTCCTCTACTGGCAATGGCTGCCAGGTGTGCTATGATAAGAGAGAGTCTAAGACCATGTTCATGCTCAGAAGGAAGGAGTCCCTTGATTGTGAGAGGAGTCAGGGGAGTTTGATGTATGGTATGTTCCATCTCTGTTCAAAGGCAATTGTCATTAGTGGATTTTAAATAGCTAACACTCTTTCTTTTGGTCTTTTGGTTTAAAACACATAAAATAAGTGAAAGTACTCAGCATTTTAATAGTAATTTCCACAATAGCAGTATCTACAAAGGTCTTTAAATGGCACTTTCACTAAGAATTTCCTTCACCTAGATTTCTATTCCTTAGAACTAAAGAGCAAAAATATATAGGTCATTCTCTATGCTCTGATAAATAACTGGTATGCTCTTGGGGAGTATAAACTTGAAAACCATATGGGATTTTTAGATAAATTGATCAACTATTTTCATATTCTTCTTAGTAGGACTTGAATTTTCTGCCTTGACTGAGAACTAGCTTTGCTGACATCAACCCTCCATTCTGTTTCAGCTTTTCAACTAGGCTTTATGTACATCAATTTTCATGGCATTTTGAGCAATCTTAAAGTACTCCATTTGGGCACATGGATAAAATACCAGCTAGATGCTATCTTCTAATATTACAGGGATACTTTTCCCCTTCACATAATGTTATATTTTTCATCCTCAGGGTCAACTAACTTTATTTATTGCTACTCCCTGTAACCATTAAATATATAAAAATCTCCATAAGCATCTGTATAAAATAAAGCTTTGAAATTATTTCTTCAAAATAGAGATCATTTGCATTTAGCAGGCAGTGCAAATTTATCTTTCTGTATAATTCTGCTACATCTTAAAAAGGCAATATCATAAATGAGATTATCCTTTCAGAAAGCAATCCCAGGCTAAAATAAATCAAGATATGGAAACCTTACAAATGGCCTTTAATATATTGCATATTACCAGAAAGTGTGTGCAACTCAAATGTTCTAAGACAACAATTTATTGCTGAATTCTCAATGTAGGTTTTTCTTTAAAAATATATATTATCAGGTTCTATCCAATAGAACTAATAATCTCTCATCTTTTCATAGACAGGCAAATCAGCACAGCATTGTACAAATTGAAATCTCTATCCTCTTTACAAGGAAGGAGAAACTGAGGCCTAGAGAAGATGACTGATACCCCAATGACACAATGAACAGCAAAGACAAAAGAATACATCTAAGAACTCTTTTCATGATAGTACACTGAACTGATCCAAATTTTTCTTACATGAAACTCTCTCCAACTTTCATGAGAAATCAAACAAAATACAATAAACTTTTAATATTTGGAGGTGATAACTGGACTTTTTTTTTTTTTAACCAGTGTAAAGATTGTACAGAATGTTTTCTAACAGCAGATATAAAAATTACTAATTAAATAACTGCCCATAACTGCCCAAGATTGAGGTTATTCCTGTGAGATGCTGCTGAAGCTGCTGCTAAATCACTTCAGTCGTGTCTGACTCTGTGAGACCCCATAGATGGCAGCCCACCAGGCTCCTCCATCCCTGGGATTCTCCAGGCAAGAATACTGGAGTGGGTTGCCATTTCCTTCTCCACAAACATAGATAGCCTACCTAGGCACAAAGCAAGTTTTGCCCTGTTAGTCTCTGGAATCCTTCTATTGCTAATCAGCTTCTACTTTAGAAAGTTGATTTTTAATGGAATCTCTTTCTTACCTTATGTGAGTCCCACATAGACATTTCAGAGCTCAGGGTCTTTTTTTTTCCTGAATCAAACCAAGTAAGAGTTGGAGATAAAAAACATGTATGCTAATTTATGTAGGGTATTTAGCACAGTTCCTGGCAACACTATCAAGTCAATAAATGCCATTAATAATATTAACAATTCTTGGCTTTCCTTCACAGTTCAGTTGGTAAAGAATACACCTGTAATGCAGGAGACCCCAGTTCGATTCCTGGGTCGGGAAGATCCCCTGGAGAAGGGACAGGCTAATGATTCCAGTATTCTGGCCTGGAGAATTCCATGGACTGCATAGTCCATGGGCTCACAAAGAGTCGGACACGACTGAGCAACTTTCACTTTAAATTGTAATTAACAATGCTATTCTTTCTTTTTATTACGTAATCGTATAGTCTCTTATGGAGAAGGCAATGACGACCCACTCCAGTACTCTTGCCTGGAAAA
Organism: Bubalus bubalis; assembly: GCF_019923935.1. Taxonomy (NCBI): domain Eukaryota; kingdom Metazoa; phylum Chordata; class Mammalia; order Artiodactyla; family Bovidae; genus Bubalus; species Bubalus bubalis. The sequence goes on along the minus strand of NC_059162.1, from coordinate 73,457,001 downwards.
TCCCATGGATGGAGGAGCCTTGTAAGCTGCAGTCCATGGGGTCGCTTAGAGCTGGACTTGACTGAGAGACTTCAATTTCACTTTTCACTTTCATGCATTGGAGAAGGAAATGGCAACCCACTCCAGTGTTCTTGCCTGGGGAATCCCAGGGATGGGGGAGCCTGGTGGGCTGCCGTCTACGGGGTCGCACAGATTCGGACACGACTGAAGCGACTTTGCAGCAGCAGCAGCAGCATATGGTTGAAAAATGAAAGATCTATTAAAAACATCCAGTCCTTCTTTTATAAGACCACATCACATTTTCAGGAATTAATTGCCAGAAATCTTTGTGAGAGCCCAGCAGAGCAGAATCTGGAATGTTCTTGAGGATATAGTCCTACTTTGTAATGCTTTGTCTAATGCCACAATAGCTTCTGAAGATTCCCTTCTTGAGAAGGAAATGGCAACCCACTCCAGTACTCTTGCCTGGAAAATCCCACAGATGGAGAAGCCTGTAGGCTAGTCCATTGGGTCGCAAAGAGTCTACTGAGCAACTTCACTTTCACTTTCACTTTTTACTTACTAAGGGCTTCCCTGAGAGCTTAGTTGGTAAAGAATCCGCCTGCAAAGCGGGAGACCCGGGTTCTGATTCCTGGGTTGGGGAGATCCACTGGAGAAGGGATAGGTTACCCACTCCAGTATTCTTGGGCTTCCTTGGTGGCTCAGCAGGTAAAGAAACCATCTGCAATGCTGGTGACCTGGGTTCAGTATAAGATTCCCTGGAGAAGGGAAAGGCTACCCACTTCAATTCCACGGACTATGCACAAAGAGTTGGACACTACTGAGCCGCTTTCACTTTCACTTTTCACTTACTAAGGGACTACTTTCTTTCCTCTTATCCTCACTGCTGTCTCCCAGGCTGATGGTTTTAGTATAATTTCCGTAGCTGCTCAAAAGCTCTCTCCTGATGTTTATTTTCTTCTCTGAACCCTTTTAGGTTGTAGCCTTTCTGACTATGTTATTCCCAGAGTTTCATGCCTTTTGCACATTGTTATTTTAAATTCCACAAGTCACTTACTTGCTTGTAATCCAGGTCTTTCAAATCGTTTTGAGTTTGCACACTCTGTTCCATAGTATTTGCCCTTATTTTTGTAACATTAGCCAAACTGACTCATATAAAAGCTGCCCAGATGATTCAAAATGAAAATAATGAGCTAGCTGAGAAGTAAATAATACAAATGACAAAGTTTTGCTCAAAAACTTTGTTGTTGCTGTAAGTAGTTTGTTGATATCCTAGCATCCAGCAAACAAATAAATACAAATATAATATTTTGGTAAAAATGATCAAAAGTCTCCTTTTGTAAGCAAATGAATTTTTCCTTGAAATTTAAGGGTTTATATTTCCTTATTCATTTTCTTTACAGTGTAATAAATTTGCAGCAATCAAATTCTATTTGAAATGCACATTTTCTAAAAACATACTAATAATATGGTAAATAGAACAGATTAGCTTACTTGGCATTTTTTCCCAACAACCTCTGATGTGTTTTCTTGTACTGCAGAAGCTGGAAAGCTAAAAATGACATTCTCTGACTCTGTTGAAATTAGGTTTTAAGACATAATTTATATTCCAATAATCAAATGTATATGTTCAAGATTTAAATTCAGAACTAATTTAACAGATGGGGGGGAAGCAGGATGTGAGTCCCTTTTGCTCCTGAGAAACTCAGTAGGAATGATGTGGTTCCAGAATTCACAGTGCTAGCTACTCCCAGCTGACCTCAAGATTCTAATTAAGGCAGGATTTTTTCCAGAGGCGATAGTTTTGTGATGGACTTGCTGAATTCTCCAGCTTCCTGACCTTTGCTAGTGTAGTAGTTTCCTTGGTGGAAAGGTATACAATGTTCTGGCAGCCAATCCTGGAGGCCAGCCTAGAGCCTATTACTGCAGCCCTCTCAATCTTGTCAACCTAATTCCCTGTAAAAGTCCCTTTCAGCTGATGAGTCTAGAGTGATTTTTACAACAGAACTCTCAGTTATTCAAATCTGAGTTCTTGAAATTAGGATTTGAAATATTGGATGTTCTTAAATTTTCTCCAAAGCTACCATTTCATTCCTCAAGAGTCCACTTGTGTTTCCTAACACTGACATAACTTTCTACCTACACTGTCCTTCAGTAACTCACAGAAACAGATTCTTTATGAATTATTGGCTGAATTAACCCAATATTTTTATTTTTTTGGCCACTATGTACCATGGCTATTTCAATCCCTTCTTCTATTATGAATGGATTTCCCCTGAATTTAAACAAAAACCATTCAGATAATCCATTCTAAATTCGTATCTTTGAGTGTTTCTTGCAACCAGAAAGATTATATTAATAAACAATTTTTAAAATTACAAAGTGTTTTCAACCACAAAAGTCATGAATGCTTCCATGTTCAGTTGCTCAGTCATGTCCGACTCTTTGTGACCCTACGGACTGTAGCCTGTTAAGCTCCTTTGTCCATGGGATTCTCCAGGCTAGAATACTGGAGTGGGTTGCCATGCCCTCCTCCAGGGGATCTTGCCAACCCAGGCATTGAATTTAGTCTGCTGCATCTTCTGCATTGTAGGTGGGTTCTTTATCACTGAGCCACCAGGAAGCCCCACAAAGATCATACTGTATAATAATAATTACAAAAAAGATAGGTTGTAAAATTTGTAGACAAACAGATCTAGATGTGAAAACTGGCTCCACCATTTTACTTACTATTAGTGAGGCTTGAGAATAATTATTCAACTTTTTTGAGTTTGTTTCCTGAGATTAAAATGTTTCATAGAGTCCTTACAAAGATTAAATGAGAAACATATGCACATGAACATAGCATATGTTTTTCCTATTGAAGAATTACTACTTCTCCATTGTATGCAGCTTTGTTTATAGAAGTATTAAAGATAACTAGGTTCTACAATATAAGCCAAAGGAGGTATTTCCTTTGTCTGTCTCAGGCTACATAAGGAATGGGTCCAGTGACCTAAGTTCAGTGAATCAGGAGCTCCTTCTGAGATTTTAAATCCCCCAGGGAGACTGAAGATTATTAAAAAGATCAAGGTAGCAGCAGTGCAGCCCTGCCCAGACAGTTTCATGCTGAGTTTCTAATTTCCTAATTCTTGGCTTTTAAGCATTTCACGCTTCTGGTCTATTCTCAGGCCTGGTTGCCCAGTCTCTTGTTGATGCTGTTAGCTTGTAAAATATCTGTTCAGTAAATTACCTCTTATTTAAGTTTGTCATAGTTCGTTTCTGTTGTTTCTTATAGAGAATACTGATTGCTGCTAAGTCGCTTCAGTCATGTCCGACTCTGTGCGACCCCATAGATGGCAGCCCACCAGGCCCCGCCATCCCTGGGATTCTCCAAGCAAGAACACTGGAGTGGGTTGCCATTTCCTTCTCCAGTGCATGAAAGTGAAAAGTGAAAGTGAAGTCGCTCAGTCGTGTCCGACCCTCAGCTACCTCATGGACTGCAGCCTTCCAGGCTCCTCCATCCATGGGATTTTCCAGGCAAGAGTACTGGAGTAGGGTGCCATTGCCTTCTCCGATAAAGAATACTGATTGAGAGAGCATTAATTTTTCTATTCCATAAAAGATGAAACTAAGTCACAGAATGATTGTGTTACTAATCCAAGGTCACAAAGCTAATCAGTAGTAAAGTTATAATTAAAAACGAGTCTTTCAGAATGCAAAACTCTAGTAAAAGCTGTTTTTCTGCTTCAACAGAGCTGTCTTACTAAATCTGAATTTGTCTAACTGGTTTTATTTCCTTGGAGTATACCCAGGACACTCTCATTAAAGCCAATTTGAGTTACTTTAAAATAGGAAAGCAGAAAACAAAAGCCCATAAAGTTGTAAAGGAGGAAGATTTCCTGTATTGCTTTCAATTCATCATATACTGGCACCAAAATGTGATAAAGCTGAAATGATTGCACTTGCTGGAGAGGGAAAAAAACAAAACAAAACAGCTCTTCACCTTCAAATAAAGCAATAACCTTATGTTAATCCATGATTTAAACTGAATCACATTATCACTTTAGGTACTAACCTATATAACCCACTTAAAATGTATGACACCTGCTATGCATTGTTCTTTATATTATAAAGTAATCTTAGAAATGTCAGTGTGATATCTATTACAGATACTGATAAATTTCTTGTTCTTAAATAATGATATATTATTTTCTAAATGATTCTTTTGTAGAGCTTGTGTTTTGTTTATACCAAAATTGTATGATATCCAGCCAAAGGTGACAATGGCTATTATATATGTTTCAATTTTAAAGTACAAATTTAGAACATTTGCTACCAACTTAACTGAAACTGAAATTTCATTATTCTTATTAAAACAGTGTTCATGACAGTAGGATATAAGGAGCATGCCCAATGACATTCTTCAAAAAAAAACAAAACAAAAACAATGAGATGCATAGTGTGACCTAGATGAACATTGTTTCTCCAACTTTTCATTGATCTATAAAACAGCATTTATAGATATGACATGTAGCTCCCCATTAGCCTCAACCAGTCTAGGTAACGTAATTTGTAATTCCCCTTGTGTGTGGCTGGTTTAGGAAGGGACTTGTGGCAGCTCTGACGATGACTGAATCAGCACTTAGCAATGACATGTGAAGGGAAGACAGTCATGGGCTTTGGAGGACTATCTCCCCACTGATAAAAGGAAACGCACAAGAAGCAATGGTTCCTTTTCTTCCTTTGGACATGGATATGTTTGCATGGAAAGCTTGTAATTGCAGCCATCAGCCTGTGATGATAAGGGCCATTAATCCCAACACAGAACAGAATTAATGGAAAGAGCAGACTCTTTGAGTCACTGAACTAACTTTAACTCTAGAGTTGCTTTTTTATTATATGAAATAATATTTCCTCATTGTTTAAGGAACTTTAACTTGGCATTTTCTTTTACATGCAGCCCAAAGAATCTTAACCAAATGTATAGCAAGTATTTCATGGAAGATCTCAGCATACTGACTGGCTCACAGCAAGTGTTCAACTATTATTCATTAAATAAAAAATGAATACAAGGAGGTTAATGTTATCTAGTACTTAAAGACATGAGGAAACTTTAATAAATCCATATTTTTCTAGGTTACAGATAATAATAGTGACTACATGGAAATGATGGATATAAAGTAAGTAGTATGATGGGGAAGAAGATAAGAAAAGGCATATTTTAGAACCTCTAGCGACCACCTCAGGACTTGACCCTTTTCTCTTAAAGTGAAAACATGAACTCACAGAGGAGTGTTTTTTTTCTCACCCTCTGTCCTAGTGTGGATATCATTCAATACAATCATGGCAAAGACCAGCCCTCCATGTTTCTAGCCTATAGGCACCATACTAGCGAATTTTCATTCCCAAAGGGCTATAGTTTCAGAATGGGAAAAAAAAAAAAACCAGCCACCAAATGTATAAAATATAAAACAAAACAGAAGAATGTACTTATTGGTTTTTCCTTCTATTAGCATTCTAGGAGAAAGAACTTGTCTCTTGAAGATTTGTTTAGTTTGTATTTAGAGAAAATATAAACTAAAAGGCATTTTCCTTCTAATGGAATGTTCTAAACCATTTACAATAGTGTCAGTACCTCTGGAAAATGATCAATTAAACCTTTATTGAAAAAACACAAAAGTCTTTTCTCCATCCTCATTATCAAGACCTCATAATCAGCCAAGCCTTAAAGTTTCAGGTATCCATAAAATGCAGGGCCCTGATCTTTCTTCTGTTTCTCCAACTCCTTGACTCCTAATTCAGCAATTTTCCCTTCTTTTCTCTAAACAGTCAGTATTCTTTTTCCAGTTTCCCCCATATGCACTTACAGTTTATATACTTAATTTAAAACCAAAATATTTACTGGAAATGAGCAAGACACAAAACTGATTTTGTAAAATAAGAGAATATATGAAGCTTTGACCCCACTTTCGAAAATCTCAGAATCAAGTTTAGGACACAGATACTTAAGTAGTTCTAATATCAAACATACTGTGATAAATGCCATAACAAAAATCTTAAAGCAACAAAAATAGAAGTCACTGGCCTCCCACTGTAGTCTAAATGTAAAGTGTCTCACTATGTTTAAGAAAGAATTCACCATCTTTCTTATAAAAATTGTTCTCCATTGTGATGACTGTTTCTACTGGCAGTTTCACAGTTACGCTTATCACTCATGCTTGAAAGATGGATATTCTTTGCATTTTTCTCACTCATGCTCACCATCTAGCCATTCACCACATTCTGTTCATTTCTCTTTTCAAATGTATCTTTTATCCTTCTGTCCTATGGTCATTACTGCCTCCCTAGTCCAAAATTGGATCACTTCATACCCATATTCGTGAAATTTCCTAGCAGATGTCTATGGACCAGCCCCAGGCCTTCCCTCTTCTAAATTATTCTGTGTATTTCAAAGAATGACAGAATTCAAAATTAGAAAGACACACTACCATCCAATGCAAAAACCTCTACAAATTAATTTAAAAATATAGATGAAAAGCCATCCACTTCCTGAATATTTACTGATGCAAACATAATGCCTGAAAAGATTTATCATTTAATTTATATATTATTTTAACTGACAAATAAATGTTATTTATATTGCTAGGTCTATACCGTCTTTGCTTTATTTTTCTCCCTTCTATCCTAGTTTTGCTTCAGTTCAGTTCAGTTCAGTTCAGTCACTCAGTTGTGTTCGAATCTTTGCAACCCTGTGAACCCCAGTACACCAGGACTCCCTGTTCATCACCAACTCCTGGAGTCCACCCAAACCCATGTCCGTTGTGTTGGTGATGCCATCCCACCATCTCATCCTCTGTTGTCCCCTTCTCTTTCTGCCCCCAATCCCTCCCAGCATCAGGGTCTTTCCAAATGAGTCACCTCTTTGCATCGGGTGGCCAAAGTATTGGAGTTTCAGCTTCAGCATCAGTCCTTCCAATAAATACCCAGGACTGATTTCCTTTAGGATGGACTGGCTGGATCTCCCTGCAGTCCAAGGGACTCTCAAGAGTCTTCTCCAACACCACAGTTCAAAAGCATCAATTCTTCAGCACTCAGCTTTCTTTATAGTGCAACTCTCACATCCATACATGACTACTGGAAAAACCATAGCCTTGACTAGATGGACCTTTGTTGGCAAAGCAATGTCTCTGCTTTTTACTATGCTGTCTGATCAGATCAGATCAGATAAGTCACTCAGTCGTGTCTGACTCTTTGCGACCCCAAGAATCGCAGCATGCCAGGCCTGCCTGTCCATCACCAACTCCCAGAGTTCACTCAAACTCATGTCCATCGAGTCAGTGATGCCATCCAGCCATCTCATCCTCTGTCGTCCCATTCTCCTCCTGCCCCCAATTCCTCCCAGCATCAGAGTCTTTTCCAATGAGTCAACTCTTTGCATGAGGTGGCCAAAGTACTGGAGTTTCAGCTTTAGCATCATTCCTTCCAAAGAAATCCCAGGGCTGATCTCCTTCAGAATGGACTGGTTGGATCTCCTTGCAGTCCAAGGGACTCTCAAGAGTCTTCTTCAACACCACAGTTCAAAAGCATCAATTCTTCAGTGCTCAGCCTTCTTCACAGTCCAACTCTCACATCCATACATGACCACAGGAAAAACCATAGCCTTGACTAGACGGACCTTTGTTGGCAAAGTAATGTCTCTGCTTTTGAATATGCTATCTAGATTGGTCATAACTTTCCTTCCAAGGAGTAAGCGTCTTTTAATTTCATGGCTGCAGTCACCATCTGCAGTGATTTTGGAGCCCAGAAAAATAAAGTCTGACACTGTTTTCACTGTTTCCCCATCTATTTCCCTTGAAGTGGTGGGACCGGATGCCATGATCTTCGTTTTCTGAATGTTGAGCTTTAAGCCAACTTTTTCACTCTCCACTTTCACTTTCATCAAGAGGCTTTTTAGTTCCTCTTCACTTTCTGCCATAAGGGTGGTGTCATCTGCATATCTGAGGTGATTGATATTTCTCCCAGAAATCTTGATTCCAGCTTGTGTTTCTTCCAGTCCAGCATTTCTCATGATGTACTCTGCATATAAGTTAAATAAACAGGGTGACAATATACAGCCTTGACGAACTTCTTTTCCTATTTGGAACCAGTCTGTTGTTCCATGTCTACTTCTAACTGTTGCTTCCTGACCTGCATACAAATTTCTCAAGAGGCAGGTCAGGTGGTCTGGTATTCCCATCTCTTTCAGAGTTTTCCACAGCTTATTGTGATCCACACAGTCAAAGGCTTTGGCATAGTCAATAAAGCAGAAATAGATGTTTTTCTGGAATTCTCTTGTTTTTTCTATGATCCAGCGGATGTTGGCAATTTGATCTCTGGTTCCTCTGCCTTTTCTAAAACCAGCTTGAACGTCAGGAAGTTCACGGTTCACTATGCTGTCTAGGTTGGTCATAACTTTCCTTCCAAGGAGCAAGTGTCTTTTAATTTCATGGCTGCAGTCACCATCTGCAGTGATTTTGGAGCCCAGAAAAATAAAGTTAGCCATTGTTTCCACTGTTTCCTCATCTATTTGCCATGAAGTGAAGGCATGCTTGTAATATAAAACTTTATCGGCTGTTGAAGAAAGCTGCTTTGTCTCTTTACATCTTATTTTTGGAAAATTTACAGATACACAGTGTTTCCAGAATTGGGCTTGATATAAATTTTAGGCCTCACCATTTTGATTATTCTCTTGTTTGTACTTTATAATTGTCAGCATTATTTAAAATGTCAGAGGCATCCAGAAATAAAGAGACTACTTTGGAATTTCTTTATATAGAGTTTTAGTCATTCTACTTATCTCACCAATTCAAGAAATTTAAAGATCTCAAGTTCTTATTTCTTCAAAGCACAACTACTTGGATCTCCTTAACTTCTGAGGCCATTCAGAATCTGTGTCCTCTTTCTAGTCCAACAAATTCATCTTCATTTTTCTACAAAACATCTCCTGCTTTAGCTAAACTGGGATGCTCACGTTAGCATTCCCTTTCATTCACTTACTTATACTTCCAAACCATCCTGATTGTTATCTTTTTGCCTGAAATGACTTTTCTCCTCTCTACTCATCTTAATCATCTCTTTCCTTTAAAACTCAGTTCCAGCTCTGTAGTGTGAAATCTGGAATCACACAAAGAGAAGTTTGAACTCTGCCTTTGGGTCTTGGGAGGAGATCTCTAAGCCTCTGGAATGCCCTGCCTGATAGAAGTATCTTTGTTTGCCTAGGGGCTTTGGCTACCACCAGATAATCTAGAAACATGATGTATGACCTGGGCTTTGAAGCCACATTTTTTCAGTTCTGACCTCTGGAAAAACTAATGACTAAAGGTGGCTTGACCTTTGTGAAGGGCTGGAGACCAAAAGTTAGTCAATGTGGGCAGGATGTAGTTAAGTCATAAAAACCATCTGTGGCTCCGCAATGAGAAGATGTCCAGAAACTGTGTATTTGGATCCCTCCTAGATTCTACCCTATGTATTTCTTCTTTTGGCTGATTTTCTGTATACTGTCTCTGTATTAACCATAAGCATAATAGCTTTCAATGAGAAGTGAAGGTGGTCCTGGGGATCCACAAACTTATGGCTTATGTCTGAAGTGAGGGCAGTCTTGCAGCGACTATTTCCTCGAACTATACAGCTGGTTAAACTCATTGCACAGATCCACTTCTTTCTTGAAGCATCCTCTAAGTCCAGGCTCCCTCACTGATACCCTATTCTTCTAATTATCTACAGTAGTATATACTGAGTATCACTGTAGTTAGGTAATAAGCAGATATGATAAACAAAGGTTTGGATTTGGGGAACCAAGAAAATTTAGTAATCTAGTAACTTCAAAAATAAGGGGGAAGTACAAGAAGGGAAGAAAAAACTACCTATATAATGCTATGTAAAGGTGAAAGAAAAATAAGACGGTAGTGATGCTGACAAGATGATATTAGCATTTTCCTAAGGAACAACTCAATAAAGAAACAGTTCAACGGTTCTATCAACATTTAATGAGCACACAGTAGACACTGAAAATGTGCCACCAACTCTCCAATAATGAATACCTGGTAAAAATAACTGATAACCTGAAAGTAACTGATAATTATTCCAACATTTTGTTTTTTGATAGAAAATTATTCTAGATGCTTCCTCTGGCTGGTAGTTTACTCCTTTATTATAATTTTTCTTATTTCCTTTTCCTATGTAAGATGCTAATGGTCAATGAGGGGTTCCTGCCCAGTTTAACAGAAAGGGACAATTCTAAGTAATGTATTATATTCCAAGATAGAAAGAATAGTGATGAAGAACAAGAACAACATATAAGTAAAGCAATATGGAAATAGGGCATCAGAAACCAGAAGGAATAGTGGAGTTAAAGGGCCAGAAATGGGCTCCATTGGCATCTGCGATTAGTTTGGGAAAGGTAGTCATGGAAACTTAGAAAAGTCCTGAAATTAGAAATGATGAATTGCTTCTTGGTTTGAATACAACAGCAGGTAGTGAAAGAGGGGATAGAAAGAGTGAAGATACTTATTGCCTAGAAGTGTGATATCCTTTCTTTGTATAACACATCTTCCTTTCCTGGTTTTACTTTTTCTTCTTTGAGAACTGTAATGGGGACAGAATTCACATTTCCTTGGGCTGGGATGATGACAGACTGTATTCTTTGATTTTTATCCCAATATAATGCCTTTAGGAAAGAAAAACATCTCAAATAGGCATCCTAGAGGGTCCTGAAGGACCCTAAATTGGGACAATTCTGTAAAAACAGAATGTTTGATTATCTGCTTGTTCTGTTCAAATAACACTACAGGTCCTGGCTGAGCTAGGGAGATATGCAATAGATAAGTAACAAGGCAAGAATTCATTATTTACTTGCTAGAGTCCGATGATAACCTACCAACAGAATAAATGTGTAAATCCTACTTTATAAGCAGTCATCACATTCCACTAGACCCCTTCCTAGATAGTTAAGCCACCTGCAACTTTGCTAACATCTACCCTCTATACTGGAAAATTGATCAATCAAAACAACGCATTCAATTTCGATTGCTTAATTTGGTTTCTATTTGAAGCATTAGCTTTTATGAATTAGATAAGCAGAGCACAGTGTGTCCAGTTTCAGAATACTATCTAACTCCAAATACTAGAAAGAATTTGGGGAAAAGCTTGTTAATGTTGACATTTCCAATAAGAAATGCATATTTAGTTGAAGTGATGTTAGCTAATACTTTACATACTGGGCTGGTAAATATTAATCAATTGGCAGATGGTGCTATTCTTGGGTAAAGAGAAACCATTCTTTCTGGATGAAAGAGATGCATTTATTCAGCAAACAACATATATCTTTATAATATTCTTTATTCATATAGTTTTCTGAAATAATACCATATGCTATCATAAATAAATATGGGAATATTAGGGCTTACCCTGCAGACTGTTTGAAATATATATTTCTCCTTTCAGAAGAAAAATTTATGCTTATTTCATAGTTTAAATTTTTTTCCAAATATGCTTAAGACAATTTAAGAACCTTTTTGAAACTGAGGGCTAATTGCTTTATTGAGATCAGATGAATAAATTACTTTCACATAATCAAGGTAAATGATTCTCCAGACTAGAGCTAGTTTGTTGTTTCTCTAAATTTTGGTGGTTTAAGAACTTATATTTTGTTTTGTTTTAAATATATAATCTCCACTGTTTTAAGAAGCTAGATAGAAAAGATGAAGACAAATATATAATTGTAAAATATACATATGTAAATACATTCCTCTTACAGAAAGATGACCATAGATCAAACAAAATATCTCGGGTAAAATAAAAGTTTTCTATGAATATAATATCTTTTCCATTTATTAATATCTGTTTCTTTCAGAATAGAATGTTAAATTGTATAATTTCTATGTTTCATTCAGAATAGGAGCTAAATGAGATAGAATTCATCTCATATCTTTTTATATTATAGAAACAAATGTATGCTGCATTAAAACTTATGAGCTAATAGCCTCCATGGCCCCTAACACAGTATTAAAAACTCAGATGAGTTTATTAATAATTATTGAATTGAATATTGTTTCTGTAAGTCTGAGCTTGGGCCTGTCTAATAAAATGTACAAACAGAACAACAGGGACTGTCTCACAGCTGAGAGGTAATGGTCATCTAGTATCCCGTTTTGCCGGGAGCCGGCATATTGCATATTGAGTGCATATTGCATATTGAGTGCAGCACTTTCCACAGCATCATCTTTCAGGATCTGGAATAGCTCAACTGGAATTCTATCACTGCCGGGAGCAGGAGCTCCGCCCATGGAAAAGGTCATGAGGAAGGAGGCTCGGCACACGCAAAGGCGGGATCGAGCCTCAGGAGTCCCCCTGGAAATTCTCGAGCATCTACCCCCAAACCAGAGTCTGCCTACTTTCTGCTTTGTGCTCTCACCTACACCTCTGACTTTATGGGGGCTGTTCCCCACTACCTCTCTCTAAAAAGAGTTAGCTTACAGCCCCAGTTAATAATTCCTGGGTGTGACAGTGTTTCAACCTACAAACTCCTTTGGAAATCCTCTAGCCTGCCTGAATAGGTTTTTCCGGCCACATGTGATTGTTCAGAGCCTCCCAACTGTGAGAGGCAGGAGATGTTATAAACTGTCTAAACACAGATTCCTTTGAGTAGTTAAAAGATTGATTAGAAATTGTATTGGTGAAGGGTTTTTCACTTATTGGGCCAATGTTTGCTGCTAAGTCTCCATACTCCTTACCTACTGTGTCCTTGGCAGTGTATTGATTGATATAATGGGTGTATAGAAATGTAAGTAGTAGCCTCAATGTTTGTAACCTTGGACCCTTGAGTTAATTCTTTTCTTGATTGAGCCCACCTCACCTTTGCCCTATAGGAATGCAGCTTTATTCAATGCTTTTTTGGATGCTGGTGCCTGACTTTGGAATAATCACCTTTAGAGAAAAATAAGTTTCTTAAAATGTTAACAGGCCTCCTGGCCAGAAGATGATGTAAATCACCTGAACTTTTGCATATGATAAGTTTGAAAGCCTGGCTTCGATTAGAACCAGGAACTGCTGTCCTTGCATGACTCCACCCCTTCCCCCATTATCCTCTATGCACAACTTAAGGTATAAAAACTACTTTGGAAAATAAAGTGCGGGCCTTGTTTACCGAAACTTGGTCTCCCCATGTCGCTCTGTCTCTCAAATTCTGGCTGAGTCTCCATCTGGAGCGTGGAACCCGCCATGCTCGCTAATTATGCCTGGGCTTCTAAGATCTGACTGGGGAGGCCTCAGTGTCTCCTCTCCTTCGGGAGAACGGAAGGACGCCTGCGGCCTACGTAAGTGGTGCAAACTTCTTGTCTTGAAGTTTTATTGGTCTCCCGCGTAAACCAAGCTACTCAGCCTCTTTTCTCCACTGAATTTTCCTACTGAGCTATCCTCATTCTATTACTCTTTACATCTCTAATTAAATATCTAATTGAAGCTATTGTATCCTGATCCTTGCCGACGCTGTCCCCACTTCGAATACCCTGGATCAGCCGGGGCTGGACCCAGGCACCGTTTCCTGGGAATGGTTTAGCAGTTCTTTGCATGTGTCATGATGAAGTTCATTGCACTCAAAATCACAACAATGTAAAACATGGCTTTGTCTCTCTCAAACACTTGCTTTCGGGTTAGGAAGTATCCTGTAGTAAGATACCGTGATGGACTAGTTGACTTCCCAAGGTCTTTTAATCTATGAAGTGAAAATTAATATCCTTTCATCAGACAAGGCTGGTATCCAATTATCAGTGGAGCAGGTGTTGTGCTTTTCTGCTGGGTATAAAGAAAAGGGATGCATACATCACGCTTCAAGAGGTGTACCAATATAAGTAGGATATTGACACTCTGCTGTGCTGCTATCCTGAAGGTAAACTGCTCGAGTGTGCAGCAGCCTCCTGCAGTCCCTCCAAATATAAAAAATGAAAAGCACAGCTATGAAAGGTTTAGGTTTGGCTCTCTTCATCAGTATATTATGGGAATGTAACTCATACAGCTGCTATGGGTACCTGCTGTCTGCCAGATCCCCTTGCTTCCATTTCTTCTGCCCACTGGGTATAGCCAGTCATTTCCAAAAGGTAATTTTCAGTCAATTATGCAATCTGCCAAACCCAATCAATGTGCATACTCATGACCACTCATAAGATTATTTGCCTTAATCATGGGAGACCTCGAGGTGATTACTCCACCATAGGGAGTATATTCAGTGGAGATAGTCATGGGGGATGCCCACTATCCAGCTGCCTGCCAGGTCTCTTGACTTCCATTATTTTAAAATTTTGGATGCAGCCAGTTCTAGCCAAAGTCACTTCAAATCCATTTGCTATCAGGGAGAAACCCTCCAGACTACTGACTTCTGAGGCAGGAGGATTTGAAGACACTTCATGATTTAGGCTTTTTTGTTTTCTCTCTCTCTTTCTCTTTTTTAAAATTAATGTTAGTTTTCAGCAAGAGTTTATTCTATGTAGCAAAATAAACTGTCCTTAACAGAATAGTCTTCTAAAAATCAAGGCTTTTGTTGGAATTTATTGGGTTTGTGATACCTTTCCATATGTTTAAATCGGTTTGGCTTGTTTTTTTGTACTCATAAAATTATTTTTAAAAAGTAAACTGGATCATCAGATTTCAACACATACACAGGGGTTCTGACTTATAGACCTTGCAAGTATATAATCACTTAGTACAGAGAAGGCAAAGACTTATCATGCGTGTTGCTATTCTCCTTTCTCACTTCACACATTATTATATACGTGTAATATAATGTGTATATAATGTAATATAATGTATATATTCACACACACATATGGCACTATCATAGGCACTCAGAATGCAAGAGAAAACAAACAATGTTCCTGCCTTCATGATGCATGCTTATATTCTAGTGGGGACAGAAACATTGTTTCCCTTATCCAGCATTATTTCTTCTTGAGCCTGACAGAACCATGGCATCCTTCCCAACATTTGCTCCAGATGGTTACTACGTATCAGTGAGAATATCCAGGCAGAAAGAGACCTAGTAGTCATCTCTATCTAGTGTAGTGATAGAGAAAAAGCTCAACCACAAAACAAAGTTTACACTTCTTTACACTGAAACACCTGAACCAAAATATTTAAGCCATAATGAATGCTAGATCAACATATGGGCCACTGATTATTTAACCAAAACTTCTTCTCAACACTAAATTTTACTCAACTGCCAAATAATGTGATTCTGTTTATTGACTTAAACTTCAATTTTACAAATATAAAGTGCTTATTTGTTAACAGATTGTAACAAATAACAGAGAAATGTTCATGAACCAAAAAAATCAAATATACTGCCAAAACAGACAATTGTACAAAAAGAAATGTGTACAAATTGTACAAAAAAGAAATTGCACAATTTCTTCTGTACATATAAATATATTTCAGAAAAATGATCTGTGATTAACTTTTAACTCACCATATCATAGATTAATATGGCTACAGCTGTATTATATATATTATTGTCAATGACATATTAGTGTTTTTTTTACTTATTATTCAAGTATAGTTGGTTTATAATGTTGTGTTAGTTTCAGGTATACAGCAAAGTGGTTCAGTTATACATATACATATATTCATTCTTTTTAAGATTCTTTTCCCATAATAGTTATTACAAAATACTGAGTAGAGTTCCCTGTGCTATACAAGAGGTCCTTGTTGATTATCTATTTCATATATTTATATATAGGAGTGAAAGTGAAAGTGATAGTCACTAAGTCTTGTCTGACTCTTTGTGACCCCATAGACTGTAGCCTGCCAGGTCCCCCTTCCATGTATGTTAATCTCAAATTCCTAATTTATCCCTGATAATTCAGTGAATAAAATAAACTTTAACCTTATGATGAAGTAAATATTTTCAACAAGATAGTGTACTTTGAGGTCTAAATGATACCACTGTCTGGAATATTGCTGCAGATCTCAACTGCCAGTTTTCAGGGTTGTCAAATAGATTTGCCCTGAAATGAGAAATATTAAACCTAGGTTTTATCACTCAACTCTGTTTCTAATATCTGCATGACACCAGACAAGTCATTCAGTCTTGAGAAATCTTACCTTATCTATCTATAAAATGAAAACTAGGTGATCTCTATGGGCCCTTAACTGAAAAAACAATGCTTCTGTGTTAATATGTCTACTTCTCGGTAATATGTCAAAGAATGCCAGACTATACAATATGAGCTTGAAAAGACAACATTCACAAAATTATAAATAGTAAAAAACATCATGAAACATAAGTAGAGAAGAGAAGGAGGAAAAAATATATAGGGACCATTTACATATCTGCCCTCTATAGATTTAATAACAGTTATTGTAAATCACACAAAACCCTTTGTTAGAATAAAACACATTAATTACTTATTTATATGTTAAAGTTAAATATAAATCAGCATCTTTCCACATGTACTAAGTTCTATCAACTTGTTTTTCCCACTTTCAGAGGGCAAAATACACTGAAATAATCAACAAAAAATAAAAGTGATTCTATTTAAACTTCAGGGTTTTTTTGTTTGTAAATTTGAAAATATAATTAGATATGATCTATGGTTACTCAGTCAGAAGCCAAATCTTTTGGAAAAGAAAGATATACTTGGACCTGAAGGTTGTAACGTTGTGTGTACACATAATTCTCTCAAGCCTTGACTTGTCTCCTTAGGCACAGTTTTAGTCAGTAAAACTCTCTTGGCCTGAAACAATGTTACAATGCTCTCCAAATCTAGGGCTGACTTCTGGGATTAGCTTGATGACTTTGCCTATCCATGCTACAAAGAACTTTTGGAGTGTGACTTGGGAAGAGGCAGTAAAATGAAGACAAGGCATTTTGATTGCTTTTCAGACACCTTAACTGAAATCCGAAGCACATTCAGCCTAATAAACTATGCAAAGCTAGGTGATTGGTTAATACAAAAGGAAGAGTAACATTCTATGCTTAAGTGAGGTTAGGAAATCCTGAATTAAACAATTTATCAGGTTTGTTTATTGAAGGTTATCCCCCACCCACCCCCCCGCCCCCCAGCATCTCTAGTGTATCTAATGTATAACCCAAATCTTCAAAACAATGACCTAGTAGTACTCAAGAGTCTCCAAATCTATTTGGCCAATAGAAACATTTTGTCTCAAAATATGCTGGAAGACTAGTGTTTGTGTCCAAGTACATAAATTTCCCTCTATCTTCAAAAGCCTTTGTTTCACTGTTATACATCACATGCATTGCATTTAATTGTTTATCAGAGGCTCAACTAAACAAAGAGGAAAGAATTTAGTTTTCAAGAGCCCTGAGACTTCCACAGAAGTTCCACAGAGTTGAAGCATTATTTTTACTTACTGATTCTATGTAGATCCCTGTCAGGATGTTGTAAAATAAATCATCTGATAGGGAATGCTTCTCTGGTTGTGTTGAGATAAGCTGAATCAAAGAGACAGATATCCTTTCGCTAGTGTTTTCATGGTCACAAAATATCAGCACACGTGTTTTCACCAAGATGATTAGTGAAAAACACACAGAGCCAATATTAAATATAACTGATATGAATAGACTTGTAGTGCAAATAAACACATAATAAGGCATATCTTTGTTCTTTTTCAATGCAAACTTAAGTTGAACAAGTTCTATATGAGCACATTAGAAAAAAGAAACCTCAAAGAATACATCTATTTTAGAGTTTCATATTTTAGTATACTTAGTATAATTACATGCTGTAGACATGATAGTTTTCTTAACTGAAGTACCATTATTGTTGTTTATTCTCAAACTAAAACCAGATTTTCTCTCAAAATAGAAATATTTCTTCCATTTTGTAGAATCAAATATTACATCTTAAAAATAACTGTCAGTTATATGAAAATAAATATTTTCTGATATGAAATATGTTCTGTTAAGAATATTAAATGTAAAAATAGTTCTTACTGCCCCCCTTATATTTTTTAAGTAAAGCAATATAAAAGTATTTAACATGATGCGTTACTAAAAAATCCTCCTGAAATGCAGGAGACCTGGTTTGATTCCTGGGTCAGGAAGATCTGCTGGAGAAGGGATAGGCTACCCACTCTAGTATTCTTGGGCTTCCTGCCAGGAGCCAGCACGGGAGATTCCACCCATGACAAGGTCATGCGGAAGAGACCTGACAAGCAAGGCAGATCAGGACTCGAGGGACTCCCTGGACCTGCTCGAGCATCTACCCCGAAACCAAAATCTGTCTGTCTACTGTTTACTATATTATGCTTTTCACCAACTCTTCTGACATTAACAGGGGGCTATCCCCAACCACCTTTCTCTGAAGAAGATCAACTTAGGGCTCTAGTTAATAAGTCTCCTGGGCATGAAAGGAGTATTTCAATTCAAACTTCTCTTGGCATTCTAGCTTGCTTGGCAGGTTTATCCATACTCTTGCAACTAACACACATGATTGTTCACAACTTCCCAACCATGAAAGGCATGGGAAGCCTAAGCATTTTAAAAGTCCTAATGGGCACAGAGCCCTTTGAGGGGTGAAAAATTATTAGATAGTACTGGTGAAGAGTTTCGTTGTTGAGCCAATGCTTGCTGCCAAGTCTCTATATCCCTTACCCATTGTGTGCCTGGGAGTGCATTAGTTAATAGAGTTGGAATGTAGGAAAAACAAGTAATAGCCTTGGCATTAGCAACATAAGACCTCTGAGTCAATAAGTTATTTCCTTGTTGTAACCCACTACTCCTTTGCTCCATAAGAATGTAACTTTATTTAGTACTTTCTGAGGGTGACACAGATTGGAAAAATAAAACACAGCTTAAGGGAAAAACAAGTTTTCTGGTTGACCAGCCTTTATCAGAAAAGGGTCATAAAATGTCAACAGGCCTCTGGGCCAGAAAATAATGTGCATAACACAAGACCCTTGTAAATGGAAAGATATGCAGAAAACATCCTGGTTTCGATAAAGGTTTAAGCTGATGTAACGTTGAGCTGACTCTGCATGACTCTGCATCTTTCACTTCTGGAAATGTGTAAATCAGGGTATAAAAGCTCCTTTTGAGAATAAAGCTACAGACCCTGCTTCACCTAAGCTTGGTCTCCCTGTGTCATCTCTCTCGCCGATGCCGTTCATCCTGAGGGTATCCCTGGATCCTGCTGAGGCTGGACCATGGCAGCTTCCCTTGTGGCTCAACTGGTAAAGAATCTACCCACAATGTGGGAGACCTGGGTTCGATCCCTGGGTTGAAAAGATGCCCTGGAGAAGGGAAAGGCTATCCACTCCAGTATTCTGGCCTGGAGAATTACATGAACTGTTTAGTCCATGAGGTTCCAAGGAGTTGGATACAATGGTGTGATTTCATTCATTTTCTTTCTTTTATTAAAAAAGTAAAAATAAAAACGTATTATTTGTAATAACTGGACTGTATATAAGGAAAAATAATCTCGACTTTTTAGTGTCTATTTTTGCATTGTTTTGAATGGTATTCAGCTGAATGCAGTATATACAAGGACTGAACATCAGTGACATGGAATTTGTATTTTGTTTGCTCAGAGAAAAACTATTAAGTATTAAGCCAAGTAATACTTAGAAACAAATACTAATAGAAATGTTAAAATTGTGTACATAAAATATGTTACAGGGATAAAACACAAAAGGAACTATGGTTATAAAAAAACTGACAGTTTTGTTGTATATATAACATGGATAAGAAATATCACAAATACATAGCAAACTAATAAATATGGCATTAATTTTCTGTCAGGAAAAATTAATGTAATATTTATTAGTTGTATTATCTTATAAGTAGAGTTCATATAATAACTTAAAATATTAAAGTCTGGGATTTTTGGGTGTGTGTGTGTGTGTGTGTGTAAACTGAGCATGTTTAGTTCACTAGTTTGTTAACTATATTTTCATACCTATTTTCTGTCTGACTGATGCAGAAATCTGTTCCCATCTCTACCTCCCAAAAAGTGAGCTTATAAGGAGAAGTACCCAGAGTGCTTTTTATTTTGGCAAATCAGCCATTACTTAGAGTCTGGTTCTTAGTTTTTTAAGACCAGAGACCTATTTTTTCTATGTTCTCTAACTGTTAGAATTGGGTGAAGGAAGCTTGCTGCATAAATTTAGAAGAAGCTGAAGAATATATGCCATCTAAATGTATATTAAAAACTATGTTTGATCAGATCTTTCTCCTGAAAGCAAACCAACATTACCACTGATATTTACTTTTATTAAGAATATTAGAGTTTATATATTTTTTATAAAAATACCTCAAAGCCCTAATAGGGATATATTTTAACCTTAATTTTATAGAAGAAACTGAGGCTCAGAGAAGTATGATCACACAGGTAGTAAATCACAAAGTCAAATTCAAACTGAGGTCTTAGCTTATTTTGATACAGTGTTTCCTGAGATATGTATGAATTCCTTTTAAAGCAGTAATATGATCTTGTGGACATGAGACTATGTGCATACATCTGGAATTCTTAAAGCTTGTTCATTATTCACTGTAAACAGAATGTATTTTTTTTTTGATGATTATCATTAGGAAAAGGAAAGGATAATCATTAAAAAAAAGAAAGATAAAATTTCAGAATTCTCATAGAATTTGTGAGCCCTTAACAGCATGGGTGGGAGAAGGCAATGGCAACCCACTCCAGTACTCTTGCCTAGAAAATCCCATGGACAGAGGAGCCTGGTGGGCTGCAGTCCATGGGGTCACTAAGAGTTGGACACGATTGAGTGACTTCACTTTCACTTTTCACTTTCATGCATTGGAGAAGGAAATGGCAACCCACTCCAGTGTTCTTGCCTGGAGAATCCCAGGGGCGGGGGAGCCTGGTGGGCTGCCATCTATGGGGTCACACAGAGTCGGACACGACTGAAGCGACTTAGCAGCAGCAGCAGCAACAGCATGGGTGAATATCTCAGCTGAGAAACTGGTGTATTTTTAAGATCACAGGATTTTGAGTCAGATAAAGCCTGACAACAAATGGCTTGCTCACTTATTAACTCTTCCAACTTCAGTTTCTTCTGTAACTTGGGATGAAGATATACACTCTTAGGGTTGCCATGAAGGTTATCTGAGATAATATATTTAAAATTATTTAATACAGTGTCCACCACAGTGTAAATGCTTAATAAATGATAATGACTGTGGTTTGGATTTTTACCTCGCTGCTTTCCCCACTAAGTCATGCTAACCTTCTTCCTGGTTATCATAATGTTCCTCATCAAGCCTAGAATCAGATTCAGCCCCAGGAGTACATTGTTCTCTATGAGGTAAAGCCAGGTGCATTTGTCTGCCAAAAACAACAACGAACTCTCCTGTATAGGACTTAAATGGACAATAAATGGTTTTTTTTCAATGATTCCCTTGGCAGCCTACTAATCCCCACCCTACATTCTTTAATTAGACAGGTTAGGATCTACAAATTGTTTATAAGACAGTCAAAGGCCTATAGCCCTTCTTTGTTGTATGTAATGTTTAAGCCTTTGCTCTTTACTCTTGGAAGGCAGACATATTTCTAAATTCTTGAAGTAGCACTTAATTTTGGTTTATGTTTACTATTTACTATGAAAAATATCTGGATGAAAAATATGTAAAGTTCACTAATCCACAGCTCCTATCTGGTGTTACAGGTATGGCTGAGACAGGGAAAGGCAACAGGAAAATGCAAAGGGAGAAAATGGGAAAGTGATGTGAAATCTACCTTAAGAAGGTAAAAGGTATCCTACTTTTATCTACTCCAAGGAGCTTTCTGTCACTCCATCCCAATCTAGCAGGCTTTGAAAGGGTCATTTCTCTCTGGTTAAATGAGCCCAGTGGAAATTTTTCCATTTGCATGCACAAGACCCATGGTTTATGCAATTCGCAAGAGTGACGGACAAGTTAGATGGACTTGCCAGTCTTGGGAATTTTAATTAGTAGCCTGATCATATGGGAATTTGTAGAACTGCTTTCTTTCACTTGAGCTTAGTTTCAGGGCTTCTGACCTGGGCCAAGACTTAGGTCTGAGCTGAATATTCCTCATTCTAAATTCCTGGATTCAGTGCAGATATTTCAGAATAAACTATATTCACAAAAGTGCTATGCATGCACATGACTGGGAAATAGTCAATTTAACTAAGCTCATAAAGAACACTAAGGCAATTTCACAGCTGATTTAGATCTATAAACCTTTTATACACTTTTTACAGGAAAGTCATGGAATTTAGGAGTTGGTAGCAAACTTTAAAATCATCTGGCCAGTCACTCCATTTTACAGTCTATATTCCCAGGAGAATGGAAGTTCCTTGAGGACAAGAGCCACAACTTATTAATCAATATTTTGAATGAGTTGCTGCTGCTGCTAAGTCACTTTAGTCGTGTCCGACTCTGTGCGACCCCGTAGATGGCAGCCCACCAGGCTCCCCCGTCCCTGGGATTCTCCAGGCAAGAACACTGGAGTGGATTGCCATTTCCTTCTCCAATGCATGAAAGTGAAAAGTGAAAGTGAAGTCGCTCAGTCGTGTCCGACTCTTCGAGACCCCATGGACTGTAGTCTACCAGGCTCCTCTGTCCATGGGATTTTCCAGGTAAGAGTACTGGAGTGGGTTGCCATTGCCTTTTCCTGAATGAGTTGAGATACACTTAAAATCCTAAACTAGCAAAGAACTTGATTTCAGGTGTTTTTTTTTTTTTTTTTTGATAACTAACAATGTCCTAATCACTGTATCATTTTGCCTATTTCTTAGTCTCAAACAAATGCAATATTAAATGCAAATAGCTAGTGTGATATAGTGTGCTTCAGTAATCAAGCTATATTTTTCATTTTTCAATTGGCAGTGGGTATGGGCAACAATTTTGTATGTTGCTATTAAGTCTATAGAAGCGACCTTTGTTCAAGGGGTTAGCACAAATCACATTCTGGTAAATATTACTGTAGGAGGCAAGAAGATGATAAAAATGTCAATGAAAATCAGTAGTACATGGAAAGGACACCTGTGAGTCTTCAGTAGCGACTATAGCACAGAGATGCCACCTAGTGACTGCATTCTTCTGGCTCTAAAAAACACACATTCGTTAGCATGAAGAATGAGATTTGTGTATATTTCAGGTCACCTTTAAATACATTATAGTACAAAATACCTATTCATAATTATCTCTGCTCTGTCAAATGCAGAAGATAAATAGAATAATGCTCTTCAAGCCTTTAAAAGCCACAAAACCAAAAAAAAAAATGCGTAAGATGTTTATACAAGTTTTCTCCTCCTCATGCACACATATATCCTCATAAATAAATAAACCCCATACACAGAATTATTAACACATAACATGATGAAAAGGATAGTAGACATTCCTGTCTTCACTATTATATTTTAGTATTATCGCCTAAGATTATTATTGTTTTTAATTTATCACACTGTGTGAAAGTTGCTCAGTTGTGTCCAACTCTTTGTGACTCCATGAACTGTAGTCCATGGAATTCTCTAGGCCAGAATACTGGAGTGGATGGCATTTCCCTTCTCCAGGAGATCTTCCCAACCCAGGGATCAAACCCAAGTCTCCCACATTGCAGGAAGATTCTTTACCAGCTGAGCCACAAGGGAAACCCATCATACTGTGTAGCTCATGACAGATACTTGATAAAAGGCTCTGAATGAGTGAATGAATTAATGAATGGATAACTATATGAGTCTTAAATAAGGAATTTCAAGAGAGACATTACCTTGGAAAATTGTCCAGGAAAGATTATCCTATCTAGATAACCAGGAGTAAGACATATACCTATCTGGATAGGGTATAGCCTCATTTTGAAATATGAGAGAAATCTGCAAACCAAAGATCTCTGGTGATTCAAGTTGAGGAGAGTGGCAGAAGAAGTAAAACCAGAAACAGGACATAAAAAGGGCAATAAATGAAATATGAGGATGGCTAAGATGTACCCTGATTTCTTTCTACTTGGCAGTGGAAATAATTTCTAATAAAACATTCTTATTCAAGATTTGGATCTAGTTGAATTAGAATTAGTCGAAACTGTTATGGATTATAAAGTGGCTATGTAAGTTGCTCCTGTCTCCCTTTCTCTTTCCACCTCTTCTCTCTCCCTCTCTTTCACACACACACACACACACACACACACAATGCTTTTTTAAAGTCATGCCATTAGTAAAAGCACAGGCTCTTATGTTCACATGTATGGTTGCCTAACAATTGTAATGTCCTGCTGAACTGATTGGTGCTACTCTGGTAAAACTCTGAGAGCTGGACCATAAAGAAGGCAGAGTGCTGAAGAATTGATGCCTTTGAACTGTGGAGCTGGAGAAGGCTCCTGAGAGTCCCTTGCACAGGAAAGAGATCAAACCAGTCAATCTTAAGGGAAATCAACCCTGAATACTTGTTGGAAGGACTGATGCTGAAGCTGAAACTCTTGTATTTTGGTCATCTGATGAGAACAGCTGACTCATTGGAAAAGTTCCTGATTCTGGGAAAGATTGAGGGAAGAAGGAGAAGAGGGCATCAGAGGATGAGATGGATGGATGGCATCACTGATGCAATGAACATGAACTTGGGCAAACTTCGGGAGATGGGAAGGACAAAGAGGCCTGGCATGCTTCAGTCCATGGGGTTGCAAAAAGTCAGACACGACTGGGCAACTGAACAATACAACAACAACACTCTGATAAAATTAAAAGCAATAGGTAAATGCAATGAAATTTCAGAATTGGAAAGATTTTGATTGCCTGATTACATGATCAGAGGTAGAGAGTCCTATTACATCCATGAACCAATTAATAGTATTTTGAAAAACACTAACATTATCTCTCTTCCAAATCTGTAAGACATAAGACGTAATATTAAAGAATGGCATTTATTTTGTTTGTCTGTTTGTTTAGATGAGCAAAAGACAGCTGGAATATTTCATGAAGAAAACTAATTGATGTATTACTTTAAAAAAAAGGCCCAAACAGGGGCTTCACAATCTATAATGGCTCAGATTTGTGATCGTTATCAAGGAGCCAATCAGCAGATAATCAGAGTTGTTAGATGGTTGTGACAATGGGATGGGGATATAAGTAAAAATCTGAACATTATGTAGGAAAATGCCTTACAAGAATATTTACTGAATTTTTGTGTCTTTAGATAAATTATTTAACTTCCCTAAATTTTAAACTCCTTACCTGTAAAATGTTAATACAAACAATTCCTATATCACAAGATTATTCTGAGAAGTAGATGCTTGTTGAAAATACATTTTAAAGTTGTAATTAACTTTGAAATATGAGTTATATTTATCACCATCTTCAAACAAGCACAAGACAGTGTTGTCTATTTGCAAAGTCCTTTTTTAGGTTAATTAAGGTAAATAATGGAGAAAAGATCCAAAATCAAATACTATAGCTGATTTGGTGATTAGGCAGAGGCCTGGCATCTGGATCCCTAGATTACTGACTTATGTGCCAATAGAAACACTCTTTTGCCTAATCATATTTGTTCAATGTGCATAGCTAATTTTGAAATTTGCACCACTAGACATAAATTATTTAGGATTAAATAGGCAGCTCCTTTTAAAACACAAATAGGAAGGTGCATATTAAGATTGTCATTAAGACTCTCACACCAGCATGCACTGGTTTAACAGACATACTAAATTTGTTCATTTCAGGCCACAGGCATTGTCCTGGATTCTTAGAGTGAGATGCTCTGGGGTAGGAGGCCCGATTGAGGATACTGGTGTTCTACAGGAGCTAAGGGCTTCCCTGGTGGCTCAGTAGTAAAGAACCCGCCTGTCAATGCAGGGGATGTGGGTTTAAACCCTGGGTCATGAAGATCCCCTGGAGAAGGGAATCGCTACCCACTCCAATGTTCTTGCCTTGGAGAATCCCATGGTCAGAGGAGCCTGGTAGGCTACAGTCCATGGGGTCACAAATGAGTTGGGCACAATTTAGTGACAAACAACAACAGGAGTCAAACAGGTAGTAAAGTAAGTGTTGTTTCTCCAAAGGTGATAAAGAAAATCAGAAATTAGAGAGTTTACCTTCCAAACAATTTTACCCTATTCTGCTAAATGCAAAATCTCCATTAAAACAGTTTTTCTCTTTTCCTTTTCAGTTTCCTTTTAGTATTTCAGAATTAAAGTCATCTTAAAATACATGCATTCATACTTTGGAAGACCTACAGACATACATTTGTTTGTTGGCGTTTATAGAATTTTGCGTCCAAGAACAAAGGAATTGTTTCCTACATGTATTATTGAGAGACTAATCACTTATTGCACCAAAAGTCATTAAGTCCAATTGTTTCAAGATTTACTAGTATTTTCGATTCTTTCCTGTATAGATTCTTTCTCTAATTGACCTGAGAGTCAGTTGGGATTTATCTCTGATGTTAAAATCCTTTAGTCTTCTTTTTATGAGTGTGTATGTATATGTACAATATCAGTTCATTAGTTTTATAAAATAATTGCAATGATGCTGACAATAATGTGGTCTGACAAACATAATCTTAATAGATGCTTTTATCTCTTCTATGAATAAATAGTTTATTATAAACTTTTAATATAAAAATCAATGTTTAAATAATTTTCAAAAATTCAATATTCAAAAAAATTTCAAAAACTCATTACCTGAATATTGGAAAAATCCAAGGAGGTTGGCAGTTTCAGAGGGAAAATATTACATGCAGAAAAAAGGAGTTATTTGATCACCTGATGTGGTAGGTAGAATAATGACTTCCCACTGATGACTATGGACTTCTCTAGTGGCTCAGCAGTAAAGAATGGTAAAGAATCCATCTGCCAATGCAGGAGACATGAGTTTGATCCCTTGGGTCAGGAACATCCCCTGGAGAAGGAAATGGCAACCTGCTCCAGTATTCTTGTCTGGGAAATCCCATGGACAGAGGAGCCTGGCCAGGTTATAGTCCATGAGGTCACAAAGAGTTGGACACAATTTAGGGACTAAACAACAACAGCAACAATGATGACTACATTCTAATTTCTAGAACCTATTAAGTTATTACATTACATGGAAAAGGAGAATTAAGATGGCAGATGGGATTATGGATGCTAATCAACTGACTTTAAAATAGGGAGATTATTCTGGATTTTCTGAGCAGGTTCAATGTAATTGCAGGAGGTCTTATATGTGAAAGAGTGAGGCAGAAGAGTAAATGTTACAGTGATGTAATATGAGAAACTTGAATGGCCATTGCTGTCTTTGAAGATGGAAGAGGAACATAAGTAATGGTACATGGTCTTTAGAAGCTGGAAAAGGCAAGAAAACAATTCTCCCATAAAGTGTCCAGACTACAGTCCTGCTGATATTTTGATTTTAGCTGTGTGTCTGCTCAGTCACGTCCGATTCTTTGCAACTCCATGGACTGTATCCCTCCGTGCTCCTCTGTCCATGGTATTCTCCAGGCAAGAATACTGGAGTGGGTTTTCATTTCCTTCTCCAGGAGATCTTCCCAACCCAGGGATCGAACCTTCATCTCAAGTCTCCTGTGTCTCCTGCATTGGCAAACGGGTTATTTACCACCTTGCCACCTGGGAAGCTTCATTTCAAAGTTCTGACCTCCAGAACTATAATATATTTGTGTTGTTTTAAGCTCTTATGTTTGTGATTCTTTGTTAAAGCACCAGCAGGAAACTATTATGCTTTGGAAATTATTCATTTTTTCATCCAGCAATCACAAGGCTCCTAATTGTAAGACACTGCCATAGTCATGTAACCAGGGTTTGGCCAGTAGAGTTGCCTTTGCGGGCTTCTGTTTTCTTTCTTTCCACTGGTAAACAGGAAGGACTAAATGGAGAATAGATTTTTCCCTTTCTTACAGGAATATTGTGAGGAAATTCTACTTTCCACCAGTGTTTGGTTTTCTCCATTTTTTAGTATATATTATGGGAACTCTCTCCTAATATAAATCTGGGCTCTACACTAGACTGGGAATAATTCATGCTTATTCCTTCTGAGATTTAAAATATAAATATGACTTTCAATTCTTCTAAGCATCCATCTTGCTATAATCTTTCTTGCATAAACTCACCGATTCATGTACACATTCATGCAATACATTTTACTGCTGCAGTTACTCAGATACTGTAGATAAAAAGATTAAACAAACAAACAAAAGCTGGTCTCCTTCTGTAAAGGTTCTTATGACCCATAAGTATGAGAGAAATGTATCTCCAAATATAATGCATAGCATTAAGTGCTTTTATGATTATGATAAAACCCCATAAGTTTTTATAAGTACTAATACGTACTTTGTAAATACTAAACAGGAACTCATATTCATAAGTCTACATTCTTTTATGTATATAAAGTAGAAGTGGTTATTATCATAATCTTAATACTTTGGCTATGTATCCATTATTTGATTTAAAGACTTGTTATTAGTACATGAGGTGTTTGACTTTGTGGTATTGATTTGTATGCTTAGCGGTGCTTTAATTTGAACCCAGAGTAAGTCAAAGGACCAATAACCTAAAATGACATTTTGAGACAGAACTAAATATATATCAAGGAAGAAAAGGTTGAATAAATAGAGCAGAGAGTAGAGAACACCCTAGGCTCTTCATCTTTAAAAAGAAGAGCATCATATTCTAAATTGCATCATAGATTTTCTGCTATAGCTTTATCTGGAAATTAATCAACTAATTATGTATAATTATAATTAATATCTGAATTCATTACATTCAGGCATATTAATTAGAATTTGAAATTTATTCTGAGCTATCTTAAATTCCTTACACACTAACAATCAGAGAATAATGCAAGCTTGACTGTTTCAAATTAGGAAAAAAAACTCATAAACCATAAAATAAATTTTCCAATAATAGCACAAGTTTGAGAGTTATCTTGCAGGAACTCATCCTCTGCTTATAGAGTGGTGTTTGTGCCCAGCCATTTTCCTAAGAGATGGCACCAAATTTGTAACTGGGGACTATGCTTTCACGCACTTTGCTTGATGCGTCCACATCTCCATTCTTACTTTCCTACTTTCACAGATTTATATTTGCAAAATACCCAGTGACATCATTCCCACTTAAAACACTGAATCCTTTCGTAGACAAGATAGAGTCCAAACCATTCGGTATGATATTTGGGTTATTTTCACTATCTTGGCTGGTGTCCCCACCATCTGTATAAGACATCGGTATATCTTTGCTTGACCATCTCCTTGCCCTCCAAGTCTAAGCAGTAACCAAACCTTGATAAATTTTCCTTCTAAGCAACTTTTGACTAGATTGCATTCTTTCCTTGTTATCACAGTTGTCCTCTACCAGGCTCTCATCATCTCTCCCCTGATGCTATACAATAACATTTCCTGATGCTAGTTTTGCTCATATCAATTCATCCATCCCCCTACCCCTCGGAGTTACTAGGAAGTCTAGCAAACTGCCCCACGTCTTAGTTCAAATAGACCATACTTCCTGTCTACGTCCCAAGTCCCATTATACTCTCTGCTGCTCAATTTGCACACTAGAAAATTACCAGGAATCTCTCTCGATGACACTGTGCTATTTTATGCATGCCTCTGTTTCTTTGCCCAAGCTGAGCTCTCTGTCTAGAATGGCTTTCAACTTTACCTCTATGTTGAAACTACCAAAAAGCCTTTTCTTCCTCAGGCGGGAGCAGAGTTTCTATAGTCCTTTGCACATATATCTGTTACAGTACATACTGTAATGTTAATTTCTTCTTCTTCCATGTCTTTCTCATTATTTTGAATGTGAAATTCTTGACAGACAAGCAGTGGGACCATCCATTTTGCATCTCTAATACATAGTAAGGTATCTGACACATTCAGGTGCTCTATAAGCATTTTGTTGTTTTGGGGAATTGGCAGAAACTTCACAAGCTGGTTTACTTTTCCAATTTCTGCCAGTATCCTCTCTTATCTTAGCCCTATGGATCACGTGTAATTTTGTTATCCATCCATCCATGCATGGGTAGTCAGATATATGCTATTTTTTAGGCATTGAGATTTTTAAAGTTTTATACTTAGTAAATAAATGGATAAATTATCCACCCTTTTCTATCACATAATTACTTGATTTTTGAGTATTTTCACCCATCTCTATTCCTGAATGTATTTTACTGAAACACATTACAACTATTATACTTATGATACTCTATAACTAGTTGGGATACATATAGATTTCTAAACATTCACTCTTTCATCCATTTCATGAGGGAAGATAAGCCCAGAAAGGTGGACATTTTTATTTTCTATCATATAACTGGATGATGCAGTTTAAAACTGGTTTAATATCATTTCTCAATTATCATAGGAAGCACCACCATAAAAAGTATTTTTTAGGAACCTTTAATATCTGTAGACTGATACAAGAGAGTGAATTGGGGTAGTAAATTACAGATGACATTAAAATTTTAGTTTTAATTTTACTATCTACTCTTTAGATAAGTTAAAAAATGTACAAGTTACTTATGACCTAATGTAAACGAAAAGGTGTTATGAAATTAGCGATGAAAAAAATCTCCTAACTTTTGTATGTAATTTTTGGTTAAATGTTTTGTTGAGTGTTTTGGTTCAATGTTTTCATTGAAACAATTTGGCATACATGAAAACCTGCTAAGTACCAGGCACAGTAGTAGATTATAAAGATATAGAAATCCAATGAGATTTTACCCTCACTATTCTACATTTTCTTTCCTACACTTTTCTACCCCCATTCTTTACCAGCCATGCCTAATCTATGAAGATCCTGTTCATATATATAATGATTTCCTCCAGGTAAAATTGTCTGCTTGCTTTTATAGACAGAGATTATGGAATATATTATCTTAGATAATGATTAGTTACACATGTGCCTGTCTCCTTAATAGATTCAGTTCAGTTGCTCAGTCGTGTCCGACTCTTTGAGACCCCATGAATCGCAGCACACCAGGCCTCCCTATCCATCACCAACTCCCAGTTTACTCAAACTCATGTCCATAGAGTCGGTGATGCCATCCAGCCATTTCATCCTCTGTCGTCCCCTTCTCCTCCTGCCTCCAATTCCTTCCAGCTTCAGAGTCTTTTCCAATGAGTCAACTCTTCACATGAGGTGGCCAAAGTATTGGAGTTTCAGCTTTAGCATCTGGAGTTTCAGCTTTAGCATCAGTCCTTCCAATGAACACCCAGGACTGATCTCCTTTAGAATGGACTGGTTGGATCTCCTTGCAGTCCAAGGGACTCGCAAGAGTCTTCTCCAACACCACAGTTCAAAAGCATCAATTCTTCAGTGCTCAGCTTTCTTCACAGTCCAACTCTCACATCCATACATGACCACTGAAAAAAACCATAGCCTTGACTAGACAGACCTTTGTTGACAAAGTAATGTCTCTGCTTTTCAATATGCTATCTAGGTTGGTCATAACTTTCCTTCCAAGGAGGAAGCATCTTTTAATTTCATGGCTACAATCACCATCTGGAGTGATTTTGGAGCCCACAGAAATAAAGTCTGACACTGTTTCCACTGTTTCCCCATCTATTTCTCATGAAGTGATGGGACCAGATGCCATGATCTTCGTTTTCTGAATGTTGAGCTTTAAGCCAACTGTTTCACTCTCCTCTTTCACTTTCATCAACAGGCTCTTCAGTTCCTCTTCACTTTCTGCCATAAGGGTGGTGTCATCTGCATATCTAAGGTTATTGATATTTCTCCTGGCAATCTTGATTCCAGCTTGTGCTTCATCCAGCCCAGCATTTCTCATGATGTACTCTGCATATAAGTTAAATAAACAGGGTGACAATATACAGCCTTGACGAACTCCTTTTGCTATTTGGAACCAGTCTGTTGTTCCATGTCCAGTTCTAACTCTTGCTTCCTGACCTGCATATAGGTTTCTCAAGAGGCAGGTCAGGTGCTCTGGCATTCCCATGTCTTTCAGAATTTTCAACAGCTTATTGTGATCCACACAGTCAAAGGCTTTGGCATAGTCAACAAAGCAGAAATAGAAGTTTACAAGCCCCTTTAAGAGAATAATCTTATGCTCCCAGCACTCAGTGTATGATACAGTTGTTTCTCAACAAATATTTGTTCAATGATCAATAATTTCCTTTGGAGGAAGACAGGAAATAGGCTTCCTGGAATAAACTGAATAAAAAGCATTTTTATTTTATAACACCCAGGATGGCAACAAAGTGAAAAATTATTTGCAAAGTAGATGAATTAGGAATTATTCAATTTAAAGTAGAATTTCTTTAGATAATGCGGTATCTTCTGGTGAATTTAATTGATTCTACTTACAAAGTCTACGTTCTGTTTTTCAAAAAAAATTCTGTTGTTTAAAGTGAGACACACACAGTTGATCATCAAATATTCAGTATTTTAATTTTCGTTTTGTCATGTACTTGCTGAGTGATCTTGAGTAAAACAATCATCTTGTTTCAGAAATGGAACTACACTTGCATGGACTTAAAAGTGATCTTAAAATGCTGACAAATACAATAGCCAATTTTAAACAGTGAAGTTTTAATCAAGTGCAACTGAGGGGTCAGAATTGACTCTTTGCTGGTTTCTAGATATGGAAAAATCATATTTTTAAAAGACACTTTCATTTGTCTAAAGATTTACAAATAAAGCCATTTACTATGAATAACAATGGCATGGACTTAAAATTAATTTACGAAACAATTTTAATTGATGACTTCTAAAGAGTATTTGCCTAGAAAATCCCATGGACGGAGGAGCCTGGTAGGCTGCAGTCCATGGGGTCGCTAGAGTCGGACACGACTGAGCGACTTCACTTTCACTTTTCCCTTTCATGCATTGGAGAAGGAAATGGCAACCCACTCCAGTGTTCTTGCCTGGAGAATCCCAGGGATGGGAAGCCTGGTGGGCTGCTGTCTATGGGATCGCACAGAGTCGGACAGGACTAAAGCGATGTAGCAGCAGCAGCAGCAACAGAGTATTTCTAGGGACAAAGGATAAATGTTAGTTGGGACATCTTGTGCATTAACAAACCTCAAATTCTGTCTATAGACTAAAAAATGTTGGCAGAATTAACTTTGTGTGTGTGTGTGTGTCTAAGTGAAGCCAACTAAATGTTGGTTTTTGTTGGACTTTTCACTTTGGTATAATCACTTTGATGTTATGTGCTTGTGTACTAAGTCGCTTCAGTCATGTCCACATCTCTATGACCCTGTGGACTACAGCCCACCAGGCTTCCCTGTCCATGGGATTCTGCAAGCAAGATTACTGGAGTGGTTGCCATGCTGTTCTCCAGGATCTTCCCTATGTTATATAGGCGGTTAAAACCTAGGAGTTTAAAACCTAGATTTTGTGAATTTGATTCTAGGAAAGGAATGTCAGCCTTGATTTGTTGGGCTCAAGGTTACAATAGAGCTCACTTGTGTAATGTTCTCAGACAGACTTAACTAGCAAACAAATAGAAAATTTAAAGTATATTATTTGTCTTATTCAAGGTAGACAGACTTCAGCCTTAATCCCATTTCCATCCTTTAAGAAAAAAAAAGTCAAATAGCAATATTAAAATACACTTTAAAAGTGATCACAAAAATGTAATTAAAAAAAAAAACTGCCTAGAAATGGTTAAATTGCTTTGATAGGGCACAGTAGTTATTGGCCTAATGCTTGTTGTTCAGTTGCTAAGTTGTGTCTGACTCTTTGCAAACCCATGGACTGCAGCACATCAGACCTCCCTGTCCCTCACTATCTCTTAGAGTTTGCCCAAAAGTAGGCATTTTTAAACTTGACAGACATTACTTAGAATAATATAGGATCCAGCACAATTTCAATAAAAATAGTATAAGTTTTCAAATTCACTGCTTATTTCATTCATCACAAAATGTCCCTTACCTTTCAAACTTAGAGACCCTGAGAGTGATCAAAGAAGAGTTTTCTTTTGTTCTTATTACTTACTATATTTCATGGCCTTTTCTTGAATAATGATGTTAATAATTCAATTTTCATTCCTTTCAATTGAAACAGATTCTGACTTGTCAAGAATATATAAAAATATAAATTATGACTTCAAGACCTTCATTTCTTTAGAACTTATGGGTATAAATGATATAAATCCACTTTCTCCAATAATTTTCAATGTGTCTAGTATTTTCATAACTATATCTACTTTATCTTTCCTTTAACTCTGTCAGTAATATTACAAAATATGAAATTTGTCTGGGCTTATTTAACATTCTCTTTTTCCATTTACGTAGAAGCAATAAATGGACTAGTTTGAAAAAAATCTACTATTTCTTATCCCTGGAATAATTTTGTGAGATTTCACTTACTATTTTTATTTGGATAATGTGTTTTTAAAGCTTTGTTTTAAATGACTGGGACTTTTAACAGTTTGCTGATATTCACAGGGTAAATTATTTTCCCATCTACATTTAATGATATTTTGCTTACAGTTATATATTGTCAAATTCTTCTTCTTTTTTTTTTTGTATCTTTCAGAACAGACTGCACATACTTTTAAAAGGTTTTGTTTATCATGTATACCACTCTTTAAATCTTGCTATAACCACATGTTCAAATCCCTGACTAATTAAACTATTCTCTGGAGGCCTTTAACAAATTCACAATTAATGAAGGATGAGTTTCTTTGAAAGTTGTGCTTACTTTTCTATCCTTCAATTCAATTCAATGTGTATTTAATATTCTTACTACAATAATATTCATAATATTCTTTTAAAAAGCTTATGTTATCTTCTTCAAAGGTTGCAGTGCTAAGGAATTCAATTTTAAACTATTTTTCATGTTTTAAAGATTTTGGAACATTGAATCCTAGCAATGAATAGACCAATTTGGGGTCAATGGCCATTTAACCATTTAACTGTTGCCTCAGGCATTCTTTAAGCAGTGGAAATAAGTATAAGGTCTCAGAGTATTTGGGACTATACAATCTATCAATGTGTATTTATGTTATAATATGTATATTTTATACACATATATGCTATATATATATATATAAACATTTTTCCTCAAAATTTACTCAATTTTCATAATAGCTGTATGCAGTGGGTGATGTTATTATCCTAACCCATCCATTTACAAATGAAAAATCTGAGGCAGAGGGAGGTTAAGTAACCTGATTACATTTATATAGCTAAAAGGTAGCAGAGCTAGGATTCAAACCTAGGCAGTTGGTTCCCAAGTCTTGTTCTTAACTGTTATGCTACTCATTGTTTGAGGAAATATGAATCTTTGTAGAGGTAAGAGTAATTTTTTTGTTTGCTTTATGATGTGAAGTTTTTGTAAGGTTTCCTACTATGTAAAGGTACTTTCTTTCAATGATTTCTTGATACAGATGGCCCACTGAAAAAGAGTATTTTTATACTTATCTTCAATAAAACTTTCTCTAAAACCACAAAGTTAATGAATACTATGAAATGAATGCCACTAGATACCACTTCTTAAACTACTTTGCATTCTACTTTTTTTTATTTGAATAGATAAGAAAGGTAATATATCCTTTTAATGTATGAAGACTTTATTCAATAATTCAGGAAATGCCTAGGAAGGAAAATAAGTACTTATCTAATCTCCACTTCAGTCATCTAGGTGATACAGCAATACAGAAATAATTTAATATCCTCTTTAAAACTTATTGAGAAAAAGAGATCAAAAGTTTACTAACAAGATTAATAACTCTAAGTTCTCATATGAACCTGAGATTAGGTAACTCTGTGAAGGCCATAAGTATTGATAGCAATCAGACTTAGTGAGTTTTTTATGTTAAGAGAAAAATCATATTCAAATGACTGAGAGTTCTAATTATATTATCATGACCCTCAAACTTAGGAGGCTATTAACTCTATCTGTAAAATGAAAAAATGTTATCAATCATATAATTTAAACCTTGTATGGATCAACTATAAAATAATTTAAAGCAGACTACTCAAATAAGGTTCAGTTTGAGAGGTATTAAAAATCTATTTTATAATTTGACCAGAAAGTGTTATATTATGAGATTCTTTAAATACATATTCATAGACTTGCTCGAAATTGTTTCATTTGGGGGGTGGGGGTAATTCATAATCATCTAAAGTAATTTTAAGCATTTTTTGATTGATTACAATTTGAGAAAGAATTTTTTTTTTTAAATTTCTAAAACACTCAGTTTCTCAGATCAGCAAATCCTGTTTTAGACTAAAATTTAGAGCCATTTCTGGAATGAGAGGAGAAACAACTATTTAACCAACTTATACCTCTTTATGGATCAGCAGCATCAACAAATCCTTTAACTCAGCAGTTACAAGAAATCCCTATGAACTTTTCAAAGTTAAATAACTTTAGCAACTCCACTTTTTTCTTTAAATAGCCAGCAGCCAACATTCAAAATGAACTGCTAAATTCCTATATAACAAGACAAAGTTTGTTTCTGATATCAATAGCTTTTATCTTGATTTCATGTCACCCAGAAATGTTCTCAGCCGAAAACAATGCTTAAAAACACATTTATAACAATGGTCTATCTTTTCAGACTGAGTATTTGTGGTTGAATTGGGAACCATCTGAAAATTAGAGACAACAACTGAAATAAGTCCTTGGACTTGACAGTTTCAAGAGACCAAATCTTCCAAGAGTGAAAGTATAACTTTTCCCCAGCTATTGTTTCCTTCAGAGGCACTAAACATTGTTCTGTTTAATAATGATTTTATAATAATGAAATACCAGACCAAAGTAAATAGTTTTTTAATAGCTATTTCTTACTTGGAAAGCCTTGTAAGCTCTCTACAGCTTTGCTTGCAAAGATATCACAGAAGCTAATGACCTTGTAACTATTCCACAATGTGACAGATTTACTGCACAAGCCCTAAAGAATAAAGTAAAAGATGTTAGCCTCAAATCAGGGTCAGATCACAAATCCAAAGGGAGGACAAACCACATATAGACGAGGACAAGTAACAGACATTAGAGCAGTGCCGCAAGCATGCGGCCCATATTCAACTCAGTTTATTTCTATGACAATGCAGAGGTCTTGTTTAATGGAGAAAGTACCCAGACATACTTTGTGAATGTATGTGGATACTGACCTGGACTTGTGACAGGACTAGAGGTAGTAGGCTCAATAATTTCTACAAAAAGGGAAAAGGAAAGAAAAGAAAAACATTTTGTGTGTTATTTACAAAGAAGACAAACACTCATGAGACAATCAACAGTCATGCAACATATACACAGGTGGTCTTTTATTTGAAGACTTCCCTGACCATGGAAACCATTAAACAAAATCCAGTCTCTGAGGGATACACAGCACCTCATCACTGTCTTTGATCTTTCATTCTGAGCCAACATTTAGGAGTCATTTTCACATTCTACTCTATAGCATCTAGTTTTACTGTTATAAGGTTAAGAGCCTGTGCTCAGAGTTCTCAAGCAACAGTTTTCAAGGCTTCCTTCTGGTAAAATAGCAAAACTTACATGGAGAATGCCTTCTTCGGAGAGAGCTGATGCCAGCTCCTATAATCATTCAATCATGTGTTTCTTCTTAATATGTACTAAAATTAAATCATAGGTAAATCTCAGATATTCTCAAAATGCCTTTTTGAAGTAAAGCTCATATTTTACAAGCATATCTATAGAATTTGGCTACTTGGAGAACTTGCTATGTCTGTCCGTGCAAAAAAAAAAACAAACACATACACACATACCACATACATATACACAAACATGTACATGTTTTGAATGACCTAAAATATATTCTCATGTCTAAAAGACATTGCTGGCTGTAGTTTATGCATAATTAAAGAGCAACTTTGTCTTTGTGTATAAATATAATTTTCCAGTATCTATCTAACAAATAATAAGCACCATGTCATATATATTTATGGCATATATTTAAATCATGGTTTTTTTTTTTTTTGGCTATTCCATGCTGCTAGTAGGGTCTTAGTTCCCTAACTAGGGATTGAATCCAGCCCCTTGGCAGTGAGAATGCAGAGTCCTAACCACTGGACATCTAGGGAATTTCCTAAATCAGGTATGTAATTTTATTTAAGATTCACATTTTAACTTATCTTTTAATAGGATTGCTTATTTTTCAAGTGTTAAATGAAAGTCCCTGAAAAATTCCATGGACAGAGGAACCTGGTGGGCTACAGTCCATAGAGTTGAAAAGATTCATACACGACTGAGTGACTGAGCCTATATAAAAATAACAGTAGTCATTCAAATAGCATCACTGACCATCCTAAAGAATATGAACAATTTTTCATGAGAGAGAATGAAAATATTAGGAAAACATTTTTGAGGAACTCTAATAATGCAACATCCTGAGAGAACTATTTCAGTATTAATTTCACTTAAGTAATCTATTCCTCTTTAACCTAGTTAATTGGCAAGCCCTATGATAGGGAAAAACTAACCTGGAGTCTTAGAAACAAATATAGTATGACTATAAGAGATACAGGCAGACACCTTAAAGGCAGGCAGTGCAAAACCTTGTCTCTGAGTATAGGAAATGCTGTGGAGTAAAAGAAAAAAAAATCTTTTTTTTGTCAACCTCTTTGGGGCTCTTTGCTGTCTTTCACTGATTCTTCTACTGATAACTCTATGGCAACAACAAATTTCATTAAGTTGTGACCTCACACTCTTATCTGTTAGTATAGTTCAGCTACTGGTTTGAGTAGTAAAACTTCAGTTTAGCAAGCATTATGAAATGAAGCTTCTAAAAAACATTTCTGAGTGTCAATTATTTGGGAGGCAAAGTCTGTGTCCTAGTCTACAAAGTTGATTCTCTGAAAAGAGACATTCTCAAGCAGCCAAATAATTAGCCAGATGTTGTTGTTATTGTTACGTGCCAAAGTTACATCCTACTCTTTGCAACCCCATGGATGGCAGTACTCCAGGCCACCCTGTCCCACACTATCTCTCAGAGTTTGCCCAAGTTCATGTCTGTTGAGTCAGTGATGCTACCCAACCATCTCATCCTCTGATACCCTTTTCTCTTTTTGCCTTCAATCTTTGTCAGCATCAGGGTCTTTTCCAATAAGTTGACTCTTTGGTTCACATCAGGTGGCCAAAGTATTGGAGCTTCAGCTTCAGCATCAGTCCTTCCAATGAGTATTCAGAGTTGATTTCTGTTAGGATTGACTGGGTTGATCACCTTGCTATCCAAGGCACTCTCGAGTCTTCTCCAGTCCCATAATTAGCCAGATAACAAGTTACAATTAAAAATTCAATAGTCTAGCCATCCATCTGGCTATGTTTTTTGGTATTGCTGGGAAGTGGAAACAGTAAGGTAGCTCTGCATAACCATACTTAAAAATGTAGAAGTTTTTCTATTTTCCTTTTTCAAGGACAGCAATTAATATTTCAATTCTTTCCATGTGTTAAGCAATATTCTAGGAGCTGGGATTACAGTGGCTAATTAAACAGTTAAAAGTGCCTGATCTCATAGAGCCTATGGGTTGTATAATGTAGGGCTTTGAAATATTAAAGTATTCAATCCTTATGTCAAAATTCAATTAATTATAGAAAATTAAAATTTGAAATACAAAATCATAGAGAAATACTGCTGTCTTTTAGAAAGTATTCTTTTGTTAGGCTGGCATAAACCCTCAAATATTTTTATGCCCTTTTACTTTTAAATTTGAAAAAAAAAGTTCTTTCAAAAGTAATGAAAACTTATGTTAAACTTAGTTTAATGCTATATATTAAATCTCATTAATATATGCTAGGACCATTTATGAAAATAAAAGGATTTTATAATCAAAAGAAATGAAAGCAAAAAATGACTTGAAAGGTAAAAGCTTAATTGGAATATTTATTCATGGGAAAACTAAATGCAGTAGGACAGTGAACAGAATTTTCTACATTCAGTAATTTGGACATTTGAACTTCAATTTCTTCAACTGTTTGGCTTCCATTGTTTTGAATTTCTAATGCTGATTTGAGAGTTCATTGAAAAAGATGGTGTGGCATGCAACTACAACTTCATCTCAGTGAAAGAATGGTAGA
Organism: Bubalus bubalis; assembly: GCF_019923935.1. NCBI lineage: Eukaryota > Metazoa > Chordata > Mammalia > Artiodactyla > Bovidae > Bubalus > Bubalus bubalis. The sequence continues at coordinate 73,417,066 of NC_059162.1, read as the reverse complement.
AACAAATAGCTACCCCATTGAACCAAGCTCTTCATTGTGCTCGCTTATGTAAAGCAAAATTGCTTATGTAAAGCCACATTGTCTCATAGAAAGGGCTTTTAAAAGAATACAGGAATTTAACGCATGAAAAATTATGTTGCACACAGGGTCCACTTTGTAATTTTAGTTTCATAGTCAAAATAAGCTATTTTTTTTCCCACGTAAGAAAGGATATAGTAGAATCCCTCCTGAGGTAATTTTATGTAAAACAAGAATTGGGACTAGAGGAGTTGGTTAGTTGGAGATTCAGATTTTAAAAACCAAAGGTCACACAAGGGCATGAAGGGAGAAACCATGGTGAGTAAAGTCAAATCACCCAGACAGGGAAAAGCTGTTGCTGAGGGTTGTGGGCAATGAATGAATCTCAGCTAGAATCCTTGACCTTGATACAGTTGGGTGAGTTAAAAAGGATCAGGTAAAACTGGGATCGGATCTCAAACCTGTTATTATTCTGCTGCGTGATGGTGAGCAAGTTAATGAGCCTCTCCAATCCCCCAGTGTACTCATTTATTGAATTTATATAATAGCTCCTACTTTGTAGGTATACTGGTAGGATTAAAGATATTTTATACAAACAACCAAGTGAGAGTGAATAGCAGCAGTAGTTTTTGCTATTAATTATAGAAGTGAAAGGAAAAATTAGTATTTAAATCAATGAAGAAAAAATTAAAGAGTGTTGGGATTTGGGGAGAATTTAACTTTACCAAGTAGAAGCAAAGATGGCAGAACATCATGAATAACTGAAACTATGTAGATAACAAAATTCCACCAGAACATGGGCATAAATTTTTTCCAATTTAAAGGTTAATATACTATGCTGCAGGGTAATTATTTAGGAGTCACACTCACTTCTGGAACATAATTACAGAATATAAAGCATTTTTAACAGTTCTCACTTAGGTAAGAATAGAAATTTACAGATCAAGATCTTACAATTTTTGTGAAAATGCACTTTAATTTTTAAATGGGACTTTTGTCCCAAATTGTAGGCATATATTAACAAAAAATGTAAAATTCCCCCCTTAAAACTCCAAACAAATTAGAATCATAATATTTTATTACCAGACCCACGGATTGAACCTGAGTCTCTTATGTTGCAGGCCAGTTCTTTACCATCTGAGCCAGCAAGGAAGTTCTCTTAGAAAATATAGTCTGGGTAATAGTTGAAGCTGACTAGATCCAAATCTGCTATAAATTTTCTTATATTCTTTAAATATCAATTCAATTTATTTTTAAAATTATTTATTTTAATTGGAGGCTAATTACAATATTGTGAGTTTTGCCATACATTCACATGAATCAGCCATTAAATATCAATTCAATTTTTTATAGCCTACTTTTTTAACAGCTCTTATAACAATGTAATTATTATTAATTATTATATAAGAATAGTTATATTATTAACATTAAGGCAATACTTTGGCTACCTGATATGAAGAGCTGACTCATTAGAAAAGACCCTGGTGCTGGGAAAGATTGAGGCAAAAGGAGAAGAGGGTGCTAGATGATGAGATGATTAGATAGCATCACTGTCTCAATGGATGTGAATTTGAGCTAACTGAAGGAGATAGTGGAGGACAGAGGAGTCTGGTGTGCTGCAGTCCACGGGGTCACAAAGAGTCAGACATAACTTAGTGACTGAGCAACAACAAAAATTATTATATTAGTTACACTTGATGACATATGAGTCACCTATATGAACTCATTTCCTTCTCGTAACAATGCTGTGAGCTACATACTATTATTAATTCCCTTTCTGTAAATAAGAGAGCACAGAGAAGTTAACTATCTTGCTGGTAGTCACAGCCAATAAGAAGTAGTGATGGGAGAGATGCAATGCTAAAATATCTTAGCATTTCTTACCTTCCAGAATAAATAAACTTCTCAGTTTTATTATATCTATAATTACATAAATGGAATATTCTGTGCAACTGGATAATCTTACAACTCTTCACTAATATTAGCTTTCCAACAATATAGTCTTTCTATTTTAGATACCCAATAAATGAGTGACTTCTGCAATCAAAAATGAAAGACAGACAAATTTAATGTTAATTTCTGGAGGCTTCTATAATAGAGGACTTTGCATAGAGAAAAGGGTTTATAACACATGATTTTCCAATCTTGTTCTCATATTCCAAGCCCACACCAAATATAGTTGTTTGCTTCTATATAAACCTTGATGCCATAGAAGGACAATTCTCCAAATAGCTTAGAGGAGGTTATCATAACTAGATTACACAATCAAATAAGAATCTTGAACTTGTAAACTCCCACTCTGCCAGCATAGTAGTTTGACCAGAGACTGCTTAGCTTTCAAGAACTTTGGTTATTTTTATAAGGATCAAATTTGAGCTGCTGTTCTGTTGTCTTAGTAATCAACTTGTAAGCCATGAAATATTCTTCAGGAGGCGCCGAGTGGGGTCTCCTGATGAACAACAGTAAGGTTTTCAGTGCGACTTTCTTATGTGTCTCATTATGTGGAGAACCAGAGTGAGCGCTCCAGGGTTAATGACAGAATATATCATCCTGGGCAATTGCATTTCCTGTAGGGAATGGTCTCAGCAAAGAGATGATTTTAATTGTACATAAAACAGAGGTGAAGAGAAGTTCACAAGACAGACATTTTCAACAGTTATGTGGAAAAATGAGGTGTCATGTAAAACAAGATTTTACTTCATTAGTAAATGTGATTTTGGCCATGACAGGAGAAAATGCTGTTATATTAAAACAAGGTACTGAGGACATAGAGTAGTGTTATAAGAAGGGGCCATTTGTAATGACCCTTTCTACAGACCCCATTAATTACTGTTTTACAACTCTGCATGCACAATATAATAGAATTATCCAATATCAAACCCCTTCATTCATATGTATTTTGGAAGGTCATATTTGGTTTTTGGGTTGTTACTTTATCTTTTTGTTATTATACAGCCCTGATGTGTGTGAGTTATGTTTCAGACTGTTGAGTGATAACATGCTTGTGTGTTGAGACAAGGCAGAAATTAATCCTTTTGGTTGTCATGGTTTCATTTGAAAGCTCTGACTCCCAGTCATTGTGGAGTGGAAGTAATGTCATTTCCACAGTAGAAATGAAGAAGATGTTGCCCTGAACCAGAGTTAATGCTGATGGGAGCCACAGAAAACAGACTGTGAGCTAGTTGGACATTGAAGACAGGAAAGGCAACCCTTCTCTTTTATCTTTATGGAAAGGCCCATAAAGAGTATGTCAGGCCTCGTAAGCACTGGAATACCAGAGACTGTGCAAAGAGGTCAATTTAGATATTACACTTTTGCCTCTGGGAAAGAAGGACAACAACTGTTCTGGTTGTCTGAAGACTTAGGTTCCATCCCTTCTGCCAACCTTCAGTGTGTGATTCTAATCCAAGCTCTGGCTTTTTACTTTTTTGATATATAATTAAGAAGTTATAATGTTGGTTCATATACCTCCCTGAGTTATTTTGGTTCCCATTATATGGTGGTTGTTTAAAAGGTGTTTTAGCACAGTGGCTGATAACAGAGATTCTGGAGGAAGCCTGCTGCTGCTGCTGCTAAGTCGCTACCTACGACCAAATCTTGAATCCAATACTTAAAATGTTACTCCCCCTCAGTACGTTTGCACATTTAATAAAATGGAGATAACAATGCTGCTGCTGCTTAGTCGCTTCAGTCGTGTCTGACTCTGTGCGACCCCATAGACGGCAGCCCACCAGTCTCCCCTGTCCCTGGGATTCTCCAGGCAAGAACACTGGAGTGGGTTGCCATTTCCTTCTCCAATGCATGAAAGTGAAAAGTGAAAGTGAAGTCGCTCAGTCGTGTCCGACTCCTAGCGACCCCATGGACTGCAGCCTACCAGGCCCCTCCGTCCATGGGATTTTCCAGGCAAGAGTACTGGAGTGGGGTGCCATTGTGTCTACCATTTAATACTGTAGTGAGGGTAAATTTTAGAGATAATGCATACAAATCACTTAACATAGTGACTGCTGGGAAAACAAGTAATTGTGGATCTCTAACTGTTAATCTACTTTTAAAATGAAACTATGGTAAATGACCTTTAAAACCATTAGTGCACTATCAACACTTCATATTATTATAAGTGACTATCATATAATTTAACCTTAAAAGCAAATATTTTTCCCTCAAGAAAATCACATCTTTTAATTAAAAAAAAAATTAAAGTTTTTTCAAATGCTTACAAAGGAAAGCCTGCATTGTTAACACTAGCTGCATTCAACTACCAAGAATTCTTTGTAACTTTACAAAGGCACAAGATTATTCAGCATTTTTTTTTCTTTTTTTCTGAGAGGAAGCTTGTGCCTAGTGGAAGGAATTTGCTACATGCAGCTATTTGCAGACATTTGAGTGTGTATGTGTGTGTGGCGAAGTAAAGGAATTTACAGAGGTGTAAAAATTAGAAGGTTGCATTAAGTATCTCTGCATGTGTGTATACCTCTGGGATCCATTTGAAAACAAAGTCCTGTGTTCAAAATGAAAACAAACAAACAAAAACAAACCCATGTCTGTTAATCATTCTGGCAAATGTCCTGAGGCAGTAGAAATGTTGCTATATTTAACTTTGGTTAAAACTACCTCTTTGAATATAAAAGTATCCTCTCAGTCGACCTAAAGCCAGTTATGATATGAGTGAGGAAAATATTTTCTGTAGTAACAAAGGGGCATTAACAACAAATGGTGCGTTCCCGTGCTTAAAAATATTAATACAATAACTTTCTAGAAATACAGTTGCTCCAACATATTTCTCTAGTGGATGAGGTTTTGAGAGGAGAATTTTGGAAAAATTTTGGCCCTAGTTTTGGATTACTATGGATCGACATGGTTGTTCCAGAATTCTTCTAATAAACCACCAGATTTTAGTAATTGTAATGTTGACTCCAAAGGCCATTGAAAAACTGAGTATTAGTGAATATTTCATATGGTACTCAGATACTGAAGACTGTGTAATTTTCATCATTATGTAGATAATCTTTACAAAGAATCTGATGAGAGTGTGGTGTTATTCCTGAAGCATACCTCTCAATATCACAGAAGAATAAATGTCTCAGCTTTCAGCAAACACACTTGGTTTTCTCTCTCATTCAAATCAGAATAAAAATCAGAATGAAAAGGAAATATAGTGAAGGATACAAGGATCCAAAAGAGGAGTATTAACCACTGATATATTTATAAAAATCCACTATATTGATATCACACAAGGAAAAGCAGGGCTTAGACACCTGGTAATTAATACTTAGACTATTCATTGTCTTAAACCTGATGCTGCTGCTAAGTCACTTCAGTCGTGTCCGACTCTGTTCAACCCCATAGATGGCAGCCCACCAGGCTCCCCTGTCCCTGGGATTCTCCAGGCAAGAACACTAGAGTGGGTTGCCATTTCCTTCTCCAATGCATGAAAGTGAAAAGTGAAAGTGAAGTTGCTCAGTCATATCCGACTCTTAGCGACCCCATGGACTGCAGCCTACCAGGCTCCTCTGTCCTACAAAATCCTAATTACTTTCAAGAACTGAATTGCAACCTGTGTGCTTTCCCTATTGTCCCCCATATATGACTAGGCAGAGGAATGGCTTTTAGTGACTGCCTTTAGATTTTTGTTGGCACAGGGCTTCACAAGGAGTTGGCGAATTCCCATATGCTTTGTCATACCCATCTCATTGCATTAGCACATCACTCACCAATGTGACACATTGTATCTAAATGGTAGCTTGATGAATTGAAATCAGCACTATTGCTAAAACAGCCATGTAAAGCATGCCTTTCATATGATTGGAGTCATAGAGAAATGAACTCAAATCTCTGCTGCATACTAGCTACAAGATCTTTCACAAGTTAACGATCATAGGTAAGATGGGTTTTTCATGTTGAATAACTAAGATAAGACACTTAAAGTATAGTAGGGCAATTCAGTTCAATTCAGTTCAGTCACTCAGTCATGTCCGACTCTTTGCGACCCCATGAATTGCAGCACGCCAGGCCTCCCTGTCCATCACCAACTCCCGGAGTTCACTCAAACTCACTCCATCGAGTCGGTGATACCATCCAGCCATCTCATCCTTTGTCGTCCCCTTTTCTTCCTGCCCCCAATTCCTCCCAGCATCAGAGTCTTTTCCAATGAGTCAACTCTTCGCATGAGGTGGCCCAAGTACTGGAGTTTCAGCTTTAGCATCATTCCTTCCAAAGAACACCCAGGACTAATCTCCTTTAGAATGGACTGGTTGTATCTCCTTGAAGTTCAAGGGACTCTCAAGAGTCTTCTCCAACACCACAGTTCAAAAGCATCAATTCTTCAGCGCTCAGCTTTCTTCACAGTCCAACTCTCACATCCATACGTGACCATTGGAAAAACGATAGTCTTGACTAGTTGGACCTTTGTTGGTAAAGTAATGTCTCTGCTTTTGAATATGCTATCTAGGTTGGTCATAACTTTCCTTCCAAGGAGTAAGCATCTTTTAATTTCATGGCAATACTGAGCTTTGTATCCTTCCTTTCTGATTGAGGGCAAAGATTTCTGATATCATAGAAATAAGATCTTAATCTCTAGTTATTCTTAGACTCTATTTAAACAATATACTGATGAACAACCAAGTCATAAAGAAAAATTGAAAAGCAGTAATTAAAAGGCAGCTTGAAGATGCTGGTAAATGTCCTTCAAGTGTTGGATCCACTGAAGACATGTTAAATGAGTCCACCTGTTGGCCAGTGTGAAATGGCCTACAATTGCAAACTCCTTGACAAAGAAGGATGTCATGGGATATCTCTCACAGGCAGTAAAGTGAGTTACACTTGCATCCAGCTTCTCTGAGCCAGGTGAGTTGAAGGACAGGTTCAACATGAAACAGGAGGAACAGAATAGGCTGGAGGAATGTAAGTTACTATGGCCCTCCCAACAGTCTGTTTGAATCCATGTGGCAACAATACAGCTTTTTGGGATACCAATGCTAGCAGAAAACCAGGCCTGCCAAGGAACAGCTATGCTATTGGCTTAGCTTCAGAAAAATACAAAAGACCAAGAGTAGAGCTTCAAGAGGTGACTACAGAGGCTTTTTAGAGGAGAGCTGCCTGATATTGCTACACTGACAAATCAGGTTATTATGAAGTTATTCATATCTTTTCAACACAAATTTTGAGCATATTCTATTTTCTAGACACTATGCTATGTGTGTTGATACAGTGGTGAATAAGACAAAGTCCCTTTTCTGGAAACTATATTGCAAGCAAGACTGGCAATAAATAAAAACAATAAAATAATTACATAATTTACAGTGTGCTAACCACACTGGAAAATAAATACAGGGTGCTTCAGGAACATGTAATAGGGGAATCTATCTTGTAACTATGATATCCGCTTAGGGAAAACCTCCCTGAGATCCGATACACTAAACTTTACTGTCCGTATTTGAATGATGTACTTGTTCAGGTGGGTGACAGACAACAGAAGGAGATGTCCCATGGGTTCATTGCTGGTGTGAGTCTGCTACCATCAATTTTAGCTACAGCACAGTCTGCGTTGGGCAGTGCTCTTGAGAATTTGCGATGCTGAGAGGACATAACATGCTGTGCCTTTGAGTAGCAAGGTACCAAGTAAATGATCCCACTTAGAAGCAAAGGACGTTACGGCCTGAAGACACCTTAGAGGCTGTTCTGATCCCTCCTGTTCATCTTACAGAGGGGGAAAACAAGGCCCAGACAGAAACAGCAAGTATATAACAGCGATGGAATTAGAGGCTCAGCCCTTTTATTCCCAATCCAGTGATAATGAGGAACACAGAAACCTTCACAGGGCTCTACTCAGCAACATTAGTCTAAAAATGAAAAATCAAAAGGAGTCAAGTCTCTTTAGTAATGTGCCAGGGTAGGTGGTATCATAATTTCACTTCTGTCATTAAAATTTGGTCCTGATCATTCCATGTGGCAAGGAGAACGAGCAACTGAAGATCAAGGACCCCATAACAATTTTACTTTGTGTTAAAGTCTGACCCAACAAATTCTGGAGCACATTTAATTTTGGAAAAATTTTCCTTTCTGTCTTAAATTGACTTGAAAAAGTGCAAATGCATACAGCAGATTTCCTCTGATTCACAATGAGGTTTGTCTCAATAAACCATCATAAATAAAATGATGAAAAATATCATAAATAAAACAACACATTTTTAATTACACTTCATCTATTGAAAACATCAAAGCTTAGCATTGCCTACCTTAAATACACTCAGAACACTTAAACTAGCTTACAGTTGAGCAAAGTCATATAACACAGGGCATATTTTATAATAAAGTGTTGAACATCTTATGTAATTTATTAAATACTGTACTGAAAGTGAAAAGCAGAATGGTCATCTGAGCATGGGATTCGCGTAAGGGTCACAGTTGTTTACCCATGTGACTGTTGCACTTACCGGGAGCTTTGATTGGTTGTCAGTGCCCAACGTTATACTACATTATATACCACAAATTGCTAGTCCTGGAAAAGATCAAAATTTAAAATTTAAAGTACAGTTTCTACTCGGAGAAGGCAATGGCAACCCACTCCAGTACTCTTGCCTGGAAAATCCCATGGACGGAGGGGCCTGGTGGGCTACAGTCCATGGGGTCGCTAGGAGTCGGACACGACTGAGCGACTTCACTTTCACTTTTCACTTTCATGCATTGGAGAAGGAAATGGCAACCCACTCCAGTGTTCTTGCCTGGAGAATCCCAGGGATGGGGGAGCCTGGTGGGCTGCCGTCTATAGGGTCACACAGAGTCAGACACGACTGAAGCGACTTAGCAGCAGCGGCACAGTTTCTACTGAACATATTTTACTTTTGCACCTTTGTAAAGTCAAAAAATTAGGACAAATCATTAGAAGTTTGGGACTGTATGTGTATATATAATAGAGTATATGCTGAGTATATACATGTGTGTGTATATATATATATATATATATACACACACACACACATATAAAGTACATATATATGTATGCACACACAAGTTAAGTTGGACAGAATGTTTAGCTATTAAAATTTTATTAGGCTTTTGGCCTTATATGGAGTCAAAGCAGTTGTTTCAGCATTATTTTTGCTCACCATAGCTGTATGTGAGAAAGAGAGTTATAAAGGGAATTGTCAGAAAACAACATTTTCTATATGTTGCCTGGTCAAATTAAATAACCTCTCATCTTTCCTCAAACTTGTAGGCTCTCCTTTCCTTTTCTGTTCACTAAATGTTCCTACCACTTGCTGAAATAGTATATGTTTTAAGTGGCTATTTCATGTTCATTTGTATAAATTATTTGAATAGTGTATTTTTGCCAAATTAACATACCTTTGCATCAAAAGTGCCTACAGGCAATCGATAAGAAAAAAAGAAAATCTGTTCTGGAAGCTGGGAAACCTGAGTTCAGGTAGTGTCATTTCCTAGTGCGGTAATTTTGGAAAAGTCATAATTTCTTTGAGTTTCACTTCATCACTTAGAAAAATGAGGAAAGTATCTCATAGTGGTAACATTGAGTAAATTACCTTTTTTAGGCTTCAGTTTACCAGCCGTGAAATTAAAAGACACTTGCTCCTTGGAAGAAAAGTTATGACCAATCTAGACAGCATATTAAAAAGCAGAGACATTACTTTGTCAACAAAGGCCCATCTAGTCAAAGCAATGGTTTTTCCAGTAGTAATGTCTGGATGTAAGAGTTGGACTGTAAAGAAAGCTGAGCACCAAAGAATTGATCCTTTTGAACTGTGGTGTTGGAGAAGACTCTTGAGAGTCCCTTGGACTGCAAGAAGATGGAACCAGTCCATCCTAAAGGAAATCAGTCTTGAATATTCATTGGAAGGACTGATGTTGAAGCTGAAACTCCAGTACTTTGGCCACCTGATGCGAAGAGTTGACTCATTTGAAAAGACCCTGATGCTGGGAAAGATTGAAGGTGGGAGGAGAAGGGGACAACAGAGGATGAGATGGTTGGATGGCATCACCGACTCAATGGACATGAGTTTGAGTAAACTCCGGGAGTTGGTGATGGAGTGGGGCATGGCGTGCTACAGTCCATGGGGTCGCAAAGAGTTGGACACGACTCAGTGACTGAACTGAACTATCCACCTGTAGAATGGGGAAAAACAACACTTGCCTTACAAGACTATAGTGAAAATTAAGCAGTTTCTGTAAGGATTTTACCATAATGCCTGGTATGTAATAGACATAAAAAAGCTAGTTATTATTATTAACATAATGTAAATAGGCTACATTCACATTCTTTGTATGTATTATAATTATTATTCTTGTCTATTTAATGACAGACCAGAATAGAAGATTGTTGGAGAGGTGGGTAGGAAGCAGTCTGAGTAGCTTTGCTTGGTAGTAGCAAGTAGTTTATAATTCTGTTGAGATTCAATTTACTTTATAGGAATACAGCAAAGTACAGTGAAAAGAAGGTAGAGTTGGGAATCTGTCCTGGCTCTGTGATGAACTCTGAAGCCCTGGGCAACTTATTTAACCTCTGTTGGACTATTTCCTTAATCACAATGTTTAGCATAGAGCCAAGAAAGAGAGAGAGAGAGAGAGAGAGAGAGAGAACATGTCAGTTACCACAATGCTAGTTGGGATCAGAACCAAGATGAAAATTCAGGGTTCCTGACTGCCGGGTAAGCTCTCCTGCTTTACCAAGTGATTGGCTGCTGACTCTATCTGAAGCATTTCACTCACTGGTTCATGATCAAAGATTATTAATTATTAACAGAGCATGCTGCTGCTGCTGCTGCTGCTATGTCACTTCAGTCATGTCTGACTCTGTGCAACCCCATAGACGGCAGCCCACCAGGCTCCCCTGTCCCTGGGATTCTCCAGGCAAGAACACTGGAGTGGGTTGCCATTTCCTTTTCCAATGCATGAAAGTGAAAAGTGAAAGTGAAGTCGCTCAGTAGTGTCCGACTCCTAGCAACCCCATGGACTGCAGCCCACCAGGCCCCTCCATCCATGGGATTTTCCAGGCAAGAGTACTGGAGTGGGTTGCCATTGCCTTCTCTGTAACACAGCATAGCCAAATGCTATGCTAGATGTCAGAGACACAACAGTGTGCAGAGAGAGACAGTATCTCTGCCTTGACAAAGCCTAGTCTATTATAAGAGGGAGGAATAGTTTGTGGAGTGGGTGTCTCATGCTGAATTTACAGAACCTGGGCTGAGCATAAAACCACAGATTAGGATCTATTTGTCTGCCTCTGACCAGTCCATAGAAGGAACAAGGGATATTTTGTTCTTATCAGGAAGAGGCATACAACATATATCCCTCTATTTTTTATTAATAGGAATTTCACTTTGAGTTTTGCTGGCTTCCTTGAAAAATGCTGAAAAGATTTTGTGGGAAAAATAATCTCTCCTGAACTGTCCCAGGTTAGAAGTGATTAGACAGCTTTGAAAGTCAATGCCTTTTGCTGATTTCAAGGTTTCATATCCCTTTAAATCTCATTTTTTTTGGATAGTCCACTGCCTTCTGTATCTCTTTCTCTCTGTTGCTATATATCTCACCATATTTTTTTTTAATTAAAAAAATTTTTTTTAACCATACTGTGTGGCATGTGGGATCTCTGGCCAGAGATTGAACCTGTACCCATTGCATTCTGAGCTTGGAGTCTTAACCACTGGAAATCCCTCTCTCACCATATTCTTGCCTTAACTTTTTTGCTTTTGTCTTTTAACTGTGTGTGGGCTGTGACACTTTTGTAGAAATGATTCATCTTGTGACAAATCTCCCCAAATTTCCATTTCCTATAGATTTGATGAGCTACATGAAGCAGGAAGCCCTGACAGCTGCCTTTATAGGAAGAATCAACCTTGTTGAGAGAAACTCAGAACACTTATAAAGAAGTGAAGCATAATTTGACAGTTGACAAGGATGGACTCTCTGTCTACAACTCCTCCCTTGTATATACTTCTGCATTTTGGATCCTAATTAACTATGTGATTTTGGCATCACTTGCTTCATTCTTCCCTGTAAATTAGCAATCTGACTACAATAAGTCCTTACATAAGAATGAGTTCTGTTCTGAGAGCGTGTTCATAAGTACAATTTGTTCCTAAATCCAACAAAGTTAGCCTATGTACCCAACTAACACAAATGGCTATGTAGTTCTTTCCTGTAATAGGTTTATAATACTTTTCACAAAACAATACACAAAAACAAACACAAAATATAAACACTTTAAATCTTATAGTATAATACCTTGAAAAGTACAGTAGTATAGTACAATAGCTGGCATTGAGAAGCTGGCATCGATTGAAGACACAAGAAGAGTTACTGACTGGAGGACGGAGAGGAGGTGGGAGATGGTAGAGATGAAGCATCATCAGTAATAGGAGATGGAGGTTAAAGCTGCAGTTTCACTCACATCTGATGTAGATGGAAGGCATGTTTGCATCTTTGAAAGTTTGCAACTTGAAGGTTCATATGTAGGGAACTTATTGTATACTGTATCCATGATAGAATACAACTCAATGATATTATGATTTTAAGGATTAAATGGCTATATCTGTGAAGAGGAATCTGGTCTGATAAGCATATAAGCATATAAGAGGTACACTACCAAAAGGAAATGTAATCTTTTATTTACGATTTCAAAATTTTTAACACAGCAGCTCTAAGTTACGAGTCCCTGCCAAATTATTTAACCTGGTTTAGTTGTCAATGGTATAATGATGAACAATTCTCATTCATTAAATAGAGGATAAAATAAAATTTTGACCATGAAGAATCAAATCACTTGATATATTTGTTAATTAATTCATCTATTTATTCAAAAGCTAAGTACCTACTATGTGTGATATATTATATTATACATTGAGGATACAAAGGTATTTAAGACAGCACACACTTTCAATTGGGGCAAAATAATTAAAATTGATATAACATAAGCATAAAATATAAATTGTCACCAAATAAAGAGGTCAAATGTGTTTTCAAAGGTTGTGATTTTAGAAGCATACATGTATTGATTACATGCCAGGCAATATTCTAAATGCTTTAAACATGTAAATCCTTTTATTCATCCCAATAATCCAGACAAGTGGATACCATTATAATCCCCATTACTAAAAAGAAGGAAATTATGCCTAGATAAATTGAGTCACCTGTCTAAGGGGACACAGAAAGTAAGTGGCCTGGCCAGAATTAAAAACCAGAGTGTCTGGACTCACTAGAGCCTGTGCACTTAGCAGTTAAGCCTCACAAGATATTACAGTTCACAGATGCTGTTGGTTAAAGTGTAGCTCTCCCGACTTAAGGAACATGTGTAATATGAGTTAAGATCTACATCACCAACTATCAGTTTTCTATATAAAGAAATGCCCTATTTTTTGGTGCCTCTGTAAATCATTTCAAGCTAAGGGCTAATAGGACTACAAATTTAGATGGATCAGAATGAAGTGAAAAACTAGAGGGAATTTGGCAAATTGGTTTGACACACAATCACTGTTAAAATTGTGTTTTATTTTTTTTTAATTTCTATTTTGGCCAATAAATGTGTCTACGGCTTCCTTTTCTTCTGGAATATTTTTATATTTTGGATATTTTTATACAGCTAAAGTAAGAGGTGGAAAATCCTTTATGAATAACTCCTATTCTTCTAATTTAAGTTTCTTTGTTTGAATTGTTCTCTTACTGCCAATTCAATGCAACAGTCCTTTTCCTTGTCTGATACTGTCCGTCTAATTTATTCATTTGTCAAGAGACAGAGACAATAGATCGGAAAGTATTTGTTTGTGGATAATTAATTGGAAATGAGAGCACAATATTTTGCAATTTAGCAAAATCACTGGAGTGCAAAGAGGATGGACTGTTTCTGCCACTCACAGTCTATTCTTGTGTCTTTCCTATTTGGGAAAAGGCATTCCCAAAACTGGATTATTAGCTCTGCAGCTTTAATATCTCCTGCAGAAGAATCAAAGCAAGAATGGTCTACCACAGAAAGAGAAGATAAAGTGAAAGATATTTAGAGATATACAAAAAATTTTAAAGTAAACACAAAAGATTAATGAATAGGATATTCTTCTGCATCTGTGTGATCCAAACAGAAGCGTGGACTGCATGCACATCTTAGCCTGCTAGTCCAGCAGAAGAAAGGAGAGCGATGAAGAGAACTGCTTTGCTACTCCTGCTACAGCCATGGCACCTGTGATGGCCAACCTTCAAGATGACTTCCAATGACCCTGACCTTGATACTCACATATCTGTACCAGAGCTGGTGTGTTTGACCAATAGCCTGAGGCAGAAGTGATAGTATGTCACTTTGCTCTAGATTAAAAAAGCCAACACAACTTCTGTCTTGAGTGCTTCACCCACTGCCGACCTTAATTAACAGCTTGGGAAAAGGACTGCTACAAGCAGCTAAAAAAGGCCATGTGGAAGTGACTGAGATATCCTACCAACAATACTCTGAATGCTCTTGAAAAAAAAATCCTCTAGACTCATCAAACCTCACATGACTACAGCCTCAGTTATCACCTGGACTGCTCCCTCATGAGAGACCTAAGCTAGAACCACCTAGCTAAACCACTTCTGGGATTCTGATCCACAGACACTGAGATAACAAAAGTTTGTTGTTTTAAGCCAATAAGTTAGAGATAATTTATCATGTAGCAAAACTGCACTAGAACAGTTCCACCAGCTCTCCTCTTGACATGGGGCCTGTTCTGCTGCCTCATGAGCCTTTCCATAGCTGGTGCATATCTGAGTAGGCACATTCCTGCTTCTCAGGGCATAACACTTTTCTGAGACACTTTCACACTAAATTCACTCTATGCAGCCATCCAATGCAAGGGTTTGTAAAAATGGATTTCCTAGGGGTCCAGCCCCCAAGGTCAAAACTGTGCCCTCTATATTTATCAGCTTTCAGAAAAGAGAAGACAAAATTCTGTCATGCATTGGACTCCAATCTGGATTTGACTTCAGCTTCTTGTCACTGTTTCAAAGACATCTTACATTCTTGGATATTCTTGACGTTTGAATCATGTGTCAAGATGTTGTTGATTCTGGTGATGGCAAAGTTTCATCTCATATGCATAGCAGATTGTTAAAACATGCCGAGGCTGTGGTGCTCCTTTCCATTCTGCTGCTCCCAATTTTATTGTCACTTCAGAAATAAACTACAACATATAAAGGAGGACTGAGAAGGCGGCTTTAAGAGCCCTGGGGTAGAGCTAAAAGCAGCTCCCTTGATTTTATGTTTGAGCCATCTGGTGCTTACATCAGCTACCACTTGTTTTCAAATATATATTATTTGCGACTTTGTGGAGCTGAATAACATGAGCCCCTTTGGTAGAGCAAATATTGTCAATGTACAGTGATTTAAATAAAAGAAGGAGTTAGTCATTTCACATGAGTCTGTGTGGAGAGAAGTTGATAGCTTCCCCATACAAAGAATAAGAGAGTTTTTATACAAGACAAATGTCTAGAACATCAGCCTCCTAAACAGCAGGAAAATAAACTAAGCATTTTCAGATAAACCGTCTATGTCATGAGTGAAGACTAGCATTTACTGAGTGTTTGCTGTATCTGAGACATTGTGCTAAACACAACAAATGCTTCATCTAATCTAGAATAAATTAGGCAGTGCTGCAGTAATAAGTAATTTTAAAATCTCAAGGAATTAGAATAATATTTATTGCCTTGCTACATGCATATCTATATTTCCCTCAGAGATCAGGATAACTGTCATGTTATTTTACAGCTTGGAAAGAACAAATGTTCTCCTTGGTCAGCTTGAGAGGGAAAGAGAACATAGTTTTGGTTCTTCTATGTTTTGATATATAAGCCCCACATATGGCTGCTCAAAATCTCATTGGTTGAAACAAATCACATAACCTGGCCTAAATATTCCCTATGCCTGGAAGTAGAACAGAATCAGATCTAGGTTCTTCTGCTAGAATATTCCTGCTAAAATATTTCTTTTAACAGACATTGCATATGTGCAGAAACCAGGACACAGAGGTAAAGTGATATTTCATGGCCATTTACCTAACAAGTGGTTTGGGCCTATTAAAACTAAAAGTTTCATGCTCTTGAGTACTATATATGGAGGAGAGAATTCCTGACTTACAACAACACTAATTAAAGGGAGGTGGATGGTCATAATGTATCTATTCTGTCTGCATAATATTCTTTCATGGATTCTTTCAGATATTTATTCTGCATCCCCTAAGTGAATGACAACAGGGACCATCTCAGCATTTGACCACCACTGAAAGCTCAAGTTCCTAGTGTAGCGCCAGGCACATAGCAAGTGTTCAGTAAATTTTGGTTGAAATCTATCAAACAGATGCCTTATTTGTGACATGAATTACATAGTACCATATAAACCAGAATCCAGAAAGGACACTTCATTATGCTTTAGGAATGATAAGGAAGTTTCTAATGATCTACATTTCCTTCCTTATTTATATAGTAACATAGAGATCAGCCCTGGGATTTCTTTGGATGGAATGATGCTGAAGCTGAAACTCCAGTAATTTGGCCATCTCATGCGAAGAGTTGACTCATTGGAAAAGACTCTGGTGCTGGGAGGGATTGGGGGCAGGAGGAGAAGGGGACAACAGAGGATGAGATGGCTGGATGGCATCACTGACTCGATGGACATGAGTCTGGGTGAACTCCGGGAGTTGGTGATGGACAGGGAGGCCTGGCGTGCTGCAATTCATGGGGTTGCAAAGAGTTGGACATGACTGAGTGACTGAACTGAACTGAACTGAAGCTTAAAGTATATTATAAATTGCCCACTCCTCCATAATTTAGCAGCATTGTAGGATAATCACTTCTACTGTCAAAGGCCAAATGGTAGAGTGGTCAGTTAGTCTTTGAGGTTTTTTTTTTTTTTTTTTTTTGGTCTTCTCCATCTTTCATTACCCACCATGTGTTATCCAGAGCTCTCAAGTTTAGCATATATTCACTTCTCCATTTATGATCATTTTCATTCTCTTCATTGCCATATTACCTTTTGAGTCTTTCACAGATATTTTTTTTTCATCACTCATGCTACTCTATAAATGGCATAACATTTTAAAGTTGAAACCCTCTGGCTCTTGTTGTGTTACGTCCTTAAGACTTTCTTCCTTTCCTGGGTCCTGGAGTTTCCATTTCCTAGAAACACCATTACCTCAAGAGACCTCTCCAGTTTCTAACTCACACCTGCTCCACAGGATCCTGAAGGTGACACTTATTTTTGCCTCTAACCCAGTTTTTCTCTGTCTACTGTTGTGAACTTGACTTTTCTTGAATCCAGCCCTTCCTGCAGAAACACTGTGACCACAGGTATAAAACATCCACATGAGATGTATCCCAAATTCTCATGGGAGATATATGGCTCCCAAATTCTTACTTCCTTTGCAAAACATTGCATATTCATGGTCAACTACTCCTCTAGCTCCTGAGAATACAGCCTAGACTAGTGTTCACAGAATATCTCCTGACATCCACTTTCAGTTCCTTATCCAAATCACTTAGTAGGAGAGACTGGACCATACTTTTCCATGGTTTAGAAAAGCTACTTGTAGTATTGAGAGTAACAATTAGCTTGTGGGCAAGGATTTAGGGAAATTGTTCCCTTTCTAGCATCTTGAAATATAACACCTGGGCAAGCTATGAAGTCAGCCCTACCTACATAATCACTATTTTAAGTGTATAATACATCTCTCTGAATGTAACTTAGAACACCTACATCATGGACATTATGCTGTTGCAGACACCAGCATTATAAAAGAAATTTACTATACTATAGCATGGGGCTCTACATTTTACATCCTGAAGGAGAATTTTTATAGATATTATTTATAAGTGCTTAATGAAATAACATTGCAAACTCCATATGGATTGCCAATGGAATTTCTCCTACCTTAAAACAAACTTGTAAGCATTACTCTTTTATAATATGCAAGCTTTATTCTTTCATAGTCGAGAAGATCCCCTAGAGAAGATCATGGTAACCCACTCCAATATTCTTGCCTGGAGAATCCTACGGACAGAGGAGCCTGGCAGGCAATGGGCATAGGGTCTCAAAGAGTTGGACACGATTTAGCATGCATTCTTTCACAGTGATTTTCTTCAAAAAATGTAAACATTGAAATTTCTGAAAATAAACCAAATTTCATTACAGACAATAATGAAGGAAAAATCAGTTGTAATTTTATTTCTTTGAGGGAATTTTAATCGTCTGCTCTATTTCCAAATAGATGAGAACAAGAACTTATACATTGCATGAGAGACTACTTGTATAGTTGAGTATTTCAAAGGCATATTCAGACTGCTGTACACATATAAACACAAACAGAAGTTCACAGTATATAAATATGTACACAAAGAATATTCAGATATATTATTGTGTAATATAAGAAAAAAGGACTAGAAATCAAGAAATCTGATGTCTTATCCTTTCCTGTACTTACTCATATTTAAAATTCTAGACAAATCCATTTTTTAATGGACTATAGAATGAAAAATTTAAATCAGGGCAAAGAACAAGTATGTGAGTTTCTGTGCTCCCACACATGCTAGTCACCACTTAGCGATCAGGGCATTTATTTCTGCTGGCCAGAATGGTAGTCTCAAAATCCTTTTTTGTACTAGGCTCAAGGCAGTTCCTCCAACTGACTTGAATTTACACCAAATACAAAGTTCATTGGTCATCTGGTCAAATGACCTTAAAGCTTCCTTTTGTAGCTAATTTTTAAAAGTAAATTTTCTTTCATTCCAAAAGGATTTGCAGCCTGAAAAGAACTCATTTACATTCACGTGTATACTAGCAAAATAAGTGCAAAAAGTATGAAAACTTCTGTACCTTTAATCACAGATATATATACATTCTTTTCCTCTTCCTCTTCTCCTTTTTATCCTTTCTTCTTTTTCTCCATTCCCTTCCTTCTTCTCCTCTCCCTTCCTCCTCCTCCCCGTTCCTCCTCCTTCTCCTTAAATTACATTGATTATAAATAGGCAAAAATAGATTTTATTTATATTCTCCAGAAAATTTCACAACTGAAACTTTCCAATTCCTTTACAACATAGAAAATTGGCACTGTCAGGAAAAGATGTTTCTTTGTACTTGACCTAAATAGAGAGACATACACTATATTTCTATTCTTAACATTTTATAACACAGATTTCATTTATTTACATTCTGTATTTTCCACAAAAGAATAAAGTTAGCTTGTGAAATATACATATACTTATGCAATTTCCTACTTTTTTCTTTTTTCCATATTATTAAATTTTCACTGAGTATGCACCATCCAGAAATGATATTACATTTTGAACTACATTCCTCCCATAGAACACCTTTCCTAACAATGTATATCATTGCATCTTATATTTTATACTTATCCTCTTTTTAAGTGACCAGTCTCATCTGTACATTTTCCTATGTCCTTAAATAATGAGGCTATTTCCAGCATTTCAGAATGAGTAATTAATTGCCTAGCCTGGAATCCATCTGATATCAAAGTATTAATGCCTGAATTAATTTTCAACTTATAACTGTTTTCATTTACACCTACTTCCTTGGTAGTTATTTAAGGCAATTTCATCTTCAGTCTGTGGCTTATATGTTAATGCACTTCATTTTAATGAACCCACTTTAAGCCATAGAAGTAGGCCAGACACTATCAGAATGTGTCATAAGAGCAGAAATCTGACTCATAGATAAGCCTTTCAGATGAAAAGGTTTAAAAGGAATGGTACAATGGAGATATTTTTAAGTCATAGCTGAGACATAAGTCATCTGAAATATATTGCTATAACAGTTTCAATCCTTTTCTAGGAATACAGATAAGGATTCACATCTGTTTGTGCATAGTTTTTGAAAATTTTACCTGAGACTGTGGTTGTACACAAAGCCAACATGCAAAAAAAAAAAAAAGTTAATAGCTGATGGCTTTCAAAATAACTTATGTTGTTATATTATTAAAACCAAAATTGAGTGTGTAGATATATTATTAACATATTTCTAATATTTACATTTAATTAGGTACAGAATTCCTATCCTTTATATTATATTTCCTTTGGTTAGTATCAAATATCTTCATCATAGAACATTTAAAAGATTTAAAAGTAATATTTAATGTAAATTTGGCTTGCAGAAAAGGACTTACATTGCAACAATCAAATAAGCATCCTAAATGAAGATTCATTGCTTTAATGAATACTTTTGTGAATAAAAATAATTTTGCTGTTTGACTTTCATCTTTAAGCTTTTCAGACATATTAGATGCTAGAGTAGGCAAATAAAATGGTTTAAATAACTTTTTAACCCTAAAAATATTTTTTTTTTAATGTTGGTTTTTCTATTACTGAAAAACTGGGCCTTAATGAAGTATAAATGAGACAGACGTCAATCAAGAGCTACTTGTGGGTCATATTATTTTGCTAATTAGACAATATTAAGCTGCTAATTAGAGACAATATTTAAAAAAATGAAATACTAATATAAAAATCAAACAACCTTATTATTCTCTGAGTATATGTCAGCTAGCAGAGGCCATTTAATTATCAGGGGGTGTTCTTCAGCTTCCAAGACAGAGAGTTTCTGTTTTAAGGAAGAATGAGTCACTTAATTGTTCAAAAGGTGAAGAGTTTGCAGCCAGAAAATCATCTATTGTATTGGGGTTTTCACTCTCTGCTTCCTATTATTGCCCCCAAGTTCCAAGAAATTCAGCATAGGGTATTAAATCTCTATTCCGGGACAGTACTTTTTTACAGACCCCTACTCTCTTCTTTTTCCTGGTAAAAAGATTTAGACAACCTACAAGAAAACCTTGAGGCTGAATTTCTTAATTCTCTTGATTAGAGAATCACTTTGAGCATCAAGCTCCTGAATTTTTTCTCCTCTGGATTTCATTTGCCAGGTTACAGAACCAAAGATGCCCTGCATGTAGAGCCCACTAGAAGGCTGAAATGAGAGCAGTTCGGATATTTACAGAGGAAGCTTCAGCGCAACAAATCCAAGAAATCAAGATCTCTAAGCTCAAGATCTTTTCAGTATTGCCAGAGAAAAACAAGTACCCCAAAGTACTCAACAGTTTTGATTTTCTCCATCCCTCCTGTAAGGGCAACTCTTTCAAAGGATTCCTTTTCCTCTGATAGATGGGAAGCAGCCACTTGGAACTGAATTTGAGAAAGCATTACTAACCTTGGAAGTAATGAATTGAGAAGCTGTAGTTATGGATGCTCTGATCTCTGCATAGTCCCAAATTACAGATCACATATATTTTACATCATATCCCAGTTTAAATAGCTAGTCATTCTCAGATGTCTCTAAGAAAATAGGTACTTCTTACATGTCAATCATAACTGATTGGTAGTGGGTATTTGGAGGCTGTAATTAGCTAAGTAGCAAAAAAGATCAAGGCTGATTAGCAGTGTCTGCCAGGGGAGAGAAGAGGAAATAAGTCTGTGTGTCAAGTCACCCTCCCTGCCTTAGACAGAGAAAGAGAATTTTCTTTCTGAGTCTTGGTTCATAATGTTATCTGAAACATAAGCATAGTATTTTTAGAATGTCTGTGTGTATGTGTAGTCATTCCGCACCCTTTGCGACCCCCTGGATTATAGCCCTCAGGCTCCTGTCCATAGGATTATACAGACAAGAATCCTGGAGTGAGTTGCCATTTCCTTCTCCAGGCGATCTTGCCAACCCATGTCTCCTGCGACCTCTGCATTGGCAGGCAGATTCTTCACCACTGACCCACCTGGGAAGCCCTTTAGAAAGTTTATTATTTGCAAAAGATATATAGATAAAGGTACCATATATATGTTCACTGCCTAAAGGAAGAGAGAATTAACGTGCTACTCTAAATAGTGACCAAGAGTGAAAATTTGATGACTCCAGCTAAGTATACACAGAACATAGAAACAGCCAGTTAATGTTCAAAGTTTAATATTTTGTCAAATTCTATTCCTTTCATAGGTTATTTAAGAAATAAGTTAGCAAAGATTCATTGAAAGAAGATAAATATTCTTTGGTAAGACTGCACTCTATCTTTGAACAGATAAAAATCTCTTCTAGTGTTCCTTTGTTGCTCTTTGTAACCCTATGGATTGGAAATATCTTCAAGTGTCCTTCACCTTCAATGGGGTATTAATAATACATAGGTTTGAGGAAAAGATCCTTGAGAAATTCTTCCAAGTTTCTGTTTAGGTTTCTATCTGATAATGTTCTTAAATATTAGCCTGCATATTCAGTAAACGGTTTTTTCTACAGTGTTATATAATGAATATAGATCATCTTATATTTGATATAACTAGATTATAAAAGATGGTACAAAGTCCTGAACTTGACATACCTATTTAGATAATATTTTTAAAAAATTATTGGAGTATAGTTGCCTTACAATGTTATGTTATTTTCTGCCGAAAACAGAAAAACAAAGCAAATAAGCTATATATATATATATATATATATTTCCCCTATGTTTTGGATTTCCTTCTCATTTAAGTTACCACAGAACATTGAATAGAGTTCCCTGTGTTATACAGTAAGTTCTCATTAGTTATCCATTTTATACATAGTAGTATATATATTTGTCAATCCCATTTCACCTCACCCCCTCCTCCCCTCTTGGTGTCTATACGTTTGTTCTCTAGAGAATATTATTTAATGTACTATAAGATATCAGTTGCTAAACCTCTTCTCTTTAAATAAAAATAAAATAGTTTCTAGATGAATTCTGAGAGCCAGATTCATCAAAACTTAATGCATAATAGCAGTCTCTACATGGCGCTGAAACAGGGGTTTCCCTGATAGATTTTAGCATTTGAAGCATAGAACTCATATTTCCATGTAATATGCCTTAAATTCTTATATGTCTGAGACAATGTTACTTATTACCTAGTCAAAAGATTGGCTAGACAGAAAATGGGAAGCATGTGCTGAAGAGAGAGGCGCACATAGCTCTATCAGTGAATGGAAACAAATGTCTTTACTATTTGAAAAATTGAAACAATATGACCATTATGTCAAATCAAATTTCCTGGCTTACTCGGAAATTTCAGAAGCATTTATCATGATAATGTATGAATCCCATTGCACATATTGTCTTGGATATATATACAATTCTAAGAAAAAGAATCTATGTACAACAAGTTACTATTCTATCCTCTCGGTGACAATGTTTTGATATGAATTTTATATATTTTCTATTTACACACACAAGTTAATAAACACATACTCACACAACTCCATTCAGGGAAGATGAAACCCAAAGGAAAAGAGAGGGAAAATTATATTCCCAAAGTGCAAACCATGGAGGGGAGGAGTATATATTCTGTTTTGAAGTTACACATAAATATTCAATTAACCTATTCTCCTGTCTTTTTTATGACTACATATGGTGATAAATCTTCCTAATAAGAAGGGTCACAGAACAACAGATGTGTAAAATAGAGGACTGAAGATATCTCAACAGATGTCTAATTTTTATTTTGCATGAAATGATTAGGAATGTGGAAAGCACATTTGGCAAAGGATGCTGCTGCTGCTGCTGCTGCTAAGTTGCTTCAGTCGTGTCCGACTCTGTGCGACCCCATAGACGGCAGTCCACCAGGCTCCCCCGTCCCTGGGATTCTCCAGGCAAGAACACTGGAGAGGGTTGCCATTTCCTTCTACAATCCATGAAAATGAAAAGTGAAAGTGAGGTCACTTAGTTGTATCTGACTCTTAGCGACCCCATGGACTGCAGCCTACCAGGCTCCTCCGTTCATGGGATTTTCCAGGCAAGAGTACTGGAGTGGGGTGCCATTGCCTTCTCTGGCAAAGGATGAGAAACCCTTAAATTAGGAAGGCTGTGAGTTGGAATGGCTTTAGAAATATTCTATAGTTTGATTTGAAGAAATCAGACTTTCCTCCACTACAGGCATCCACATACTAAGCCTAATAGCTTGCAGTTAAAAAATTAGTCCCTTAAGGAAGGTATAGTTAATCTTTCACATATCTTTATGGAAAATGCAAATGCCTTTGGGAAGGCTTATCTGAGAAACAACCACCTAGAGAATTGCACAAAATAACTGGGTGAGATATGAAAGCAGGAGAGTAAATCCTGAGTTGGTATTGGTGAGAGCTTGAAATTGCTGATTTTTTAGTATGGTAAAGCTTGGGAAAGTTGATTCTATTCCAGATAAATGCTGCTGGAGGTGGTATGGGAGAGAGGGAATGGCAGTTTCAAAATGCTCTGAAAATTACATCAGACACTTGGAGAAAATAAATCAATGTGAGGAAGAAAGCAAGTATTAAAAAAATATTTCTAGTGTTTCCAATTGCTTAATTCCATTGGATAAATTAATTTGTTCATCATTTTTAATAAAGCAAAGTCTTTATTTTGACATAATTTTTTAACTTTTAATTTTAGATGTATAGAGGGATCATAGAACAGAGTCCCCATATACTTTTCACCTATCTTCCTCTAAAATGAAAATCTTATGCAATTATCATTTATTAAATATCAATTATAAATAATAAAATTATCAATCAGTTCAGTTCAGTTTCTCAGTCATGTCTGACTCTCTGCGACCTAATGGACTGCAGCATGCCAGGCTTCCCTGTCCATCACCAACTCTGGGAGCCTGCTCAAAATTATGTCCACTGAGTTGGGGATGCCATCCAACCATCTAATCCTCTGTCATCCCCTTCTCCTCCCACCTTCAATCTTTCCCAGCATCAGGGTGTTTTCAAATGAGTCAGTTCTTTGCATCTGGTGTTCAAGGAACTGCAGTTTCAGCTTCAGCATCAGTCCCTCCAATGAATATTCAGGACTGATTTCCTTTAGGATTGCCTGGTTTGATCTCCTTGAAGTCCAAGAGATTCTCGAGAGTCTTCTCTGACACCACAGTTCAAAAGCATCAATTCTTCAGTGCTCAGCTTTCTTTATAGTCCAACACTCACATCTATACATGACCACTGGAAAAACCATAGCTTTGACTAGATGGACCTTTGCCGGCAAAGTAATGTCCCTGCTTTCTAATATGCTGTCTAGGTTGATCATAACTTTCCTTCCAAGGAGCAAGCGTCTTTTAATTTCATGGCTGCAGTCACCATCTACAGTGATTTTGGAACCCAGGAAAATTAAGTCTCTCACTGTTTCCATTGTTTCCCCAACTATTTGCCATGAAGTGATGGGACTGGATGCCATGATCTTCGTTTTCTGAATGTTGAGCTTTAAGCCAACATTTTCACTCTCCACTTTCACTTTCATCAAGAGACTCCTTAGGTCTTCTTCTCTTTCTGCCATAAGGGTGGTGTCATCTGCATATCTGAGGTTATTGATATTTCTCCCAGAAATCTTGATTCCAGCTTGGGCTTCATCCAGCCCAGCACTGAAAATGTTGTACTCTGTATATAAGTTAAATAAGCAGGGTGACAATATACAGCCTTGATGTACACCTTTCCAGATTTGGAACCAGTCTGTTGTTCCATGTCCAGTTCTAACTGTTTCTTCCTGACCTGCATATAGATTTCTCAGGAGGCATGTCAGGTGGTCTGGTATTCCCATCTCTTTAAGAAGTTTCCACAGGTTTTTGTGATCCACATAGTCAAAGGCTTTGGCATAGTCAATAAAGCAAAAGTAGATGTTGTTCTGGAACTCCCTTGCTTTTTCAATGATCCAATGGATGTTGGCAATTTGTTCTCTGGTTCCTCTGCCTTTTCTAAATCCAGCTTGAAGTTTCTAAATCCATTTGAAGTTCATGGTTCATGTACTGTTGAAGCCTGACTTGGAAATTTTGTAGGAAGTAGGAAGTCAAGAAATACCTGGAGTAAGAGGCAAATTTGGCCTTGGAGTACAGAATGTCCTTGTGCAGCATGCATGCTGCACAAGGCTAATAGAGTTTTGCCAAGAGAATGCACTGATCATAGCAAACACACTCTTCCAACAACACAAGGGAAGACTCTACACGTGGACATCACCAGACGGTCAACACCAAAATCAGACTGATTATATTCTTTGCAGCCAAAGATGGAGAAGCTCTATATAATCAGCAAAAAAAAAAAAAAGACTGGGTGCTGACTGTGGCTCATATCATGAACTCCTTATTGCCAAATTCAGATTTAAATTGCAGAAAGACGGGAAAATCACTAGACCATTCAGTTCAGTTCAGTTCAGTTGCTCAGTCGTGTCTGACTCTTTGTGACCCCATGAATCGCAGCACGCCAGGCCTCCCTGTCCATCACCAACTCCCAGAGTTCACTCAAATTCACATCCATTGAGTCGGTGATGCCATCCAGCCATCTCGTCCTCTGTCATCCCCTTTTCCTCCTGCCCCCAATTCCTCCCAGCATCAGAGTCTTTTACAATGAGTCAACTCTTCGCATCAGGTGGCCAAAGTACTGGAGTTTCAGCTTTAGCATCATTCCTTCCAAAGAACACCCAGGGCTCATCTCCTTCAGAATGGACTGGTTGGATCTCTCTGCAGTCCAAGGGACTCTCAAGAGTCTTCTCCAACACCACAGTTCAAAAGCATCAATTCTTTGGCACTCAGCTTTCTTCACAGTCCAACTCTCACATCCATACATGACCACTGGAAAAACCATAGCCTTGACTAGATGGACCTTTGTTGGCAAAGTAATGTCACTGTTTTTCAATATGCTATCTAGGTTGGTCCCTTCCAAGGAGTAAGCGTATTTTAATTTCATGGCTGCAATCACCATCTGCAGTGATTTTAGAGCCCCCCAAAATAAAAGGTATGACCTAAATCAAATCTCTTACAATTATAGAGTGGAAGTGACAATCAGATTTAAGGGATTAGATCTGATAGAGTGCCTGAAGAACTATGGATGGAGGTTTGTGACAATGCACAGGAGGCAGTGATCAAGACCATCCCCAAGAAAAAGAAATGCAAAAAGGCAAAATGGTTGTCTGAGGAGGCCTTACAAATAGCTGTGAAAAGAAGAGAAGCAAAACACAAAGGAGAAAAGGAAAGATATACCCATTTGAATGGAGAGTTCCAAAGAATAGCAAGGAGAGATAAGAAAGCCTTCCTCAGTGATCAATGCAAAGAAATAGAGGAAAACAAAAGAATGGGAAAGACTAGAAATCTCTTCAAGAAATTAGAGATACCAAGGGAACATTTCATGCAAAGTTGGGCTCAATATAGGACTTAAATGGTATCGACTCAACACAAGCTGAAAGTATTAAGTGATGTCAAGAATACTCAGAACTATACAAAAAAGACTTCATGACCCAGATAACTACAATGGTGTGATCACTCACCTAGAGATAGACATTCTGGAATGTATAGTCAATTGGGCCTTAGGAAGCATCACTTCAAACAAAGCTAGTGGAGGAGATGAATTCCAGTTGAGTTATTTCAAATCCTAAAGGATGATGCTGTGAAAGTGCTGTATTCAGTATGCCAACAAATTTGGAAAGCTCAGTAGTGGCCACAGGACTGGAAAAGGTCAGTTTTCATTTCAATCCCAAAGAAAAGGAATGCCACAGAATGCTCAAACTACTGCACAGTTGCGCTCATCTCACAAAATGGCAACCCACTCCAGTGTTCTTGCCTGGAGAATCCCAGGGACGGGGGAGCCTGGTGGGCTGCCGTCTATGGGGTCGCACAGAGTCCGACACGACTGAAGTGACTTAGCAGCAGCAGCAGCACATGCTAGCAAAGTAATGTTCAAAATTCTCTAAGCCATGCTTCAACAGTACATGAACCATGCACTTCCAGATGTTTAAGCTGGTTTTAGAAAAGGCAGATGAACCAGAGATCAAATTGCCAACATCTGCTCGATCATCAAAAATTGAGAGAGTTCCAGAAAAACATCTACTTCTGCTTTATTACCTACACAAAGCCTTTGACTGTGTGGATCACAACAAACTGTGGAAACTTCTTAAAGAGATGGGAATACCAGATCAGCTGATCTGCCTCCTGAGAGTCTGTATGCAGGTCAAGAAGCAGCAGTTAGAACTGCACATGAAGCAACGGACTGGTTCCAAATTGGGAAAGGAGTATGTCAATGCTGTATTTTGTCACCCTGCTTATTTAACTTATGGCAGAAAGCAAAGAAGAACTAAAAAGCCTCTTGATGAAAATGAAAGAGGAAAATGCAAAAGTTGGCTTAAAACTCAACATTCAGAAAATGAAGATCATGGCATCTGGTCCCATCACTTCATAGCAAATAGATGGGGAAACAATGGAAACAGTGAGAGACATTATTTTCCTGGGCTCCAAAATCACTGCAGATGGTGACTGCAGCCATGAAATTAAGACACTTGCTCCTTGGAAGAAAAGTTATGATTGACCTAGACAGCATATTAGAAAGCAGGGACATTAATTTGCCAACAACAGTCTGTATAGTCAAAGCTATGGTTTTTCCAGTAGTCATGTATGGATGTGAGAGTTGGAATATAAAGAAAGCTGAGAGCCAAAGAATTGATGCTTTTGAACTGTGGTGTTGGGAGAAGACTCTTAACAGTCCCTTGGACAGCAAGGAGATCCAACTAGTTCATCCTGAAGGAAATCAGTCCTGAATATTCTTTGGAAGGAACGCTGCTAAAGGTGAAACTCCAATACTTTGGCCACCTGATGCGAAGAACTGACTCATTTGCAGACACTGATGCTGGGCAAGATTGAAGGTGAGAGGATAAGGTGATGACAGAGGATTAGATGGTTGGATGGCATCACCAACATAATGGATATGAGTTTGAGTAAGCTCCAGGAGTTTGTGATTTACAGGTAAGCCTGGCATGCTGCAGTCTGTGGGGTCGCTATTAGTCAGATTTGACTGAGCAACTGAACTGAACTGAAGTTGCTAGAGTGTGAGATGAGTGCAACTGTATGGTATTTGAACATTCTTTGGCATTGCCTTTCTTTGGGATTGGAATAAAATCTGACCTTTTCCAGTCCTGTGGCCATTGCTGAGTTTTCCAAATTAGCTGGCATGTTGAGTGCAGCACTTTGACAACATCATCTTTTAAGATTTGAAATAGCTAAACTGGAATTCCATCACCTGCACTAGCTTTGTACATGGTGATGCTATGAACAAAATTATCAATACTTGGATATTAACAGTGGTATAATATCATTAAGTAAACTATAGATTGTATTCAGATTTTCCCAGTTTTTCCACTAACATCCTTTTGTATTACAAGATCCAATACAGGGTACCCTATTGCATTTTCTTCTCTTGTCTCTTTAGCCTCCTCCAGTCTTCGATATGCATTTGGTTCTTTTTTTTTTTTTTTTAATCTTTACACTCAGACTTACTGATTGATATGTTTTGCAGAATGCTAATCAATTTAGATTTCTATATTTGGGGGAAGAAACCCACAGAGCTGATATGCCCTTATTTTCCTATCATATTGGGGGAGTATTTTATCAATATATCTTCTTACTTGTTAACTATAGTTGTTTGATATGACAGTTTCTATGATGTTTCTCCAATGTAAAGTTACTATTTTTCCTTTTTATACTCCATTCTTTTGCTGTAGGTCACTCCAAGGATGGAACCCAGGTCTTCCTCATAATAGGCAGATTCTTTTCCATCTGAGTTACCAGGGATTCCCTTGTACCAAAGGGGAGAGGAATTAAGCTCCACTTCTAGAGGGGGGAGTATCAAATAATTTGTGGACATATGTTAAAATCACCACAGTAATTGGTGGGAAATATTTTGAGGATATGCAGATATCTTCTTTCTTTTTTAAAATTTCCCCTTATTTTAACGTCCATAGACCATACCTGCAACAGTTACTACTATGCTGCTCTGACAGTGGTTTTGTGTTTCTCTCATTCTTAAATTCATTAATTGGAATTCTTCTGTAAGGGATGATTACTCCTTCCCCTTCATTTATGTATTAAATCATTTATCAGTATGAATTAGTTAGTTAGTTAGTTCAGTCGCTCAGTCGTGTCCGACTCTTTGCGACCCCATGAATCGCAGCACGCCAGGCCTCCCTGTCCATCACCGAACTCAGTTATAGCTCAGTACTATCAACATTTATTTTGTAGCTCAAAATTGTCCCAGTTTTTGTCATGTTTTTCAGCATCACTCATCCTTTTTTTTAATTCAGTTCCTTATATCTTGGTGTCACAAAATGTTCCAGGCTCACCTTGCATTTTACCTGCCCAGTCCTAGAATCAGCCATTTATCCAAGGATGCCTGCTCTCTTTTACTGGAGAATGGTATTAGGAACCTAGATCTGGGTGCTATCAATACATGTGCTTGCCACTAATGTGGTATCACTGCTCTTGGCATCTCAGAAAGCAGTAGTAGGGAATATATATCTATATTTCTTTCTGTATCTATTTCTGTATATTAAAATCAAAATAAGTTCATAGTGGTATCTCCAACTCCAATAAACTGCTGCTGCTAAGTTGCTTAATCGTGTTCGGCTCTATGCCACCCCATAGACAGCATCCCACCAGGCTCCCCCATCCCTGGGATTCTCCAGGCAAGAGCACTGGAGTGGGTTGCCATTTCCTTCTCCAATGCATGAAAGTGAAAAGTGAAAGTGAAGTCGCTCAGTTGTGTCCGACTCTTAGCCACCCCATGGACTGCAGCCTACCAGGCTCCTCCATCCATGGGATTTTCCAGGCAAGAGTACTGGAGTGGGGTGCCATTGCCTTTTCCGTATAACTACCACATAGTTAATTCTAGCATTTTGTTTTTGCTTATTTGTAATTCCTTTCCTAAATAATGTAAAAGCTGACTCTAGTCTAATATATTTACTTACTTGTTCAACCCTAGTATATATGTAATATTAGTTTTAGAATTGCTAACCATAATCTCATGAGAAATAAATTTACCAGCTTGAGTACAGTTCATTTTTATCTTTAGCCTGACAGTATCAAATCAAAAGATAATTTTATGAAGTTCCTCAGATCAGCTCCTTTCCTCCTCACGTGTTTCAGTGTGGTTATATGATTCATTTTTTACACAGTTAGATTCATTTGTCATAGTGTGTGTTCTATCTTGGGTTTTCTCAACATCCTGTTTGATTTTCTAAATTTGCATGCAATAAGTTCATTTTTTATGGTATATACTTTTATGGGCTTTGACAAAAACATAGTCATATGTCCACTATCCCAATACCATGCAGAATAGTTCCATCATCACAAAAGCTCCCAGAGAAGTATTCTGAAACCACCACCAACAAAATAATACATCAAGTTTTTTATCAAATTCCTAGGATATGTATTTGAAGTTTTTACCAGGTTGAACTGTTATTGGCTCTGGATGACCCCACTGTTGGCGGTGGATTTATTACTCAGGAAACAACACCAAATGTGTACACATTTTCATGCTACTATTTCCTATCCCAACACAGTACATGTCACCACTCTGGCAAAAAAACTTCAGGGATTCCAAATGTCTTTCAGGTCTTTAAAGACTCCCAAATTCTGTTTAAACCTGCATTTTGAACCTTAGATTCTACCATTCCCTCTTTGCCAACTCTTTGCAACCTCATGGACTGTAGCCTTCCAGACTCTTCTGTCCATGGGATTAACCAGACAAGAATACTGGAGTGGGTTGCCACTCAGTGGTATTCTACTAAGTGGTTCTCAAAGTGTTTTCTGAAGACCAATGTATCGCTTTCACTTGAAGTCCAGCATTCACAGTTAACAACTACAGTTATTTTAGAAAGCTATTGTCCTAGTCACAAAGAAGATGCGGTGATGATGAAGAGGACAGTGATAATAACTATATTTGGAATCATTATTTATAAAGAACTTTTGTGTGCATATTTGCAAAAGAACTTTTACATCTTTTATAAAGACCTTTCATATGTAATTTACAGTGATCCTGAGAGATATTAAAGGAACCTATTATTATAATATTCACTTAAAGGTGAGGCAATTGAGTCTCAGAGATTATCTCCAGGTTGAAGTGAAGTGAAGTCACTTGGTCGTGTCCGACTCTTTGCGACCCCCTGGATTGTGGCCTATCAGGTTCTTCCGTCCATGGGATTTTCCAGGCAAGAGTGCTGGAGTGGACTGCCATTTCCTTCTCCAAGGGATCTTCCCAAGCCAGGAATCGAACTCAGGTCTCCTGCATTGTGGGCAGATGCTTTACCATCTGAGCCACCAGGGAAGCCCTATCTCCAGGTTAAATAGCTGACAAACAGCAGAACTAGGACTTAAACCCAGATCATCTTTTTCAAATTTCTTTCCCTTCCCATTATCTATGTTGAAGCCCTTCACTACTATCAGTAAGGAGAAGTAATAAAATTAACATTCCGTATACATGATTTTAATATGTTCCAGGCATTGTATAGTTTCCCACCATAGAGCTAATCTAATTTACTGTGGTTCTTTCAATTCTGTAAGGTAAATACTACCAGATGGGAACACTAGAACTTTGAGAGGCAGAACAGTTTTCCCAAAGTCACCCAACAGTTATCAATCCCAAGTTGTTTGAGCACAAATTCCACCTTTTGTCCTCTAGACTACATTGGATTTCTGTTGAGGTGATTAGAATTATCTTTAGCTCTCAGACCCAACATTTTGTGTCTCACATAGGACAAGCCAAGACTCTAATAGCTGTTAATCTGAGGATTATTTGATGCTATATAAAAGAGTGAGCTTATAACTGTATTAGTTTTGCCAAATATCAAAATGAATCCGCCACAGGTATACATGTGTTCCCCATCCTGAACCCTCTATATTCATTTTCTTCTCTGAAGTAGGAAAGATTCTCCTGACTTTTGCCTTCTAGTCTGATAAAGCCTGGACATAAGGGGAAAATTCTCAGTAGCTTTAAAAAAGAGTGCAGTTTTTGCTAACCGGATAGAACTGAGTTTGAGTCAGGCTCCACTTTACACTATATGAATGGAGTTGGACAAGTTATTGAATATCTCTAAAACTCAATTTTATGGTTTGTAAAATAGAGAAACTATATCATTATGCTGTAGTAAGGAATAAATAACACACCATCCTTAAAGTCCTTAACACATTCTGTCCACCACCAAAGCCGTCAGCTGTTACAGCAGGCAACTCAATTTCACTAAGCCCTTTCTTGACATCCCTCCTTTTCTTCGTAGTCAGTAAAGTGGTTGAACGAATGTAAGAAGTTTCCCATGAACCCAATTAAAACAAACTTCTGACACAGGTCAATGGTTGTATTAATTTTGATTCAGCATTTATATTCCAGTTCTTCCTACAGCCAGTATGACTATACATCCTGGTTTGCCTGGGACAATACTTAGACAATGTTTATTTTATTTTTTTTTAATTTAATTTTATTTTTAAACTTTACATAACTGTATTAGATTTGCCAAATGTTTAGTAGGAACATTTTTACTCTAAAAAGTTTTTCAAATTAGATGATAAACCATATGGTCACATTACTTAAAAGGGCTTTTTTGTTTTGTCTTGTCTTTTTTTTCTTTTTTTTTTAATTCTATACTCACTAGTTCAAATGTCTTTTACTCTCTGGGGATAAACAGAAGAGCCTTTCTTAATAAAAGTCTTTCTGGATAAAATTATGTGCTCAATTGAATTTATAAAATACCAACCTTAAGTCAAATTCGAGTGATTACTGTAAACATTTAGTGTAATGAAAATAGCTATTAAAAATAAACAGTCATTTGATAAAATGTTTAGGGTCCCAAATTTTGATATTTTTTTTTCTCCAACTTTTGTGTCCAAATAGCTAAAGGCAACCATGAATCCTGAAAGCCCAGATCATCAGGGTACTGTGTGGCCAATCACGTGGAGTTCTAGAGTTTTCAGATGAACAGATGGCTTAGGTGTCATTTTAGTATCTGTTCTGCCTACATCAAAATGAGGGGAAAAAGTGACAAAGTATTCTTTTTATGTCTTTCTTTCATGAATATGCATAAATATAGCATTCATGATTCACTGAGACGTAGGAGACTGTTAAATTGCATTTTTGCTAGAGTTTAAAAAAACATATGATTAACCATACTTTTGACTCTGAGTAATTACACTTCCTTATTTAGAGGTCATTTTTTTGAATCTGTTCCACTACTGGCTTGTGGGCTGAAGTGAAATGAAGGCATAAAGATACATTAATGATGAATTATTAAAGCTCTTTTTATTCCCTTGTGACTAAAAAGCTTTCTAGTTACAATGTAGGTGCCAAAGGTTTGATTCAGATTATCATGATTAAATCACATAGATTATCTGGCAAAATAATATTAATAAAATATAATAATTTTTCAATAATTATAAGTAATCATCATAACAAACTTTCTCATAGATCTTAGTCTGCTTTGTTTTCTTTTCTGGTGTTATGTTGACATCCATTAGAAAGAATGAATTTTCCCTAGAATACAGAGAAATCTTATTTCCTTCTTTTAAAATATTGCATATAAATCTTCAGGTTTACCTTATTTTTCTTGGTTCTAGATAAAGGATAGTAAATATATTACAGCAATTACAATTATACCCATTACATACATGAGAATAGTAATAGTCTCTTTTTTATTTTCCAAAACACACCTCACAGTCATGTTCCTCTCAAGTGTTCAAGACAGGCACTCCTAAATAAGCAGCAAAAGAATCCATGTGAAATACAAACACCTTCCCTAGTATATATACTAGGGAAATCTTTCCTAGTATAGATTTCCTGAGGCACAAGGCAGAATGTGACCTTCAAGTTCTTACCTTTGAAAATTTCTGTAGACAATTAATACGATTATTTTGTTCACTTTTTGTTCTGTAGTTGAGGGGTTTCATTCTTCTTCCCTTTAAATTACTTGTATAGGTTTCATGGCACTGATCTGGTCATCTTTTTCTTTTTCATCTTATGCTGTGCTAACAATCTTAAAATCTCAGTGACTCTGACAAGAAGATTTATTTCTTCCCCCCTGTGATTTGTGGACTGTAAGTCAATGGCAACTCTAATCCTTCTCCATGTGTCTTCTTCATTTTAGGGCCAGCTTCAAGGAATAGCTCTCACTTGGCTCATGACCTTCTCATGGCAGAGGGCCTGAGACAGAACTATTAATAGTACTTGGGGCTTCTGTGCATATAGAGGGTACACAAATTCTGCTATTTCATTGGCCAAAGCAAGTCACATAACCACTTGATACCAATGGGAGGGAAACTTGCGCATCATTTAGAAATGGTAGAGATGTGTAATCCTATTGTCAGGTGGGAGGAGAATATTTGTAAAAAAAAAATCATAGAATCTCTCACAGGCATATATTTCTTTGTTTGCTGTTTATTTTTAAAGAGCTATGGCTCTTCAACATACTAGGACAGGAAGAAATAGGACTGCCTTCAATTTAAGTGCAGTAAGAGAAGATTCCAAGTTTCTTGCTGACTCTGGGAGAAACTTAATCTCCTGGAAAGACATATCTATGGCTTTTGCCTAAGAGCTGGCAAATAACTTGATCAGTATATGAACCCAAGATATGGTTGATTTTTCC
Organism: Bubalus bubalis; assembly: GCF_019923935.1. Taxonomy (NCBI): domain Eukaryota; kingdom Metazoa; phylum Chordata; class Mammalia; order Artiodactyla; family Bovidae; genus Bubalus; species Bubalus bubalis. Next base: position 73,381,676 of record NC_059162.1, on the reverse strand, counting down.
CTCAATGTTTTTATGCTGCTTTGCATCTGGACTCTATGAGCTAGATCAAAGAAAGCCCACAGAGCATTTTTTGCAGAATAATGTCCTAAATGCCCACGTAATTTTAATTACAGACCCAGCTTAAATGGATAATTTAAAATATGCTCCAATCACACAGAAGGAGAGTAAATTATCTTCTATTATTTACTGAAAGAGCTAGAAAGTCAAGTAAATGGTTGCTAGGCCTTTTGCTATCACTTAGAGAAACAGAAAAAAAAAAATGTAAAACCACAAGTCTGGAAGAGCATGAGAGTTTTTTGTTGTTGTTACATTTTCTTAACAGGGGGAAGTTTGAAACAAGCAGAGGCAAAGAATTTTACTGAGAACACTTGTCTTTCTAGTGTAAAGGAAAGAGACGACTTTAATCAATAATTTTTAGCATTTGAGAGCTGGCAGCAGTGGCTGAAAGATGGAAAGAATCACAGAGCTGAGTGAAAGTTTGGGGAACTTGTCCCAGCAGGTTGACATGAGATGACTTGAAAATGATACACTGCTGGTGTCCTTTGTCCTGACTATAGGTGACAGATGACTTTGATACAAAACAGGCATACTGATCAGAAAAAAACAAAACTCAAAACAACCAAAACCGACCTTCCAATCTATCATTTCAAAGTAAATAAGTACTTATTCTTGCAGGGGAAAGATGAAGGGCAAAGGCACTCTGTAGTTATTAAAAATCTGTACCCTTGTTACTCAAAGTTTTGGTATTATCTGGGAGCTTTTAGAAATGTAGAGTTTTAGGCCCCAGCTTAAAGTTAGACCCACTGAGTTAGAATCTACATTTTACCAAGATTCCCAGGTGATCTGCATGAACTTGAAAGTTCAAGAAGAACTGCTCTAGGATGACTGGCTCCTTGCTAGGGCCTGTATGTACATCATCCAACACAATCATCAAACAGCCATAACTTTTGTTTCCAAAATCTAAGAATTCGTGAACTTGGTACCAGGCCTCATAAATTCTACAAAATCGTATGTGTATACTCAGTAGCTCAGTTGTATCTGACACTTTTTGACCCCATAGACTAACCCACCAGGCTCCTCTGTCCATGGAATTCTCCAGTCAAGAATACTGGAGTGGGTTGCCATTTCCTTCTCCAGGTGATCTTCCAAACCCAAGGATTGAACCTGCATCTTGTGCATCTCCTGGGGCTTCCCAGGTGGCTCAGTGGCAAAGAATCCACCTGCCAATGCAGGAGATGCAGGTTTGATCCCTGGATGGGGAAGATCACTTGGAGAAGGAAATGGCAACCCACTCCACTATTCTTGACTGGGAATTTCATTGGACTGAGAACCCTGGTGGGCTACAGTTCATGGGGATGCAGAAAAGCTGGACAGGACTTAGTGACTAAACAATAACAATAACAAAGCCATATACACAATAACTAATGAATCCCCCAGTTTTTATTTCTCCCTCCGTCATCTTCATTTGCTTTCATTTTTTCCCTCTGAAAACAGAAAAGAGAAAAGTTCTGTTTCTTTAACACTTCAGTTTTCTCAATTCAAAACCCAGTGCCCCCCTCTATCTGTTTTCCTCTCCTCCCTTAGTGCTCACAAGTAAAAAGATGTACTCTAGACACTGGAAAAAAAAAAAAACCTGAAAAATTTAATCAAATGTCTCTTTTGCAGTAAAATTTTATGAATAGCTATGTTTTTTTTTTTATTCTGGAACCAATAATTTTCATAAAACTGCCAAGGCAACAAATAATGTGTCTATATGTTAGGCTATTTATAACTACGTCCCACAAGGATAAAACTGGAACTCGCAGATCATATAATCATTGACTGATAGCTAGAAAGGGATTTAGAGATAATCTTATCCCACAACCTGAAACCTTAAGGTGACTTTCCAAGCTCTCCTACTGCAGGGTTCTGGTTAAAATCTAGGTCTTTTGATTCTCACTGTGGGGTTCATCCATTTCTACTACATATCACATTACCTCTAAGGATATGCTAAGAGTACCTGTCAATTAGAAATCATTAGAGAATCAAATAAATCTTGCATAGTATTTTCAGGTGAAGAACCAATACTGAGATTCTCTCCTTGTACCAGTCAATAGTCCATTTATTGAGAAGGAATGATGCTAAAGCTGAAACTCCAGTACTTTGGCCACCTCATGCGAAGAGTTGACTCATTGGAAAAAACTCTGATGCTGCGAGGGATTGGGGGCAGGAGGAGAAGGGGACGACAGAGGATGAGATGGCTGGATGGCATCACTGACTCGATGGACATGAGTTTGAGTGAACTCCTGGAGTTGGTGATGGACAGGGAGGCCTGGCGTGCTGTGATTCATGGGTCGCAAAGAGTCGGACATGACTGAGCTACTGAAATGAAATGAAATGAATGAACCAGGTAGAATAAAATACTAGTAAAGAAAACAGTCCCTGATGATTCCTGGAAGGAAGCCATGCTCCCACTGCTTTGATCCTTTGTGTGAATTCCAGCCGAAAACAGGGCTGGATCAGATTCCCACTGAGATACTATTTGATTTAATCCTTGGCTTGGGGTTGCCAGAAAAGGCATGTTCAAAAGAAAAGGAAAAAAATAAAAAATAAACAGCTGGAGTTTGTGTGCTTGTGCATGCTTTATGTATGCATATTATAGGTTAAGCCTAACTAAGACTTTTATGATTCAAGCTATTTCTTATATACAGACTTCTCTCAGCCCTTAGTGGTTTTCAGTAATAAGCTATTTGCTTAGCAAGGAAAGTAAGTATTTCTCCCTATGATTGCTGACACGGTATTGGTCTCTGTGCAGAGAATATTTCCTCATCAAGAACTCAGGTCCTCTAAATAGGACAGAGCAACAAGTTTTGGCATTCAGACAAGGAACATGCCGAGAGTGCCAGCTGACTATTCAGTTTCATCACCAGGTACACAGAGAGACAGAAGAAAGAAACAGCACATAAGCTTGAGGGAAGCTTATGATGGAAAATGAATATGATGGATGAAGTAGAAGTTGAAGTTACTGAAAAGGACAGAATACTACTAAGGGCCATGAGGGGGCAGATTAGCTGGAGAAGAGGGGTTCTTCGCAACACTTTGGGTGTTGTCAAAGAATGGTTATGGGGGATGGATAGAAAGTGGTTTAGGAAATGTCAGGAGAGTGGACTCTGGAGACAGCAGTAAAGTGCACTGAGACCACCCAGAGGGATGGTACGGGGAGGGAGCGGGGTTCAGGATGGGGAACACGTGTATACCGTGGCGGATTCATGTTGATATATGGCAAAACCAATACAATATTGTAAAGTAATTAACCTCCAATTAAAATAAATAAATTTATATTAAAAAAATAAAGGGCAAGTTTAGAGAGACCAGGAAAACACCTGCACCTGCCTTCTTGCCGGTGGAGAGCCCTGCCTTTAAAATACCTGCAACCTAGTCAGAAGCCAGGTAATCTCCAGTCCTGCCTGCAGAAGGGAACCCCACTTTGTCTTTCCTAAGACTCATCAGTCTACCGCACAACAAGACTGATCCCAGATGGAGCAAGAGATGTCTATATCCCTTCTTGACTCTTTTTATCCCATGTAGGTACCACATCACCATATTGCAGGGCATCTGGAAAGATCATAGTACCATGGACTCGACCTCCTATATTTGATGTTATGGGAGGTGGAATGCACAGTCATGATCTCCCTGGGATAAGGAAATGTTTAGTGATGCCTTGTTGTTAATATCCTAAAACTGTGGTTTAGCCCACAACTTTCTCTTTTAAATAAGATTTGCAATTATAAATGTAAAATAATCAATCTACTATTACATAAAACCTTTTTAACTGATACTGACACAGAAGTAGATACAGTAAAGTACACAAAGGATTGAGCATTAGGGGTCTAGAAAAAGCTTTCTGATTCCTTGCGGACAATATGAGACTAAACTAAAGAAAGGAAAATGTCTTGTTTTTGTTTAGAGAAGTGCCAACCAATCAACATTATTTTCTTTGCTTTTTGTTGTGTTTTCTTCACCCTTTTGTCCCTACTTCTGTTATATTCCCAAACTAACAACTTGAGATAAAATTTATCAGGTATTGCAGAGTTCTGTGCAATTTCAAAATGTATTTCTTATTTAGATTCTGCTATGAATGTAGTAGCTAAGTATTAGAGAAATGACTGGAGGTAAGATTGTTCTAAAAATATATTTCCCAGAAAAGACAGAAATGATACAGGAATTGATAAGCATTTGCTATTACCTATATTTTAACCCAATCATCTGTGATTTTTTTTAATAGTCACTTATATTTTCCAGTAGTGATTGTTTATATGTAGCTGCTTTTCTGCTTTCTTGATGCTCAGAATATAATTCAGGTGAACTGCAACTGCTCCATCACCATTTGATTTTCACATAATGGAGAGATATAGGAATTCACAGTTTTCTGTGCTATTAATTCTAGATTTCATATTATAATTGATATCTGTCACTGTTCACTGACAATAAAGTATATCAGCATATGCAGAGTATATTAACTCAAAGATTCATCAAATGATAACATTTCCATCCCACCCATTCAACCACACTGTGTATTAAATGAAAAGGCACTTTAAAAAATTATTTTTAATTAGAAGATAATTACTTTACAATATTGTGATGGCTTCTGCCATACATCAACATGAATCGGCCAGGCGTTTTTGTTTATTGTCAGTTAGATTACTGATTTCTTTGATTGCTTTAGAGAAATCATCTTATTAACCTGTTTATGAAATGAGCAGATTAGAAGCCTCTTCAAGCTTCCTTGACAGGGAATATGCATTCTACAGCTGAGACTCCAAACCCCTCAGTATGCTGAGCTCTACTAGAGAATCATTTCTGCCAAATGTTTATACCACTGTATATACCACTTATATATAAGTCTTTATACCACTGATTCTATTCTGTTACCCATAAATGATTGTCTAGAATCCCAAGGAGAAAATCTGGGAGAGCAGGAACAAGGCTAGGCTTTCAGGAGTTCCTGAGGAGCTTAGAGTCATTCACATATTCCAGATGAGCAAATTCAGAAAATAAGTAATTTGTTCATTGTTAGTCAAATACTTATTGAGGTTACTGAGTGATGAATCCAGTGCTGGAAATAAGCTTTCCAATGGTAAATTAAAAACATATAAGTAGGAATGTGAATGAACACCCCAAAATAAAAGTATAAAAATGTGTTTTTATATATGTGTGTGTATACACATATTCATAGTATGTTAGATATATATATATATATATTGCATGTATTACATATCTATATATATGCACATGGACAGGGAGGCCTGGCGTGCTGTGATTCATGGGGTCGCAAAGAGTCGGACACGACTGAGCAACTGATCTGATCTGATCTGATATATGTGTACATGCACTATATTTTAGAATTATATATAATTCATATGTGTATATGTATGTGTTTGTGCAGATATATGTACATTTTGAGCAACTTCACTTTCACTTTTCACTTTCATGCATTGGAGAAGGAAACGGCAACCCACTCCAGTGTTCTTGCCTGGAGAATCCCAGGGACAGGGGAGCCTGGTGGGCTGCCGTCTATGGGGTTGCACAGAGTCAGACACGACTGAAGTGACTTAGCAGCAGCAGCACGTACATTTTATATATATGCACACACATAATGTTTCTTAGAGGCAAGAGGAGTTTGTTATCTCTTGTCAAAGATATTGTGTACATTTTAGGATTTTAGATAAATAACTAAATAACTTAACAGAAGAAGGGAACTAAGAAAGAAAAATTAATTGTCTGATGGTGAAAGGAGAGGCTGAAAGAAAAAAAGGAAAGGAGGAAGAGAGAATGTGAGCCAGTACAGCTTGGAAGAAGGAAGGAAAAACTATATATTTGAGCCATTAGCATGTGGTTTAGTGCATTTCAGAGAGAAATAAAGAGATTTATTATTGTTTTAGTTGGAATAAATAATTTGATAACTTTCTCACATTCTTAAGACAATTTTCAACAATGATCTAGATGATCATTTCAAGGTTTTTAAAGTCACACTTATTTATCTATTTAAATTCAAAACAAGATAACCCAGTTTTACTGAGGATACACATGGTTCTCGCCCTTCCTGAGTGCAGAGTGGTGATAACAAATAACTAGTGTTCAGATTTTATTTGGGTTGCTTTGAGAGAGAACTGCAGTGAACCTTGTGAGAGAGAACCTTGGCCAAAGTAGACAGAAAGCATCATTCCATGTGAAGCCATTGAGGAATTTTCTTCCCAGATGACCTATAAACTGGTGACTTGAACCTGTTTCATGTGACCCTCAAACAGTTCAGAAACACGTGTTTCTCACCAATGTGGCCATTCCATCCTCCCTGTTCTTGCTTAAGCACAGGCTGTTTCTTCTCCAGTGGTGGTGGTTATAGTGTAGCAAGTACTAATTTTTACAAAGCAAGGTTCCAGCTTCATAACTGCCACTAATTATTTCTGTGACTCTGGACTATTTACTTAATCTCCTCATGCCTTAGTTTTCTGAAAAACTGGGAAAGAAAAAGTTCCTATGCAAGAAAGTTTTAAGGATCAGATAAAGTGTTTTTAAGCATTTACTATCATTTGGCCAATGCTATGTTCTGTTGTTTTCATTAATCTTTTGTCACACATAGGAGCTTTCTAAGGGCAGACATGTTTTACAGACATTCTGGAAGAGAACAGTTTAGTAGTTTTTCTGTCTTTTAAAACAAGAAGCTGCTTCTAATTTGTTATTATTATAGTTTTAGATTAAACAGTTTTTTTTTTTTTTTGGCTGTGCTGTGTGGCATACAGGATGTGCTTCCCTGACAAGGGATGGAACCTGTGCCTCCTGCAGTGAGAAGTGCAGAGTCTTAATCACTTGTCTGTCCGGGAAATCTTTTGGGTTGGATTTTTTATGCAAGATCTTTTCTTTGACAAGTGGTACATTTGTATCTCAATGCTACTGATACTCTCACAGAACTTGATATTTATCCTCCCTGCCTAAGACTATGCATAACTCATTGGGGGTTTCAATATACCTTTTTTTCCTACTAGCTCTTATACATTAACCTGAGTAATGTATGGGTCGGTATGGTTTTACAAGTAATAAAATTACCTACATTGACAAATTGGAAAGTGACATGTAACTACTACTCAGTAGTTATCTTTCAGGTAACAGATACCGTATGAAATCTTTGTATTGTAAATACGTTTCTTACTTGTAAATGCATATGCTCAGTTGTCAAATTATTTTATGCTGCACAGTAAAATTTTTCTTTAATAGGACATATAAACTTTGTTTATGCTGGATACTTATTATTACTACTTTAAAAAAGTTCTGAATATGACTGTATTTCATATATCTCTTTCTTTTTAATGCATAAAGGCATAATGATTAAATTTTATAGAACAAATCATTGTGGTCCCAAGGGAAAACTAGCTAACCTGTTCATAAGATTTAACACATTGAAAGACTAGAGTTAATAAAGCATTTCCTTTATAGCTAATGGCTTAGTCCAGAGTTTTTGTAATTGTTGTAATAGTTGTTGTGCTTGTGTGGTTTTTGTTTACTGTTTCAGATTCACAGAAAAAGACAGTTTCCTGATGTCTATTTGATTCTTAGTATGTTAGCTAATTGCCAGATTAAACTGATGATGTGTCAAGAAATAAAAGAAGTTTTCATTTTGAACCTTGAATTAAACAAACTATTAATGGCTGATGAGGTCATATACCATGTGAAAATCCCTATTAGAAGTGGGATATGTTTTAGCCTAAAATAGCATTTTACTATTAGTTCCTTTTTAGTCATGAATATATTTTGGGACAGACTTATCTAGAGTTTTCTGAAAGTCAAGATGGATGAACTGCCATGTGTTTAGTTACTTCACAAAGCATATTTAGGAAAGATGCCATCAGATTATTTAATCAATATGACTATTCTCATAATTCCCTGGAGCACAAATACATCTACTGTTAATCAGAGTCTGAGTCAGCATCCTGAATGTACCATTTAAAAAAAAAATAGTTGTTTTCTGTATGATTGACCAAGTTGATTTTGTTATGATTTAGGTCAAACACAATAATTGACCAAAACATGCAAGATTAATAGCAACCAAAACAATAAAAATATTTCAAAATCTGAAATTTGAGATGATACACAAAGCTGATACTTTCAAAGTACACTTCTTAGAAAATTCATATTTCAAAAGTCAAGGGTAAGAAACTGCTACAAACGAATATGCCTTGCCTCTTATTGCTGTTTAGTCACTAAGTCGTGTCTGACTCCTTTGTGACCCCATGGACAGAGTGACTGAGCATGGCGTGTCATTTATCATAGCCCACCAGGCTCCTCTGTCCATGGGATTTCCCAGGATTTCCTAATAGGGAATACTGGGATGGGTTGCCATTTCCTTCTCCACGGGATCTTTGAGACCCAGGATCGAACCCAAGTCTTCTGCTTGGCAGGCAGATTCTTTACCACTGAGCCACCTTCGAAGCCCATGCCTTGCCTACATCATAGCTAATTCTCATTCGATCTCCAGTACAAACCTGGAGTGGGGCAGGGGTGAGAGACAACGTTTGTAATGCAAATTAGTATCATATTGAGTCCACATTTTGGAGCTTTTTAATTTTTCAAATTAATGCTGGGCATCAGCTTTTGTCCCTATATTAGAACACTGATGATTTCCAGGTTCATATAGGCGTTATTTAGCTGTTGAGATTTGTTCTTTAGAATTTACAACTCTAACAAGCTATCTAAGCATTTGCGACCTCTCTGATCTCATTCCTTATTCTTAATCACAACTACTAAAAGTGCCCGTTAGGCTTGTGACTTACAGCAAGTCTAAACAAAGGCAGAAAGCAGGCTGCTGAGGTTCTGGGAAATTTTAATTGCTCCTAGGGAAGAGAATAAGTACACAACAGTAATACAAGGCTCTGTTCAGACCAAGACCACTTCACCATCATTGGTATTTCAAAGGGCTTCTTTGTCTGAGGAAAGCACAAGCTCACAACACACAATTATCTTCAGGATTCTGAACAGGAGATAATATGCTAAATACCAGTACCCTGCACATGAATTCCTTTCTCACTATCAAGAAAAGCAAAGCATCTGGTGCTGCTAATTGCTGGGCATTTTATACCACTGCAAACTCTTGCTTAAGCATTGATTTCCAGCATAGGTGCCAGACATGTACACTTGAGGTCCAGAGGCTCTCTATAGCAGACATACATGTTCATTTAAATACATCTATGTGTTCAAGTTTGTTTCACAAATGTATAAGTATATTATTAACCTACTGGGAACCATTGCTATGGAAACGGCACCAGTGAATAAATGCCTGACTGCACCTCTCATTGTGCTAGATCCGAATACGTGAATAGATATGGCACCTTGCTTTTGGTTTGTTATATCTTCAAAGGGACCCCTAGAAAGGTAATCAATGAAAACTTGAAAAAGGATGACCATTTAGATTGGTTTGATAAGATTACCTTAAAAGCAATTTTTAGTTCCTGGATGACTAGCAAAGAAAGTGGCACTGGAGGAAACTAGAACTAAAGGAAACTTCCAGAGACTAAGTTCTCATAGCAGAAAAGAGTCTTATAGAAAATCCTCATTTGCTGGAAGCATCTCTTTCCCACATAGAAAGTCACATAGTGGCTCTGCCTCTTGTCTAGGAAATTTGTGGGTTTGCTTAAATGGGTATAGGGTATTGTGTGTTAAGAATAGAAGTAGTATGAGGTTGAAATTAGGAAGTCTGCTGAACTAGCAAAAAGATGTATAAGGAATAAAATATGAGTTTATCTTTGTATGTCACCTCAGAGGGCAATAAAGAGAGTGCTATCTAGAAATAAACAACTATCTCTATGAAAGTGAGACCCAAGTAGATTGTGATTACATGACTGGACAGAGCTCAGACATCTGGGTACGCATGCTCCACATCTCCTGAGGGCAATCTGCAATGTTAAAAGATTTAGTCGAGGCTTCTGCAGCTATCTCCACCAGTCAAATATATCCAGAGGTGTGAGATGCACTGTTAAATCAGAAAACTTGCCAGCCCAATCTGTTTTTATCTGCCTTGTTTGTATCTGCCCTATGCCTCACTGTCTGTCCTGGGTAAAGGTGTAAGAGTTACAGCAGAGAGCAAAATCTCCACACACGGGCCTGAGCCTACTTTTACTTTAGGTTTCTTCGTGATGGACTTCTGGGTAAAAAGGTCAGCTACAAGAATCAGAGGAAACTAGTTAGTTTATTGAAACTTTCAAAACTAAATATATTCATTTAATTCCACTCCATTTCATGAACAAGGAGAATGAATTTCACAGACATGGGGTAACTTGCTCAAAGTCACAAATCAAGGAAGTAGCTAACCCAGGAAAAGAAGCAACCTCTTCTAAATCCCAGGCTGGGTTTCTGATTTAGACTTTAAGATCTGATTCTGTTGGGGTGGCAATGGGTTGAACTAAAAAACAAACTGTATTTTCCAGGTTTCCTTACAAGTAGTGTGGTTATGCAAAGACGCACATGTAGAACTTCCGGAAAAGTTCCTCAAAAGATAGCAGATTCAGCCATCCTATTCCCTTTCCTTCTTATTTGAAACATAGTTGTGCTGCTGGAGTGACATCTGCCTTCCTGTGCAAATGAGATAACAAGAATATACCAGGGAGAGGTAGAAGGATGATAGTTTGGTCCCTGTTTACACTGTAGTGCCCACATCATGGGCTAGTTTACTTAACTCTAGACTTTCAGTCACACAAGCAAAACAATGGCAACTTTCCTAAAAGAAAATGAGTAGGAAAAGCTCATTTAAATTTTGTTTTATTTGAGAGTATTTGTTTATTCTTATAGGATCCCTAAATAATCTGATGCAGAAATAAGCAATAAGATAATTGTCTGGACTTGGACTGAATTGCCTGGGCTATGCCTCCATCTCACGTGCAGAACTGAAAATAAGGGAAATCAGGTTGCCCTCTGAGAGTTAAATTATGAAAGGAACAGATTAGAACAGGTATATGCAAAATTACCTTTTTAAGACAAAAAGATTATGCAGTAAATAGAACTTGACAAAAACCTGATTGAATATATTAACACATCTAAACAAAAAATGTATTACTCTAAAGGGAAGGAAGTAGAGATCTAGCATTTGTTCAGTTGCCTGCCTACACAAAGGAAAGTCACAGAGGTCAACTGAGATTGGGGGTTAGGGGAAGGGTTTGGAGATGGATGGGATGTCTATACTGCTCAGAGAAAAGGGAGCAGAATTGTTGAAATTCATGCATATTTTCTCCCATTGGTAAAATTGCAATTTTTTGTGAGATGAAGGAAGCAATGTTGATTTTAGACTAATGCCATTTACTGTTTGATTTATTTATCTCCCCTTGTTCTGATTCTATGCTCAGCAAACAACCTACTGATGGTGATTTACTGTCCTGTGTAGTCTGGCTACAGAGAGAGAATGGTTGATATTACAGACTTTAAGTATCTTGTGTTCTCAGACAGTGATTCCTCATGAAGAATTAATAGAAGAACTTCTGATTATGATGTGATTTTTAATTTTTTTAAATGGAGGGTAATTGCTTTACAATGTTGTGTTGGTTTCTGCATACAACAAAGTGAATCAGCCCTAATCTCCTCCATCCTGAGCCTCCCTCCCTCCCCCTTCCCATCCCACCCCTCTAGGGCAACAGAGCACCAGGTTGGGCTACCTGTGTTATATAGCAGCTTCCCACTAGTTATCTATTTTACACATTGATAATGTATATATGTCAAAGCTACTTTCTCAGTTCATCCTATCCTCTCCTTCCTCCACTGTGCCCACAAGTCTGTTTTCTACATCTGCATTTCCTTTCCTTCCCTGAAAATAGGTTCATTGGTACTATTTTTCTGGATTCCATATATATGCGTTAACATATGATATTTGTTTTTCTATTTCTGACTTCACTCTGCGTAAAATAGGTCTGAGTGTCATCTACCTCATTACAACTGACTCAAATTCATTCTTTTCTATGGCTGAGTAATATTCCAATGTATATACTTGTCATATCTTCTTTATCCATTCATCTGCTGATGGACATGATATGACTTCTAATGTAGCTTCATTTTAGGAGCAGAGTGAGTTGATCATGCTGATATGAACATTGCAATCCCAGTCTATCTCTTTTGTAAATTTATGAACCAGTGTTCAGGGGTCTACTCAGAATATGTATTGTGGTCTCCTATACATTTTTAGTGAGTCCTTCACAGTCTACTAAATCCTAGGCAGTGAACTAGAAAGACTCTCGACACCTTCCAAATAGAAGTGCAGGATTTAGATTACAGTGAACTAAATAAGCCATTCTCAGATCTAACCAGACATCCTCTGGAGCTTGTGACTTAATGATATGTGGTCCATGGACTAGTAGCATTAACATCTCTGGAAACTTGAAGAAACTCAGAACCTCAGCCTCTTCTCTAGAATCACTGAATCAGTCTGCATTTTACCAAAGTTGTCAGTATATCTGTGTGCACAATACAATTTAACAAGTGCTACTTTCAAGGATATATCCACCATTTTTATCTATTTCTAGAGGTTACTGGGAGACATTCCTTCAGGGGTATTTCCCATTACCACATGATTTTTTTGAGAATGGCAAGGATATAAGGCCATAGTAAAGAATGAAGAGTAAACACTCTTTATTCAGGCCACTTCTTGTAGGATGAGGTAATGTCTCATTCTGAGCAGGCTTGTTTACTAGCAACTATAAAACACTCGGTTCCTGAAGCTCAGTGTTCTTGTCTTTAAACAGAGGCCACAGCATGTACTAGCATCCATGTAGGTCATCATGTTGCTCCTCTGGGAATTTGTGGCTCAGAGAATGAATGCAAACATGCTGCCTCTCTGGCTACTGTTTCTGCTGCAAGGAATAAAGTCTTATATCTCTGACCCAGGAGTCTTGTGTCTTCTGCCAGCATCCATGATACTGTGGCAAGTTAACATTAGCTTATAAGTAGAATAAAACTGCAGACACTTCATAGTTGATGACACAGATTTCTCTGACCACCCTCCCCCCCGCCATTTTTTTAGCATTGTTGCAAAAAAGTGAAGTGCTAAGAGAACTGAATTCTTATCCAAGTTCTACTATTAACTAGGTATGGTTACTAGTTATGCCCAAGAATAGTTATTACCTCTCCTCTCTAGAATGATTTCTTCATGAATAAAATAAAGGGGGGGGGGCAGATAAAGTAGTTGATGATAGTTTGTAGATCATTAGTTCCTTGGGACAGGGTTCATATCATAATCTTTTTGTTATCAATATCCGCAGTAAGAATCAGCACATTTTTTTTTTTCGTTTTCTGAATGTTGAGCTTTAAGCCAACTTTGTTTTTTTAATTGGAGGCTAATTACTTTACAATATTGTATTGGTTTTGCCATACATCAACATGCATCCGCCATGAGTGTACACGTGGTCCCAATCCTGAACCCCGCTCCCACCTCCCTCCGCTTACCATCCCTCTGGGTCATTCCAGTGCACCAGCCCCAAGCACATTTTTGATTGTTGATGATATTGATAAATATCTGCTCTATTTTGGCCACAAGGACTTGAGAAATGGTTTTCTCTCTTAACTTCACTAAGTTTACTTCATTGTATTTTCAGTGTATTCGTTGTAAGTTCAGTGTATTTTCCTTACCCACTCTAATTCTACATTAAGGGTTGTGTCCATGTTCTGTGCACACATGGTGCCTAACTTGGCAAAGATAATTGATTTTTTACTGGACTGAAAATACATGAATTGTTTAGATGATATCTGGGTCAGCTTAATGTTGATGATTTTCAGGTCCCTATTCATTTGGGTTGATGACTTCTTTTGAAATGATGACCTCTTTTGGAGAACAACCATTTGTTCAACATATAATATGAAATCCTTCTGAGTCTAAACCCATAACTATGGTGATCTCCAAGGAATAGACAACAATAGGAGAATTTAGAAAGCTAACATATATTGTCTGCACTACCCCTAACTTCAGAGACCTGTACTCAGCATAGTGCTAATTGGTCTACAAAGATGGAGGAGATACCTTTATGCTAAGGGAGGAGCTGGTTGTATCCTACAATTTAAACTGATGGAGAGGCTGGTAACATATCCTCCAACATTGAAAAGCCAATCACTTCTGTCTCCAATTAAAACTGTAAATAAGGAGTTGCAAGGCATCAGCCTCAACAGGGAAGACGACAGTGCTCTATCATGGGAAATCTGTGAACTCTGACGGAACAGATAACCCCACAATGGTATTGTCTTTCCAACTAAACCCACCATTTCAGATCTCCTTGATGTAAGTGCTGTTTGACAGAGAGAACAAAGATGATAGTAAATAAAAGATTGATGCCATCAGTATTCAAAACTCTTTTTACCAAAAACATTTTTTTAAGGTAGCTAACAAAATTCACTAGGCTGGAAGCCTACTAAATTTTTGAGCTAATTGTTTTGCCAAAGAAGCCACAAACCTGGTCTACTACTATAGTTTTTAACTCTTAAAGTGAGTTCTCTATCCTCAATCTGCATCAGCTAGTCAGCCTGTGATATGCTTCCTTCCAGTGTAGTCATGGAGCCTACTGTCTGAGAAATAATTTCCAAGAGGAAAAAGACAAGGGCCATGGAGAACAAGGGAGTTCTTCCTAGAACAAGAAATAATAGTTGCCCAGTGATCTATCTGAGGAGCACACAATATCGCCAGAAAAGGGAGTCTGGTTTCTTCTAACTAGCAGTATCAGATCATTGCTGCAGATAAGTGGCTACTGTGGCTTTCCCTTCATCCTCTTCTCAGAAAGAGTATTACTACAGTGTGCTAGTTTACATGCCATATAGGACTTGTGTGTGTCAGAAAACATTTGTTTTAATCTCAAGGTTGTCATGTCATGTCACATTCAGGCTGACAGAGGGGACCAGGTATCATTCAGAGACCCTAGACCTCAGCTGGAGTCAGCATACGATGGAAGACTGTTCTTCTACCTTTGATATTAGTAATTGTAGGAAGAAGGGCATGATTGGATATTTGGGTCACAAAGAGATTGATGCTGGTAAAAACTGCTAGTTGTCCTTCATTATCCATTGTATCCTTTTCCTATAAGAAAAGAAAAACATTTTTTTGGGGGGGCAGTGGGCAGAACATTCAGTTGTTACTAACAAGGAATACTATACTAAATGAAATAAGCCAGACAGAAACAAACAAACAAACAAAAAATGATATAATCCTACGTATATGTGGGATTGAAAAAAACCAAAAACAGAAGCAGAGAGTAGAATGGTGGTTACTGAGGGCATGGAGGCGGGGGATATAGGAAGATGCTGGCCAAAGGGTACAAAGTCATAGTTATGTAAGGTGAATGTCTAGAGATCTACTGCACAGCATGATGACTGTGGTTAATAATCCTGTGTCAAACACTGGAAACTTGCTATGAGAGTAGATTTCAGATTCTCTCCTCACGCAAACAAAAAATGGACACTATGTGAGATAAAGATCTAATAATTTAGATTGTAGTAATCATTTCACTATATATATAAATCATCATTTTATATATCTTATATTTTTTATTAAAAATGTAAAAAAAAAAACCCACCACTTTTACATCCAAAAACATGTAAGCATGTGCACAGACTTGGGTTAGTATTTATAAATAAAAAGAGGGAGTTCTTTTCCTTTCCTCTATTCTTCCTACACCCTGAAGTACCAATGTGATGCTGTGAATTGGAGGGGATACCTCACACCACCAAGTAACTTGGGAATGGATGCTATGAAACAGAACAAGCAAGGAGTCTATGTCCTGGATATTATGATGCTATTCTAGTCCTGGACTGTCTATTGCAGGCTTCCATGTGAGAGAGAAATAAAATAGTATTTTAAGTCATTATTTTAGGTTTTGTCACTCACAACTATTTCTAATTCTAACCAGCACAGATGCTTTAGAAAAATTATCTAGCAAGTTATTTACAGATTTAAAAATTTTGTGTTAGTTCTTTACAAGTTTCATAGGATTTTAATACTAACAGACCAAAAATGATGTTAGATTTTAGAATATTGCCCTTCTGATGGAAGGTTTCAACATAATTTTAGGGTGAAGTATAGGGTAGATAAAACAATTTGCTTTTATTTCTAGACCTTTGTTTTAGGCATTTCATTTTCAAAGGTCATTTGAAATAACAAGTGTCAGGATTTTACTGCTGTAAACGATCACCTGTGACTTTTGGCATGGCTGTGCAGCCTATGGCATGGCTCCAGCCATCAACATGCTATCAACAATGCTGGAGAAACAACTGAGCTCCTTTGAAGTAACAAACATAAACAAGACAAAACTGACTGTCTGTATGATAGTCTTTTAGAATGGGTAAGTTATAAGCAATACACACAATGATGGTCATAAAGAAATCAATATTAGGTGATTTTTGCTGTCACTGTTGCTATGTCGCTTCAGTCGTGTCCGACTCTGTGTGACCCCATAGACGGCAGCCCATCAGGCTCCTCTGTCCCTGGGATTCTCCAGGCAAGAACACTGGAATGGGTTGCCATTTCCTTCTCCAATGCATGAAAGTGAAAAGTGAAAGGGAGGTCGCTCAATCGTGTCTGACTCTTAGTGAACCCATGGACTGCAGCCTATCAGGCTCCCCGTCCATGGGATTTTTCCAAGCAAGAGTACTGGAGTGGGATGCCATCGCCTCCTCCATAGGTGATTTTTAGTCTAGCTCTATTATACATACATACAAACACACATGTATTGCTATAAGAGTTATTTTCATACATTATAATAGGTTCCAATTTTTGGTTTGTTTTTCATCTAGGTGGTAACTAGCCCAGTTTCCAGCCTGAAAGTATTCTCCATCTAAAGTTGTCACTTTCCTGTACTTTCCTCTATCAAGAGCAGCAGTAACAAAAAAAATATAATACAGCGTGTTTTAAAACTGTTAAAAGTTAGACTCATCTCACATTGCAGAGAAAGCAATGGCAACCCACTCCAGTACTCTTGCCTATAAAATCCCATGGACAGAGGAGCTTGGTAGGCTGCAGTCCATGGGATCACTAAGAGCTGGACACGACTGAGCGACTTCACTTTCACTTTTTACTTTCATGCATTGGAGAAGGAAATGGCAACCCACTCCAGTGTTCTTGCCTGGAGAATCCCAGGGATGGGGGAGCCTGGTAGGCTGCCGTCTATGGGGTCGCACAGGGTCGGACATGACAGAAGCAACTTAGCAGCAGCAGCAGCATCTCACACTAAATTCAAATACTGTAAATCATGAAAGATAGTAAAGTTGACCTTTGTATTTGAAGATAATGATTCTGAGTCACCATCAGCAGAATATATGCTTGAAGCTATTTTACTTTTTCCAGTGGCTTGATATCACTCTCTAAAAGCCATGATTATCTTATCTAGACATAGCTCTGCATTACTTTTTGCCTTTCCTCATTCTCTAATTGAGCCTAGATACTAAATCTGATCTCATACCAGCCATACTGAACAGAAGATGCTATACTCTGTCCTAACATGCTTCTTTCTCCATACCTTTCAGTTCAGTTCAGTTCAGTCGCTCAGTCATGTCCAACTCTTTGTGACCCCATGAATTTCAGCACACGAGGCCTCCCTGTCCATCCCCAACTCCCAGAGTTCACTCAGACTCACGTCCATCGAGTCAGTGATGCCATCCAGCCATCTCATCCTCTGTCGTCCCCTTCTCCTCCTGCCCCCAATCCCTCCCAGCATCAGAGTCTTTTCCAATGAGTCAACTCTTTGCATGAGGTGGCCAAAGTACCGGAGTTTCAGCTTTAGCATCATTCCTTCCAAAGAAATCCCAGGGCTGATCTCCTTCAGAATGGACTGGTTGGATCTCCTTGCAGTCCAAGGGACTCTCAAGAGTCTTCTCCAACACCACAGTTCAAAAATATCAATTCTTCGGCACTCAGCCTTCTTCACAGTCCAACTCTCACATCCATACATGACCACAGGAAAAACCATAGCATTGACTAGATGGATCTTTGTTGGTAAAGTAATGTCTCTGCTTTTGAATATGTTATCTAGGTTGGTCATAACTTTCCTTCCAAGAAGGAAGCATCTTTTAATTTCATGGCTGCAGTCACCATCTGCAGTGATTTTGGAGCCCAAAAACATAAAGTCTAACACTGTTTCCACTGTTTTCTCATCTATTTCCCATGAAGTGATGGGACTGGATGCCATGATCTTCGTTTTCTGAATGTTGAGCTTTAAGCCAACTTTTTCACTCTCCACTTTCACTTTCATCAAGAGGCTTTTGAGTTCCTCTTCACTTTCTGTCATAAGGGTGGTATCATCTGCATATCTGAGGTTATTGATATTTCTCTTGGCAATCTTGATTCCAGCTTGTGCTTCTTCCAGTCCAGCGTTTCTCCATACCTTTACCCTCTAGCTATTAGGAGAGTGTGGTATACACAGGCATTTATATTTACTTGCTGATTAATAGTGGGGCTGGGTTTGTGCTGAACTACACCAGATTCCTACCCTAACAAATTACAAGATGGTAGACTGGGACTAGAGATATAGGATATTAAAAACTAAAGCAAAACAAAACTAAGGATGTAAGGAAAAACACATGCAAGTTATCCCAGAGGGCTTAACTCTTCTTTTGTGTGGGATTGGAGAAAGTACAAACTATGCAAAATATTTCACTGGATAGAACAGACTATCACTAAATTCATAAAACTATCTCTATGCCCTGTTTTTCAGGACTTGGAAATATTTTTAGTGTTTAGCTGTTAGCTGTTACCATGACATTACTAGTCAAGTGATTCTGTATTCAGAAAACAAGGTGTTATAATATATAGGAAAGTTCTCTATTGGTTACTTCAGGGGCGAGAATATTTAAAGTTATCACAGCATTCACTGATAAAGATTTTGCACCAACATATTTTGGAGAGTTTTTTTTGCAACACCCTGTATAATTGGAATGAAAAAGAGATTAGACCGAACAATTATAGTATGCATTATTGAATAGATTGAGTGTACTAGAAAAAAAAAAGTTAGAGAAGTATATATTAGAAAAAGGTTAAACATCTCATTAAATGGTTCAGTACTAACTATTTTACTATTTGATCAGCATAATAGATCAACGGAGTGAAGTAACTGCTCTTCCTTTAAATAAAATTGGCACATTTTATATCATGATTTTCTAGAAACATATGAGGAAGTGATAAATGAGTAGCATACGTGTCTGAGGAATGTCAAAAGTGGCAGAGGGATTAATAGTCATACCAAACATTGTCTTTATCCTAGCAACTGAGGTGGTTTCACAGGCATCATGAGATTTCTTAAGAACCAAAATATCACTATATTCCAGTTAATAAATATTAAATAATTTAAATAAATAAATTATTATAAATAAAAATTAAATTTTATTATAAATAAAATAAACAATAAATAAATATTATTTAGTATTTATATTATTATTATTATTTAGTGTTTATATTACTCACATTTTAAAAGCTATCAGAAGAATATGAAAAAAATGTTTTTGGATGGTGACACTTTTATGAGAGACTAGCAAAGCAGGTAGCTTTTGCTTACAAGGCCATTCACAAGTTTGCATCCATCTGTCTTTCTATCCTCATGTCTGTGTACTTTAATTGTCCTCTGTGCTTCAGTCATATGGGATTTCTTTTATTCATTCATATTCATAATTCTCTCTCTTAACTCTAGAAATTGACCATACTGTGTGGTAATTGCTTGTGTCCCTAACTTTCCTTCAAAAAGAGCAGCTTTCAAAAGGTTAAGAATCATTAGGAGTCTTGTTAGCTCACCTTTGTATTTCCAACCAGCACAGGAAGATTTGGCATTTAGCAGGTCAATAGATTAATAAATGAATAAACACTCAAGTTTTAAAATTATGGCATTACTGGTTAATCTTCTCCCAAAGTATGCAGCTTACAAACTATAGTGTGTGTGTGTATGTATTAGTGGCTCGGTCATGTCTGACTCTTGGCGACACTATGGACTGTAGCCCTCCAGATTCGTCCATCCATGGGATTTTCCAGACAAGAATACTGGAGTGGGTTGCCATTTCCTTCTCCAGGGGATCTTCCCATACCAAGGATCTTGATTTAAATAGGTATCAATGAGGAAACAAACAAAAGAAATTAAGATTTTTTTCTTTTTTTTTTTAGTAGGA
The DNA here is from genome assembly GCF_019923935.1 of Bubalus bubalis. Lineage (NCBI taxonomy): Eukaryota > Metazoa > Chordata > Mammalia > Artiodactyla > Bovidae > Bubalus > Bubalus bubalis. The sequence continues at coordinate 73,361,543 of NC_059162.1, read as the reverse complement.
GTACTGATATGGAAGGGAATTGATTCCACCTACTTCAAAGCAACTTAAAATATGTACTCCTCCTCCCCTGACTCTGGCCAGATTGGAGGAGAGGTAACATTGGATCTGCAACCTATTGTGATGTTAACACAAGACACTGAAACTTTTTATGACAGGGTAATATATTTTTTTCTCTCTGGCTTCACAGGATTAAAACATTATAAGTTAAAGCATTTCCTGAGGACTCACAACTTTGGATTAAAACATTGCTTAAATACTAGTGTGGGATAAGAAAATGCATAGTGACAGTCCATTTTAAGAGGAAATGCATTACTACATTGTGGCAAATGTAAACAAGAAATGCTGCATGTGTGGATATCGACATACATGGATGAGCTTGTCATAGACAGAATCCCATTGTATCAGGGTCACTTTATGGATTTGGAGATTCTGAATCAAATAATTGCTGCTTCACAGTAAAGTTAAGGAAGTTATAGATACAGTGAGGGGGACTGAAGTAATATAGGAGGAAAAGGAGGGCAATTAATGTAAGAATCCCTACCATGGACCAAGTGCTTTACATATATCTTATCGATATCTGTTGACTATTGGTTCCAGGACTCCCCACAGATACCAAAAGCCACAGATGCTCAAGTCCCTTATAAAAAATACTATAGTACTTGTATATGGGGTTTCCCTGGTAGCTCAGTGGTAAAGAATATGCCTGTTTGATCCTTGGGTCGGGAAGATCACCTGGAGAAAGAAATGGCAACCCACTCCAGTATTCTTGCCTGGGAAATCCCATGGATAGAGGAGCCTGGCGGGCTACAGTCCATGGGGTCACAAAGAGTCGGACATGACTTAACAACTAAATAAGTACTTGGATATAATCTACATACAACTTCCTGCATACTTTAAATCATCTCTGAATTACTTGCAATGCTTAACACAATGTAAATATTATGTAGATGCCGGTAGCATGACAAATTCAAGTTTTGCTCTTTCTGGAATTTAAAAAAAAAACACAAATTTTCAATTCATAGTTGGTTGAATCCATGGATATAAAGCCGATAGATATGGATGGATGATAGTACTTCCTCCTCCATATAAGCAAGGTATAGTGAAGTGAAGTCGCTCAGTCGTGCCCGACTCTTTGCAACCCCATGGACAGTAGCCTGCACCAAGCTCCCCTGTCCATGGGATTTTCTAGGCAAGAGTACTGGAGTGGGTTGCCATTTCCTTCTCCAGGGAATCTTCCCAACCCAGGGATCGAATCCAGGTCTCCCACATTGTAGACAGACGCTTTACCGTCTGAGCCACCAGGGTAGTCTAAGCAAGGTATAACTAACTTCATTTTACAGAGCTAAACTGAAGATCGGAGAGCTTATATAATTTGCCTAGAATTACACTATTTGCACGTGGAGAAGCCAAGTTTTCCTTTATGTCCACTGAGGTAGATTGTAGCACACTGAAACTGCCTTCTACCAGGTCATGAGAGTCAACTGTTATTTTTGAAAGACTTTTGCCAGCAGTTTGCTAAACATAGACATTGTTATTATATCAAAAGCAGATGTAATAACTACTGAAAAGATAATTTCAAAAGTAGTTTACTACAGTTTTACTATTAGCTATGATTTTAAGGTTTTTACATTATGTCTCTATTATAAAAATATTACATCATGGTGTCATTCTGTAGATATTTTTCCAACTCTGTATTCAGTAACATCCCTACCTTAACATCTGCCATAATGAGACCAATGACACCATGGCACCAATGACACAATGAGATTCGTCAAGTGATCCAAATTAGGGGTTGAGCTATTTTTTTGTTGTTGTTGATTATCTAGACTTAAGAAAAATGATGGATAAATGGTAAAGGATATTAAACATTAAAATTTATATTAAAAAAATTAAAAAATAAAATATATGTCATGTCTGTAGCCATTAAATTGTAAATAGTGCCCAAAAAGTTAACAGAATTTTCTTTCAGGATTCCAAAATTATTACCTATTTCAACAAAAGAGTTACTTTTACTGTATTATAATAAATAAAAATACCAACCTATTTTTATGTCAGAATAATACTTAGAATATTATAATAATACAGCTCCATTTGTTAAATCATGATTGAATTGCAGCCATAGGCTGGCTACATATACAAGACTTTGGCAAAAAAACTGAAAGCATTCTATGAGAAGAAATTGATTATATGGAGTTTACAATAAAATGCATTCTATAATTTATTACTATTTGTAAATTTTGTGATAAAAATTCATTTCAGCTACCAACATAGCACCAAATATATAAATAATGAAGCCACAAAAGTATTATGTAACAAAGCCTGAATAGAAACATGGGGAAGTTTTTGCAAGGTAACAAATGGAATCTATTGTATAAGTATGTAAAATAAATACATAAAGACAGGAAGGTTTATGTGGAACTAAAAGGAGTTTTGTGAGTAGGGGAGATCATATACAACTTGTAAACAGTACAAGGAGGTAAATATGAGAAACAGAAATACATAACAAAAGTCTGTTATTCCCTAGAAGAATATCTGTAATGTTTCTTAATACCAAACATGAAATACTTTAGAAAGGAAAGGTAGGAGGTGATGTCACAGAATACAGTATTATAAAGAAGGTTCCTTTGCTACCACCACAGTAAACAAGTTTGTTTTTAAATTTCTGCCCCTAGAATTATAAAATGCAATGTAATATTTCCCTTTCTCCAATAGCAGATTATTGTATCGCCTTATTTTTTCATTAATTTTCACTTCCTCTAAATTTTAGCACACATACTGGTGAGTTTAGTACAAAATGTCATCTTTTCAAAGTCAGTAGAAATTCCTCGGGAAAAGCAAAGTTTTTCCAAATCAAAACAAAGATAAAAACAAATAAAATATCTTTTTGGTAGTTCATTTTGTGACTAAGAATATCTTTAAAAGTATGCCTGTCTTTTCCCAGGAATGTATGAGAAAATCTTCCTGTAAATTTCAAGCACAACCAAGTTGCTTCCCAAATTGGCCATTTGCACTCCAGGGCTAGAGCTGAAAGTGTACAGAATTGCCTGAGTAATTCGATTGCAGGCAGAATCGATGCGAGTGTGAATGCTGGCCTGGTCAAAGGTTGGCCCTTAGGCTGCAACTTAAATCAATTTGGGGTAAGCTAAGTTTGATTACATTTTCAGTGATGAAGCTTTCAAAAGCAATTTTGAGCTTGCCTATTCAGAGGCTGTTTGGTTCTATGTTGAACCTATATTTCTGATTAGAGAAGCATCTATCTATCTATCTGCTCTGGAGATGATTAAGTTCCAAAGTTGAGAAACAATGAGAGAAAAAGAGGAAAAAAAGAGGGAATGATTCAGAGACAAACCAAAAACAGTATATGAAAGCCTATCTCTAACAATATATGAATCAGTAGTGGTTTATTTTATTTGTTTAAAAATTTATATAAGACTAAGAGGGAGAAAGACTCAGGGAGCTGGCTAACAGGAAAAAAATTATATATGGAAGATTATTATGATAATGATACGTGACAGTCTAAGAATATTTTGCCTTATGAGACTTTTTCTTTCAGGTGCTGCTGGCAGGAGGGATGTTGGGAAAATACAGATGGTTTGAAGTATGTAGCTAAATGGGTGTAAGAAAGAATGTCAAATATGGACTCCAACAGTCAATGTGCTAGCTTGAGAGACACGAACCCTTTCAATTTATCATTTTCCAGCAGAGTCACGCTGCAGAGTTGTTGTGCAACCATAGCTTATGCAACTCTTCCTAAAAACATGTTTACTCAATTAAATAGTTTGATTATAGATCTTATCAACATTTGGGTAAGCATGCTATTAGACCATAAACTATAGTGCTCCAAGAAGTTATGATTTCTTTTTTTTTAGAAAATATAAATTTCCCCACAGGAATGGCCACTCACTCTTAAAACATAGGCTATTATCCTGCCAGTTTTAGGAAAATATGTTGCTACATCTTGTTTTATGAAGTATTTTAGAAAACTTGTAATTTCTCCTAAGTAGACTGAGTGGTGATTCTAATGGTTCTTTGACAAGAATTATGATCTGCCTCACTAATTATGCTGTTCCATATATGCACTAACTGGATTGATTTTTTTAAAAAAATTATACCTATTGAAAATATCTGGCCATGCCAGAGATGAAATAACATTTGCATACCAGGCAGTCTTGCTTGATTTATTCAAATCTTACTTAAATATATACTGGGCAGATACCTAATTTGTGTCTTGGGAGAGAAATCCCAACTGAATAATATTTATAAGGAAGGAAATCTAGCCTATGCTGAATAGACACATTCAATGAGGACATGTGATTTCCAGTCCCTTCTTTAGCAGTTTTATGGCTACTAAAACAGAATTTACAGTTCTTTAGAGAAAGGGTGGCCCATTGAAATATCATTGCTTGCACAATTAATTCTTTCTCTTCTTTCCTTTATCTGGAGCATCAAAAACAGAAGAAAAAAAAAAAGCTAATTTCACTTTCCTTTTCTTTTTGGTGACTCTATTAATTATGCTTCACATTGCCTGAGGAGAAATGGTAAATTTAATACTAATAGCACTAGGCACCTCATAATTACCATTTTCTTCACACCTATCCCTGGATCTTATATTTGGGGCCCCATTTACATTTTTCAGATAGAGAAATCACAGGGCAGAAGTGGAGGTGGGAGAGCAGCTCAGACAGGTACCACCTCATGTGCTCAAACCATTAGATCAGCCTTCAAATCTAGTCACAGCTTCAGGGAAAACAAGGCATGCTGGGAAAATATTCTCTAAAACACTTCTTAGAAATAATAGGAGGGGAAATCTCTCACAAGACCTCTGTCAGAGAAAAGACTAGCAAAGGCTTTACTGAAGGTGGGGCTGCTAATATATTTTCTTTAGGCTGGAAATATTGGCGTGTTCTCATTTTTACAAAGTCTTAATAGCGACAACTCCCATATATACAGAGGGTCACATTTTGACCTAAGTTGTTATAGGGTTAGAGCTTTGTGAAATAAAATAGCAAGCAAGGAGGTCTAGTCTCATGCTTTTTCACAGGTTATTGGCCAACAGAATTGAAACTGGGAACATAAAGGAAATTTCCCTGGAGAGTGAAATTCTTTGTACAGATGACAAAATAATTAGACCAGCAGTGCCATTAGCTAAACTTTATGGAAACTCACCAAAGAGAAAAACACATTAAAGTACAATTTTTTTCTGTCAATAAAAAATAATTTCAAATTCAATGACAAAAAATTGTAGAGAAGGGGAAAATATTGTGTTTCTACTTCAAGAAGTAAGCACAACTGTTTTTAACAACAATCCATAAATACTTCTTTTTAAAAACATATAGATTTCTTAGAATCTTAAAGCATTACAGATGAAAGAGAATTTAGAGATTAGATATTCTATTTCCCCATCTTTAAATAATGAAGCTGAGGCCAGAGTATTAAGTGTTTTGCCTAAGAACCCGTCCAAGTAAGCGCCAGACCCTAAATTCTCTGCCTCTTAGGCTAGAGCTCCTAATAAAAATTTGTGGTTTAATTGAAACACTTTTTGATATTTTCAGTATCTAATTTCCACAAGCCTGCTACATTTCAAGGCTGATCACCGACAACAGCAAACACCAAAGCTCCCTTTTCACTTTGGTGTTTACTGACCCTTTGCCAGCTATAGGAAGTATATGCTGTTTCAGTAGCTTGAGGAGGCAGCTGTCAAACTGCCTCTTAACTTGAGAGGAACATATCAGTAGAGTAATTAATTTTGTACAACCCTCTCTATAAACCTGATCATTTTTTTTATATATCATTACAAGTGAACACTTATATGCATGGCTGATTTAATTAATAATTCTAATAAAAAGATGATATCATAGCAATATACATAAGCACATTAATAAATTAATCTAAAAAACTAGTGAAGTTCTTGGATATCCAGTGAGATCAAGCTACAGAATTATTGAGGTTATATAGATCCAAACTTCTATAGGTTTACTTTTCAATGTTTGGATTATATATAACCGAGAGGAAAGAAAAGCAAATTAGCATTTAATGACCACTGGCTCTGGATTAGGTGCTGTATGCACCATTTTACATATCTTATCTCAATAAATCATCCCAACAACCCTATAAGAATGAGTCATTTTCCCTATTTTATAGGTGAGACAACTGAGGTTTAAAGACTGAGTTTGAGAGAACTGTCCAGCATCCTGCATGGAGGATTCTGGTTTCAACTCATATCTGTTTGATTCCAAAGTTTTTGGTGGATGGCCTAGAGATTGGAAAGAACATGGGCACAAGAGTAGAAAAAAGTAAGTTCTAGATCTCCTGTGACAACATACAATTTTGGGTTCTCAGTCACCTTCTTTGGGACCCAGTCCACTCACATACAAAGTAAAAGGACTAAGTAGACTGAAAGTTTTCAAACCTAATTTTCTTAAATTCTATACCTTTTTGACAGGCCTCTGGGTCACTGTGCAGTGTGATATGAAAGAAAAAAATAAGATTTTGGAAAAATTTTTCAGATTTATCTCCAAATCAACTAAATGAATTTCAATTTTGTCTTTGTTATATACTACACTCCAGCATTCTTGCCTGAAGAATCCCCATGGACAGAGGAGCCTGGCAGGCTGCAGTTGAAGGGGTCACAAAGAGTCAAACATGACTGAGCAATTAAGCACACACATATATTAATCATTTGCATAAGGTTTTAGTTTGGGAAAGGAAAGAATCCATTGCTTTAAAAAGTTTGAAAAAGTTGACTAGCTAATAACCTCAGCTCTGTTAGCATCTGTATTTGGTTCTCATTAGCAGCGGTTTGCCCCACTCCAGTACTCTTGTCTGGAAAATCCCATGGACAGAGGAGCCTGGTAGGCTGCAGTCCATGAGGTAGCTAAGAGTTGGACATGACTGAGCGACTTCACTTTGACTTTTTACTTTCATGCATTGGAGAAGGAAATGGCAACCCACTCCAGTATTCTTGCCTGGAGAATCCCAGGGACCGGGGAGCCTGGTGGGCTGCTGTCTATGGGGTTGCACAGAGTTGGACATGGCTGAAGTGACTTAGCAGCAGCAGCAGCAGTTTGGGGTTTCCCTGGTAGCTCAGCTGGTAAAGAATCCATCTGTAATGCAGGAGACCCTGGTTTGATTCCTGTGTTTGGAAGATCCCCTGGAGAAGGGATAGGCTACCTACTCCAGTATTCTTAGGCTTCCCTCGTGGCTCAAATTGTAAAGCATCTGCCTGCAAGTGGGAGACCTGGGGTCTGCAGGGAGCCAGCACGGGAGTTCCCACCCATGACAAAGGTCATGAGGAGAGGATCTGACATGCAAAGGTGAATCAGAACTTGAGAGGCCCCCTGGACCTGCCTGAGCATCTACCCCCAAACCAAAATCTGTCGATTTTATTATTTTACGACTTTCACCAACTCTTCTGACATTAATGGGGGGCTATCCCCGACCACCTTTCTCTGAAGAAAATCAACTTAGAGCTCTAGTTAATAAGTCTCCTGGGCATAATAGGAGTGCTTCAATTCAAACCCCTCTGATGACTTTCTAGCTTGCCTGACAGGTTTGTTCGGACTCCTGCAGCTACGCATGTGATTGTTCACAGCCTCCCAACCACAAGAGGCACGAGAGGCATGGGAAGCTTAAGATATTCTAACAATGCAGAGCTTCTCAGAGAGTTAAAATTGTTAGAATAGAACTAGTAGAGGATTTCTTTGTTGAGTTAATGCATGCTGCCAAGTTTCCATATCCCGTACCTACTGTGTCCCTGGGACTGTATTGATTAATATAGTTAGTATATAGAAATGTAAGTAGTAGCTTTAATGTTTGTAACCTTGGACCCTTGAGTTAATTCTTTTCTTGTTATAACCCCCACACTTTTGCCCTATAGGAATGCAACTTTATCTAATGCTTTCAGAGGGTGCCACCTGACTTTAGAATAATCACCTTTAGAGAAAATAAGTTTTCTGATTGACTAATTATTATTCAGAAGAAAGGGTCATAAAATGTTAACAGGCCTCCTGGCCAGAAGATGATGTAAAGCCTTTGCTTATGATAAGTTTGCAGAAAGAAAGCCTGGCTTCGGTATAGAGTCAAGGACTGCTGACCTTGCATGACTCTACACCCCCTATTATCCTCTATGCACAACTTAAGGTATAAAAGCTACTTTAGAAAATAAAGTTGTGGGCCATGCTCATCAGGCTTGGTCTCCCCATGTCGTTCTTGCTTCCTTTTCTCTCCTTTTCTTCTCTGTTCTTCCTTTAGGATGAATGATTGGAGCGTGGGGGCTCTCTGAGACCACTTACTTGCCTGGGCTTCTAAGACCCACTAGAGAAGGTGCCCAGGGTGGGGCACCTTCGGCGATTCGAGAGAGCGCCTGCGGTCTCCGTGGTCAGAGCAAGTTCGGTGTCACGAACTTTATTAGTTTCCCATGTAAACCAGTCAGGTCAAGCCTCTGATCTCTCTGCTGTGCTATCCTTTTCGCCAACGCTGTCCTCCTGAGGGAATCCCTGGATCCAACAGGGGCTGGACCCCAGCAGGGTTCGATCCCTGGGTAGCGAAGATCCCCTGGAGAAGGGCATGGCAGCCCACTCCAATATTCTTACCTGGAGAATCCCCATGGATAGAGGAGCCTGGCAGGCTACAGTCTATGGGGTCAAAAAGAGTTAGACATGACTGAGTGACTAAGCACGGCACAGCACAAGCAATTTGATGAACTGGATCGCCACAGTTTTCAATGGTTGTTCTACTTCAGCTAGTTAATATACATTTGACTTTGCCCAAACTGTCCATAATACACTGATGCATGCCCAAAGGTCTTTGATATTTAGTCCTCTCCAAAATCATTTGGCATTCTCAAATATGCTCAAGGATATTTTGAACAGGGCCAAATGTCAAGGAAATTTTACTGTGGATCAACGGTTTTGTGGATGTTCTGTACAGAATCAAATGGCCTATAAGCCTTCACAGTGTTGGATATCATCATGCAAGTATGGTGTCCATTTTGTGTGTAAGCTTCTTGAGAATAAAAACAGGATACACGTATAAGTTAAGAAAGCCTTCCTCAGTGATCAGTGCAAAGAAATGAGAGGAAGACAATTGAATGGGAAAGGCTAGAGATCTCTTCAAGAAAATGAGAGATACCAAGGGTACATATCATTCAAAGATAGGCACAATAAAAAACAGAAATGGTATGGACCTATCAGAAGCAGAAGACATTAAGAAGAGGTGGCAAGGATACACAGAAGAACTATGCAAAAAGATCTTCACAACCCAGAAAGTCACGATGGTGTGATCACTCACCTAGAGTCAGACATCCTGGAATGTGATGTCAAGTGGGCCTCATGAAACATCACTATGAACAAAGCTAGTGGAGGTGATGGAATTCCAGTTGAGCTATTTCAAATCCTAAAAGATGATACTGTGAAAGTGGTGAATTCAATATGCCAGCAAATTTGGAAAATTCACCAGTGGCCACAAAATTGGAAAAGGTTAGTTTTCATTCTAATCCCAGAGAAAAGCAATGCCAAATAATGCTCAAACTACCGCATAATCGCACTCATCTCACATGCTAGCAAAGTAATGCTCAAAATTCTCCAAACCAGGCTTCAGCACTATGTGAACCAGGAACTTCCAGATGTTCAAGCTGGTTTTAGAAAAGGCAGAAGAACCAGAGATCAAATTGCCAATGTCTGTTGGATCATCAAAAAAGAAAAAGAGTTCCAGAAAAACCTCTATGTCTGCTTTATTGACTATGCCAAAGCCTTTGACTGTATGGATCACAACAAACTGGAAAATTCTGAAAGAGTTGGGAATAACCAGACCACCTGACCTGACTACTGAGAAATCTGTATGCAGGTCAAGAAGCAAGAGTTAGAACTGGACATGGAACAACAGACTGGTTCCAAATTGGGAAAGGTGTACATCAAGGCTGTATATTGTCACGCTGCTTATTTAACTTATATGCAGGGTACATCATGTGAAATGCCAGGCTGGATGAAGTACAAGCTGGAATCAAGACTGCTGGGAGAAATATCAATAACCTCAGATATGCAGATGACACCACCCTTATGGCATAAAGTGAAAAAGAACTAAAGAGCCTCTTGATGAAAGAGGAGAGTGAAAAAGTTGGCTTAAAACTCAACATTCAGAATACGAAGATCATGGCATCCGGTCCCATCACTTCATGGCAAAGAGATGGGGAAACAGTGGAAACAGTGTCAGACTTTATTTTTTGGGGGCTCCAAAATCAGTGCAGATGGTGACTGCAGCCATGAAATTAAAAGATGCTTGCTCCTTGGAAAAAGCTATGACCAACCTAGACAGCATATTAAAAAGCAGAGATATTACTTTGCCAACAAAGGTCCATCTAGTCAAAGCTATGGTTTTTCCAGTAGTCGTGTATGGATGTGAGAGTTGGACTATAAAGAACGCTGAGTGCTGAAGATTGATGCTTTTGAACTGTGGTGTTGGAGAAAAATCTTGAGAGTCCCTTGGACTGCAAGGAGATCCAATATGTCAATCCTAAAGGAAATCAGTCCTGAATATATTTTGGAAGGACTGATGCTAAAGGTGAAATTCCAATACTTTGGCCACCTGATGCATAGAACTGACTCATTTCAAAAGACCGTAATGCTGGGAAAGTTTGAAGGCGGGAGGAGAAGGGGATGACGGAGGATGAGATGGTTGAATGGCATCACCAACTCGATGGACATACATTTGAGTAAGCTCTGGGAGTTGGTGATGGGCAGGGAAGCCTGGCGTGCTGCAGTCCATGGGTTCGCAAAGAATCAGACACAACTGAGTGACTGAATTGAACTGAAAGGTATAAGGTCAGGGAGCATAAATTCCTCTGACTTCACTCATACTGTTTAGTTGGATTTGTATATATCCATTACTTGTATGATGATTATGACTGTGCATGTATATTTCACTTTGGTTGAGTGTCATCTAACAGGCCAATTTAGCTATATCAAAATCTACCTATATCCTCAAGCCTAATTTTTGTCAAATACTTATTACTAGAGCATTCAGGAAAGGGTTTCCATTAACATCATAAAGCTGTGAGGATAAAGCAAGTTGACTCACATAGCATGCTATCTTTAATAACCACCAAGTCTAAATTTATTACTGCCTCTTTCAACCAAAATGAAAACCCTATTTCTTTTAAGTTGCAGGAGGGGAGATCAATTTCAATATAAAATATGAATCATTCAGATTTGTGGTTTTACCTTTCACATGGAACCAAGGTTCATTATAACAGGCAAAAGTAACAGCTCATACAGTTGCTTAGTGGCATGTAGGGACATTTGAAGCAAGCAGAGAGCTTAAATATTACTTACAAGGGCACAGCTGGTTCCATATTCAACAAATCAGTCAAAAAATAAAGTTTGCCTGCATCAGTCAGATCTAAACAGGGAAAAACTTTTATGTACACACATTCTTACTTTCTCCAATAGTCTTTCCCATTTTCCCTTTGGATAACAGTTACTGACTTTTCTTTTTTTATAATTTCAAAGAGGAGGTATCATCAAATTAAACAGACTTGGAAGAAATAGTCTCTAAAATGAGATATTTTTCAGAAAGTTAAATAGCACTTGATTATAAAAGCATTTAAAATTGGACTTTGTTATTGTCTCCAGTGTTGCTAAGAGAGGGAAAGACAGTTTTGGTGAGTCCTTTGAATATCTTATGTGTAATATTTCAGAGGCAATAACTTTGTTAGCTGAATAAATGCATGTCCATGTATATGTGTGCACCTGCGCCCCGCCCCCCAGCACACACATACAAGAAAGGAAGGAGAGAGGTCCCTACAGCATCATTAGGACCTATATTCTAGCAAAATATTTGATACCACACTTTAAGAAACATAGTAAAAAGTGATTTGGCAGTTATATGTTGATACAAAATATATTGTTATCTGAGACTGTAAGAGAAGATTTTGTTAATATTAAAGCTTGAGTTGTTCCAAACATTTTCACATATTAGGTCTCATGTGAAGATTATTAAACCAAAGCTATGTAAATGTTGGACTATAAAGAAAGCTGAGCACCAAAGAATTGATGCTTTTGAACTGTGGTATTGGAGAAGACTCTTGAGAGTCCCTTGGACTGCAAGGAGATCCAACAAGTCCATCCTAAAGGAAATCAATCCTGAATATTCACTTGAAGGACTGATGCTGAAGCTGAAACTCCAATACTTTGGCCACCTGATGCGAAGAGTTGACTCATTGGAAAAGACCCTGATGCTGGCAAAGATTGAGGGCAGGAGGAGAAGGGGATGACAGAGGATGAGATAGTTGGATGGCATCGCCGACTCAATGGACATGGGTTTGGGTGGACTCTGGGAGTTGGTGATGAATAGAGAGGCCTGGCGTGCTGTGGTTCATGGGGTCGCAAAGAGTCAGACACAACTGAGTTACTTCAACTGATGTAAATATTAAGCACATTGTTTATATAGATTTCTTCCTTCTTACTATCTTTCCTTATTTCCCTTTAGATTGTAAGTCTCTTAATACATGTTCTATAATCAAAGCAGGAAACAAAGTATATATGTGTTCTACTTATGAAAATGACTTTTATTGGTTATGAGATTACTAATCCAATGATGATGTACATTTGATAAATTAGACCCATAGATGGCAGGATGGGACCATCTTGTTCATATTCTTTAAGGAGCAGACCTAGAGGAATCATCTCCTTTAGTTGCTCATGTTCAGGGAGCAAAACACACACACACACACACACAGTTAAAAATAATAATAAACTCTCCATAATTCTGAATCCCCAAGTTTTTACTTAATAAGGAATTTTGCTATGAATAGTTGACATGCTGTCATCCATCATTAAGTTTGTTAAAGCACTGTTCCCTGAGGCTGATCTACAGTGATCTGCAGAATATTCTTTTTTGCTCTCACACTCTTTCTGTCTTTTTCTCTACCTCTCTCACAAAGACTTTTTAGAATGCAGACACATTTCAGAAATATCTGGACAGGTAATCTAGAGAATGAGGGATTCATTGTATACTAGCTCTCCTATAGTTTTTTCACTATAAATTTTACTTTCCTCTTACTTGAGGAAGTATTTACTCTCTACCTGAAGTAATTCTATTGATGAAATTACTAAAATCTCAGCTTAAAATTACCACTTCTCTTACAATTACAGTCTAAAGCCTATAGGCCATGGTAAGCTAAAGAATTTAAATTGACTTCATATTAAATCAAAGCTGTTTATTGCTTCTTGGGGACCAAAGAAAGATGTGAGAAAAGAGGCCAAGAAACTAGAATGAGGGAAGCTTGAAAAAGAGCAAGAAGCCTGTTGAGTATCATTCACCAAAGACTGGGGTGCTGCATCTTTGTGTGTTGGGGAGTTGTTGATATACACCAGACTGCTGGGCCTATTGATCAGAAAAGAAGCTCACAACAGGCCAGCTGCTGAGGCATCAAGGCAGAGGGATCATCAGCTACACTAGGCAGAGAATATCTGAAAATCTGTGTTCTTCCTTTCAGAGCCTAGCCTATAGAAAGAGTAGTTTATTGCACATGTTTTTGCTCATCTTTTCACTCTACATGGCCTTTATGTGAAATTTTATTTACTCTCATACTGGAAACTACCACATCCATGCTGGTACTTCCGAATCATATCTCCATTCTGGACTTAAGTACAGCTACCCACTGGACATTGCCTCCAACTGACTATGTCTAAAATTAAACACATTTCTCTCTTTCAATATTCACCTTCTCCCCCAGTAAAAAAGGGTTAATCCTTTTCTTACATTCTAGCCTGGTTAATGATATCCAAAGTAAACTTAAGTAGTTATCTAGATTTTCACAATTCCATTCCTATTGCCTTCAGATTTGGTCATTAGCTCCTCTGTCCTAATTATCTCTGTCATCCCTATAACTCTTTTTGTGCAATTATCTTCTTGTAAGTCTAATACTTGGGTTAAGCCCTCCACATTGCCTAAGAAAGTATTTCAGAAATTAAATCTGTTTATATCCATCCTTTATTACAAGGATTCAATGGCTCTCCAAAACTAGAAGGATAAAGTTCAAACTCACCTTCAGGCCCTTTCTGTCCTAAGTCTACCACCTTGTCCAGCCTCATCTCTCAACACTCTCTTCTTCCTTTTTCTCTAACCATATTAAACTACTATGAGGTCTTCAAATGTATCAGATTGTTTCATTCTGCTATGCCTCTACATGAGCTGTTCCATACAGGAGTATTTTTCTCCTTCCCATTCCCACACCCAGGCTCAACCCAATCACATCCTTGTCTCAAGGGTTTTCTCTATAAATTGCCCTGAATCATTAAGACTGAGTGTCTCATTCTTTCATTTGTGACACTGTACATTGTGCTCATGATTATTGTTGAATGAACTCTACAAAGTTCTGCCTCTGAAAATATGACAACGGTGAATAAAATAATATTTTGAAGTTGTAACTTAGTTATAATTCATACAGCAATATTACCTACTTTAGATGACAGTCCTTTCATGGTCCTCAAAATAGATTAAGAGCCTCTTCTCTGCCCTTGTACTCTACTGTTGACTGTACTGTACTAGAGTTATCTGCTTCTGTACCTCTCCTCTTATTCATCTGAGGACTCTTTGAGGATGAAGTTCCCATTCTATGAATACTTTTCTTTCCAACATCTAGCTCAGTGCTTCATATATTGTGGGCAGTCTATATATTTGATGGATAACTATTGCTACCGATAAAATGTTGGAGCCTCATAATAGAACAACTGCTTTACTTCTGTCTTTATGCTTTAAATCTAGATGTCTGAACTTCTATGCTGCAAACATCATATTTAATCTGGAATTAGTCCTACAAAGTATGGTTCATATACAGAGCAAGGGATGAAGTTAAGTTATAGCCAGAGTTGGGACATTATATCAAATTTACATGCCTTCTCCCTTGATTGCCAATGACAACTTACTACCTAACCCCTCAGTAAAGTACTGGTCAATCAGTCATCAAATAAGCTTAGCCATCTATATAGATAGTTTTTGAAAGCAATTAAACTGAGTGTTCTTGGGGGCTGTCACATAATAACAATGGGTAACATATATTACATGCATCATCCCACTTAATTTTTATCCTGAAGGGGGAGCTATCCAGGAGTCATGTATGGATGTGAGAGTTGGACCATAAAGAAGGCTGAGTGCCAAAGAATTGATGCTTTTGAACTGTGGTGCTGGAGAAGATTCTTGAGAGTCCTTGGACAACAAGGAAATCAAACCAGTCAATCCTAAAGGAAATCAACCCTGAATACTCATTGGAAGGACTGATGCTGAAGCTGAAGTTCCAGTACTTTGGCCACCTGATGCAAAGAGCTGACTCATTGGAAAAGACCCTGATGCTGGGAAAGACTGAAGGCAGAAGGAGAAGAGGGAAACAGAGGATGAGATGATTGGATGGCATCACTGATTCAATGGACATGAACTTGGGCCAACTCTGGGAGATGGTGAGGAACAGAGGGGCCTGGCATGCTGCAGTCCATGGAGTCATAAAGAGTGGACATGACGGTGACTGAACAACAACAATGAAGTGGGAGCTATTATTGCCCTTACTTTACAAATGAATTAACTGAAGCTTTGGCATGTACTCAAGATCATATAACTATATGTGATGAAACTGTGGTTCAAATTATGACCTGCTTGACTCCCATTATATGTGAAACATAGACACACAAACATTTATACATAAAAAAGTGCTACATTCCTTTTTGGTGGTCTCAGTTATGGCAAGACTCTAAACTACAACTTCTTGACTTTTTCCTTCTTGATGATCTGGAAAATGTAGGTTATTACACATAAGAAGTAGATTTTAATAGAATCGGGATTTATTCTAAATAGTTTTGGATAGGGACCTGATTCTCAGTGACTGAAACTCAATGTAGTGTTTGCTATGCATAAGCACTATGAAGGGAAACTCACATTTTTGATTAACTCTCTGAGCATATTAATATGCATGGATACAAATCATAATAATATGAATTTCTCTGTTCATGGCTTGTTTCATATATCATTATTTACACAAATAGCAGACTCTTTGAAGTCTAATTCCTTTCTCCTGGATTGGAAGATGAGCACTTTGGTTTTATACACTCCCTTGACTATAAGAAGGGCTGATATTCAATAACAGATTAAAAAAAAAAATAGCAGGTCATGGGCCAACATTAGATCAGCTTAGGACCAACCACTTATTTTGGATCAGTTTAGAGGCTGAAGGCTCTCCCATCTACAGACCTTGTGAAGATATGAAAGGAATTCTTATCAAGGGGAAACCAGCTTCACATGAACTTTAAAAAAGCTGTCTTTCTCTACATAGTTTGAAGATTCATAGTGCCTGTGTTGGAGAATGGTACCATTCCAAAGAGTTTTAAAATCCCGTAAAAATATGTGTTCGAATGTCTCTGAGTCTCACTTTTTAAAATATTTTAGCCAAACATTAACCTCATTCATCTTTCATAAACTTAAAATTTTATATCTGGTGTATGTTGCCCATTTCTAACCATTTATTAAAAATAGTTTTTATACATTCAACAATAGCACCCTAAATTACTAAAATTTATATTAAAAAAAAAGCTAAGAAAGGCAAACATGTTACATGTAGAGGTTTATCTTTCAATAATATGTTGCAAATGATACAATTTATCTCCATACTGGTTTTATGTTTATCACAGTGAGAAACAGTGAAACATAGAAGTTAAAACCTGGGACTCTGAAACTAGACTGTTGATCAGGTTTCTGCTTTGTCACTTATTAGCCATTTGACTTTGACCAAGCTTTTAATTTCCCTTCATTTTAGTTTCCTCATCTGTAAGAAGAGAATTTTAGAATTTACCTTTTTTGGTAGTGTGAGAATTAAAATAACAAATTCATACAAAGATATTGGAACAGATTCATTTAAAGATATTATCTGGTTTACAGTAAGTTCACAAATAAGTATTACCATCACTGTAATATTCCTTTATACAGCTGGAGATTAAAATATACTTTGCACAGCTAAATCTCAGTCTATTCATTCATTTATTAATTGTCTATTCAAACACTGTTTAATTCACTTATTCACTAAATAAGTTGTCTATGTGAATATCAGACATAGTTTAATAGTCTATGAAATATTAGACACCGTGCTTAGTGATATGGGAGAATTAATCATACATTGATTCTGTCTTCTCAACAAACATAATCTGGTAGAGAGATACAAACTATGCAAAAATAATTATTGTAAAAAATAGAAACTCAGTGCAATAAGAGTTTCAGATGAGGTCACACAAGAGTTTTGAATATACAGACATTTCTTCAAACTTCCAGGGTTAAGTTCAAAATTATAGACAAAATTTGCATATTATGTCTTTCTTAATGAATTTCAATCAAATTGTTCTAGTTATCCTTAGCACTTCTATACACAGAAAGTCAGAGACAAAGGAAGATCATCAGAGTCCATTCTAAAGATACCATGTTTAGAAGCCTTTTCAGCAGTGCCTTATATCCAGATGACTGTGCTAAGGTTGCCAGAGTAAAACAAATAAATGACATTTGTTTCTAATTTGTTACATTCATTAATGCTTCAGTTTTGAAAATCAGAGTGTGGTTTAGAAATTTAAGTAGCAAAAATTAATGTGTTATTAAGCCTTAAATTTTTCTTTACTCGGTTTAATTCATTTACTCTTTCAGGTTCTTGAATATTTAAACAATTTAAAATATTAATAACATTACAAAAGAAGTATCAATATTTACATTAACTTGGAATTCACACTGCCCTATAATATTTGCAATGTTATTATTCATAATTACACTAAGTAAATAATCTTCATGGAAGAAACTTAAGCAAGTATATTATACTTTGACTATTTTGTGGCAAGCAATGCGTTTCTTTCAGAGTAGGGGGTACTAAGAAATACTTTATAATATTGAACTGAAATAATACATGATGTGATTTTTTAAAAGTGTATATAGGACAAATCATCTTAAATTATTATTTTCTATTAACAACCAACTGATATATTTTATTTAACAACAGAGATTCTTAAATCTTGGTAATTCAGAGTTCATAAATCATGAAACTTATTTAATATTTTTAAGTAGTAGGAGTATTATATATCCCGTCCCTCATTTCTGCAAAATAGAAACAATCATGTCTGTGATGAACTCATAATATTTGCCTTTTACAGAGAGTGCTTACTATCAAAGGATGACAGAATAAATATACATATGTCAGGTTACCATAAAAACATAAACTATCAAAGATAAGAATGGTTTAGATAACTGTACAACTAAAAAGACAGCATATTCTCTGGAGTCTTCTTTGAACATTTTGAGTAACATTCCACTTCAAAATCAGGAATATTTTATGGTTATAACAACTCTTGAACAACAGCTTCTAAAAAGTACTAAAACTAATTGAAAACGTTAAAATATAATTATCTCCTTTCCCCTAATCCTTGTGTTTGGTCTTCTTTTTTTTTTCATTTCTGGTCCTTAGGAACTAAGATACATTAGAACTAAAGTACCTATTTAAGTAAAACCTTATGTTCTTTTTCAAAATACAGTTTTGAGTAAAAAATTACCTATATGGATAAAATATTTTGTCCATCATCATTTACTCACTATTATACCTTGGTCATGGTGAACTTCTCACTATTTCAAAATATCTAGAGAAAGTCAACCAAGAGTAAATTCAATCCAGATTAATTTATGCTTAAATATAATGAATTTTTGAAAACAAAACAAAACTAAATTCTACCAACCAGCCATCATCAGTCAGAAGACATCTTTAGTGGATCCTATTATTTATGTAACATTCTTCTTCTCTCAGATCTAAAATATTTTTCTAAGCACATATGTAATTCTATAGGGATTATCAAATTCCCCAACATCCAGATTATTTTGGGGCCAAATTTCCTCTGTGGAAGGAACATGACACATCAGGCTGAGCTCATAGACAGGAACCAAAAGGCCCTGGGAGCATTTTGGTAATTCTGTGTTACTTACGGCTGAGAGGCAGGCTCGCGTTGGTTGTGCCTAGCTTGTTGACAGCCACACAAGTATAGTTGCCGAAGTGCTCCTGTGTCACATTGGTAACAGTGAGAATGGATCTTGTGCTAAAATTTTGAATGATAATTCCTTGTTGGCCATTGAAGAGCCTAAAAGGCAAAATAAACTCTAGGTAAATATGTATTGTGAATACCATTTTCACTTTTATCTAGATGGGGTTGTCATGGCAACCCATAGACAGTTTTGACCATGCTGCTGTTAGCATATAACATGATAACAGTGTAATTATATTTTCCTTACAGTAGTAGATACCAGGGTAGGGAAACTGTATGACAGTGGCAGACTGTTCCTATGGGATTATCTGTGCTATATAACAAACCAGACTTAGATAACCACATGTCCTGTCCATACATTGATTTGTATTTTAGAAAATTAAACACATTACAGCAATGGCATCTCAACTGTTAAAGCCAAGGAAAAGTAAAAGGGATTAAATATAATGATTCCATTAAAAACACAAACTCCTGATTTCTAAAAAGTTGACCAGAATATGTCTGTGTACTAAGTTGCTTTAGTTGTGTCTGACTCTTTGCCATCCTATGGACTGTAGCCCACCAGGCTCCTCTGTCCATAGGATTCTCCAGACAAGAATACTGGAGTGGATTGCCATGCCCTCCGCCAGGGAATCTTCCTGACTGAGGAATCGAACCCAAGTCTCTCATGTTTCCTGCATCGGCAGGGGCGGGTTCTTTAACACTAGCGCCACCTGGTGAGGCCTGGGCTATTTCAAAGGATAGTTTTAGATAACTTTCATCATGAAAGGTAATCCTATAGCTGTGGTAGGATGGTGCTGAGTCCAGACTCAACACTTTACTGCTACTTTACTGTAGGTACAACCCAAATAGATGACTTGTTAAATCTACAAAAAGAAAAAAAAAAGTTAAATATAATATTGAGGGTAGTATTTAAGTTGAGTCCTATCTTTGGTTGGTTTCCCAGGAGGCTCAGTGGTAAAGAATCTGCTTTCCAAGCAGAAGAGGCTGGTTCAAACCCCGGGTCAGGAAGATCCCCTGGAGAAGGAAATAACAACCCACTCCAGTATTCTTGCCTAGACAATCCTGTGGACAAAGGAGCCTGGCGGGCTATAGTCCATGGGGTTGCACAGAGTCGGGCATGACTTCGTGACTAGGCAGCAGCAGCAGCAGCAGCCTATCTGTGCCACATTTTAGTAATGTGCCTAATAAAGTCCTTTAACCTTTCTAGACTCAATATAGGATTCAATTTTACCTGATTCCATCCTGAATACTCAACTTTCCTTCTCCACACTTACCAGTAGAGGCCCTAACTCTCAGATAGGCTGACATAGTTCTCCCACTTTCAATGCTTCACATGATTGCTTCTGCTTCACTCTTTTCCTGAATCTTACCCCAATGGTCACCATCCCTTTTTATCTCTGACAGCCAGACCTTTTCATCCTCATGTAAGTCTGATCTATGTCCTATGTCTCCTACTCTGCTGCTGCTACTGCTGCTGCTAAGTCGCTTCAGTCGTGTCCGACTCTGTGCGACCCCATAGACGGCAGCCCACCAGGCTCCCCCGTCCCTAGGATTCTCCAGGCAAGAACACTGGAGTGGGTTGCCATTTCCTTCTCCAGTGTCTGAAAGTGAAAAGTGAAAGTGAAGTTGCTCAGTCATGTCCAACTCGTAGCAATCCCATGGACTGCAGCCTACCAGGCTCCTCCACCCATGGGATTTTCCAGGCAAGAGTACTGGAGTGGGTTGCCATTGCCTTCTCCGGTCTCTCCTACTCTGCTGCTCCCTAAATGACTTTCCTCTCTCTGTGTCTCTTTCTCTTATTCTGCATATCACTCTCAAAATTGTTGTAGAATTTATAAAATCAAAACCACAATATTGCATTGTTCTCTCTAGCAGTTTCTATACATACAAGTCTACCCAAATAAACTGAATTGCTTTAAATTTCTCAAAAGGCAAGGCCTTACGGACATACTTTATATTTGAATTCTACATAGCATGTAATAGTGGTATCTTAGGTGAATAATATATATTTCATAAGTCAATAGGGCTTCCCTGGTGGTTAAGATGGTAAAGCATCTGCCTGCAATGCAGGAGACCTGGGTTTGATCCCTGGGTTGGTAAGATATCTTGGAGAAGGGAATGGCAAACCACTCCAGTATTCTTGCCAGGAGAACTCCACGGACAGAGGAGCCTGGTGGGCTATATTAGACCTTGGGGTTGCAAAGAGTTGGACATGACTGAGTGACTAACACTCTCATGTATGTCAATGAAGTTTGAATGACATCCCCACAACACTGGGATCACTAAGTCCTCTTCAGTGGCCCCTTTAAGAATGTTTCTTTCTAAATATGAAATCTGCTATAATGATAAGCCAACCAAATAATAACTTCTCCCTTACAAACCCCAAAATTTATTGTGAAAGAATGTGCTAATCATAATATGGGCTACAGAAGCTCTTAGCTCAAACAGCTTGTTAATTTTTCTTCTTTAATGTGTTCAAGTCTTAGTATTAAGCATTTCTTTAATCACAAAGATGCTAATAATTGACATTCCCCTGAGAGTTTAGGTTGAACTCCTTTGCATTATGTTATGTGACTTGCATCTGAATTTAGGTAAAATATACTGGAGTTAAATGCAGATTAAAATAAGCAACCATGCTTGATTACTCTGGGAATTACTTATATTTCATGTCAGAGCTAAATTTGGCTTATCCAAAACTCAAATTTTAATCAGATAAATAAAATTTTTAGTTTAATAAGTATTGAAAAAATTTCACTTGACCTATAAGCCTAATGACCTCCAATTCTGACACAAGAAAATACGGCATAAAATATCTAGGTCATGGAAATTTTAAACATCTGTATCATGGGGCTTCCCTAGTAGCTCAGTTGGTAAAGAATCCACCTGCAATGCAGGTGACCCCAGTTCAATTTCTGGGTTGTGAAGATCCGCTGGAGAAGGGATAGGCTACCCACTCCAGTATTCTTGGGCTTCCCTGGTGGCTCAGCTGGTAAAGAATCTGCCTGCAATGTGGGAGACTTGGGTTCAATCCCTGGGTTGGGAAGATCCCCTGGAGAAGGGAAAGGCTACCCACTCAAGTATTCTGGCTGGAGAATTCCATGGTTTGTATAGTACCTGGGGTCACAAAGAGTTGGACACAACTGAGCAACTTTACTGAGACTGATACTTCTCAATATAGTATCATATTGCAAATCTATCAATATTTATGCTAAAATCCCACAGTGATTCTTACATATTTTTCTGTATCACATCAGTAAATTTACTTTTAAACAATAGTATATGGTATGAATAAAAATCCAGTTTCATTGTCCTTCATTATAGCAGATTTCAAGCTTTAGCATGATGGCTTAAATCAAATTGTGTGTGCATGCTCAGTCATGTTCAACAATTTGCAACCCTATGAACTGTAGCCTACCAGGCTCCTCTGTCTATAGGATTCACCAGGCAAGAATACTGGAGTGGGTTGCCATTTCCTCCTCAAGGGGATCTTCGTGACTGAACCCACCTTTCCCATATCTCCTGCACTGGCAAGTGGATTCTTTCACAACTGAACCACCCAGGATTAGGGAAGCCCATGTCTGATAGTTTTCCTGGTGGCTCAGCAATAAAGAATCTGCCTGTCAATGCAGGAGATACAGGTTTGATCCCTGGACCAAGGAAGATCCCCTGGAAGAAATGGCAACCTACTCCAGTATTCTTGCCTGAGAAATCCCATGGACAGAAGAGCCTGGAAGGCTATAGTCCTTGGGGTCACAAAAGAGTCGGACATGACTTAGAGACTAAACAATAACAAAATGCTAAGGCTGTATCTTCCAGAGGACTCAGCAACTCCTTAGACTACTAACTCCCTTTTGTGTCCCATCTACCAAAACCAAGACTCATTTTTCTACCAAAGAATTGAGGAGAGATTTGTTAGAGTCTTCATTTGGCTGGACTCTGGAGAGAAAATCCCAAGGGAGTATACTCTGTTACTTCATGGCACTGTTTGCTTATGTTCCTTATGGCTGTTCTTCTGAGCTGGGTTCCAACTCTCTGCCCTTTAATGTATCTGAAGGCAAAGCCCCAGATGTTGCTAAACCATGCAGTGAATCCACACTCTGTATGTGCAGGCCCATTTTTGGCCCCTAACCAGCAGTGTTATGTGCATTCTTACCAGAGTGGCACATTAGTGGCACTTTAGCAGTAGCAGCTCCTTCTGCTCTGATCAGCCTGGCAGGTGATTATGGCCAATGAAAGAGAAAAGCATCTTCCCTGGGGGGATTTTCTTCCCCTAGAGGAAGCTATCTCTGAGATAACTGGAAAAGTCCAAAGCTTACTTTCTTCTATCCTGGGGAGTTTTAGAAGTACTGACTGCTCACGCATCATTGAAGAACCTGTCTTTGCCTGGTAGATGACTGGGGAACTCTTTCCAAAGCTGACCTGGAAGGAGAGTGACTTCTGAGATGGGATATATCCCTGGAGGGTATATTTCTAAGATTTTCCTACAGTTATCTGGAGATAGTGTTAGTGAAAGTTTTCTCAGCTATTTAAATCAATTCTAAAAATTACTATACAAATGAGTTCTATGCTGGGTGATTAGGGGCTAAGCTGAACAACACATTATTACTGAAGCTTTTTCAAGAAGAATCATATATATTCATATATATATATGAATACATCTTAGTTATTATTATTAATACTTATTATTAATAGATAAAAAAATGAACTATGCCTAGAAATCCCATCACAAGTGACCCTAATGTAATTTCACTGCTTCACTGAAAATAAATAAGGAAAGAGATCTTTATGATGAGTTTTTTAATGAAGCAGGCTTCTTCTAATATGTTTAAATATAATTATATTTTCTAGAAAGAGAGTCATTCTTTTTATATCAAACATACACTTGACAAACTGAATTGCTGTTCTGTGTTAAAGAAAATCCTTAGTAGGCTTCAAGCATGTGCCATGAGCCTATTCACGGGATGATCCTGGACCCACTGGATTTTTCACATTTATTCTAGATTTGTTTGAATCCAGACTTCTTTATTTGCATCAGTGATATGAAATCTGAAAGTGGCAACTCAAGAAATAGTTCATAACACAACTTGTAGTGAAACTGGAGAACAAAAAAAATTGGAATATTGCCTTTTCAGGAGTTCATTCTCTTTTCCTAGACACTTAACCCTTTCAAGTTCTAAGAGAATGGTTCTTGTACTTAGCTTATAGAATGAAAGATGTTTTATTATAATCCTTCCACTCAAAAAGAAAAAAAAAACAAACTCTATTATGTTAGGAATTAAATATGATATGCCTTAGCATGTGGTGCCTGCTTAGAAATGCCTGGTCACTTTTTTTTTTTTTTTTGCATTTTTACTATTCACTGGACCCCGTGGATATAAGATTCTTCTACTACTGTGGGCTCTGAGGTCCTCTAGCCTCTATTACCTCTAGGAGTTTGTTCCAAATCACTATGATCTGCATCATCCCCACCGCTAAATTCATATATTGAAATCCTAAGTCTCAGAGACAATGGCATTAGTAGGTGGGTCTTTGGGAGGAACTTAAAAGTGATGAAGGTAAAATCTTCATGGTTGAGATCAGTACTTCATAAAAGAGACTTCAGAGATATCCCTACCTGTTTCTGCCATGTGAAGATGCAATGAGAAGTCTGACACCCAGTAGGGTATCCTCACCCAATCATGCTGGCACCTTGATCTTGGACTCTCAGCCTCCAGCACTGTGAGATAAACTTCTTTGGTTTATAAGCTACCCAGTCTGTGGTATTTTGTTGTAGCAGCTCAAATGGACTAAGGAACATAGTGAGGACCACTGCCCTCCTTCTTCTTTCTTCTGTCTTTTGTTAATATCTCATATATCTGTGAACTGAAGTCTATTTGCTTTGCCAGCAGATTCTGGGCTTCCCTTAGAGCTCAGTTAGTAAAGAGTCTGTGGAGCCTGGTAGGCTGCAGTCCATGGGGTCACTAAGAGTCGGACACGACTGAAGCAACTTAGCAGCAGCAGCAGCTTGTAATTCAGGAGACTCCAGTTCGATTCCTGGGTTGGGAAGATCCCCTGGAGAAGGGAAAGGCTACCCACTCCAGCATGCTAGCCTGGAGAATGTCATGGACTGTATAGTCCATGGGTTCAGACACAACTGAGCAACTTTCATTTCACTTCACTTCACTTCTGCCAACTCATAACTGACACAGCCTGACCAAATAACTAGTTCTGAACTAGAACAGTTCTTCATATTTTCAGTGTCAGAAGCAGCACATGGAAAGTATATTAATAGCTATGGTACTTCTTTTTCTGGTACATGAAATGTTAACAAACTTTACAGTAATAACCTCTCTTAAACAGTATCTATCTAGGATAGCCAGAAAAACCCAGAGCAACATCACAATAGCAAAACTGGCCATTTAGCCATTAGCACTGATTGTCAAAGGTGCAAAAATAAATGGGACAACTAAACGTGACCTCATTCATTTAAAAATATAAATCCAGCCTCAGTACAAATTTTGGGACTATAATTTTTATTTGCCTTTTCAGGTCAGGAGTAACAATAGCTATTTCTAGAGAAGCAAGCATTTGTTGGGAAAGATTTAAGGCAGGAGGAGAAGGGGATGACAGAGGATGAGATGGTTGGATGGCATCACTGACTCAATGGACATGAGTTTGAGTAAACTCCGGAAGTTGGTGATGGACAGGGAGACCTGGTATGCTGCAGTCCATGGGGTTGTGAAGAGTTGGACATGACTGAGCGACTGAACTGAACTGAACTGAAGCTTTCAGGTGCAAATAGTCACAGGAAAACTCCATTGCTAGTATAGGAACCATATATGAGTGTGTCAGATAACAACAATTAAATTATTAAAATAACTTGCAAAAAATAAATTAAAAAACAACTTTCAACAGGAATGGGAGAGGTGTTCTTAAATGGTAATAGATCTTTTATCAGACTAGAATTACAAAAGAATATGATAATAATATGGGCTTCCTTGGTGGCTCAGATGGTAAAGAATCTTCCTGCAATGTGGGGGACCTGGGTTCGATCCCTGGGTTGGGAAGATCCCTTGGAGAAGGGCATGGATACCCCCTCCAGTATTCTTGCCTGGAGAATTCCATGGACATAGGAGCCTGGCTTGCTATAGTCCATGGGGTCACAAAGAGTTAGATACGACTGAGTGACTATACACACACACACACAACACCTGATAATAATATATCATGTTATATAACTGGATAAGATGAATATAGGCTTACTAACTGATATTTGGGTGGTAGCATAGGAAATATGGAAGGTGGTAGGGGAAAATAAGCAGCTCTGGAATCATACGAGTTATATTTACAAAGAAAAGGAACATTACTTCCAGAAATTGATTTCAGGCTTGTGGAGTTCCAAGTCATGTATGAACTACAGATACAATTCAAAAAAAGAGCTTTAGAGAAAGTCACGGGTGATGGTAAACACTCTGATATGGTATTAATGGAAATAAAGATTAATTTTGTCATCAAATGATTATTAAATATCTCCTATGCTTGAGGCACTGATTTAGGAACCAAAGAGAAATAGACAAATAGAACACTATTAGTATCTAAAGGGTTTTAGCTACATCTGAAAATCTGAAAATGACACTGAGATGGCATATAGGTCCTTGTACAACACATCTTTTAATGGCTCTTTCAATGTTAAAGTTTCAGCTTAAATACATATATCTGGCTCTGAATTCATGACTATTTCTGTCTTTTCAGTGTGAGCAGGAATGGTTTATGAATGTGGAAAATACTAGCTGCTCTCAACACCTTTATGACAGAAGTTAATCTAAGAAATTTCAACATTATACAGAAACTTTTAGTGTTAAGAGTGTGGAAAACTGACATTTAGGCATTTTCAAAGGTATGATCAACTAATTTCATAGCCATCCTATGAGGTAAGCATTATTGGTCCTATTTTGCAGATGAGAAAAAAGAACAATTTAGAAAAAAATAAATATTTTTATTTTCCACTGTTTGATAAGTGAAAGTGAAAGTTGCTCAGTCATGTCTGACTCTTTGTGACCCCATGGACTATACAGCCCATGGAATTCTCTAAGCTAGAATCCTGGAGTGGGTAGCCTTTCCCTTCTCCAGGGGATCTTCCCAACCAAGGGATCGAACCCAGGTCTATCTAATTGCAGGCAGATTCTTTACCAGCTGAGCCATAAAGGAAACCCAAGAATACTGGAGTGGGTAGCCTATCTCTTCTCCAGTAGATCTTCCTGACCCAGGAAATGAACCTGGGTCTCCTGCATTGCAGGCAGATTCTTTACCAACTGAGCTATCAGGGAAGCCCATTTGATAAGTTGTAGAACCAAAATTAAAATCCGGGTCTTCTGAATATTGGTATCCTCCAAAAGTAGCAACTGATATTTTGAAACCACCAAGAGAAATCAGGATATTGCATTTGAATTTGGAGAGACAAGTCAGAAATCATGGGTCGTTAAAGGAAATCAAGTTAAATCAAGGCATAAAACTAATGGTGCTAAATAACCAAGTTTTCATGTGGCATTCATGCCAAGAAAGCCAGGTTCAATTCATGAGGTGAAACTAGTGGGGTAGATACTCAAACAAAAATGCAGGGTTTGGTTCAGATAGCTGCCTGGTGATTTCTCTGGCAGTTAAGATAAGCTAGAGGCCTCCTAACTATCTATTATAGGCTTAATTATGCACAGCAATGCCACCCCTTACATCAGGTGTCCTTAGCCTCCAGTGGAGTTAGCCTTTCAGGCTACTCAAGGTCCCAAGATGAGAAGCATGAAATCGGCTTTCACCTCCCTCCTCAGGTCACCTTCCTTCACACACACATACCTCTTCAGTATCAATTATTGCTTATTTTTTTCCCTCAGCTTCACTAAATATTTGGGTGGTAGTAAATCTCTCCCCATAGTGTACATGCATGCTGTACCAAGATGGACAGGAAAAAAAAAAAAAAATAGAACCTAGAAGATTAACAAGAAAGCAATATATTTAAGCCCAGAATTGTCTCTAAAGTCTGAATTTTATTTTTTTAACTTCTTTTTTTTTTCATTTTTTTAAATTTTATTTTATTTAACTTTACAATATTGTATTGGTTTTGCCATATATAAAAATGAATCTGCCATAGGTATACATGTGTTCCCCATCCTGAACCCTCCTCCCTCCTCCCTCCTAATACCATCCCTCCAAAAGTCTACAAGCAATAAATGCTGGAGAGGGTGTAGAGAAAAGCGAACCCTCTTACATTGTTGGTGGGAATGCAAACTAGTACAGCCACTATGGAGAACAGTGTGGAGATGCCTTAAAAAACTGGAAATAGAACTGCCTTATGATCCAGCAATCCCACTGCGGGGCATACACACTGAGGAAACCAGAATTGAAAGAGACACATGTACCCCAATGTTCATTGCAGCACAGTTTATAAAGTCTGAATTTTAGTGATGCTCTGAAGTTACTGTGTTCTCTCTGACTTGGTCAAATCATCATCATAACATCAAATACATCTCTTTGTAAGTTCTCATATATTTGTGTGGCTTTTGATTGTGTTCCACATTCCCCATTAGAGTGTAATTACATTCAGGCAAGGATCCTGGCTGGTTTTGTTATTCATCATATTCTAAGTATGTAACAGAGTGCTGGGCATTTAATAATTATACAATAAGTGTGTGCTTGACTGAGTGAATTATGTTTTTACATTTTTTAATGCTTAGGTTTTCATCTATAAAATGGGAAAAATTAAGCCAATTTCAAAGTGTTAATAGAATATTTTTAAACATATAAAATGTAATATTATACGCATATATACACATATATATCAAACACAGTAAGCACTGGATATATGATAGGTGTCATTATTGTTCAGTGATAGAGTCTGTTTCTTAGAACAGATACATTTCCTCTCAGATGGCAAAAAAATATTAAATATTGAGCATACAGGAAATTATTTTCAAAGAAAAGATCTAGGAGAGTGAAAGGATCATGGCATCATGATTTCATGATATACCAAACTCAGTATCAATTACATGCACATTAACAACCTCATCTAGGCTTTTCACAGATGTGCAGGGTAGATTTAAAAAAAAGTAAAAAGAGGGAGGAGAGGAACTGCCAGAAACCAGAGAGACATGAAAATTTATGTGAACATGCTACTATAGCAACCTATTGGTTTACTGTATTGCTTGGCACTCAAGGCCCCAAAACAATGTATCATTTATTCCCAGGAACAGACTGGAGGATATCATGCATCACTGTCTTAGCCCCAAGGGGTATCTATCTTTAGTTGCATATTTGAATAAATTAATATTATTATAATATATTAGGACATTTTAATGATTTTAGACTTTATTAGGCTATTTAAAATGTATGTTTTGTTTATTTCATCAATTTTAATGAAATTAATAATTTTAGATCGGAGACCTTTGGGCTGCCTTACTTGTGACAGTTTGATTTGCACAGGAATGATATTGCCTTTTAACCCTATATCAAATAAACAAAGGCTACAGTGCAGATGTCAATATTTCCCTGACTGCAGTGAGTCTTGTATCCCTGACAGCCTGGCCTGTGTCTAGATTTCTCTTCTCTGCTTCAACTGCTTTTCTAATATCAATGTGCTTATGATTTTAATGTCAAATTTTATCCTACAATGTACCAACACAACCACTTTGCACAGACCGAGTTGACAAGAAGAAATTCTGGGAAATCAGAGTTGAGCAACAGAAACTAGCTTCCTTTCTGTAATCACACATTGGGTTTACAGTGTTCCACAATCTAAGGTGATGATACATTTCTATAAATAGTCTCTTATCAATTTGAAGATATATCAAAACTAGAATGACTCTACTTTATCATTATGAAAAAGACACAATTCATTCTCACAACAGTGTTTGTTCCAAACACCATGTTAGATGTTGAAAACATGATGGTTAACACGGCAGAACTCTTACTCCCTGGTAGATTATATTAGGAGGAGAGATGGGCAAGTAAAAAAGTTGAGTATGGTTTAAAAGAGTGTTCAAGGAGGCTTCCTGGGTGACTCACTGGTAAAGAATCCACCTTCCAGTGCAGGAGACACAGGTTCAAACTCTGATCCAGGAGGATCCCGCATGCCACAGAGCAACAAAATCTGTGTACCATGACTCTTGAGCCTGTGTTCTAGAGCCCAGAACTGCAATTACTGAGCCCACATGCTGCAACTACTGAAGCCTGCACATCCTAAAGCCCGTGTTCTGCAACAAAATAAGCCATTGCAATGAGAAACCTGTGCATCACAACTACAGAGCAGTCCTGACTCACCTCAACTAGAGAAAGCCCAGGCAACAAAAAAGACACAGAACAGCCAAAAATAAATAAATGAATAAATAATGAATTCTGTAAGAGTTTTGTAAAAGTACTTAGATAGAGGTGAGCAAATGGGAGTACATCTGGAGAGCTTCCTCTTTTAGCATGAAAGTCTCAGGGTAGTTTTCTGAGAGGTGACATCTGAATTGAGACAAAAGGACTAGTGGAAGGCAGAGGTACCTGTCAAAGATAGCCAGGGTGTGTGTGCGTGTGTGTAACAGGCTTATGAGCAAAACAGCCAACATATGAAGAGGCTTGAAAGACAGAGATCATATCGCAGTTTGGTAGTTGAATATTTCAGGATGGATAAACCCCTATTTGAGACAGCAGAATGGCAAGATTTATAGCCAGAGAGGTCAACAGGGGCTAGAACATGAAGGTCTCCCATGCATGCTGTACTGTTAGGACTTTATTCTAGGGGTAGTCAGGAATCACTGAAGGATTCCAGGACAAAGTGATAAGGCCAAGTATTTACTTTGGAAATATCACTATGCATTTTAAGAACACAACCAAAACCCTGCTTGCTCGTGGACTGTGTATCCAGTATCAACACCTGATTTCACTATGCTTCCCAAGCAAACTCGGCACTCAGAATTCTTCCAAATCTCTTTTCCTGTGTTCCTAATCTCAGCTAATAACTTCACCATTCAACCTTGTTATTGAGACAGAAAACTTGGAATTACCTTCAAATTGTCCTTTCCTTGTATCTAATCAGACACTGAAATATACAAATAATACATTTTCTGTCTTGCTTTTAAACTGAACAACCAATACCCCAGTTTAAACCATATTTTATATCTTTCCCATCCATTCTTCCCAAATGCTTCCAGAAATGTTTTGTGAAGATGAGAAGTAGGCCATTTTACTACTCTTGAAAAGGCCCCAAATGGCTTCCTAGGGCCTATGGAATCAAGCCCAAATGTCTTATGATATTTAAGATCCCTCAAGTCTTTCCCTAAGGGTCCTTTCTAAACCTACCTCCTATTACACACACCAGATTTCATGTCCTGTATCCTGAAACATAACAAACTCCACACAATGCTTATATGAACTGACTGTGTTCTTTCCTTGCTTATGATTATTTTCAACTCCTTGCAATATTTGGAAATTCTATTCATTCTTTGTTTTCCAGCACAAAAACTACCTTCCCCACCTTCTGGAAGCATTTGTTAATGCTCTGATTGGAGTTGAACTGACTGTTGCTGTGCACTTTTAAGGAACTGACTTAGGATTCTCTTCGGATTTTCTTGGTACTTACTTCATTTTGGTGATTTTTATGACAGGTCACAAATTGTAAGTCAGGAGATGCAAACTAGAGTTAGTCCACTTTCAACCTTGCTTGACTGGCCCAAAGTTTACAATAAAATAATATGTCCTTATGTCTTACCTGGAAAATCCCATGGATGGAGGAGCCTGGTAGGCTGCAGTCCATGGGGTCGCTAAGAGTCAGACACGACTGAGCGACTTCACTTTCACTTTTCACTTTCATGCATTGGAGAAGGAAATGGCAACCCACTCCAGTGTTCTTGCCTGGAGAATCCCAGGGACGGGGGAGCCTGGTGGGCTGCCGTCTACAGGGTCGCACAGAATCGGACACGACTGAAGCGACTTAGCAGCAGTAGCAGTAGCAGCATGTCTTACTCGGACATGTGCTCTCCAGATCCCAATATTTGTTTCAGATATTTACCCTTTATCAACTTGGCCTTGAATGACTAAATCATTACAGGGGTGATGAAGTTATATTGATAAGACTTTGGTTGTAAAAAGGCATGAAGTATCATCAGAATGAAATTTATATACTAATAAAAATAAGCAAATACATAATAATGAGATAATATTAGAAATTCAAGTTCTTTCAATGCGGGAACTTATTTCTTCTTCAAATTTCACAAATTGCCTCACAGATAAGTGCCTGATGCAAAGAAAGAAAATCTCAGGTCAGCAGAGAAGATCATTTTTAATGTGGGGTGGTAATGAAATTTATGGCCTGTCTAGATGATCCAGTACCCTTATAAATCAAAATATGTAATGACTTACTCATAGTAACAGCCTTGCACATGAGAGGACAAGAGGGGTGATGGGCAGGGGGTGTGTGTGTGTGTGTGTATGTGTGTGTATGTGTGTGTAGAATTATAATTCTAGACCCTCTAAATAATCAAACTGTGGTATAAAATCTAGAAGAGGGATATCTTGACATGAGAGTCAGGAAATTAGGGGAGTGGTTGTTTTGATTTTAAGGTCACTTTATTGAGGTATAATCAATGTATATAAAATTCTATGTATTTTATATATGCTACTCAATGAGTTTGGATAACCTCAATAGAAAGTGAAACCATCAATATAAAGGCCATAAACATATTCATCAACCTCCCAAGTTTTCCTTGAAATTAGATTTTTACTGCCCGTTCTTTAATTCCCTTCAGCAAGTCATTTTACCTTTATGAGATTGTATTTTTCTTAGGCATAATCTAGTTAGAATTATGCAAGGAATGAATAAGATAATATGCAGTGATTATATAATATGTGATGTAAGACTTCAAAGTCAGTATATAGGATAAAAGTCACAAGCCATTAAAACTGCCCTTGTGTGTGTGTTCAGTGGCTCAGCTATGTCCAACTCTTTGTGACCCCGTGGACTGTAGTCCTCCAAGTTCCTCTGTCTATGGAATTCTAAGGCAAGAATGGGTTGCCATTGACAATTCCCTAGACTTCCTTACTTTAAACTAACACACTTCACAAAAGTCTCCAAAATGGAAGGCAAGCCCTTCAGGGTGAGTACAGTGAAATGATCTGTTAGAGTATAAGAAAAAGATAATAAAATGTCCATTTAAGTTTCATTTATATCTCATCTCCTAAATTTTATCTGTTTTAGCTTATTTAATGCATGCAATATACTAATTCAGAAATGCATGTACATAATTTACAAATAAGTATGCATATTTTGGTAGTTTGCTAAGGTTTAAATTTCACTCATAGGGATATGTATTCTAAAATAGTTGTGAAATAGAAATACTGTTTTACATCAATTCTCCATGGTTGAGCACTGGATGAAATAGTTGATTTTTGTTTTAGAACCATGTTATATTAGACACACATTTTCCACCTGAAAATCTCACTGAGAATGGAGATATACTCACACTATCAGAAAAAATAGGAATGAAGACTGATCGAAGGAGTAGCAGGAATATGTCTCCCACTGCATGTCTTTCTGAAACATATATTGAGTGGAGTAGCAAGTTCATGCCATTTAAATTGTTGCTATTTATATTTATCTCTTTCTTTTACTTTTTCTGCCTCTCTCAAGCAGCACCCAAAGCTTAAAGAGTTGATTCTATCATAAGTGAAATGCAAAAATGTCCTTCTTTTGCTAAATTACCATATATAAAAATGCTTTGAAAATCATAGTTATACAAATGTGATGTATGTATTCATAACTTTAACACACACAAATTACATGAAAAACAGCAGAGAAAGAGGGATCAATGAAGACACAGAGAAATATTCTAACACATTTTTCTGGTTCCCTTGAAAATAAAAGAAAGGAAGAAGACCCTCCCTCTTATATTCCTTCATCAAAATGAATAACTCAGATAAAATTTATGGCCTGTCTAGACGATCCAGTAGTAAATAATCTAGAATAGGAAAATGGAAAGGAAAGGTCACTCCACTTCATTATGATTTTCCAAGTTTACCTCACCTCTGTAAAGCTAACAGTAAAAAAAATCATCATTCCCTAAAGTGAAAACCTAACCTGATTGAAAAAGGTCATCATACTTCTGTGTAATGTGAACCTGGCATTCTCCACCTGGCTGATTTTAGGCATTTCGCTATCCATTAAGTGATAACTGAATATATTGTGTAACATGTGTATGCATGTTTTATGCACATAGATAATAAATCCTTTAAAACAGGCAATAAGGTACTGCTCATCATATTCCCTTTGAAGCAGTGGTTTAAGCTGAACAAATTACAGGATTCTGAAGTGAGAGGTATGATGACATGGATATTTGTAGTAAAGAATGGCAAAAATTCATAGACTAAATTTGATATCCATTGCTTAAAAAGTCAAAATATTATAAGTTCTCATCATCAAATATATTCAATTGTAGTTATACATTTGCTATTAACAGATATATTGATAATTTTAATTTTTTACTACATATTTGTTTTCCATTCATGGATGTAATTTTTATTTACCTTATTTGTAACTTTTGTATCCTTATCTTAAATTATGATAAATTATTACGGAAAAAGCCTTGTTGATAATAAAGAATTCTAAAAAGCATAGCCACAATGGAACATTTGCTTAAAATAGGCAGTGAATAAAGCATGCATCATTCTAAAACACTGGAGCAGTTAAACTCATCATACAAAATAAGAAGGCAAGTCTTCCTAAATTGCGGGCCTGGATTTGAGGACAGCTAAAAATCAATAGAAGGTAATCCAAATAAGTAGACAAATAACAAAATTCTTATTTAAGTCAAGACGGTATTATCATCTCCATAAAGTGATATAAAATCTGTTTTAGTAATACTTATTTAAATTTTAGTCTATTAAAATTTACTTTATGTTTTTAGTCTTAATCCTAAGTGAATGTACTATTCTCAAGTCATATATCAACTTAATTTCATGTTATCAAAACATTATTTACTTAAAGTGTCCTTTCACGACATATAAGGAGTGTATTTCTTCTTATCAGTCTTCTTTGCAAAAACCACCACAATATTGCAAAGTAATTAGCATCCAATTATAAAAATTTTTTAAAAAAGACAAAAAAGTTAAAATTTTTAGTTTTTTGTATAATCAAAGTCTGAACTCTAGTTCTCCCAACACTTACTGTATTTATACATAGAGTAAAATTTAGCATACTAGAATTGTCCCTGCCAGGTATGTTGAAAGTCACTATAGTGTTAAAAAAAAAAAATGACCATTTTATGTGTGCTAAGTCACTTCAGTCGTGTCCAACTCTTTGTGACCCCATGCACTATAAGCTTCCAGGCTCTTCTGTCCATGGGATTCTCTAGGCAAGAATACTGGAGTGAGTTGCTGGGCCCTCCTCCAGTGGATCTTAGCAACTCAGGGATCAGATCCACATCTTTTATTTCTTCTGCATTAGCAGGTAGGTTTTTTACCACTAGCACCACTTGGGAAGCCCGGACTATCTTATACAAAGAAATCATATCTTCATAACTAATATATAACTTTGGTCATTGCTATGATGCTTACCCAAACAGTACAATAAACTAAAGGTCAAATGGCTAATATTTCTAATGTATAAACAATTATATCATTCATAAGGGAGACTGTGTGACAGACATCTTTGAAGATGGCATCTGATGGTTCTCAACTCTTAATGTTTATGTTCCCCTGTAATCTCTCCCTCTTTGAATAGGGTCACCTTTTATAACCAATAATATATTGCAGAAATGACAGAGATTTCTCAGACTAGCTCATGAACAGCTTCTATGGTGTTCTCTTGAATCACTAGCTCTGGGGAGAGTCAACTGTCTTGTTATAAAGATGTCAAGCAGCCCTATTTAGAGATCTATATAGTGATTAACAGACACCTTCTGTCAGTAACGGTTGCTTCCCTGGTGGCTCAGTGGTAAATAATTCACTTGCCAAGGCAGGAGACTTGGGTTTGATCCCTGGGTTGGGAAGATTCCTTGGAGAAGGAAATGACAACCTATTCCAGTATTCTTGCTTGGGAAATCCCGTGAACAGAGGAATGTGGTGGGCCGCAGTCCATGGGGTCACTAGAGAGTTGGACAAGACAATGACTAAACAACAACCTGTCAGTAACAGGCACCAGTTTGTGGGGCATGGGACTGAGCCGTCTTAGCAGCTGATCCTCCAGTCCTAGTCAAGCCTTCAGAGGATCAGCAACAGGTGACATTTGATGGGAACCAGGTGGGAGACCCTGAGCCATACCCCACTAGGAATTCCACCAGGAATGCTCCTGGATTCCTGACCCAGACATACTGAGATAACAAAAGCTTACTGTTTGACGTTGCTAAATTTGGGGTTGTTACTTAGCAACAGAAAACTAATAATGGCAATGTACACGAAGGACAGAACATAGGTTGAGAGGCTGACAAAGGTAAAATGTGTCCTGATAGCATCTTTTATGTGAGTGCTCTTAGACAAGTTAAGTTTCTTATGTTTTAGTTTTGTCATCAGTAAATTGAAGATAACAAATCATACCTCAGAGAGGTCTGAAGAATAAATGAGACAGAATGTAAAGGTCCTGGGAAGTAATTTATCCCTGGTAATGTTTCTTCCTTGTTTTTAAACTGTGCTTAATTTTGCAGGATCTTTTTTTTTTTTTTTTAAGTTTTCAAGCAGATTATTCTCAGTGCACAGAAGAGGATTTTACAGGATATGGTACAACTATAGGCAAAGATAAGATTAGAGACGATCAGGTATTTCCTCCTATTTGTTTGTGTTTATTTGCTTATATTTATCTGAATGAAAATCTGGCTTTGAAAATCTTGACTTAAGCAAGATGAATTTTTATAAACATCTCTTAAAGTACATGGGCTTCCCAGGTGGTGCCAGGGGTAAAGAATCCACCTGCCTATGCAGGAGCTGCCAGAGACACGAGTTTGATTCCTGGGTCAGGAAGAATCCCTAGAGTAGGAAATGCAACCCACTCTAGTATTCTTGCCTGGAAAATTCCATGGACAGAGGAGCCTGGTGGGCTATGGGGTAGCAGAGAGTTGGGCACAACTGAGCATGTATGCACAAAAGTATATGAAGAGTAAGTTATTTCTGAATATTTTTCAAGCCTCAAGTATAAAAGGAAATAAAACTAAGAAAATAAAACTTCTCCAGATCTTGTAAAAACTCTGCTCTGTTCCAAGAGAGTCTCTGACAGCCTCATGCTTCTGTTAACAACCTGGAGGTCAAGAAAACAACCCAAAAACATGCTGTATCTGTTTATTTTCTGTCTAGTTAACTTGACTCCATTATTTCTGTGTCTTTGACTAAACCAACTGAGAAAGTATAAGCAAGTGTTTCTATGTTCAGTCTTATTTTGCTAACTGATAAGTTACCTGAAATGCCTTTATCCTGGCATTTAACATTGACATTTCAAATTATTTTTGATAGATCCCGAGGTCCCATGACCATACTAGGTGTCACAGTATAGACGTTAAACCCATGAACTCCATCTGAATATTTGCAAGACTTCTTGGGTTCAAATTCCAGCTCTGTCATTAACTATAGACTTGTGCAAAGTACTTATTGTAAATACACTGTGCTAGATTTTTCTTCAGCAAGAGGTAAGGATAAAAATATTATCTTTCTATACGTTTGTTGTGAAAATAAAATGGGTTAATGTTAAATAGGAAGTGCTTATCACATAGATAGCTTTTCATTTTGATAAAATAAATCTTTTAAATGTCCTGGGCCCTGAAGGTAGCATGGTAGATGCACTTAGTGAGTGTAACAACAATCATTTGACAAGCAGAAGTTTTCTTTCTCTTACTCCCTACACATATTCAAATTTGTTTTTTTTTTTTTGTAATTTTGAGAAGATAGATTTATATATTCTAGTGGTATTTGAGAATTTGGCTATCTCTTCAAATACAACTCTAACAAATGATAAATGTATGCTTCATTCTTAAATAAAATATATATTTGCCTTTGAAAGTGCATTTGATTTTCACAGCTGCTAGATTTTTTTCTGTGAATGAGTGTATTAGGGAAGGGCTCTGATTGGGGAGAATTCATCAACCTATTTTTGTAGCAGTTCTAAACTCCTCTGAAAAGTTATAGTCCATCTCCCCACTTGGGGGAAAAAAAAAAAATGAAGCTACAACTGCAGACACCACTTGGCTCTTTTCTGTCTTTGGTATAGGCCAAGCAAGTGGGGTGAGGATTGTTGTAATCTTTTTGACAATGGTCACTGAATTTAGGAAAGTGGAAGAGAGAGATATAGCTAAAAAAAAAAAAAAAAAAGTAGAAATAAAATGGACTTTAACAAAGGAGTTCTCACTTGTGCTACTAAGAATAATCCTGCTCGTTAACCTTTCAGAAAGTCATGACACAGTTTCAAAAGTGAATTTGAAAGATATGTAAAATAATTTAAACCACTTTTTAAAAAGTATGCTTTGTGGAGAACCAGGGATGGGGGAAGGAGTTACAAGGACATCCTAATGGAAGGGGGGCTCTGAGTAGATAGAACTGAGACTCCATTTACCCCTACTTTCACAGATATTACTTAGTGGGTCTTCGAATAGGATTATATTTGAACAAAGGGTTTCATAATTTTCAAAGGATTGAGAAGCATGCTTCTAGATGTTTACCTCTATTCATCATCACAAACTGAAAACTTCTTAACCTGGATTATCAGAATCTGAGGAAGGTTATATTGCCAGATATATAATCTTGTAGGGTTGGGATGAGGGTGACCACAGATGAGTTTATCTAATTTTAGGTTTATAAAAATATAGGGGAGCTTCCAAAAGCCACCAAGATTTCAAATTAATAAAAGCAATAATTAATTAGCTAAAGGAATTAGAAATTAAGTAGCCCAAATTGTAGAAGAGGTTACATATAAAATAACTGCAAAAAAATTTTAGGTGAATCCACTATCAGTTATCCAAAACAAATAAGATAGTTATGGGGATATCTTTTATTGTTTTATTGTTAAGGCTGATGTTAAAGGAGAATATTTTCCATAAATCCTCTTTTGATTACAGTTTAAGAAACAAAGTACCTACTCATGTCACATCCATTTTCATCCATTGTGGCAACATCTAAGTTCTTATGTGATTTCACCTGTTTTCTGTTCAGACACTTAGCTGTAATTAGTTATGATACATGACACTTAATAAACCTCATATGTTTATGTTGAACAGTATGGCATTGCCAATATTTAGCCTTTTTGACTGAAAAAAAAATTAAATTTCATATGGTCCAAACTAACATTTTCTAGAATACATTCCCTCCTTAATTTTGAAGCCATTTAGATGATATCCTCTCCTCTGTATTATATCTTCCATTTAATCCACAGGGGTCCCATTCTTCTTTGTTGGCTTGATAAGAACAGGTGAAGAGGTCTGAATGAGCCCACTGGTTGAAAGTAAAGAGAAAGTCCTTAAGTCTTGTCTTCTCTTGTTCAACAGCTCTTGCTAAGACTTTCAGAAGCGCCTTAAGGGGACAATCATGTAGAGCTGGTGTTAGAATAGCCCTAAAATCCCCTTCGTTAGTCTTTCAACCATGCAGTTTATCCCTCTACAGTCCCTTTAGTGATAGAATACCTGAAATGCCATATTCTATAAAAACAAAATGTTAAAATGTCTTGAGGGAGAGAGAGGCAGGTAAAAGGGTTAGGCTGATCAAGGAAGCCAGGCAGAGTCAGCAGCTCTGATTGCTTTTGGAGTGCTCTCATGGAAGCTGGGTCCAAGTCCTTTAAGAGCTGGTTTATTTCCCAAGTAAACATGGTTTCCAGAAAGAGCAATGGTGTGCTGGCTCCGAAGGGAGGGGTAGAAATGAAAGGCATCAGTGATGGGGGATTTGCTGGCATTTCTGAGATCATATAAACCAAAGTGGACATTTCTTCTGGATGCTATTAGCTACTCATCCCTCCCACGTGGGCCTCTTCATGCCCCAGAGAAGGCTGCTAAGAATCATTCAAGCCAGTTAAAGAAACTGCTTAAAGTAAATATCTGAAACACAAACACATTAGCTCAAAGTGCTTGAAACAGAGTAATAATCACAAAGTCCTTACTTCTTCTCCCCTTTGTACCATTCAAAGGCCGGAGGCGGCACACCTGCACCTTCGCATCTTATCAATCCACTGCGTCCAGGGGCCACGGTGCCAGATTTAATTTCCTGAATTGTAGGAGCAACTGAAAAAGAAACAAAGAAAGAAAGAAACTGGTGGGTTAGTTAAAATAATCTTCAACAGAAATATAGCACACATATTTTTATTCCTTCTATATTCAAAGCAATCTTAGGCCTGATAGACCAATGCATCACATTTTCAGTGTTTTATGCTTCTCATATGAGACCAGTCATTTTCAGCTTCATTTTTCAAGTTGGACAATAGACAAATGTTCCTAGGGAGTGCAGAGTAAATGCAATACATTTTGGCCTTGCTTCCTATTGGAAAAATGGCATTGTTGAGGGGAACACTTCATCTGTACTCCAGTCAAACTACACTTCAATAATAGCTCTCATTCACTGAGTGACGGCTGGGAGCCAGTCATGGTGGCTCCGTGCTTTATGTTCATGATTTCCTCACAGTAATGCTCTAAGCTAGATGGTATTATCCCAATTTTACAAATGTGAGAACTGAAACTCAGAGAGGTTAAATAATTTGTCTGAGGTCACACAGCTGCTTAGCTGCAGAGTTTGGATTTCATGTCAGGCATGTTGACTCAAAGTCTGAACTCTTCCTATTCTGTGTTTTTCCTTATTCCCTATCATGTTAGTGATTTTTTAAAATATGTTTCCTTCTACCTGGAATACTATCCTTTCCCATTTCCACAGATTCAACGCCCAAATTTTGGGGTCACCATCTCCTTACTCTTCCTTGCTCTGGCAGGAAATAGCTCTCCTTTTTTCAGAATAGTTTCTTTAAATCTCTCATAACATACACTTTGTGTCTCGCAATGATGGATACACCAGGCTTCCTTGTCAGCTGCCTAAAGGCAGGATAAATATCTGATTTATCTCTGCTTATTCAGAGGTCAAAGCACAGTGCCTGGCACAAAATGATGCTTAAAGATATTCATTGTAGCATAGGAGAAGGGAATGGCTACTCACTCCAGTATTCTTGCCTGAAGAATTCCATGGACTGAGGAGACTGGCAGGCTTACAGTCCATGGGGTCACAAAGAGACAGACATGACTGAGGGATTTGCTGGAGAAGGAAAAGGCAACCCACTCCAGTTTTCTTGCCTGGAGAATCCCAGGGACAGAGGAACCTGGTGGGCTGCCATCTCTGGGGTCGCACAGAGTCAGACACAACTGAAGTGACTTAGCAGCAGCATATATGTTTGTGTGTTTGTATGTATATGTAGATACACACATATATATTGGTTTTATTTTTCTGTGAGAACTCTGAATAATATATGGAGCCAAAGGATGGAAAATTAGATGGTACCTTGAGGGCAATTTTAAGGACTTGGTTTCTACTCTGAATGAGATGGTGAACCACTACAGAGGGGGGCATAATCTGGCTTTTGTTTTAAAAGTATCACATCATAGGCTGCTGTGTTGAGAAAAGATTATCATGAGGCCAGGATGAAAGCTGCTACAGTAAGGAAAGCAAGTGATGTGGGCAGCTCAGATTATGGTGGTAGCACCTGAGGTAGTGGAAAGTTAC
The DNA here is from genome assembly GCF_019923935.1 of Bubalus bubalis. Lineage (NCBI taxonomy): Eukaryota > Metazoa > Chordata > Mammalia > Artiodactyla > Bovidae > Bubalus > Bubalus bubalis. The sequence goes on along the minus strand of NC_059162.1, from coordinate 73,319,829 downwards.
TGGCTTTGAGGTACGTTGCGAAGTTGGAGCCAACAGGATTTTTTGACAGATGTAAAAAAAAAAAAAATTGAGGGTGATTTTATTTGGCTTAGACTTGGACATGACTGAGCAACTTCACTTTCACTTTTCACTTTCATGCATTGGAGAAGGAAATGGCAACCCACTCCAGTGTTCTTGCCTGGAGAATCCCAGAGACAGGGGAGCCCGGTGGGCTGCCATCTGTGGGGTTGCACGGAGTCAGACACGGCTGAAGTAACTTAGCAGCAGCAGCAGCAGAAGGTTAGAAATACCCATTGACTGAGATGGGTTCAACAGTTAAGTAGATGAGTTTAGGAGTTGTACGTATAAGCCATTTTATTTAAAATATTTTCACTGCCTTTAAAATTCTCCTATTTTTAAATCCTCCTAAATCTGCTTACTCATTTTTACTCCCCCTCTACTGGAAATCACTGATTTTTTTTATTTTATTAATAGTTTTGCCTTTTCCAGAATGTTATGTAGTTTGGGTCATATAACATGTTTCATATGTTTCATATTGGCTTGATATTGGCTTCTTTCACTTAGTAATATGCTTTATTTAAGTATTTAAGTTTTCTCCATGTCTTTTCATTTTAGCACTGAATACTATTTCACTGTCTGTATGTACCACAGTTTATTTATCCATCCACCTGCTAAAGAATTTCTTGGTTGCTTTTAAGCATTGGCAATCACATGGAAAGCCATTATAAAAATCCATTTTTCTGCGTGAATGTAACTTTTTGACTTTTTTGGGTAAATACCAAGAAGTACAATTGCTAGATTATAGGATAAGAATATGTTTAATTTTGTAAGAAACTTACAAACTGCCTTCCAAAGTTTGTATAGCTACCAACTATGTATGAGAATTCCTGTTGTTCCATGTTCTCATCAGCATTTGGAGTTAGTGTTTCAGATTTTGTTCATTCTAATAGGTTTGTAGTGGTATCGCTATTTTAATTTGCATTTCACTAATGACTTACTCCTTGGAAGGAAAGTTATGACCAACCTAGACAGCATATTGAAAAGCAGAGATATTACTTTGCCAACAAAGGTCCGTCTAGTCAAGGCTATGGTTTTTCCAGTGGTCATGTATGGATGTGAGAGCTGGGCTGTGAAGAAAGCTGAGTGCTGAAGAATTGATGCTTTTGAACTGTGGTGTTGAAGAAGACTCTTGAGAGTCCCTTGGACTGCAAGGAGATCCAACCAGTCCATTCTGAAGGAGATCAGCCCTGGGATTTCTTTGGAAGGAATGATGCTAAAGCTGAAACTCCATTACTTTGGCCATCTCATGTGAAGAGTCGACTCATTGGAAAAGACTCTGATGCTGGGAGGGATTGGGTGCAGGAGGAGAAGGGGACGACAGAGGATGAGATGGCTGGATGGCATCACTGACTCAATGGACATGAGTCTGAGTGAACTCTGGGAGTTGGTGATGGACAGGGAGGTCTGGTGTGCTGTGATTCATGGGGTCGCAGAGTCGGACACGACTGAGTGACTGAACTGAACTGAACTGAACTGAATGACATGATGTGAATTGTCTTTTTATGTGCTTATTTGTCATCTATATATCTTCTTTGGTCCATTTTTAAATTGAATTGTTTATACTATTTTTATTGAGTTTTAAGTATTCTTTATATATTGTGGATAACAGTCTCTTGTCAGATGCATCTTTTGCAAATATTTTTCTCAGTCTGTGGATTGTCTTTGCATTATCTTGATAGTGTGATTCACAGAGCCAAAAATTCTAATCAATTTATCAACTATTTTTTTTTCCATGAATTATGCCTTTGGTATCTAAAAAGTCATCACCAATTGCAAAGTCATCTAGATTTTTCCTATTTTATTTTTCCAGTGTTGTATGCTTCTATTTTTCCATAAATATTTTCTTTTTTACCAGTCTACATTTAGCATAGTACATATTTCAATAGCACTATGAAAAAGAGTTCAGTATAACAGGAACCTGGAATATGCAAATACTAATTCATTCAGACAAAAGACTTGACTAAGTGTGCACCTTGGATATATTTTAAGTTTCTTTAGAAAGCAATAAAAAGGTACAGAGTTTAATGATTTTTCAATATGTAGTGAATATAAAAACAGTACACACTCTTCCAACAGAACATTGCCTTTCCTTTTGAAAATACCTGAGCAGATTAATCATTTTCTGTTAAGGGTGATACTTTATTTTGAATTTCTAGCACCTCTATTTCTCTGTGGTATTTTTATTTTTAATAGTAGGCTCAATTAGAAAGATATTTGCAAAGAAATACTTTTATAAATGTTTTGCGGATAACTTGGCAAAAATAATTTTGAGAAGTTTGAATAAGAAAATGAAAGAATATACATAAGCACATTTATATATACACAAATACAAACACATACATATTCTCTAATTCAACATGAAGAACCATTTAATAAGTTTTAACTTTGTTATGTAAAGATGCACATCCCCCCTTATAAGGCAATAACAATACAAAAGATATCTATAAATAACAACCCCTTATGTCAATTATTATGACACTGTTTTGCTTGTAAGAAATATAGGTAAGATTGTATTTTCACTCTGTTCTCACAGACTTTCATGTATTTCTCTCTCTGTTACACTATGAGGCCATAATCTTTTATGATATCCAACTATTATTGAAGATGAAATAACATATGCAACAGGAGATCCATCACAAGTTTCTATTGAAAACCTAGCTAGTTTAATTACTCCCTTGTCTGTCAAGGGGGCCATGACTCATTACAAACAAAACCATGAAATCCGGAACATGGCCTGAAAACCCAGGCGTAATGAACCTAAATAAAAATCTAATTTGTCATTAAAAGCCTTTTATGCAGTACAGTGTGCATATGGCTCAACACTTGGTAAATATACAAGTTAAAGGGACATGATCATGTTGTCTAGAGGGTTCACGGGCTGCTGAAATGGACACTGAAAAACAGAAAGATACTAAAACAACATACGGAAGCCTAGATAAAAAATGAAATAGGAATTAACAATGTGAGTAAGAAAAGGTCCTGAGAGTGTTTTATGTGTTAGAGAATTAAAGGGCAATGGGGTGTAAGTAATCAATATGGAGAGGGAAGTCTCAAATACATTTCATTTTGAGGCTAAAATTATAAACTTGAACGTGAAAACTGTATTGATTTTTCTTTGGGACATGAATGAACCCTTATGCATATTATTCTGCCTTTTTTGAAAATGACCGTACAAGAGGAAGTAGATCCACCCCTTTATTCTTCATTCCTTCATCAACTCAACAGGTACTTTTTATTGAAGACTACATTAATAAAAAATATAACATCCCTGGCCTCATAAGACTAAGATTCTTGAGTTTGTATGTATGCATACATGTACATGAATGTGCAAACAGTAAATAAATAAACAGTAAGGGAGTGATACAAACTAAGATGGAAATTGAGCAAGATGAAAGAAAAAGGAATGCAAGGTGGGTTCTTTTATGTGGTGGAGTTACAGAGCTACTTATTGATAAAGAAGAGAATTTGAGCAGAGAAGTAAACGATGTGAGGAAAGAAATCATGTGGTTTTCTATAGAAAATTATTAAAATAAAAGAAAAAAAGAAAACTCAAAGACCCTGAGGGGAAATCACTGAGGTAGAAACATGCTTAACAGGTTTGAGAAGCAGCAAAACAGTCAATGTGACTTGAGCAGATTAAGTGAGCAGAAGAGTCCAGAAGAGAAGGTTGGATAGGCAGCTGGAACTCAGATTCGGAGGGTCTTGGAGCTGATGGTAAAGCCTTTGAATTTTATTCTAAGATGAGGTTGTGGAGATTTTCAGCAGATGTATGATATGAGTTGATTAACATTTTATACAGATTTTTGGCCACTGTGTGGAACATGGTCTGGTTAGAGGCAGGAGAGGAAACTGGCAGAATGGCTAGAAGCCTGTTGTAGTAATCTTTAGGATGATGAGAAAATCATTGGCCAATCCATAGAAAAGGCAGGAATTGAGAGAAAATTTAATTAAATAGATCATTGGTCACATTGGACTTGAGTCAACTCATTTTAGTTAACTGGCAGTGAGAAGACATATTTAGTGAAATTCCAAGTTTACACCATTCTGAATCCTATTACTTTGTATAAATAAGAGTTCTGTGGTCACTGAAATGTCTAATCAAACCCAATAGTTTTCTTTTCTAGAGCATATTTCAGAGACTGTGATGCTCATGTATTCCTTGTGAATCTCACAGTATGGAGCTTTTCCAAATTTATGAGACCACAGAATTACAGAGTATTTTATACTGAGTTCTTGAGGGCCAAATATTTTGTGGGGCATATTCTGGATATTTTGGACAGTTGGAGAAGTAGATGTCTAAGGTCTATTGCACATCCTCTGTTATGTGACACATGACTTTTCATCACTGCTTTAACTAACTTCTGTGTGCTCATGAGCTATAAGGTACTAACGAGTTTTATGTGATGTAATTATTTGCATCAGAAGGATATGGCCATTTTTTTTGGCCAGAAATATATACCTCACAACAATTATGGCTAATTACATCTCTAACTGGAGCTATAACAGTGCATTTTATGTGTGATCAGTAAAGTTGTACAAAGCACTCAGTTTCCCCTGAAATGTTCCATGTTTTAGGAAATCATCTTAGGCTCTTCCTAGAAAAGACAATCAAATGATAAAATTTGAGTAGTTGCTCCCAGAGCTTATTTCTTTCCCCATCATACTGTGTGGTTCTGTGAATTTTGGTCCTGGAATAGAAGTGGGAGTAGGAGTGTAAACATGTGCATACACAAGCATTTTTATTTCTGGAACTGTTTTCTTTTTTTCTTTCTATGGAAATATATTTGTTGTTGTTGCTGTTCTAGTCAAATGTAACTTTTTAAATTACACCAAAGTGGCAAAGAAGGTGATTACTTGGATTCCTCGAATTCATGAGTACAGTGGCATCCTTGGGAATAGACTGATTCCTTTGCAATGCTGAAATTAGGCATCCTACCCTTGTATCAAATTGTATATGGCTATAAATTGAAGCAATTGTATAGTGAACAAAAAATTCAGTTTCAGATGAATGTTATTAGACAAATGCAGGAAACAGCAAAGAACAGATGATGAGGAAGACCAGCAGTGAAAGGGTCAAGAAGGGATATTTAACACCTGTGTGATTAGATGTTCATAGAAAAGGAGTCTTCCCTTTTCATTTACTCAGTGGGATATTTCCTGTCATTGTTTAGCCAGTCATTTCAGGATGAAGATAATTAAAGGTTCTTTACCCAAAACTCCAGGCTCTGCAGGTGCAAGCAACAGAACCTCTGCACTTGGCACCCAACAAGCCTCATCAAGATTCAAGCTTTCTTAGTTACATGACAATAGCCACAAAGACCTTCTTCCTCTCTTGCCATCCTGATTGGGAAGTTTGGTTTTGCACAAAGTCTTATTACAAAAAATGAGTGAATCAGAGAGTTACTTTAATAGCCTTAGTGAAGTGAGTTAGCTGCAGTGAAACTTTAGAATTTCAAAGGCGTTTGATCACCACCCTGCCTCCTCAAAATGACGGACAATGATAAAGGTACCATGATGAATAATTAAAACAATAAAGAAGAGTGAGGGGTAGTAATAAGAAGTAAATCATGAAGAAATTCATCCTAGAGAAGCTACATAGGAAAACACTGTGGTAAATAAGCATGTTGACCTTGGTCTAGATTCCGAACTTTGTGAACTACACTATGGCACACTTGGTCAAATGGACAGTTTCCGAAAAAATAAAATAAGGTTTCTAGCATCTAACAGAGAACACACGATGTAAAAGATGTGCTTGCTCAATATACTACTGCTACAAATGGGGATGATGATAGTTGAAAACTTTCTTTCCTGAAGATAAGATGCAACTCAGGGTAGGAAACCTGAAAATCTTTCTAAGGTTTCCATAGATCTCACAGAAATGGATCACAAGGTCAATAAACCCTATCAATGAAGTACATGTGTCCTTATTTCAATGACTAATTTTATTTTAAAGAAAGATAAGAACTCCATGTTATTACTAAGCTAAATTTTTAAAATATTTATCTAACTGGACTTCTTAAAAATCAAAATACTGTAATATAGACATAGTCTTCATGACTCATGGCATAAAGAACTTTCACATTGAATTACACCTCTGGTAAGCTCTCACAGAGAATGAAAATAATCCAATGTGTAAGGTATTTTCTGCTTCGTCAAGACCTTAAGCATTTACACAGTGGCAACATACTCTAGTATTAATAAAAAGGCCCATTTTGTCTTCATAAAAGACACCACTTTTTGTCAAGCAAAAGTGGTTCTAATATTCACCATCTTAGTTAACCCTTCTAAACTCCAGTTTTTGCATCTGAAAAGTAAATAGTGCCTACTTCATAGGATTGCTGTATAGGCAATATAAAACACTTCATGGAGCATGCTTATAATGCTCTGTGCTGAGTTAGAAGTCAATAAAACTTGTCTATTATTAAACAGGAATTATTGAAAATGAATAGGGTATCACAGCTCTATTCTCTTTAAGAACATAGAAAGATAAATCAGATATGGATAGAAAGGAAACTGAGTTTTCTTTCTTTTTTTTTTTTATCATTGTCTTGGTACAGCAAGCATGTGATTAATTCAAAGATAAACTTATACATCAAGTTTACTCTCAGAAATCCATCAATATCTTGCTTTTTTTTATTTACTGTAATTAACCAAGGGCAAATTCTTTGTTAACATATTTATAGTAGACTTAGTTTCCTGTCTCACTGACCAAGAAGTAAGAGGCTTGATTCAACAATGTGACAGAACATTAAAAGTGCATGGAACACATAGGTGTCCCTTCTAGAAAGATGTGCAATTGTGGAGGTATGTCATGTGTTAGGGCATATACAAGATCAATATACTAATTCAGTTAAGCAAATGATGAGATCATTGTCTCTTTGAAAAGAATGACAATGATAATAATTTTGCATGTAAACTAAATTTCAATATTTAATATTCATTATAACAGTGTATTAAGCTGTGATCTCTAATTCACTTATGTTCACACAGATGTGTAAAAAGAAAAATATTTTATAAAAAAATCAGAGCTAAGATATATAACTGTGTATTAAGTCAGATTTTAGGGGCATTGGTGAAGGTCCTAGAACTGGTCCCATACACTCAAAAAAATCTGTGCATTGTTTGAAATTACAACATAAGGGATTATTTTTCTAAACTCATGATTTAACTTTATTATAACATTTAATCATTTTAAGATAGTTAAATATACTTAAGTTTTCATTAGTCACATATATTGTGGTATGAATGATCTGATATTGTGTTGATTATGAATGTGCATCTGTGAGAAGCCATTTGAGGATGGAAAGTTATGTTATTTGTGACTCATGAAGAAGTAAATAAAAGAACAGGAAAGAAAGGGTTATATAATGAGTTTGCTTGTGATTAGGCAGAATTCATTTATATCATGCTTTGGCAAGGGTCAGCACTACTGAAATTACAGCTTGAAGTAGCTGTCCCCTTGTAGTCAGCAATGCTCACTCCAGTGATGCATCCACTGTAAAATATGTCTGAGATTTATTGGGCCACCAGCTGTATCAATAGGAATTAAATGGTTCACTGTTTTCTTAGCTGTTCACCAAACTTTCTTTCTTTAGATTTTATTCATGATTTGCTCTCTTCTCTGTTGTCAGTAATGGTGAATTATAGCTGTATGTGATTGATTTGAGTACACTGAACAAGTCTGCAAGAATTGTGAAGTGGGATTCTCCAAAGACATCTTGATTCTTAGCACATAGGATCTTGTAACAAAAGTTGCCCATCAGTGCAAACGTTCAAATTCTTAAACATTTGAATATGTTCTTTACATACTGAAGCTATTATAAGTTTCTGTTCAGTTCAGTTCAGTCGCTCAGTCGTGTCCGACTCTTTGTGACCCCATGAATTGCAGCACGCCAGGCCTCCCTTTCCATCACCAAGTCCCAGAGTTCACTCAAACTCATGTCCATCGAGTCAGTGATGCCATCCAGCCATCTCATCCTCTATTGTCCCCTTTTCCTCCTGCCCCCAATCCCTTCCAGCATCAGAGTCTTTTCCAATGAGTCAACTCTTCGCATGAGGTGGCCAAAGTACGAGTTTCAGCTTCCGCATCAGTCCTTCCAAAGAACACCCAGGACTGAGCTCCTTTAGAATAGACTGGTTGGATCTCCTTGCAGTCCAAGGGACTCTCAAGAGTCCTCTCCAACACCATAGTTCAAAAGCATCAATTCTTCGGCACTCAGCTTTCTTCACAGTCCAACTCTCGCATCCATACATGACCACTGGAAAAACCATAGCCTTGACTAGACGGACCTTTGTTGGCAAAGTAATGTCTCTGCTTTTGAATATGCTATCTAGGTTGGTCATAACTTTGCTTCCAAGGAGTAAGCGTCTTTTAATTTCATGGCTGCAGTCACCATCTGGAGTGATTTTGGAGCCCCCCAAAATTATGTTTACTGCTATAAAAATTACTTTTTAGTGAATCCCTCCAAATAAAGATTAGAATAATTGAGATGCTTTCTTTAGATTACCTATAAAATATGAAAATATCCTTGGGATTATTTTTCTGATGGGGAAATGTTTTCTATTTGCATTAATTAATCAGTTAAAATAAGTTGTTTACATTTCAATTATGCTTATGCTTTAAGTCATGGTACACTTTTAAAGATTAATATTGATCTCTCAAAATGTGAATAAGCTAAATATATATAAATTTAAGATTTTTGCAATAAATCAATATAAAATAAATGATAGCAATAAAGATATAATCTGTAATAGGTGGTGATAACATTGATGGAATCTTTCCTTAGGTTAATTTTTAATCTGTTGATATTTCTCTTTGGCCTCAGGGCCAGATTCCTCTGAAAGTTCCTTAGTTGACTGAATGGTTTATTATTTCTTCTTGTTTCTGTGGCCTTCAATAATCTTAAAATAGCACATTTAAAAAGTTGATTAAAATTCAGTTATTAAAATTGTTTAATTCTGAGAAATGAATAATTCATATTGCTAATATATTCTAAGGAATTACTTTCCAAACACACTGTCTTGGAGGGAATGAAAAGAAAGCCTTTGAGTAGCTAGAAAAAAGGGAGGGGATTAAAGAAAAAGTGCTAAGATTTACATTACAGAAATCTAGTTGTAAACTACCCATTTTTTTTCCCCTGCTTACTGCCCTCAAATGCATGAAGAAGGTTAGAGGTTTAGCAAAACTATAGGAAACATGTTAAATTAATGACATTTTCCACAACTACAGGCACAGATTCTCTAGTAAGAAGGTGAACATTAAACTGAATTGCTTCTACCTTCCCGTTTACCTTGAGGTGTCAATCAGCTGTACTCTCAGACCTGTAGCCTGGAAGCTGTCCTGTTACAGTATTTCTACATGGTTCAAAGAGCAAAGCAACAGAAGTCATAACTATGAAATGGACATGCTTTATCCAGACTTGCCATGGACTTTGAACACGGAGGACAACAATCTAGCAAGACGTGATACTAGTTTTAGAATCGAGAGGTAATTTTTCTTCCCATCTGAAAAACACAGTCTTGGACACTTCTCTTTAAGGATAATGAAAGCTAAATCAGAGCAAACACTGTAGGTAGCTAAGACCAAAAGAAAAGAAGACATAAAGTGGGAGAGACATTTCACTACAAATATTGTGTCTTAAAGAAATTGAAAGATGTGGGAAGGAGGGATAGTAGAAAACCTGTAATTTTAAGAAACAATAGCAAAGGTTTATTTGGGACTAAGAATGTTTTAAAAGGGGGAAAAAAAAGTCATCCTTCCTGAAATGATTAAATAAAATGTGGTTTGAGAAAACTCTGCTTAACAGCAAAAGCAATTTGACAACTGATGGGTTTGTCAAGAAAGGAGAAGTCTGACTAACAAATAAATTCCATGTCAGCAACACCAGAACATGAATAAATTATTAGCAAAATCTTCAGGCTCTTTCCTCTTCTGCTCAGAAATAAAAATAAACATGTGCAGCCAATATCCTCCTTATAATCTCAATCTTATTTAGTGCCTCTTAAGTCAAAATCACTAGATTCCTCACTCTTTACTGCTCTCATCTTGCAAAACTTATTATGCATTTGATGAACAGTTACTATTACCAGATCATCAATGTCATTGCAAAATATTTACAAGTCTTGAGAGACTCCATAATATTCTAGGTTCTTCCTTTAAAATGCATTTTATCACTCCTCACTGAAGAACTATGGACAGAAGTTCATAATATTGTACAGGGGGCAGTGATCAAAACCATCCCCAAGTAAAGGAAATGTAAAAAGGCAAAACGGTTGTCTGAGGATTCCTTAAAAATAGCTGAGAAAAGAAGAGAAGCAAAAGGCAAAGGAGAAAAGGAAAGATATATCCATCTGAACATAGAGTTTCAAAGAATAGCAAGGAAAGATAAGAAAGCTTTCCTCAGAGATCAATGCAAAGAAATGGAGGAAAACAATAGAAGAGAAAAGACTAGAGATCTCTTCAAGAAAATTAGATATACCAAGGGAATATTTCATGCAAAGATTGGCTCAATAAAGGACAGAAACAGTATGGACCTAACAAAAGCAGAAGATATTAAGAAAAGGTAGCAAGAATACACAGAACTATACAAAAAAGATCTTAATGACCCAGAAAACCATGATGGTTTGAACACCCACCTAGACCCAGACACCCTGGAATGTGAAGTCAAGTGGGCCTTAGGGGGCATCATTACAAACAAAGCAAGTGGAGGTGGTGGAATTCCAGCTGAGCTTTTTCAAATTCTAAAAGACGACTCTGTGAAGGTGCTATACCCAATATGCCAACAAAGTTGGAAAATTCAGCAGTGGCCACAGGACTGGAAAAGTCAGTTTTTATTCCAATCCCAAAGAAAGGCAAAGCCAAAGTATGTTTAGCTATTACACAACTGTACTCATCTCACACACTAGCAAACTAATGCTCAAAATTCTCTGAGCTAGGCTTCAATGGTATGTGAACCAAGAACTCCCAGATGTTCAAGCTGGTTTTAGAAAAGGCAAAGGAACCAGAGAACAAATTGCCAACATCCATTGGATCATTGAAAAAGCAAGAGAATTCCAGAAGAACATCTACTTCTGCTTCATTGACTATGCTAAAGTCTTTGACTGTATGGATCACAGCAAACTGTGGAAAATTCCTAAAGAGATGGGAATACCAGATCACCTTACCTGCCTCCTGATGAACCTGTATTCAGGTCAAGGAGCAATAGTTAGAACTGGACATGGAACAACAGACTGGTTCCAAATTGGGAGAGGAGTAGGTCAAAGCTGTATATTGTCACCCTGCTTATTTAGCATATATGCAGAGTACATCATGCAAAAATGCCAGGCTGGATGAAGCACAAGCTGGAATCAAGATTGCTGGGAGAAATATCAATAACCTCAGATATGCAGATGACACTACCCTTATGGGAGAAAGCCAAGAGGAAATAAGAGCCTTTTGATGAAAATGAAAGAGAGTGAAAAAGTTGGCTTAAAACTCAACAATCAGAAGACTAATATCATGGTATCCAGTCCCCTCACTTCATGGCAAATAGATGGGGAAGCAAGGGAAACAGTGACAGACTTTATTTTCTCAGGCTCTGAAATCATTGCAGATGGTGACTGCAGCCATGAAATTAAAAGATGTGCTGTCCTTGGAAGAAGCTATGACCAACCTAGACAGCATATTAAAAAACAGAGGTATTACTTTGCAGACAAAGGTCTGTATAGGCTAAGCTATGGTTTTTCCAGTAGTCATGCGGATGTGAGAGTTGGACTATAAAGAAAGATTAGCACTGAAGAATTGATGCCTTTAACTGTGGTGTTGGAGAAGACTCGAGAGTCCCTTGGACTGCAAGGAAGTCAAACCAATCACTTCTAAAGGAAATTAACCCTGAATATTTACTGGAAGGACTGAAGCTGAAGCTGAAGCTCCAATACTTTGACCATGATGGGAATAACTCACTCATTAGAAAAGACCCTGATGCTTGGAAAGATTGAAGGGAGGAGGAGAAGGGGACAACAGAAGATGAGATGGTTGGACTGTATCACGGACTGGATGGACATGAGTTTGAGCAAGCTCTAGGAACTGGTGATGGACAGGGAAGGCTAATGTGCTGCAGTCCATAGGGTCGCAGAGTCGGACATGACTGAGTGACTGCACTGATCACTCCTCTCCACCCCATAACTGTTAATATCATGACTAACATCACGCTACTACAAGACAAGTTTGTTGTTGTTCCGGAATCGTGTCCGACTCTTATTGACCCGGTGGATTGCAGCCTACCAGGCTCCTCTGTTCATGATATTTCCTAGGCAAGAATATTGGAGTGGATTGCCATTTCCTACTTCAGAGGATCTTCCCAACTCAGGGATTGAATCTGAGTCTCCTGTTTGGCAGGCAGATTCTTTACCGCTGAGCCACCAGGGAGGCCAACAAGCTAAATTTACCTCTTGCCTAATATATTGCAAGTATCCCAACTGGCCCCCTGTTTCTGCCCTTGCTCTTCCATAGGCCATTCTCTATATAACTTATGTTTTTTCACCCCTTTACACTTAGTTAGAGGGGCTTGCCACATGGTGCTAGTGGTAAAGAACCCACCTACAATGTAGGAGACATAAGAGACATGGGTTGGATTCCTGGGTCAGGAAGATCCCCTGGAGGAGGACATGGCAACCTACTCCAATTTTTTGCCTGGAAAACTCTATGGATGGGGAGCATGGTGGGCTACAGTCCATAGAGTCACAGTGAGTCGGACATGACTGAAATGACTTAGAATGCAGGCACTCATACTTATTTAGATGAATATTTATATGTATATAATGTATACTATATTATGATCAGTTCAGTTCAGTTCAGTCGCTCAGTCATGTCTGATTCTTTGCGACCCCATGAATTGTAGCATGCCAGGCCTCCCTGTCCATCACCAATTCCCAGAGTTCACTCAAACTCATGTCCATCGAGTCAGTGATGCCATCCAGCCATCTCATCCTCTGTCGTCCCCTTTTTCTCCTGCCTCCAATCCCTCCCAGCATCAGAGTCTTTTCCAATGAGTCAACTCTTCGCATGAGGTGGCCAAAGTACTGGAGTTTCAGCTTTAGCATCAGTCCTTCCAAAGAACACCCAGGACTGATCTCCTTTAGAATGGGCTGGTTGGATCTCCTTGCAGTGCAAGGGACTCTGAAGAACCTTCTCCAACACCACAGTTCAAAAGCATCAATTCTTCAGTGCTTAGCTTTCTTCCAGTTCAACTCTCACATCCATACATGACCACTGGAAAAACCATAGCCTTGACTAGACGGACCTTGTTGGCAAAGTAATGTCTCTGCTTTTCAATATGCTATCTAGGTTGGTCATAGCTTTTCTTCCAAGGAGTAAGCATCTTTTAATTTCATGGCTGTAGTCACCATCTGCAGTGATTTTGGAGCCCAAAATATTAAAGTCTGACACTGTTTCCACTGTTTCCCCATCTATTTCCCATGAAGTGATGGGACCTGATGCCATGATCTTCGTTTTCTGAATGTTGAACTTTAAGCCAACTTTTTCACTCTCTTTCACTTTCATCAAGAGGCTTTTTAGTTCCTCTTCACTTTCTGCCATAAGGGTTGTGTTCTGCATATCTGAGGTTATTGATATTTCTCCTGACAATCTTGATTCCAGCTTGTTCTTCTTCCAGCCCAGTGTTTCTCATGATGTACTCTGCATATAAATTAAATAAGCAGGGTGACAATACACAGCCTCGAAGTACTCCTCTTCCTATTTGGAACCAGTCTGTTGTTCCATGTCCAGTTCTATCTGTTGCTTCCTGACCTGCATATAGATTTCTCAAGAGGCAGGTCAGGTGGTCTGGTATTCCCATCTCTTGAAGAATTTTCCACAGTTTATTGTGATCTACACAGTCAAAGGCTTTGGCATAGTCAATAAAGCAGAAATAGATATTAATGATATATAATAATAAATGCATGTTGGATATATTTATTATATGTTATATATAAATATATTAATTTAAATGTAATCAAATTTAATATACTCCTTAGTGTTTTAGATATGATTTGGAACAAAGTATTGGAGAAGGCAATGGTACCCCATTCCAGTGCTCTTGCCTGGAAAATCCATGGATGGAGGAGCCTGGTAGGCTGCAGTCCATGGGGTCGCTAGGAGTCAGACACGACTGAGGAACTTCACTTTCATTTTTCACTTTCATGCATTGGAGAAGGAAATGGCAACCCACTCCAGTGTTCTTGCCTGGAGAATCCCAGGGATGGGGGAGCCTGGTGGGCTGCCGTCTATGGGGTCGCACAGAGTTGGACACGACTGAGGCAACTTAGCAGTAGCAGCAGCAGTATCTTAAATTAAATGGTTAACTTTAGCATTTTATTTATATATATTATATAATATCACATGTAGCATTATATCTGGAGTTCCCAGGTGGTTCAGTGGTAGAGAATCTGCCTGCAATGTAGGAGCTGCAGAATCCATCCCTGGGTCAGGAAGATCCCCTGGAGGAGGGCATGGCAACCCACTCTAGTACTTTTGCCTGGAGAATCCTATGGACAGAGGAGCCTGGTAGTCCACAGTTCATGGGGTCACAATGAGTCAGACACAACTGGAGTGACTTTGCAGACATGTAGCATTATAAGTCTATATAACTCAGCTTTAAAATACTATGTACCTGGAAAGCATAGCTCTAGAAAAAATTCAAGCAATATTTGTCTATGGCTTTTACTAATATATGGGACTCAGAAAGCATTCATGGATAGCCTATAGTTTTATTCCATGTTTCAGTTGCTATTGCCACAATAATACTGTGTAACAAATTACTATTTTATCTTGGCGACATATAACAGCCAACATCTATTTCTCATGTGTTTACTCTGTCATATCGGTAATGCCCATTAGTCAAAGCAGCCACGTGGTCAAGCGCATCATCATTAGGTCTGGGAAATATTATTGTGTCTACATTTGGATTGGGATGGGAGTCAGCTTTGCCAAGGAACAATCTAGACCTTTGTAGGTAGAATTTTCTTTTCTTTTTGGCAGTGCTGCATGGCTTATGGGATCTTAGTTCCCCCTCCATCATACTGGGGCCCTCCTCAGTGAAAGTCTTAACCACTGGACTGCCAGGAAATTCCGAAGAATTTTCTACAGCCATTTGTGCTCAACGTTTCTTCCATTCTGAAGCCAAAGTGAGTTCTATGGGTCTGCCTTGAATAGGAAGGTTTGTTTTATCAGAAGCATCCAAAACAAACTAGATTTGAGAGTAAGCTAGTGTGAAGAATGTCTGACTGAGGATATATCATACAGAACAGAGGTACCATGGAAACCAAAAGAACAGTAAGTGCTGCGCAAACCAAGTACGGTGGAAAGCTAGCATGTCAGGAAGGTGTTATTAAAACACTCTGGAAAGGCTGACGAGGACTCACCTTAGGAAGACTCCCCATTTCTTCAGCTACTACAAATACAATGCATCTGAAAAAAGTGGGAGGTTTTTCTATCTTCATGTATCATCTATTGACTCAATATTTCTTCTTGAGTTATTGTATGTTCTCTTAATCATTTATTTACTCCATGCTATTGGTCAAGAATGAGCTTCCCAGGTGGCTCAGTGGTAAAAGGATCCACCTACCAATGCAAGAGACACCAGTTCAGTCCCTGGGTTGGGAAGATCCCCTGTAGAAGGGAATGGCAACCCACTTCAGTATTCTTGCTTGGGAAATTCAATGGACAGGGGAGCCTGCTGGGTTACAGACCAAGGGATTGCAAAGAGTCGGACACGACGGAGCGCAGAACACTGGTCAAGAACAGATTTTGGACTCCGCGGGAGAGGGAAAGGGTGGGATGAATGGGGAGAATGGCACTGAAATATGTATAATATCATATGTGAAACGAGTCGCTAGTCCAGGTTCAATGCACGATACTGGACGCTTGGGGCTGGTGCACTGGGACGACCCAGAGGGATGGTATGGGGAGGGAGGAGGGAGGAGGGTTCAGGATGGGGAACACATGTAAACCTGTGGTGGATTCATTTCGATATATGGCAAAACCAATACAATATTGTAAAGTTAAAAAATAAAATAAATTAAAAAAAAAAGAACAGATTAAAGTGATTCTTGGCTTAGAGGAGCTCAGGGCTCCAGTGGAATTAAAAATGTCCAATAATGTGTCATAATCTTCTGTGTTTCTTTAAGCCCAGTGTAGAAGACATAGTGGACACTTTATAAATGCTGATTGAAAAAACAAATATGATCAATGATACTTCCTATAAAATACTATAATTCTATGATCTTGCTATAATTTACCCTCCAGGCTTTTTCAATGCAATACAAAGTTAGATTCAATGTTAATGGGTTTATTATGTTCATGTAATATATAATTGATACTTAAGTATATTTGTATTGTATTGGCAAGTATTGACATTAGTGCCATTTATTAACAATGTATACTTCTTTTATGAATTTTTAAAAAATTTATTTATATTTGAAAGATAATTGCTTTAAAGTATTGTGTTGCTTATACTTCTTAAGTAATTTTTTAATAAAGAAATTTTGTTAAGTCAGGATGTGAAAATAACAGAATTTGGGGCATATTTCACCTAAAATGTAATCTAAAGCTAAAAATATATCTCAAAAAGTTACACGTTGTAGAAATACAGGGCTGTGTGTTGGTCAAATAAATGGATATGTTGGCCAAGGAAATAAGTGTTTATTTTGACTAGAAATCTTTGTTGTTAGTTGATCTAAAATTGCAGGATATGATATAAACTAGAAAGGTGATCTGTGTATACTTGGAATATTAGAAGCACTTTATGCATTTATATATAAAAAAAGCAGAATGAATGGTTTCAAAACAATGTGAGAAGCAATATGCTCTGTTTCTGTTATCATTTTGGTTAAATGCTTATTTTAGGATTTCTGCCTGAATATGATTCCACCATTTTTTTTTAAATAAATGGAAATTCATAGTAGGAAGTGAGTATGACAATAATGTAAAAAGAGTAAATAGTGTTAAGACAATGTTCCCCATTGGGTCTATTATCTTCAGCCTCTTTTCAGAGAGTTCCACTGTGTGCCCCATGAAATAACAGTCCATTATGGTTTTATGTCCTCCTTACTGAAGTAATCCTATGAGGTGGTCTACTAAAAGCATCAAATAACTATTTTAGTGTGGTTTTGTGCATGTATTTATATGTGTGTACTAGCTCTGTTTCTTCCAAAATGGAAATAAGCCTGTTTTTGGTAACTAAACCAAATGTTTCCAGGGTGTGTTTTAAATGCATTATTCATAAAAACCAAAAATGGTAAACAATGTACAGACTATACTGACATTCATTTAGCTATAGAAAATAAGTGAAACACTAGGTAGAACAGGTTTTGTCTTTTTACATGTTAATGAGCTTTGGGATTTTCATGCATATTAGTTATGTTGCCCTAATTACTCATTATAATTCTAATGTGCATTTTATATTTAATTACAATGCTTATAAAGATTTGGTATGGACAGTAAATCATTATAACTAGCATGCGCATAATGATTATGAACTGAATTTATTAACTTTTATACCAGCATTCAGTGTTGGTAACTTTCAGTTTCACCTTGGTGATTAACCACATTGTCTGATTAAACAAATATTTGTGTGGAATTAATTGTAAATGTCAAAACAAGTGTCTACTTTTTTACCTTTTGCCAATTTTCATCAAATTTTATTTTAGCTTTTTCTGTAGCTTATTTAATTACTAGACAAGCTAATTTCAAAATATTACAATATTACTAATTTTCTTAATTATTTAAAAGGCTACAAACTTGTTGAGACATTTCAACCGGAAGCTCATGACAGATAATTACAGGTTTTCTGCTAGGGTAGGTAAAGTTAAGCGGTTTTCTTAGATGTTAGATTATTTATAACCTAAGTATCAGATCAGATCAAATCAGTCACTCAGTCATGTCCGACTCTTTGTGATCCCATGAATCGCAGCATGCCAGACCTCCCTGTCCATCACCAAGTCCCGGAGTTCACTCAGACTCACGTCCATCGAGTCAGTGATGCCATCCAGCCATCTCATCCTCTGTCGTCCCCTTCTCCTCTTGCCCCCAATCCCTCCCAGCATCAGAGTCTTTTCCAATGAGTCAACTCATCGCATGAGGTGGCCAAAGTATTGGAGTTTCAGCTTTAGCATCATTCCTTCCAAAGAAATCCCAGGGCTGATCTCCTTCAGAATGGCCTGGTTGGATCTCCTTGCAGTCCAAGGGACTCTCAAGAGTCCTCTCCAACACCACAGTGAAAAAGCATCAATTCTTCGGCCCTCAGCCTTCTTCACAGTCCAACTCTCACATCCATACATGACCACAGGAAAAACCATAGCCTTGACTAGATGAACCTTTGTTGGCAAAGTAATGTCTCTGCTTTTGAATATGCTGTCTAGGTTGGTCATAACTTTCCTTCCAAGGAGTAAGCGTCTTTTAATTTCATGGCTGCAGTCACCATCTGTAGTGATTTTGGAGCCCAGAAAAATAAAGTCTGACACTGTTTCCACTGTTTCCCCATCTATTTCCCATGAAGTGATGGGACCAGATGCCATGATCTTTGTTTTATGAATGTTGAGCTTTAAGCCAAAGGTATGCAATTAAAAAATTATATCTTATTAAGAATAGATGGCTTTTATTAACATGCATTTCTCTTCCCATTTTACACAATGCATTTCGACAAGTCAATGTTAACTTTTTGCCAAATAACTGAGAATTAGAAAGGAAAAAAATTTTTTCTTTTAAAATTTGCATTCACTTATGGGGAAAAAAGAATAACTAGAAGTGAATGTGAATTAGACAATAAGTTAGTCAGATGAGGTCTTTAATTATCTTACTCCAGATAGTCTTACTCCTGACCCAGCTAATATTTATCTTCAGTGACAAAGAAAGGTACAAAAGACAAAGATTATTTAGGATCCTAGCTTATGTTTAGTTACTAGTTATGTGATGGTAGGCAAATATGGCAAAATTAAAAAATTTTAAGCCCACCTGTGTATAGTGGTGGTACCATCTATCATACATCAAACACTTGTTGTGGCAATTCAATGAGACACTATATACAAGGAATGAGGATAAGGAAAGCCTGGCATATAATGAACAGCTGAAAATGTGAGGTTCTTTCACACAAATACAATTGCTATCCTTATTCAAGGTGGTTGTTTATTTTTCAGAGCAATTTAAGCAGCTAACATTCATCTTCCATAAATCCTCCAGTATGATCTATGACTTATTGATCAATAGGGTATGTATACACATACACATAAATTATGTATCCACATATGTATTACATATTCATTTATATGTTATAGGTACAGGATATATGTATATATTTGTATAAATGTTTTGTTAAAAACCACTAACTTGCCATTAGTTGACTACTTAAAATTAGAGATACCAAGGGAACATTTCATGCAAAGATGGGCTTGATAAAGTACAGAAATGGTATGGACCTAACAGAAGAAGAAGATGTTAAGAAGAGGTGGCAAGAACACACAGAAGATTTGTACAAAAAAGAGCTTCATGACCCAGATAATCACGATGGTGTGATCACTCACCTAGAGCCAGATATCCTGGAATGTGAAATTAGAAATGGGCCTTAGGAATGGGCCTTAGAAAGCATCACTACAAACAAAGCTAGTGGAGGTTATGGAATTCCAGTTGAGCTATTTCAAATCCTGAAAGATGATGCTGTGCAAGTGCTGCACTCAATATGCCAGCAAATGTGGAAAACTCAGCAGTGGCCACAGGACTGGAAAAGGTCAATTTTCATTCCAATCCCAAAGAAAGGCAATGCCAAAGAATGCTCAAACTACCGCACAATTGCACTCATCTCACACCCTAGTAAAGTAATGCTCAAAATTCTCCAAGCCAGGCTTCAGCAATATGTGAACCGTGAACTTCCTGATGTTCAAGCTGGTTTTAGAAAAGGCAGAGGAACCAGAGATCAAATTGCCAACATCTGCTGGATCATGGAAAAAGCAAGAGAGTTCCAGAAAAGTGTCTATTTCTACTTTATTGACTATGCCAAAGCCTTTGACTGTGTGGATCACAATAAACTGTGGAAAATTCTTCAAGAGATGGGAATACCAGACCACCTGACCTGCCTCTTAAGAAACCTATATACAGGTCAGGAAGCAACAGTTAGAACTGGACATGGAACAACAGACTGGTTCCAAATAGGAAAAGGAGTACGTCAAGGCTGTATATTGTCACCCTGCTTATTTAATTTATATACAGATTACATTATGAAAAACACTGGGCTGGATGAAGCACAAGCTGGAATCAAGATTGCCAGGAGAAATATCAATAACCTCAGATATGCAGATGACACCACCCTTATGGCAGAAAGTGAAGAGGAACTAAAAAGCCTCTTGATGAAAGTGGAAGAGGAGAGTGAAAAAGTTGACTTAAAGCTCAACATTCAGAAAACGAAGATCATGGCATCTGGTCCTATCACTTCATGGGAAATAGATAGGGAAACAGTGGAAACAGTGTCAGACTTTAATATTTTGGGCTGCAAAATCACTGCAGATGGTGACTGCAGCCATGAAATTAAAAGACGCTTACTCCTTGGAAGGAAAGTTATGACCAACCTAGATATCATATTCAAAAGCAGAGACATTACTTTGCCAACAAGGTCCGTCTAGTCAAGGCTATGGTTTTTCCTGTGGTCATGTATGGATGTGAGAGTTGGACTGTGAAGAAGGCTGAGTGCCGAAGAATTGATGCTTTTGAACTGTGGTGTTGGAGAAGACTCTTGAGAGTCTCTTGGACTGCAAGGAGATCCAACCAGTCCATTCTAAAGGAGATCAGTGCTGGGTGTTCTTTAGAAGGACTGATGCTAAAGCTGAAACTCCAGTACTTTGGCCACCTCTTGCAAAGAGTTGACTCATTGGAAAAGATTCTGATGCTTGAAGGGATTAGGGGCAGGAGAAAAGAGGATGACAGAGGATGAGATGGCTGGATGGCATCACTGACTCGATGGATGTGAGTTTGAGTGAACTCCAGGAGTTGGTGATGGACAGGGAGTCCTGGCATGCTACAATTCATGGGGTTGCAAAGTATTGGAGATGACTGAGCTACTGAACTGAACTGAACTGAGGATATATATATATATATATATATATATATATATATAATCTCCTATACCATTCCATTGTTTACCTTGTACATGAACTCCTAATTCAGTTTTTCTTACTTGGATGAAAACTATCATCAATAGACTTGTATGAGATGTATTTATGCATGCCATTGGATGATATTGTTAAATTTCTATGATATGAGTATCATAGCTTTAATAGTAAAGCCATTATATATAACTATTACATTACTATATGCAAATTATATTATAAAATTATGTGCATAAGTATAAATAAATATATATATATATATATCTGTATAGTGAGGGACAGTGACTGCAGGCTGCAGTCCATGGGGTTACAAAGAGACATGACTTAGGAACTGAACAACAACAAAATAGTAATATGGCATATTATTATTATAGAATCACTATCAAAATAGTAACGCTATTAGCTAATAATGCTACACTTTGTGGCATAACTGCTTAAATCTTTTAAATTATTTATACCAAGATAAAACTCTAAAAAATTATTTTGAAATTTAACTTGTGCAAAATTATACATTGTTTGTGGTGATTTATAAATACACAGATGACACCACCCTAATGACAGAAAGTGGAGAAAACTAAAGAGCCTCTTGATGAAAGTGAAAGAGGACAGAAAAAAAGTTGGCTTAAAACTCAACATTTAGAAAACTAAGATCATGGCATCTGGTCCCATCACTTCATGGGAAATAGATGGGGAAACAATGGAAACAGTGAGAAACTTTATTTTTGGGGGCTCCAAAATCACTGCAGATGGTGACTGCAGCCATGAGATTAAAAGACACTTGATTCTAGTAAGAAAAGCTATGACCAAACTTGACAGCATATTAAAAAGCAGAGACATTACTTTGTCGACAAAGGTCTGTGTAGTCAAAGCTATGGTTTTTCCAGTAGTCGTGTATGGATGTGAGAGTTGGACTATAAAGAAAGCTGAGCACAGAAGAATTGATGCTTTTGAACTGTGGTGTTGGAGAAGACTCTTGAGAGTCCCTTGGACTGCAAGGAGATCCTACCAGTCCATCCTAAAGGAAATCAATCCTGAATATTCATTGGAAGGACTGATGTGAAGCTGAAACTCCAATACTTTGGCCACCTGATGCAAAGAACCAACCCACTGGAAAAGACCCTGATGTTGGGAAAGATTGAAGGCAGGAGGAGAAGGGGACGATGGAGGATGAGATGGTTGGATAGCATCACCGACGTGATGGACATGAGTTTGAGTAGGCTCCGGGAGTTGATGATGGACAGGGAAGCCTGGCGTGCTGCAGTCCAATGGGTTGCAAAGAGTCAGACATGACTGAGTGACTGAACTGAATTGTGGTGATTTATACACAGCAGTACAATAGTAAATTAAAAATTATTTTCTGTTTACCCGTTTCTTTGTCCATCCATGCATTTGATCCAACATGCCCAATCCTGCTACTCTTATAACTGAACAGTCTGTGCCTTTTCCGTACTTGGAGCTACCTTTTATCAGAAGATGCCCAGGAAGTCTTTGTTATCTCTTCAGTAATTAACTATTACCATCTCTTGACAGTCACGGAGCTTATGTTTACACTTTTTAACTTTCAGTGAGTGATTTCAAAGACCTATTACTTGTACTGGTGGTAACGTTTCTGTTGATGCAAAATTAAATCTTGTTTGATTATATTGTGTGTAGGGTGGACTGAATTAGTGAGTGAATGAAAGTCACTCAGTCATATTTGACTCTTTGCGAACCCATGGACTATACAGTCCATGGAAAGATCCAGGCCAGAATACTGGAGTGGGTAGCCTATCCCTTCTCCAGTGGATCTTCCTGACCCAGGAATTGAAACAGGGTCTCTTGCATTGCAGGTGGGTCCTTTACCCACTGAGCTACCAGGGAAGACCAGGGTGGGCTGGGTAAGTCTGAATCTAAAAATAGGAAAACTGGCTCAGTTCACTTTAGTAGTCAAGAGCTAAACTACAATAGTTTCCACAAAAATGGACAGTCCTGAGGGAAGAAATTAACTGAATTTGAGAGCTGTTTCAGAAAGATTCATTAAATGGAAAGTCAAGAATATAGGAAGGGTTTTAATCTACTATATTTGGCTTCTCTCAACACCCTTGCTCACTCGCACCCAAAGAAGGAATGAGTGGTGTTTGCAAGTATAGGTGAGGAATGGCCATGTACAAAATAGACCATTTTTTTCTCTTTAGTCTGGGATTACTAATTCTCAACAGAACATAAACATTCTGCTCAGTTACTCCATGGAGGAGTTTTAAAAAAGCAGGCAGCCCACGTGGGCAGCCTGTGGTTTTCTAGTTTTGTCTATAACTGGTAGATAAGTTCACTTTTCATGAGTATTATAGTCTGATGCACCAGAATCCTCAAGAGACAGACAAAGAGAAGGGTTTAAGGAACAAAATAAGCATTCAGAGATAGAGTTTTTTGGAGGGCCCAGGTTTTGACTTGGAGTTACAGGTACTCTGTGGTTTATTTTTATAGTCCTGTAACTGTCTTTTCACAGCTATTTATAAGGCCTCCTCAGACAGCCATTTTGCTTTTTTGCATTTCTTTTTCTTGGGGATGATCTTAATCTCTGTCTCCTGTACAATATCATGAACCTCTGTACATAGTTCTTCAGACACTCTGTCTATCAGATCTAGTCCCTTAAATCCATTTCCCACTTCCACTGTATAGTCATAAGGGATTTGATTTAGGTCATACCTGAATGGTCTAGTGGTTTTGCCCACTTTCTTCAATTTAAGTCTGAATTTGACAATAAGGAGTTCATGATCTGAGCCATAGTCAGCTCCCGGTCTTGTTTTTGCTGACTGTATAGAGCTTCTCCATCTTTTGGCTGCAAAGAATATAATCAATCTGATTTCAGTGTTGACCATCTGGTGATGTCCATGTGTAGAGTCTTCTCTTGTGCTGTTGGAATAGGGTGTTTGCTATGACCAGTGCATTCTCTTGGCAGAATTCTATTAGCCTTTGCCCTGCTTCATCCTGTACTCCAAGGCCAAATTTGCCTGTTACTCCAGGTGTTTCTTGACTTTCTACTTTTGCATTCCAGACTCCTATAATGAAAAGGACATCTTTTGGGAGTGTTAGTTCTAGAAGGTCTTTTAGGTCTTTATAGAACCATTCAACTTCAAATTCTTCAGTGTTACTGGTTGGGGCATAGACTTGGATTACCGTAATATTGTATGGTTTGCCTTGGAAAAGAACAGAGATCATTCTGTCATTTTTGAGATTGTATCCAAGTATTGCATTTCAGACTATTTTGTTGACTATGATGGCTACTCCATTTCTTCTAAGGGATTCCTGCCCACAGTAGTAGATATAATGGTCATCTGAGTTAAATTCACCCATTCCAGCCCATCTTAGTTGTCTGATTCCTAGAATATTAATATTCACTCTTGCCATCTCTTTATTTTCTGGAGCTCTAAAATCACTGCAGATGGTGATTGCAGCCATGAAATTAAAAGACACTTATTCCTTAGAAGGAAAGGTCTGACCTACTGAGATAGCACATTAATAAGCAGAGATATTACTTTGCCAACAAACGTCCTTCTAGACAAGGCTATGGTTTTTCCAGTAGTCATGTATAGTTGTGAGACTTGGACTATAAAGAAAGCTGAGTGCCAAAGAATTGATGCTTTTGAACTGTGGTGTTGGAGAAGACTCTTGAGAGTCCCTTGGACTGCAAGGAGATCAAAACAGTCCATGCTAAAGGAGATCAGTCCTGGGTGTTCATTGGTGGGACTGATGTTGAAGCTGAAACTCCAGTATTTTGGCCACCTGATGCAAAGAGCTGACTCATTTGAATAGACCCTGATGCTGGTAAAGATTTAGGGCAGGAAGAGAAGGGGACAACAGAGGATGAGATGGTTGGATGGCATCACCAATTCAATGGGCATGGTTTGGGTAGACTGGCTGTTGGTGATGAACAGGGAGGCCTGGCCTGCTGCAGTTCATGGGGGTCACAAAGAGTCGGACACAACTGAGTGACTGAACTGAACTGAACTGACTGTCTTTGAACTGCTCTGACCAAAAATGCAGCTTTAAGTCTTAGATGTGAGCCATATAGAATTTTCACATTATCTTGTGGGTGTTTGTCCTGGGAGAATGACTTTTATGATATAGGTAAGCAGAAAAACTAACAGGAGTGGCCTGAGCAAGCAGATGGGCCATGCCTGATCTTAAGCAAAGAACAGGTGGGCCCAGTTAGTGGTCTCAACAAAACTCTGGAACAATAAGCCAGGCCAAATATGGCAAACATAAGCAGCATGAGGGTGCCTTGGCAGGCACCAGCCAAGCTGGCTTTAATGTGTAGGCTGCTAAAGCTTAACTTGGAACTCTACTGGCACACATAGTCTGGTAATGTAGATGTGGTGGGAATCATCCACATTTCTATTGTGTTTCTCAGCCAGGTCTGTAGAATGAAAGCCCAGAACCTTTTAACAGCACAGATCCTGAGTTTCCAAGTAGGTAGAAACTGCTAGTTCAGATGCAATTTGGTTTCTCTTTTATGAGTTTGTATCAGGACTCAGAGAAGATTCTGAAGGGACTAACCTTAGAAACACAAGGTTTTTCCAAAGGCTCTAAAGAGTCATTTCTCATCATTGTGGTACCAGGTTTGGTCTAGACTTACTAATGAAACAAGCTCAGGAAATAGCTTTTGATTGCTCAAGTTGTGGCTTTATTCACAGAAGAGCCTTAGATTTTATTAATAAATAAAAAAGATTAAGGACCCTTATTATAAGGAGAACATTCCATCTTCTTCGGATGGAAGTAGAGAAACAATTCAATAATATTGCTGCAGATTCAAACAATAAAAAGGGCAGTTTTTAAACCACCTGGGCAGAAATAAGGAATCAGGTTTGTTCAGAAACCTTAGGAAGAAATGATAAGATACAAAACATTTGTTTCAGTCATAACTGAGGTTCAATGGATAAATTAAAACAGAAAAAAAGAATCCAGACTAAACCGTCTAAGAGGGAGAAGCTACCAGCAAACAGTTGAAATCTTAGCAGCAGTCCAGATAGATATTAAAGGGTACATGGCATATTAAAAAACTGAAGATGGTGATATATAGGGGAAAAATAATACAGATTTCAACTATATAGGTTTCAACTGCTTCCAATCTGGGTATCTGAACAGGGATATATGCATTAGTTATTTACTAGTTCAAAACAAAACAAACAACCCTATACCCCACAGAAAAGAAAACATGAAAATGAAACAAGCTATGGTTTTGGTTGCTGAGTGAATCAAATTTTGGAGGAGAGACAGAGAGGATGAGAGAGAAGGGTCAGGAACACATTGTAGCAATCAAGGTGGAGGTACAGAAGTGGAGTAACAGTAATAGAGATGCAAGATAAGGAAGGATTGGGGAGAATTACTTGAGGCAAAATGGATAGGGCTTGTTAAAGGTTGAATATGAGGGAGAGGAAGATGGGGATGTTAAAAATTATTCTCAGGTTTTGGCTAGCACAACTAGATGGATGAGCATGGCAGTGGAAAATAATGTAGTAGTTGATGATAGAAGGTGGCTGTGAATCTTAAATTCAATCTGGGAGCATACTATTCTGGGATATATTCTTGAGATATACAAGAGTTAATATCAAATGAAGAGATAGGTAGAAATATCTAGAGTCCAGAGGAGAAGGCTAGCCCAGATTATGAGTGAGTCACCTACACAAAGGTATTAACTGATGTCATAGGTAGCCATGAGACTGAGGATTGAGAGATTAAAAAAAAAAAATCTGGTGTCTCCTATTTTGTTATTATGCACTACAAGAATCCTTCATATTGTCTAAATCATGCTGCTCATATGGTATCTTGATTACCAATAAATATATTAAGTTCTTGCCCCAGGAGAAATAACATTGCACAGAAGCATAGAATGTTAAAAAAAGAAAAAAAAGCAAACATTCAAACTAATGCAAAGATGAAATAATTGGTATCTCAAAGTGTTCTTAATCTTTCTCAGGGATACAGAACAATCTGCATTATACAAATACAGATACACTTTTCATACCTTTTAAATATTTTCTGAATAGAAATACTTAGAGTGGTAGTATTAGGGAAGATCTAGAAATAAATAAATATTTTGTTGAAAATATATTACAGCAAGTTCTGAGAAAGAATATTGTTGACCTTGTCAAATGATAAAGTAAATAATAGAAGGGATAAAAATTTCAAGACATAAAGAAAATAATTTCTGTCTCTGTTTTCAGAGAAATTAATCATCTAAAAGTTTTCTATTAATACATGTATTTCATACCTTCTTAGTCTTTGTTAAATCATTTCACTTTTATGTCTTTTCATTTTTATTATCAAAATGGTGGAAGTATTTCTTTGAAAGACAAAGATAAGTAGGCTTCCATGTGATGAGTAAAACTGTGGAAGATTAGAATTACTATTGCATTTCCCTGGTGGCTCAGATGGTAAAGCGTCTGTCTACAATGTGGGAGACCTGGGTTCGATCCCTGGGTCAGGAAGAATCCCTGGAGAAGAAAATGGCAACCCACTCCAGTACTCTTGCCTAGAAAATCCCATGGACGGAGTAGCCTGGTGTCCATGGGGTCACAAAGAGTCAGATCAGGGTGAGATTTATCATGGAATGGTAGACTGAGAATTAGCACTGAATCTTTACCATCAAAAGCAAGATTCTCCATTTTGAGGGAAGATTTCATAAGATCCTGTCAGATTCCAGTGTTTTCTAAGAAACATTTTCAAACAATATTTTCCAGATATACATGGTATACATGTATTCAATTTTATAGAATGCCTGTACTATTTTGAGTTGACTAAACCATTTAACATTTTTAAAAGATTTGTGAAATACTTTTTATAAATGAATGTTATTCAATGGAAACTTGGGTAACAACTGTAAAATATGTGTGTTCCATTTAGCAAAAGCTAGATGATATTTATAAATGCACATGGAGCTCTTTAAAGAAATATTTCCCATCAGCCCAAGACTACCATTTCTATAATAGTAGTCCAGTTCTTTGAAGTCAGGAAAAGGACTGGAGCTAATGCAGAGCCTTACAAGTCTTTATGTGGGGAATAGGAATAGGGTGAATAAGGAAAAATGTATTGTATGAAATGTATGGTGTGAAGAGCACCAAAAGATTTGTTCTATGTCTCCTTTTTTTATTACAGATAGGAAAAAATATCAGGTTTAACAATGTTTCCCATAGCCATAATAGACTGTGTGAATCTCCACACCAACTGTTGATGTGAACTGCTTTGATAGGCTTTGATAGGCCTCCTGTTATATATGCATGTCTAAACAATCCAAATATCAGATCAGATCAGATCAGATCAGTCGCTCAGTTGTGTCCAACTCTTTGCAACCCCATGAATCGCAGCATGCCAGGCCTCTCTGTCCATCACCAACTCCCGGAGTTCACAGAGACTCATGTCCATCGAGTCAGTGATGCCATCCAGCCATCTCATCCTCTGTCGTCCCCTTCTCCTCCTGCCCCCAATCCCTCCCAGCATCAGAGTCTTTTCCAATGAGTCAACTCTTCGCATGAGGTGGCCAAAGTACTGGAGTTTCAGCTTTAGCATCACTCCTTCCAAAGAAATCCCAGGGCTGATCTCCTTCAGAATGGACTGGTTGGATCTCCTTGCAGTCCAAGGGACTCTCAAGGGTCTTCTCCAACACCACAGTTCAAAAGCATCAATTCTTCGGCGCTCAGCCTTCTTCACAGTCCAACCCTCACATCCATACATGACCACAGGAAAAACCATAGCCTTGACTAGATGAATATACCAGGATGTCATTAAGTATCATTGAGTTTCAAGTTTTCTTAGAAACAAATATTTATGAAATAGCCTATATGTCCTATAACTTCAGGGAGTTTACTGATGAATAAAATCCATTTCTTTCATGTCAAAGATTTACACTTTCCCTATTGTTTTATTTGATTATTTGATTATTGATTATTTGCCAAATTATATATGATCACACAAAAGTAAAATCCTAATATAAAATCAAAGGATTAGTTAGTTTAATCGAGAGGGGCTTTAGAGTAAATATCTTTAGGTACATAAATTGGTATTATGTAATTCGATTTCTATGCATAGCAAGACAGTGACAATAGAAGTCTAAATGTTCATTATTTATAAAAATTATGTAATATATATATATATAACTTTTATATGCTATATAATTATAGTCATTATAAAGGTAGAAGAGGGAAGCAGTCCAACTGATGTTACTATAGTTAATTTACTAAGTATATCTTACTCTAGGAGAACTAGGAGAATAAAAGAAGGAAAAGAAAGGGAAGAAGGTGGAGAGGATAATGGGAAAGAGGAAGAAAAAGAAGATGCATCTGAGTAATAGGGTTGGTAGAGACGTGCAGAGCTCACTTAACCCATATTACTGTCTTAAGACATTATAAACCCAATATCTTCTCCTTCACAGAGTCTCTAGCCAAATACTAATCATAAAAAATGAATGTAAACTAAGCATATGCTGTATGTCAGAAACAGCAAATTCCTTAAAGACCCTCTTCTTTAAGAACCACGTATGTCTGGTGCTATTTTTATCTTAAAGATGAAAAAGCTGAAGTTAGAGATAAGTTACTATTCCAAGTTCACTTAGCTGACAAATTAGACTTGAATCCAGATCAGTCTCACTTAGAAATTCTCATTATACAGATAAACATAGATTATTCCACATGCAGTTTGGTCTGCTTAACTAATTTCATCATGAGAGAATATTCTTTTCATCTCAACTAACTAACATACTACCTCTTCTTTGAAGCCCAACTAAATCCTTCCAGACAGACTTTCTCCATCCTTCTGGTGTGTTCTTCTCTAATTGATCACTTGGGACCTGTTAGCATGGCAGACAGTACAATTCTGAAATGGTTTTTAATTCTGTACGAGTCTTTGAGCCATGTTCTCTAACTTCGATAATACTGTTAACTCACTGGTTAAATGGGAATAACACCTTCTTCTTAGAACATTGTAAAAATTAGATCATGAAAATAAAGCATTTAACAAGTGTCAGGTTCAAAAAAGGAATTCAAAAACAAGAATTTCCATCTGATGCTTGACTCTCCAAGTAGGACATGAGCTACATGGTGATAAGAACACAGCCATTCTTTATATCCTCAAAATTAACCAGAGAATCCAGCACATCTGAGCAGAGAAAGTTAAAATTTGTCCCCATGAAGACAAGGTACATGGCAAAAGCTATCATGGACTGAGTATTTATTCTATGCCAGAAACTATTCTTGATGAAAGTGAAAGAGAGTGAAGTAAGCCAGAAAGAAAAACACCAATACAGTATACTAACACATATATATGGAATTTAGAAAGATGGTAACAATAACCCTGTGTACGAGACAGCAAAAGAGACACTGATGTATAGAACAGTCTTATGGACTCTGTGGGAGAGGGAGAGGGTGGGAAGATTTGGGAGAATGGCATTGAAACATGTAAAATATCATGTATGAAACGAGTTGCCAGTCCAGGTTCGATGCACGATACTGGATGCTTGGGGCTAGTGCACTGGGACGACCCAGAGGGATGGTATGGGCAGGGAGGAGGGAGGAGGGTTCAGGATGGGGAACACATGTATACCTGTGGTGGATTCATTTTGATATTTGGCAAAACTAATACAACTTTGTAAAGTTTAAAAATAAAATAAAATTTAAAAAAATGCTCAAATGCTAAAAAAAAAAAAAAAAAAAAAGCTGGCTTAAAACTCAACATTCAAAAAACTAAGATCATGGCATCCAGTCCCCTTCTCTCATGGCAAATAGATGGGGAAACAATGGAAACAGTGACAGACTTTCTTTTCTTGGGCTCCAAAATCACTGCAGATGGTGGCTGCAGCCATAAAATTAAAAGACACTTGCTCCTTGGAAGCAAAGCTATGACAAACCTAGACAGCATATTAAAAACCAGAGATATTACTTTATCAACAAATGTCCCTACAGTCTAAGCTATGGTTTTTCCAGTAGTCATGTATGGATGTGAGAGTTGGACCATAAAGAAACCTGAGCACCAAAGAATTAATGTTTTTGAACTGTGATGTTGGAGAAGACTCTTGAGAGTCCCTTGGACTGCAAGCAGATCAAACCAGGCAATCTTAAAGCAAATCAATCCTGAATATTCATTGGAAGGACTGATGCTGAAACTGAAGCTTCAATACTTTGGCCACCTGAAGCAAAGGACTGACTCATTAGAAAAGACCCTGATGCTGGGAAAGATTGAAGGCAGGAGGAGAAGGGGGGTGACAGAGATGAAATGGTTGGATGGCATCCAGTCCGTCCACTGACTGGATGGACATGTTTGAGCAAGCTTTGGGAGTTGGTGATGCACAGGGAAGCCTGGAGTGCTGTAGTCCATGGGGTTGCAAAGAGTCGGACATGACTGAGTGACTGAACTGAACTGAACTGAACTGAGGAACTAATTCTAAGCATTCTTCATGTGCTAACTTATTTAATTTTCACAATGATTCTATAAGTATTCTTATGACTTACACTTCACAATGGCATCTGGGATCAAACACGTAAGCTCTACTGTGTTATTGACGGGAAACCTCTGCACTTACCCTTCCTATTCTTAGAAAGTGCCATTATTAGTATACTGTGTCTTTTCCCATGCTTCACATGTGGCCATAATCCTAGCTGTTACTATTTTCTGGATTCTTTAAGAATCTTTTATTTCCATACATTCAGAATCTTTTACTGAATGATATCTAAGTGTCTAAATACTGAGGGGAATGACTTAGCTATACACATATTCATTTCACCTGGTACAAGGGGAAGGAATAAAGTAAAGACACAATTGAGGATCAACCTATTCCCCAAACTGACACCCTCACACAAGTGCTGAAGCATCTGTGCCAAAGAAAACACACCTTTACTTTCTTAGCCATGTGTGCCAGTGCTCAGAGTACTACAGGAGAAAACAGACAAGTGAACCATCTTTGCCAGGAATGTGTCTGTATATTTGATGATGAGTACATGTGCAGAGGAGGGCTCCCTAGGTGGTGTCCATGGTAAAGAACACACCTGCCAATGCAGGAGACATAAGAGATGCATTTTCAATCCCTGGGTCATGAAGATCCCTTGGAGGAAGGCATGTCAACCCACTCTAGTATTATTGTCTGGAAAATCCCATGGACAGAGGAGCGTGGTGGGCTAAGGTCCATAGGGTTGCAAAGAGTCAGAAATGACTGAAGCAACTTGACACACACATGCATATATATGCAGGGGAAAATAAACAGGGTTCAAAGCATGTTCCATGTGCCCAGTTAGAGGCTTTGTCAGCTAAGTGAATTTACGCTTTATGATTTTCATCAGCAAAAAAAATTTGCGATTACTGAGCATTTTCACAATTCTTCAATTGAAGAATTGGCTTAATAAAGACCTTTTTCAAAATAAAGTTTCATGTTCTTATTTCTTTTGTTGTTGTTCTTGCTGAAGACATCTTGTCAATATTTTCTCAGTATCAATGTTTCTGGTGGTGTGTGGGTTAGAGTGCATGGTGGTCTGGCAGTATGGTAGAAGAATGTGTGTGTGTGTGTGTATGTATGTAGGCAATTGGACATTATTGCATTAAAATTGTTTTTCTTAGAAAAAATACAGCACTGCTGGTGAAGGGAGAAATCAGAGTTACCAACCATTACTCACTTGTGTTTGGGCTCCAGGCATTTGTGATCTGCCAAGTAATGTCATGTGGGCCCAACAAGCATGTGTCATTAACACACCTGAGGACCAGAGGCAGCATGGATTGGAGGCATACATTTCATCTAGTGTCTTCATGATGTATTAGTAGATGAGTGGAGGAATGGGGTGGGAGAATACAAAACCAATCAGGGCTATCCAAGGAGAAAAATCAGGTCACTCATCTTAACCCACATTTCCTCATCTCAGTCCTAAATTTGCTATTCTTTCTGCAAACAAACATCCATGGATTAAGGCAGAACTGCACCACTCCTTTTCTGGAAATCTCAATTCCAGACTTATAATTACCTGCCCTCTCAAGTCATATTTTCATTATCACAATTATGGGCCTACTATGTGGCCTTTATTATAGTTCTCTAAGAGCAAGTGATGTTTGTAATGGGAGTGAACTTCTGTTCAGTCGAAAGTTTCCAGTGCAAGAACAGATCATGTGTTAAATGCAGTTCAATGTGGGATTCTCTCTTGGCTGACTTGTGGCCACACTGCTATCACAATGAGAGTGAAAACCTTGGCTGTGGAGAGAGCTGTGTGGTATGTAGAATTTGGCTCTGAAGTGACTGTAATCTTCCTAGAACACAGAGCTCCTTTGAAACTGAAATAAAGCTCTTGGCTTCAAAAGATACATTGCAGAGGAGATGTCTTAGAGTGTCAAAATGAATTATTCCCCTTTACACCCTTCCCCATTCACCCCTAGTGATTCAAACCAGGAAAACAACATAAATGGAGTATCCTGGCTCCTGTTAATGGTAGGAAGTTATTTTCTTAACAAAAGTGACAGAACATGATAAGTAGTTGCTAAATTTTCAGTCTTTGGAATTGAATGTTCTCACCAATCTAAATTTCTTCCAGGGAGACAATCACTTGAAAAATAAAGTTCTTCATTAATGACTTATTATTAGAGAGTATTATTTCGAGAACTGGATATATAAGAGCTTACATATTCAACCTCAGGTTGGAAAATTAAGAAGTCATTTACTATTTACTAAAAATTCAGAGAGCTTCTGACTACCACACAATGTCTAGTCACTCTAACTTGGAGTGGCCATATATCTGATTTATTAATGGATTGAAACAAATGGGTGAAAACAGACATTATTCTCATTTCTTTTTATATTAGCAATACTTAAGAGAACTGCATACATAGTTAAAGGCTCCATGGATACTTATGGGATGGATGGTGGATGACTCCTTACCATTGGACAATTAACCAAAACTTCTTAAACAAAGATATTCCCCCCAAATCTTTGTGGAAAACCAGCTGCTAATTCTGCTGGTATTGATTTTGCAGAATTCACACAACAAAGTATGTAAATCCTCTAACTCAGATTGTGCTTCTGAGGACACTGCTCATTATGACTGTATAATAAATGTGAGAGCACAAGTCACCATTAGCACAGAACAGATTGTTTGGGTAGCAAAGACAGCAGCTGCCACAGCTTGACAGCTTTCTTGTTAGTGAATCAGCTTTACTGACAGCCTATTTGATTGAAAACCACTGTTCACTGACAGTGTGTTATAGCTGATATACATATGTATCTCATGAAAAATGAGACAGTTGCTGAATACCCATGAAAGGTTGAGAAGCTACAGCCCTATGAACCATATTAAAAAAGAATGAATTTCTTCTAAAGCAGGTCTATCAGTAAATGAAAACATTTTGCTTACGGAAAAGCACACACCAACAAAAGAGTATGTGAAACATGACAGGTGATCCAGCGGAAGGTATTCTATGCATTGTTTAAATTAGTCTTCCTGTCATAGGAACTTTATTTGCAACCAAATGAGGCCAATGGGAAAATACATCTTTGGAAGATACACACTCATTCCACTTCTTAAGTCTTATGACTGTCACAGAAAAATGTTGGGGGTCGGGGGTGTCCCTGCTAAGGTTTGAACTCGAGTTAGAAGAATCATGAACAGAGCAGGGATGATATCAGTAAGCAGAACCAGTAATGTATAATGCAGGCAAGTGTGGTGTGTGCTACTGAGCACAGGCTTGACAATATATTTCAATGCTGAGAAGTCTGTGTTTCAGCCATGCAGGGCCTCTGCACAAGTAGAAATGTGGAGATAATAGTTTAGATATTCTGAGGTTATTTGAAATGTGACAAGAATGACATCTTCCTGGAACAGGAAGCACCAGATTCACTCATTTGGACTTTTCTGTTAGGTTCACTAATTTATGTTCCCCAAGCTCTTACTGAGAATGATCCATATGCTTGGGGCCTTAGGTAGTATGGCCAGTTAATGCATTTACCTGAGAGCTTTGTCCAAGTTCCCATTTGTCATCATCACATAATTTTGCAGAGTTGCTGGCCTCTACACAAATGAAAGACAGGATCAAAATAATCAACATGCCTGAGGATCAAGGGAACAGTGCAGCTACACTCAGACATTGATTGGGGTAGGCTGGCAGGGCTGTGCCTCTCACTACTGGCAAACCCCACCGCTCTTGGTACAGGTGCTGCTAATGATGAGTGGAATCATGGCTGGAAAATAACTGCTTGAACCAATGGTCAAGTGTTTAAACCATGAAATAAAGATAAATAATAAAACTGATCATGTTTAAAAAAGAAAGATAGTGAGGTATAATTTGGTGAGTGTGAGAAAGAAAGAGAAGGGAGAGAGGGAGAAAAAACAGAGGGAAAAGGAGCCTTCCCTGGCATTCCAGTGGTTAGGACTCTATACTTTGAAAGCAGGAGGCCATGAGTTCGATTCTGATTGGGGAACTAAAAACCCACATGCTGCAGAGCATGGCCAAAAAGTGGGGGGGGGGAGGGAGGAGAATAACAAACATCTGCATATAAATAAAATACTTTTTAAATGGTAGTGAGTCACAAAGCAATTAGGGAATCTGGTTTTTTGCTATTGTTTTGTTTAATCTGCCCATTAATTCAATCATTCCCTAGATACATTAGAACCAATGAAATACACTGTTCTTGCTTGAGTATTTAGTATGCGGTAGGAAATCTATAAATGGTTATTACAGCTTAACATAGGCAATATATAAATATCTGTTCTATAAAAGATGACTGTGTTTCTCCCTCATTTCTTTTGATATTTCTTTTTCTGAGAGCCTGTGGCAGCAAGAGTCCTAAATGGATAGAGTCACTGTTTTATCCAGGATTAGGCTTGGGAGTAGCACTGGGGTTTTAAGGTGGGGCTAAAAATATATTCTGAAGTGAATAAGAAAGTTGAAAATAAAGAGGGAACATAAAAGAGACCAGATGAAGGAGTAAAACTGTGAAAACTTGCTTTATAAACCCCTTCAAATGGAAACAGTTGCTATTCTCTTTCAGGCAACCAGATCAACCTAAAGAAGTATGCACCTTTTTCTTTAGTAAAACACAAGGTGATGTGAAACACACATACTTCCAAATATTTGCCCTTGCCTTCCCCTACCTGACCTGAAGTTCCCCCATTTCTCTCTATGTCAGGCTTTCCAACAAGTCTATAGAATACAATTGCCCAGGTACTTTTGAGGCAGAAACGACTTTATGCTTCAAATCACATGTCTTTTGAGTGATGACAGTGTGTTGGTGGTATAGTGATTGCAGGAGTACCTTTAGGCTATAAAAAAAAAATGGACCATTGGGAAACTGGTGGTTAAATTTGGGACTTTATTGCAAGCAGCAAAGGTTGCACTGGATGCATATTTCATTGACTTTTCAATTGTATGGGGCTAAACCGCCTTGATAAAATACATCATCCTGTTATGTTACCTCTAAATTCTTAAGGCTCAACTGTTAGGAAGCAGGAGAGGTAGAGGAGAGAATCAATATTTAGGAAAGAAAAGGGAGAATATTGCTCTTCTTAAAACTGCTGCTACTCCAATCATGATCCAAGCACCAATGTACATGCATGTGGGTGGTTGCTGCAATTTGTAAAATCTAAGCTTCTTCAAATTCTGGCTCAGAAATATTGTAATTTTCCTAAATCTGATCCAGACTCATTTAGTGGTAAATAGAATGCCTTCAGGACTGGTATTTGATATGATTTGGAATCATAAACAGTCAATAGAAATCATTAATTAGCTTTCTTCATGGATTTTGCAAAAACTGAATCAAATTTAAATGAACAATAAACAATTGATGACAGATTTTATTACTTACAGAAATTATGTTTCCTGTGGAAAAACATTAAGCTGCCACAGGGAAGCGAGCACAGAGTAATGGAACATTCTTTTCTTGCCCAGTTTAGAGCTTCTTCTATGCGGCTGACAATGGCAGAGATCCTAACAGCCTGAGGAAGCTCCATTTTACCATTGGGAACAAAAGCCAAAACCACTACAATGGCCCTCATCATCACATATGTTCACCCCCGTGACTCTCTGTCTTCTCGTCTGTGACTGATCTCATTTCTCTCCAGCTGTACTGGTCCTCAGGCCTCCAGAGTTTCCCTGGGGCTGGAATGCTCTTCCCTTCATATCTACCTGGTCCACTTCCTTCAAGTTCCTGCTCAAATGTCATTTTCTCAATGAGGCTTACATGAAAAGTGCTATCAAAAACATAATTCCCAACCCTCCACCTCCCTTTACCTTTTCTACTTTAAAATTTTTTTCATAATGGCATTATTTTCTAATATATAATTTACCTTTGTCATTTTTCTGTTAAAGTCAATTGCCTGTTGTTTGTCTTCTGCTAAAGTGAAAGTTTCACGAAGCCAGGTTCTGTTGTATCTACTTTTTAATCTCAAGACTCTAAGACACTGCCGGACATGTAATCAGTGTTGAATACATAGTTGTTGAATAAATAGGTGTGAATTCTTGAGAAAGATACTTGAAATATATGCCTCAATTTCTACATGTTTTAAATGGAAATGCTATCTAATGTGGTGAGGATTAAGTGGGAGAGGTATCAAAGTGTTTATCATCAAGATTGGTACAACACTTCTAAAACATAACATCCTTATTATTAACATTAAAAGGATCTTATACATCCTCTTGTATTATTTCCAGTACAAGTGACTCTTTCCCCAGGGCTTATTCTGGTATGTGTTCAGATACTGTAAAAGAGGAATTCTGAAGTATGCTAGAAAGAACTAATTTTTCCCCTTTACGCAACTTCCCTCTTTAGTCATTTTCCCACTGGCTTTTCCTACCAGCTGCTCTCACACCATTTATACATTTACACAATTCTATATCTCATGTAATTTTGCTACCTTGACATGCTATATTAAGACATCTTCTGATGCATCCTACCCCTCAAACCCGAATTAGGAACCGACCCATGTAGTAAGCCAGGTTTGCAGCACGCCCTTTCAGCATTGCTTTTTTTTGCTTCAAGCAGAAATCTTAGATTATGTTCCAGTTTGGGGTTATTTTTAGAGAAACCATACATTTTCTGACTTTTGAAAAATGCAAGCACTCAGAGTGCTTTGCACACAGTATGCATGGAATATACATCTTTTGAACATTAGGTAAATCAAACTCTCTGGCATATTTTGAGTATAACATCTCAATATATTAAATATTCAGGACAGTAGTATCTCCTCAAAAATTTTAATCCTTGAATGCATAATGAAATATAAACACTTAATAATAGTGTCACTTATCACGTACTGAGTTTTATTTACATCAGTATAACTTAGTTTTAGGATTATGACATATTCTTGAATTAGGTGGCTTTTCTCATTCCCAAAGCAGCAGCCTATAGTAGTCCCTTAATACTTATTTTTATAATTGTGACAAATGGGTGAAATAAATCATTACCTTAGGATGTTTTATGTCTTTTAAATATTCAATAGCACCATTTTTGAAGCCCATGGTAAGATTTAATTTCTTTTAGAGGAAATGACTAAGCTGAAGTGTCTGGACGTTTGAAGAATAGACCGGAAGTAAGAGGCTAACATTTATCTCTACATTGTCTGGAGTTCTTTGTCAAATTAGATAGAACAGGAAAAATGGGTATTAAATTTCAATCAGGGTTAATCAGTAGACACACTTTGGGCTGGTGAGAAGTTGAGTAATGATTGGGAAGTTCCATATTTAATCATTGGTTGGCTGCTTTGCCCTGCATAGGTCATGCACTCTTGGCAGGTATTTTTGGATTATAACATTCTTAGGAAAGAAAACTTAGTTTTCAGAATGTTATCTTATTCCTCTAATACTGTTCCCCCTACCTTAGAGAAGTATAATTAGCATTGACACATTGTGCCCAAATATGCAGTATTTTGGTCAATGAATACTATAAATTCTTTAAACATCTTCAACTGTGTGTGTGTTTACTTATGTGTGTGTGATATAAACTAATTTTTAAGAGATGAAATGGGAGATAGGTCTCAGGATGAGCAGCTGCAGCCAGTCTCCTGCTGACATTTTGAGATGATTGACCGGAGAACCTAAAAAACTGACCCCATATAAGCAACCTAAGCCATTTCTATTGTGCACAAGTCACTCCTAGATCACCACATGTGCTTTGCTTCTAACAAATGCTGTCTCTGCTTCACAATCTTGGCCTCTCTGCTGAATTCTTTCTTCAAACAAGATAAAGACCAAGATCCTTCTCCTAAGTCATTCTACCTGGAATCAGAGGCATTTAATTGTCTTTTCTGTTATCTCCTAAGTGTTTAGTGGGCTTCCCAGGTAGCTCAGTGGTAAAAGAATCCATCTGCCAAGCAGGAAACCCAGGGAGATCCCCTGGAGGAGGGAATGACAACCCTTTTCAGTATTCTTACCTGGATAATCCCATGGACAGAGGAGCCTGGCAGGTTGCAGTCCACAGGGTCCCAAAGAGTCAGACACGACTAAACAACTGAGCGCAGACACACTCACACAAGTGTTAAGTGAATCCAAATTGGTAGATTGCTCTGAACTAGCATAGTATCTCTTGGATCAGGAGCGTATCCCAGGAATTTAACTCAAATACAACTCATCTGAACTCTCACTACTTAAGAAAATCTGCCAGAAATACCTAGAAATTAACTGATTTTTTCTCAGAACTATAGAACATGATAATTAAGACTGATCTTACATAGGACCTAACACATTGGGTTCATCCTGCCTCCTCCAAGTTAGAACATGTACCAGAGAACAAATCTAGTACCTTGTATGAGTACTAGGTATCTGAAAAATAGCTACTCTATACATGCTTAGAAATACATATATTGTTTCAAATTAAAGCATAATTAAGTCTGTTTCTCTTTGACTAGAGGTAAAAATCTAAGTCTCAGAGAGAAAATGGAGCACTGAGCTGCAGTCATGCTGAGTAGGATCTTCTGGAACTTTACAACAGAAATACAGAAAGGGTGTGAATGAAACCAAAAAAGAACAACTTTTAAACTATTGAATTAATGTTTCTAACTTAAAATATTGTCCCTCCAATATATTACTCTTTCTACTAATTATTATTACAGATACAGGCCTTGAGTGAATATGTTAAGCGACTAGTTAGCTATGGATATGGTATTTCACTTTAAGGAAACAATAAACTTCACGCAACAAAAAGCTGAGCACCAAAGAATTAATACTTTCAAATTATTGTGCTAGAGATGACTTCTGAGAGTCCCTTAGACAGCAAGGAGATCAAACCCATCAATGTTAAAGGAAATCAACCCTAAATATTCTTTGGAAGAACTGAAACTGAAGCTGAAGCTCCAATACTCTGGCCACCTGATGCAAAGAGCCAACTCATTGGAAATGACCCTGATGCTGGCTAAGATTGAGGGCAACAGGAGAACAGAGTGAGAGAGCATGAGATGGTTGGATGGCATCACTGACTCAATGGACATGAGTTTAAGCAAACTTTAGGAGACAGTGAAGGACAGGGAAGCCTGGTGTGCTGCAGTCCATGGGGTTGCAAAGAGTCAGACATGATTTAATAACTGGACAACAATCTTCATGTTTACAATGTGTTGATTCTAGTTATATCATATTGCTTTATTTAAAAAAAATATATGCCAAAGGAATAAGCTT
Organism: Bubalus bubalis; assembly: GCF_019923935.1. Taxonomy (NCBI): domain Eukaryota; kingdom Metazoa; phylum Chordata; class Mammalia; order Artiodactyla; family Bovidae; genus Bubalus; species Bubalus bubalis. Next base: position 73,279,041 of record NC_059162.1, on the reverse strand, counting down.
CTTACTCTGATAAAAGGAAAACCAACAATTCTCTATATTGAACCAAATGTATTCAAGACTCTTTTGACTCAAGCTCGGTCATTCTGCATATGTTATATCCCAAGCCCCAAGTCTAAGTTATGGGAAAGTTTCTTTTCTCACCATTTTCTGTCTTTGGGAACCAGCTGGGTCTCCTAATTCATTTGGTGGGGTTTGTAAATGCTTGCCGGCAGATATCATTATTTTCTATCTCAAGGATTGATCAACCTTGCCTTACAAAAAACATTCAGAAATTGGATCAGCAAAAATTTAGCGGAAGCTACAGATTTGCATTGGCCTCATCCTTGGTATGGAAAGACAGCCATATATTTTCCCAACATTCTTAATTATGTAATTATTGGTGAAGAGATAGTCATTTGCTCACAATAAACATTTGAGACCACATATAAGTACATGTGTATGGAAGATCCCCTGGAGAAGGAAATGGCAACCCACTCCAGTATTCTTGCCTGGGAAATTTCATGGACAGTAGAACCTGGTTAGCTATAGTTCATAGGGTCACAAAAGAGTCGGACACAACTTAGCAACTAAAAAACAACAACAATTAGTACTTTGGTTCTGTTCTAATAGATGAACTACCTGTGAGCCATTTTCCTCTTTACTTTCTTCTCCTGCCTGACGAACTGCTGTGACCATTCAGTGATTCATGTGTGAGTTTTTGTTCATTTGTTAGTTTCCCTCCATTAGTGATAGATTTATACTTAGTCCTCTGCACTTTCTTCTTTATTCTCCTTTACAGCTAAGTTACTACATGTAGTTATGGGTGAAAGAGAACCAAGGACTAAGAACTGAATGAATGATCTTAGCTTTATTAGCACAATACACTGATTTATGTCTGTCACTTCATACCAACAAAAGTCAAACAGGCAGTTTGTGACAGTTTCTACACTTAGACTATGCATATGAGCATATTACTGATATGCCCTCATGGAAATCAAATTATGTCATGGCTACTTCCAATACTACCCATAAAAGCATAAACAGCAAGGAAAATAGGTAAAAAACATATATGGGGAAAATCAATGCAGGATACCTTCAATTTTAATGAAAAATAACATTTAATATATCCTACTCATTTTTCTTGAGCAAGAAAAATATATAGTCAACTAGCACTGTCCCCATTCACACTTGTTTATAACTTTCTTAAAATAATGCTTTGGGAGCTAAAATATCTTATAAATCATCCTGACCAAGAAACAATTTTGTTCAGAAAATTCAATTTAAAACAAAAAAAACAGAGCAGTTTCTGAATTACCTGACCACAGGGAAGAAGAAGCAATTTAACTACCTAAAAATGTATATGAAGGGAAACACATTTTTTTAACATTAGTATGGCTGAGAAAACAAAGAACTTGAGTGTCAGATATTGGCAGTAATTTTGAAAATGTTAAGAGTGTGCATGTTCATTTGGTCCTCTCTTCTTATTTTAAAGATGAGGAAACTGAGTTTCAGAGAAGTTAAATGATTCATTCAAGGAGCAAGCATAGCATTACAGCTCTCTGCTTGATGATGTTTTCAGTCCTGTAAAATTGCTCAGAGAGCATTCAACTGGGAATGATGAGGCCCAAATTCTATTTCTGGCTTTTCGAACAAGATGATACCCTAAACAAGGCACTTAACTGCTCAGTTCCCTCAGGCAGAAACTGCATAGTTGAGCTAGAACAACTCCAGAAGTCTCTTCCAACTCTGAAGAGCCATGATTCAATTACAGAAATTGCTAGATGGTTTCTCTTTCTTTTAGTTTGTTTTTCCATGAGCCTTTAATGGTGCCCTGACCACAATTCTTCCTGTCGATTACTCATAGGGCTGGATATAGAAACTTTTACTTGTCTTTTCTAGTCACTAGTTAAATGTGTTTTCTGATCATTTCAACTGAAATTGAGTATTTCTTTTCTTGTCCACAGTTTCTTAATTTTACCACTTTCCATTTAGTTATTTGGGCTTCCATGGTGGCTCAGATGGTAGTTAATTAGATATATATATGAAGTCCAAGAAGCATGTGAGACGTGCTCAATTCTACTTTTAATCAATGAAAATTAAAATTGGATGCTACACTTTACCTATCCAATGTGAAATTATTAGGAAATAGTAGCTGTATGTGCAGAAACACAAAATTTTCATATTCTGAGAGAATAACTCTAAACTGGTATGGCTTTTTTCAGAAGGGTATTTGGCAACAAATATTAGAGGGTTAAAATGAATATCATATGACCAAAGAAATCCAGTTAAAAGAATTTATCCCAAAGACATTAAAAAAATATACAAAAGAACAGTGTACAGGGATTATCATCATAGCATTATTAAATTAGCAAAAACAACTTATAAAACAAAAAAATGCTCTTTAAAATTTTGGTACACCTATATAAGATCCATTCTTGCCATTAAAAACATGTTTATAAAAACTGATTAATCACTTACAAAAAGGATAAAACATTAAAATGGGAAGGACACAAAGTTATACATACAAAAATGTAGGGAAACATAAAATCTAAAAATTTAACAGAAATTGTTTTTAAATGAATGTTCTTTCTCTCCTTATTCTCTGATTTGTAAAATCCAGAAAAGCCAAATATTTATGTTTTCCCTGGAAGGGTTTTCTAGCCTAGTCAGCTTGAACACAGTATGAATACTAGTTGAGAACTCAGAAGTCTGTGACTTCTCTCTTATGTCTCCTATGAGTGAGCTGACGTGAACTTTCCTGACCTTCAGTCTTCACATTTCTGAAATGATGTGATTGGAAAAGGATGATTTCTTCTTATATTCCTAATATATATTTGTCCTATAAGTTCATTAAATACTCAATTTATGAAAGCAAAAGGAAGCATTATACTCTTGTAAACAAAGCATGAAACAAAAATAAATACACATAAAAAGATACAATGAGGAGTTGGTGATAATAGAGAATATTTTATTCTTAAATCTGACACTTCAGAGTTTTAAATCTTCCAAAAAAAGTAAGTGAATGGATGCATGGCAGAAAAAAAGCTTATTTCTCCCTTCTTCACTTAGTGGTGGAAAAGTTCTAAATGATTGAATCAGCCCATATGGAAATGCTGTGCTGTTCAACAGAACTTTCAGTGACCCTTGTGGAACAGGAGCCCTGATTGCCAGTTCCTCTCTGGTTTGAACTGGAAGTTACAGCTCACACTATTTATGGTGTAATGACTCCATACAGATGGGGAAATCAGATCAAGTGGAATCAGAACTTTGGGTTCTAATTAGATCCAGCTGTTCCATGGAAACTGAATCTCTATATCTCTACGCCTTAAAACTAGTAAACACATGTTTCACATTTTAAAGAGCATTTTGAACCTGTGAAGATATAAATGCAGAAATAACAAATTTTGAAATCTTGACCATGTCTGTCTTATTATAAACAGATCTTGTATTTTCACTGCCATTAATAAGAAAAGGTTGTTTTTCCTACTGTTTGCTTCTGAGAGTAGACACTACTTTTCTTTTTACCTTTCAATATTTCAAGAAAAGTTTCTACCAATGAGGCCTTATTCTTTGAGTTGTATTATTCTAACTTTTGATTAAAATAAATATAATGTAATTACACATTCATTAAAACAGAGTTGTGATTTTTGGTATAAAATGAAAAAAAAACAAAAACAAATTTAGAAGTAAATATCAGCTATTCCCAACTCTATGGAGATCCTAATTTTGTTTTCTAATAACTTGAGACACAAGTTTTTGTTAATATCTTTATTTTAGAGAATAGAATAACAATTAGATAACATATGACACTGTACTTTGAAGGAAATGGTAGCAGTGTTTTAATAATATAGTCTTACCTCAATCTTAAAAATAATTTTCAGAAATTAATAAACAAACCAAAACTTGTAACTGTGTGGCAAAAATACTTGTTTTTTTTTTAACTGATGTATGCCACCTGTTAGAATATTGATTACACCTGGTAAGAATTCAAAAATATTTTTAATGAATTAGGAAATTAAATTCAAATATATGATTATTTTTAATTAATGAATTGAATGTGAGTTATAAATGTATTTATCTATTTGTCATATCAAAGAATAAACATTGACCAACATGTGGCTATTAAGCTTATACTTAGCTCCACTTTGGAGAAGGAAATGGCAGCCCACTCCAGTATGCTTGCCTGGGAAATCCCATGGACAGAGGAGCCTGGTGGGCTCCAAAGAGTCGGACACAACTGTGCAACTAAATAACATCAACAACAATAGCTCTACTTGCTTTCAGAACGTTTGTAAAATGCAGTGGCAATAACACTGAATTTTGGGGGAAAATGATCTGAGTTCAATTCAGATCAGCATATTACTTGTATGACCTTGGAAAAGTCACCAAATCTTCTGAATCCACATTGCTTTTCTATAAAGTATGTATCATAATACCCAACACACAGATTGCTCTGAGGTCTGAATAAGAAATAAGTAGATTCAATATACAGTATCATATTGAGTTACTACTCATTTTACATGCCTATCAAATCTCTGCTTTTTTTCTTCACTCTCTTCCTTTGTTTTAACACATACCATCTCCTCTAATTGAAATATAATTCATTCTATCCAGAAAGCTCAAATGTGTTTTCTCTATGAATCTTTTTCTGACTCCACCAGTCAGATGGGACTTCTGTATCTTTGTCATAGCATTTGTCACATTCTCTCCTGCACCTTTTAAACTTGCAGATGAATCAGTATATCCTGTGCATTACTATATTTAATAATAATAGCAACAATAGTAACAGCAGTAATTAATATCAATTGAACATTTACTAGGAGCTGAGCACTGTGCTGAGTGTTTAAGTGTTTTATACTTTATCCTGTATAATCTTCACAATTTGATATAAGGTACTATTATTATTTATTTCAACTTTCTGTGTTGAAGTTTCAGTTACCCAACAAGTAAAGAATTACCTATAAATTCCCTGAGTGCACCTACTATATTCTAAGAGTTATATCAACTGCTTTACACATGTTCTTTTACTTAAAGAATGTACCTATTTTATGATGTAGGATTCATCCATATTTTGCAAATAGGGAAATTGATGCTCAAAAAAGTTAAATTACATACCCAAGATCATATAACCTGTAAATTAACAGTTAAGATTAAAAATTATGATATGTCCACTTCCAACTCTAAAACCCCATTCTTCTTTTACCTAACAAATAGCAGTCTTCTTTCTGCTAAATACTCAACAAATACTTCTTTTGAAAAACTATGTCTTCTCACACATGTGATCATTCATTATTTTTATGATGTCATAACGTAAAACTGTATCTTTCTTTATCCAGTGTTGGGAGTCTTTGGTAAAAACAACAACAACAACAACAAAAAATTGATTAGTCTTTTCAGTTTATAATCTGAGTGAAATGTTTTCAGGTAAATTTCATATTTTTCTCATTTTCTAATACAGGAGTCAACAAACTATGGTCAAATCCTAGTCATCTGATCATGTTTATAAATAAAGTTTGATTGAAACATAGCATACCCATCTGTTCATATATTATCTGTTTGAACATTATAATATCAGAGTTGAATAGCTGTTGCAATAGAGACCATAGGATCCACATTGCTAAAAATATTTACTATTGCCCCATTGTATAAAAAGTTTGCCGGTTCCTGTCCTATATCACCATGAGGTTTTATCTTATGGTCTTATCTTTAGCGAATTATGTCCTTCTCTATGAACTCAGTATTTAAAACATTTGGCAAAAGTAGAAATTCATTGTCTTATGACCCACTCCCCACCACCTCAAAGTAGATTTCAGGTCTTGGGGCCAGGTCTTAGAATACAAAGTTCTGTCTTCAGTACTTCAAATGTAAAGTATAACCAATATCAATGCTAAAAATAATTTTATTTCATCATTTGTTTACTGTTTTTAACATCTTAAATATTTTTAAGCTCATAATTTATTGTAATCTCAATAAAGGCTAAAGAATAAAGAGAGAAAGTGGTGACTTCCTATAGATGCTGACAGTCTGTGAATCTGCAACTTTTAACTCTCCTTTTAAGCTGTAGTCTGATTCAACTACAGCATTTGTTTGGATATTATGAAGGCATATTGTATACATATATTAATACATAGTTGGACTTTCCTGGTGGCTCAGTGGTTAGCAATCCACCTGCAATGCAGGAGAGGCAGGAGATTTGGGTTCGATCCCTGGGTCAGGAAGATTCTCTGGAAGAGGAAATGGCAATCTGTTCCAGTATCCCAGCCAGGAAAATCCACGGACAGAGGAGCCTGGCAGGCTACAGTCCATAGTATCACGAATAGCTGGACATGACTTATATATAGTAAATATGAATAACTTTAACATAGTTCAGAAGAAACTAAAATTCATATGCAATAAATTTTGTTTTCTGAAACTAAACAATTACATTGAAACCTTAAATATTTTCCATTTCAGAAATCCCTATCCAACTAGATGTACTAAATAGAAACTCTTTTCCCACTTCATACCCTTTTCTGTATGCCCATTATTTTATAATAGATTGAAGCCTTTTATTTTTAATTTATTATATATTTTTCATTTGATTGAACAGCCTTACCTTATTGCTATTTGTTATTGTACTAGTCTAGCTGTACTTACAGAATAAGTGATTTTATTAAATGTAGGTATTTATCACTAAAAAGACAATGTCATCCCATGCCAAGAATATTATTATTGCTTTCTTGATGATCCCAGCTGCTGCTGCTTCTGCTGCTGGCATGATCAGGTGCTATGCTATGATGTTACATTCTATTCATTATCATGACCATTTCAAGGTAGATATTAATATTTTAATTTGAGAGATGGCAAACTACAGCTCTGAGATCTTTGGTAAATTGTCCAAGCTCGCAGCTAAAACATGGCAAAGTTACATTTAAAACCCATGGCTATAGGCTCCAAAATCTTATTTTTCTCCCATACGTGACACCTCAAATAATCCCATTTGTTCCTGGACAGCAGCCATTATGTAAATATGGCTATGTATTATTTAGCACTTAAATAAGATGAGCTATCAAGACTTGAAAAGACATGGAGCAAACTTAAATACATATTGCTAAGTGAAGGAAGCCAGTCTGAAAAGACTACATATGGTATGATTTTGATTATAAGACATTTTGGAAAAAGCAAAATTATGTAGAGAATAAAAAGATCAGTAGGTTTCAAGCTTTCAAGGGAAAGGGGAAAGGGGTGAATAAATGGAGCATAGGGTATTTTTAAGGTAGTGAAACTATTCTATGTTATATGTAAGTGTAGATATATGACATTACATATTTGTCAAAACCCACAATATGTACAATATCAAACTGTAGACCCTAATGTAACTATATATTTAGTTAGTGTTAATGTATCAATAACAGTTCCATCAATTGAAACAAGAGTTCCACTAATGCAAGATGTTAATAATAGAGCAAATTAGTGGTAGGAGAGGTGAAGGAAATATATGGGACTCTATATTTTCTGCACAATTTTCTCAAAACTAACATTGGCTCTAAAAAACAAATTCTAGGACTCCCAGTTTACAATTCTGCATATAAGAATCTTGGAAGTATCTACTTGGTCCTAAAAATAAGTGAAAAGCTGAGCAAAGTGAAAAATCAAAACTATTCTTGGAATTTAAGAAAGGGGAGGATACAGAGCGAACCACTGCACATAATATTGTCAAGACAGGTGAATACAGGGAAAATGTGGCTTACGTGAGCAGAAACTGATCAGAGAACCCATGCTGGAGAAAGAAAATCTGAACTGTAGTTGGTGAATTTCTGGAGGCTCCTCCATGGGGAAAGGGGACTTAAAGGGGCCTCTGCAGTATCGTAAGATTTACCTCTAGTAGGTTACCAGATTCCTAGAGTAAATGCCTCAGAAAAAATCCCTGCAGGCTTCCAGTAAGGGAAGGGGAAAAGGAACCATTTTGAACTAGAGGATATATCAAGAGAATCTTTGAAATACAAAAAGTAAGAGAACAAAGACTAAGAAAAACAGAACAGAATATTCTGCTTGAATACTGTAATATCTTTGTTATAACTACAAACATGTAACAAATGCATAAAGGGAATAGAAAGAGAAAAAAAGAAGGAAACAGAAGAAATATCTGAAGCAATAATAATCAAATTTTCTCAAATTAATGTCAGGCATCAAACCACAGATCCAGGGAACTCAGATAGTACCAAGTATGATAAAAGCAAAGAAACAAAACAAAAACCCATATAAGCATATCATTTTCAATTTATAGAAGATAAAACATAAATAAAAAGTCCTGAAAGAAACCAAAGGGGAAAAAAACACCTTACCTACAGAGGAATAAAAACAAGAATTACAACTGAATTCTTCTAAGAGACCATACAAGCAAGAGGTAAGCAGAGTGAAATATTTAAAATGTTAAAAGAAAAAAAAAAAGGTAACCTAAAATGCTGTACTCTGTGAAATTATCCATCAAATGTAAAGGAGAAATAGGAACTTCACTGGTAGTTCAATATTTGGGACCTCAGCTTCCAGTGCTGGGAATGCAGGTTTGATCTCTGGTTGGGGAGATAAGATCCAACATGTCTTGTGGGCAAAAAATCAAAACATAAAACAGAAGCAGTATTTTAACAAATTCAATACAGACTTTAAAATAATCCACATAAAAAAAATCTTTAAAAAAATAAAGGAGAAATAAAAACTTTCCCAGACCAAAGAAAAAAAAAAAAAAAGAGGGAATCCCGAAAGAAAGACATTAACACAGGTTAGAAACTCAGATCTATAAATGGAAAGGAAGAACGTCAAAGAAGGAATAAGTGAAAATAAAATAAAAACTGATTTTTGTTTTATTTTATTCTTAAGTGAGCTAAGAGTTACCAGTTTGTTCAAAAAATAGCAACAATGTACTTAATTATTTAAGCTTATATGTTACATATGTGTGTGTATGTGTGAGTATGTGTGGTTTATATATAAGTAAAATGAATGACAACAATGATACAAGGGATGGGAGAGAGGAATTCTTATCATTTGTTATTATAAGGCATTCACACTATCTGTGAAGTGACATGTTTTTTTAAAGTGGACTTGAATTAGCTGAAAATGTGTATTGCAAGCTATAGGACAACCATTAAAAAAAAGTCAAAGAAAAGTGTAACTGAAATGCTAAGGAAGGAATGAAAAATGGAATCACATAAAATGCTCAATTAAAACCACTAAAAGCAGAAAAAGAGTAGAAGATAAAAATAAGAACAAAGAACAAGGGCAATAAATAGAAAATAATAACAAAATTGATAGATATTAATCCAAGTATATCAATGATCACCTTGAATGTCAATAGTCTAAATACACCAATTAAAAGAGATCATCAGAGTGGATCATGGAACATTGACTCTTTTACTACTAAGAGAAAGCCACATTAAATATAAAGGCAAATATAGATTAAAAGTAAATGAATGTAAACAAATGCATCATTATCATTTGACAAATATATCATTATATATTTTGTTTAATGGCAACATTCATCAAAGAAAGCTGAAGCAAGTATATAAATTTAGGGAAAACTCCAAAGTAAGGAAAATTATTAGGGATAAAGAAGGATATCACATAATGACAAAGGCGTCAATTACCTAAGAAGACATAACAGTCTTCTCATGGTTGAACCTTAAAATGAGACAAAAACAGATAGATCTGTAAAGAGAAATAGATGCATCCACTATTGTAGTTGGAAACTTCCACACTTCTCTCTCAGAAATGGACAGATCCAGTAGGAAAACAAAAAACAATACTAATTGTTGAACTCAACAATACCATCAATCAACTTCATATAACTGACAGCAGAATATCATCGTGATACTATAAAATACTTCATCTAACAACAGCAGAATTCACAATTTCCTCAAGGCCACGTGAAAGATTTACCAGGATATAACACATTCTGGGGCTTAAAATGAACCTTAACAAATTTAAGATAACAGAAATCATATAATGTGCACTCTTAGACCACACTGTAATTAAACTAGAAATTAATAATAGAAGTATAACTGAATAATCTCCACATAAATGAAGATTAAACAACGTACTTCTAAATAATATACATGGGTCAAAATATTTCAAGAGAAATTTTAAAATATTTTGAAGTAAGTGGAAAAAAATACAATTTATCAAATCTGTGGAATGCAGCAAAATCAGTATTTAAGGGAAATGTATAGCATTGAATGCATCTATTGGAAAAGAAGATCTAAAATCAATAACCTAGTCTCCATGCTAGGAAGCGAGGAAAATAAGAGCAAATTGAGTCTAAAACAATCAGAATACAGAAAAAAAAAAAAAAGAATTATAGCAGAAATCAATGAAATTACAAATAGGAAACCAGTAGAAAGGAATCAGTGGAACCAAAACTGGAGTTTTCAAAAATATCAATATCACCAATAAACCTCTAGTCAATCTAAGTAAAAAGAGAGAACATATAAAATACTAGTATCAGAAATGAAAGAGGAAATATCACCCTATTGCCATAGAAATTTAAAAGATAATAACGGAATACTGTGTACAATTCTATGCCTATAAATTTGATAATCTAGATTAAATAGACCAGTTTCTTGAAAGACACAGTCTGACAAAGCTCACATAGGAAGAAGTAAATAATATGAATAGGCCTATATTTATTAAATCAATTGAATCTACAATTAATTACATTCCAAAAGAGAATGCAATAGGCCCAAATGGTTTTACTGGTAAATTCTACCAAACATTTAAGGAATGAATTGTACTAATTATCTACAATTGTTTTCAAAGAATAGAAGCAAAGGGAATACTTCCTAACTTATCTTATATGGGCCTAATATCCAAATCAAAGGAAAACTTTACAAGAAAAACTTTACAGACCAATAACTCTCATGAATGTTGGTATAAAAATCTTCCCCCAAAGCTAGTAATTTGAATTAAAAAATATGTACATAGAATTATATGTCACAATCAAACTGGATTTATCTGAGGTAGGCAAGACTGATTCAACATTCAAAAATCAATTAATGTGATCCATGACATCAACAGATTAAACAAGAAAAATCATACAATGATACAAAAGAAGGACAAAATGTGAACCCGCTCAGGTTAAAAATAAACTCTCTGTAAATGAGAAATAGAAGGGAATTGCTTCAACTTGATTAATACTATCTACAAAAGTCTTACAGCTAACATCATACTTCATTGTTGAGAAACTCGCAGTTTTTACACCAAGATCAGGCTCAAGGCAAAAATGTTCTCTTGCAATACTCCTTTCGCCATCACATTAGACTTCCTTGCCAATACAATAAAGCAAGTAAAGGAAATAAAAAGTACACAAGTTGGGAAGAAAGAAATCTTTCTTTCAAAGCTGATGATTATGTAGAAAATCCAAAAGAAACAAATAAGAGGTTGCTGGATACAATGTTAATATAGAAAAGGCAATTCTTTTCCTGTATACCAACAATGAACAAATAGAATTTGAAATTACAAACCCTATACTATTTATATTAGTACCTCCCCAAATGAAATACCTCAGTGTAAATCTAATAAAATATGTACAAGATCTATATGAGGAAAACTACAAAACTCTGATGAATAAACTCAGAGAACTAAATAAATGGAGAGATATTTCATATTCATGGATAGGACGACTCAATACTAGAAAGATGTCAGATCTTTTCAACTTTATGAATTCAGTGTAATCCAATAAAAAACCTAACATGCTACTTTATGGATATCAACAATATGATTCTAAAATTTATATGAATAGACAAATGACTCAGAATAGTCATTGCAATACACTGTAATAGTCACTGAAATACAAAGACAAAGTTGGAGGACTGATACTACCAGGCTTTAAGACATAAGATGACAGTAGTCAATATAGTGGGTATTAGCTAAAGAATCGGAGAAGGCAATGGCCCCCCACTCCAGTACTCTTGCCTGGACAATCCCATGGACGGAGGAGACTGGTAGGCTCCAGTCCATCGGGTTGCTAAGAGTCGGGCACGATGGAGCGACTTCACTTTCACTTTTCACTTTCATGCATTGGAGAAGGAAATGGCAACCCACTCCAATGTTCTTGCCTGGAGAATCCCAGGGACAGAGGAGCCTAGTGGGCTGCCATCTATGGGGTCGCATAGAGTCGGACACGACTGAAGCTACTTAGCAGCAGTAGCAGCAGCAGCTAAAGAATAAACAAATAGATCAATGGAAGAGAGAGCCGATATTAGACTGCATAAATATAGTCAACTGATCTTTAACAAAGGTGCAATGACAGAACAATGACGCAAAGATAGTCTTTTCAATAAAGAGTACTAGAACAACTGGACATCTACATGCTGAAAAATGACACAGACCCTATACTCTTTCCTAGTATCAGGGACTTTTCCAGTGAGTCAGTTCTTTGCATTGAGTGGCCAAAGTATTGGAGTTTTAGCTTCAGCATCAGATCTTCAGGACTGATTTCCTTTAGGATTGACTGGTTTGATCTCCTAGCAGTCCACAGGACCCTCAAGAGTTTTCTCCAACACCACGGTTCAAGAGTCTTCTCCACACTACAGTTCAAAAGCATCAATTCTTCAGCACTCAGCTTTCTTTACAGTCCAACTCTCACATCTATACATGACTACTGGAGAAACCACAGCTTTGACTAGATGGACCTTTGTGGCAAAGTAATGTCTCTGCTTTCATATAGTATGAAAAGTTTTCATATGGTATGATTTCAATGATATGTCATTCTGGAAAAGGAAAAACTATGGAGACAATAAAAAAACATCAGTGTTTCCAGGGATATGAGTAGAGATGAGTATATGCAACAGAGGATTTTTAGGACAGTGAAAATATTTTGTATGATATTATAATGATGGATATATGTTATTATATTTTGCCCAAACCCACAGAATATATAACACCAAGAGTGAGTCCTAAGGTACATTATGGAGTATGGGTGATTATTACATGTTAATGTAAAGTTCATCCTTGGTAAAAAATGTCCTTGGTAAAAAATGGGTGGGTAATATTGATCATGGGGAAGAAATTCATGTATTTTGGGCAGGGGTATATGAGAAATCTCTGTACCTCCCTCTCAGTTTTGTTGTAAACCTAAAATTTCTCTAAAAAATAAAGTCCTTGGAAAACTAAAGTATACAAAAGAATAAAATAAATAAACCATAAATACAGTTATGACATCACTCACAATTATCTCCACTCCTCTGCCCATTATCTGATTTTGAAAGTGCATACTCTGTTACCCTGAACATTTTCAGTGGGGTGCAGAAAGACAGTGCCAGCTATGAGATAGGATGCAAGATTTATTGTAGGTTAATATCAAATAGGTCAAGTGATAGATAATTTCTGAACTCATTCCAACAGAAATGACAAGTGATACTTTTAAGGCAAGTAGATATATTCTAAGCATAAATAAAGTTTTGACATTATGAGGTGCTGCTTTTCAATGAATACATAAATTTGGGAGGGGACTTTCTAACACATGAATTCAATGATAGAATACTAAGCATTTTCCCACTGGAAAAAAATTCAGTAGCTAAATGGTGATGAAGAAATACAGCACATTTTATACTGAGATTCAGTATTGAAGTTACAGGAAAATTGCCCATCATAGCTGCTCTATATACATTTAAACCTACATGTTTGTCAAATTAATTTTCAGCTCTGTTTCTGGCTACATTCAACTGAAACTCCTCCTATGGAGTCAAAACTACATACTTTTAATTCCGCTCAGAGGAGGATTTATTGGACTTGTGTTCATTTATTCAAGAAGCATTTATGAAGTATCTTCATTTCAGCAGAGTCCAGAACTAATATCTGAAGTGGGAGGTTAAAAAGAAATTATAGTGATATTCTAAATCATTAAGAGGCTTACAAAAAGTTGAAGAGCCATCTCAAGTAAAGGGTATGATAGCATGTTATGGCTCTGTGTATTGATGTATCTGATGTAGAAAAACGATTGGATCAAATGTACTAAACAGGCAGGAATTCCATGAAAATAATACCAGCTATAGTCTAAAGTCTTAAGATAGACTTAATAGATTCCTTGACTGAGAATTATAGAGTATCATTTACACAAATATATTTGCATCCAATCCCTTCATGGATCACAGACTTGTCATGGTGAAGAGGCTTGCATAACTCAATGAAGCTATAAGCCATGCTGTGCATGGCCTCCCAAGATGAGTGGGTCATAGTGAAGAGTTCTGGCAAAACATGGTCCACTGAAGCAAAGAATGGCAAAACAACCCAGTATTGCTGTCATGAGAAACCCATGAACATGAACAGTATAAAAAGGTAAAAGATATGACACTGGAAGATGAGCCCCCCAGGTCAGGTATATAGACATAAAATAAACATTTTGTACAGGTAACAAACAGAATAGCTGTATCACAAAGCAGCCTCAATTATCAGGATATATCTGGTTATATTCTTGGGGGAGGTTTTGACCTGAATTTTCCAAATAATTGCAACATGTCTAACTCACTTATTAACACATGAAATCGGTGACCCCATATTGGCCCCAAGGTCATGATATTTCAACATGGATGTCTAATAATATTGTTCACTTCAAAAAAAATAGCTAGGATTTGTTACATGGAATATAGAAAGATGGAAGAGTATTAGGCAAGGAACCCCATGGGCCACTGTAGTTTGATAAAGGAGATCTGAAACAGCAGTCCACAAAGAATATCTTGAAATAGCTTTACACTCAGACAGTGAATCACAATAGTATAAAGAACTAGTGAATTCTTTAAAAGGCAAACAAAACCTCATGTTTCTTCACAGGAACCATCTCGGGGAACGGGCTTGAACAATGGTTCAAAGTGATTTTATCTTGACCTTTGTAAAAACTGTAATAAGTGTTGGAAAAAAAGTCTGAAGATCAAGAATAAAATAGAATTCTTTGCTAAACATCTGTCCTCCGGCAAATCAAATACATTACCTCAAAACATTACATTAATAAGCACTGATAACATTAATATGTACACTGATTTATTTATTGTTTGAAACTACTCCAAAACCAAGTCATAAGTCACAAAAGATGCCTGAAGTTCTGTTACTATATTCAGAAAGAAATATTCAGTTTAGCTCTCTGAGAAATGTCCAACACTGAAGAAATAAATAAATTTAGAAATTAAAAAAAAATCTTTCAGGAAAGATGATTTTAATAATGGCAAAAATAAAAAAGGAAGGCAACATTAGGCCTTCTGGCAAGAGAAGGGAGCAGATACTGACAAATAAGGATACAAGCTTACAAAGAGCAGGCTGGGGACACTGGGTATGAATTTTCATATGCCAGCCTTGATGGTGTGATGTTTCCTGTGGCGCCTCTCCTTTGGTAATAAATAATAAGAGGGAAGTTTGTTACAACAAACTATTTGGAATGCTTAACAAGTGCTTTCACAATAGAGGAAAGAATTATTGTTTTCAAAGTCTGTAGCTAGATTTAGAACTGGATTAATAACTACAACAGCAGAGCTGAAAACCTTATACTCTCTTGTGTAATATAACATTAACCCAGAAACAGGTTCATTCACTTGTCCAATGTCCCAGGACTAGACATTCTCTACTAAATGTCCAATCTGATTTTCAGTCACAATTCAACTATCATTTTCTTCCATGGGCCCCCGCACAACCCCATCCAAAGCATAACTGCTTCTTGCTTTATGCATCCATAATATCATATGTGCAGTTGTACTGAACTGTAAATTTTCTTTATATGTTTTACTTCGTATTAGAAGGTCAGCTCCTTGGAGGCAGGAAGGTTTCATTTATCTTCAAACTCACGATATTCAGCATTGTGCTTGATGTATAGACATCGCCCTACATTTAGGGTTTGTGTTTATTTTCTAAAGGAAAATGAGTATGTGATTAAATTCTTAATTAAATGAACTACTTTCTGGTACCTACTTGCTTTATGATTTATTCATTAATTTGGCAATAATTATCATCTTACATGGGCAGGAATAAGTTACATTTCATTTTTTTTTCTTTCTGTACCAAAGAATTCAGAAACCTGAATTTTAAAGTCTCTGCCAAATACTTTTGTAAATGTGCCAGACTTCTCAGTCATTTAATATGGACCATGTTAAAGAGATGCTCAATTGTTTATTACAGCAAATACTGGCTACTGCACTTCTCTTTACTGGGCAGAACAATCTTAAGGATTCTAATTATATGTAGGGCCACTTAATAATTAAATAAAATACTAATAATAAACATTTTGAAAATAGGAAACAGTTTTCTACAAGGTTATATATTTATTTTATCCATTTTATAATAACTCTGGTGAGCTAAAAATCTTTAGAGAACTATGGGCTTATGGATATATTCTACTTTGGTAAGTTATATACTTGTCAGTTATTGTGAAAATATTGTAGGACACAAAATTATTACTTAAGTGAATTATTCAGCAAAACCAAAATGTGAAGTAAGAAGTCTCACATGTGAAAGTTTAAATTATTATTTCTGCATCACAACTGTGCAGGTTATAAATATTCCTTTTTATTATTTTTTTTTAATAGAAGACTTGAACCAATCTGATGAATGGCAGGTAGTGACTTCATAGAAATGTTACTGAGTCCAAGCTTGCTCTGCTCAACACACAACAGGCTAATGAATCCGAGAGACAAGGTGTTGAGGTAAGAAATACGACTTTACTCTGAAAGCTGGCTCACTAAGAATATGGCAGATTAATGTCTCAAAGTACCATCTTGTCAGTGTCTGTATGCTAGGTTCTTTTATAGAACCAGAGAGAGAAGTGGTAAGGAACTAAAGTAAAAAGGCAGAATAGAGTGGGAGATGCAGTAAGGAAGTAAAGTAAAAAGGGTCTTCAATCTTGGAAAACACCTCCAGGAAAGGCCATCCTTTGGAAGGAACATGTTAATCTCTTCTCTTTTGTAGTCATTCACAGGTGGGCAAGGTCAGATTATCTCCTTGTGAGCTAAACAAAGGCACTATAGTTTAACAGGTAGGCAGAGGGACAAGATCCTCTGAGACAGGCCATTATGTATGGCTTAAAATCCAGTCTGTTCTTCAACAACCAAATCATGAGTCCTAGAGTAGGCATCATCTGTCCAGAGGAAAGAAGGTATTTTTCTTCCCAAAGTTTCCTTCTGTATACCCGATCTTGTACCATCAGGGCTGCAACTGACCAGACAAGGAGATCTTTTTTCTAATTGATTCATGTTGCCATATAGGCTAGGTGAAACCCAGCTTGTAAAAACAACAGAAACTGCAGCTATTGAATTCTACACATGTGGAAAATACTACCAATTTTAAATACTTCTGGCTTTTTAGGTGTTTTTTAAATTGAAGAAAGTAGGAAAAACCACTAGACCATTCAGTTACGACCTAGTTCCAATCCTTACGATTATAAAGTAGAAGTGACAAATAGATTCAAGGGATTAGATCTCATAAACAGAGTACTTGAAGAACTATGGACAGAGGTTCATGACATTGTACAGCAGGCAGGGATCAAGACTATTCCCAAGAAAAAGAAATGCAAAAAGGCAAAATAGTTGTCTGTGGAGGCCTTACAAATAGCTGTGAATAGAAGAGAAGCGAAAGGAAAAGGAGAAAAGGAAAGCTATACCCATTTGAATGCAGAGTTCCTAAGAATAGCAAGGAGAGATAAGAAAGCCTTGCTCAGTAATCAGTGCAAAGAAATGGAAGAACACAATAGAATGGAAAAGTCTAGAGATCTCTTCAAGAAAATTAGAGATACCAAGGGAATATTTCATTCTAAGATGGCCTCAATAAAGGACAGAAATTGTATGGACCTAACAGAAGCAGAGGATATTAAGAAGAGGTGGCAAGAATACACAGAAGAACTGTACAAAACGATCTTCATGACCAAGATAATCATGATGGTGTGATCACGCACTTAGAGCCAGACATCCTGGAATGTGAAGTCAAGTGGGCCTTAGGAAGCATCAATTTGAACAAAGCTAGTGGAGGTGATGGAATTCCAGTAGCGCTATTCCTAATCCTTAGAGATGATGCTGTGAAAGTGCTGCACTCAATATGCCAGCAAATTTGGAAAACTCAGCAGTGGCCACAGGACTGGAAAACGTCAGTTTTCATTCCAATCCCAAAGAAAGGCAATGCCAAAGAATGCTCCAACTACCGCACAATTGCACTCATCTCACACGCTAGAAAGTAATGCTCAAAATTCTTCTAACCAGGCTTCAAAAGTATGTGAACCAAGAACTTCCAGATGTTCAAGCTGGATTTAGAAAAGCCAGAGGAACCAGAGATCAAATTGCCAACATCTGTTGGAGCATCAAAAAAAGCAAGAGAGTTCCAAAAAAACATCTACTTTTGCTTTATTGACTACACCAAAGCCTTTGTGGACCACAACAAACTATGGAAAATTCTTAAAGAGATAGGAATATCAGACCACCTGACTGCCACTTGAGAATGTGTATGCACATCAAAAACCAATGGTTAGAACTGGGCACGAAACAACAGACTGGTTCCAAGTTGGAAAAGGCGTACGTCAAGGCTGTATATTGTCACCCTGTTTATTTATCTTCTATGCAGAGTACATCATGAGAAATGCTGGGCTGGATGAAACACAAGCTGGAATCAAGATTGCCAGGAGAAATATCAATCACCTCAGATATGCAGATGACACCACTCTATGGCAGAAAGCAAAGAAGAACTAAAGAGCCTCTTCATGAAAGTGAAAGAGGAGAGTGAAAAAGTTGGCTTAAAACTCAACATTCATAAAACTAAGATCATGGCATCTGGTCCCATCACTTCATGGCAAATAGATGAGGAAACAGTGATTGACTTTATTTTGGGGGGGCTCCAAAATCACTACAGATGGTGACTGTAGCCATGAAATTAAAAGACGCTTGCTCCTTGGAAGGAAAGTTATGACCAACCTAGATAGCATATTGAAAAGCAGAGACATTATTTTGCCAACAAAGGTCCGTCTAGTCAAGGCTATGGTTTTTCCAGTGGTCATGTATGGATATGAGAGTTGGACTGTGAAGAAAGCTGAGCACTGAAGAATTGATGCTTTTTCACTGTGGTGTTGGAGAAGACTCTTGAGAGTGCCTTGGACTGCAAGGAGATCCAGCTAGTCCATCCTAAAGGAAATCAGTCCTGAATATTCATTAGAAGGACTGATGCTGAATTTAAAACTCCAATACTTTGGCCAACTGATATGAACTGACTCATTAGAAAAGACCCTGATGCTGGGAAAGATTGAAGGCAGGAGGAGAAGAGGATGACAGAGGATGAGATGGCTGGATGGCTTCACTGACTCAGTGGACATGAGTTTGAGTAAACTCTGGGAGTTGGTGATGGACAGGGAGGCCTGGCGTGCTGCAGTCCCTGGGGTCACTAGGAGTCAGAACTGAGCCACTGAACTGAACTGTGTGTTGTTTTTTTTTTTTTTTTTTTTTTTTTTTTTTTTTAAATAATGCATGTTATAGCAACCAGCCTTCCCAGGTGGCACTAGTGGTAAACAATCCACTTGCCAATGCAGGAGATGCAAGAGATGAGAGTTTGATCTCTGGATGGGGAGATCCTCTGGAGTAGGGAATGGCAATCTGCTCCAGTATTCTTGCCTGGAAAATTCCATAGACAGAGGAGCCTGGCTGGCTACAGGGGCTGCAAAGAGTCAGACACAACTGAGTGACTGAGCACAACAACGTAACAATGAGATCAACAATTTATGGACCAATTAATGATGCTATCATCTTATGTCATATAATGTAAATAAAATTGAGTATTCTATAGCTAGTGCAAACATTTTTTTTTCATTCTGTAAACTGCTGAATGAATTTTACTAGACATAATTATACAAAGGATAGATAAGTGAAAACATAATAGAAATTATTAACATTTATTGGCCATCTACCATACTACACCAAAGGCTTCCCTGGTGGATGAGTTGGTAAAGAATCTGCCTGCAATGCAGGAGACTGCCTGCAATGCAAGGGACTGTCTGCAATGCAGGAGACCCAGGTTTGATCTCTGGTGGTGAAGATCTCCTGGAGAAGGAAATGGCAACCCACTGCAGTTTTCTTGCCTGGGAAATTCCATGGACAGAGGGGCCTGCTGGGTGATATACTGACAGTATACTGACTGGCCACTTCCATTTCAGAATGAATAAAAAAGAAGCTGTAACACATGCTACCCTTTACTGTCAAAATAAGAGTCTATGTTAGTTTGAAAACTCCAGTGCATTTTTCTCAATGTAAGTTGAACTCTTTTTTTGTTTGTTTGTTTTTTTAACTTGCATTTGCCATGTCTCCTATTAACATCCAACATTTTCAAGAACTACTTCTTGTCTTAGATTCCCCCATCCACATTGTAAGTTTATTCTATGCAGAAAATTCTTTTCTTAAGATACAACACTTGGGTTTCGTCTGTTGAGTCAAAGCAAGTGGGATGAAAAAATACAGTCCCACTATATCAGCTGTTCTAGAAGTAGTTCTTTAATTAATTACCTCCATGATTGCCAGAAAGCTCACTTCTGAAATTGGCATATAAGGTTTCTGAACTTGGAAAAGACAGATCCTATCCTTGTATTTGTTATTTCATTGCTTTCTACTTTAATCTTATTTTGTCTAATATTTTATCTTCTTATATTTCCTTTTAATTTTCCAGTTTGCTACTGTCTCCCTTTTCTCACCAAGTTATTATGATTTTATTAAGCTCTTCATCTTTTCATATGTATATATGTTCATAAAATATATCCCATATATATATATGTTGATAAACTATACCCCGTTCCTATATATATATATATATATATATATATATACATACGGGAAATTTAAAAGAGAAGAGAAATATATGCTTGCCAATTTGTTATTTTTCACTAAAATAAATGATATAAATCAATTAAATTTGCTATTGAACATAATTTATGATGAAATTGTATGAGAATTCACTAATTTCTTTTTCTCACTAACAATCCAAAACTTGACTTGTGTTATTTGGCCTCTTAAGGGGTAAAAAAAGATCATATCTCCCTGGCAAGGTTAAGGTATATTGTACAAAATATTTCTTTGTGTTTCTGACACTCTTTTTCCCTTGATCTGTTTAAGTTGATCCTATTATTGCAGCAGAATAGCAACAGAATAGTAGCCTGCCATTTGGACTTACTTTATCTAGAAAAATGTAAGTTTCTAGGATAGATAACCTTTAATAAGAAGGTATAAACACACATATTCTCTCAAATCTTTCTTTTGAATGACTATCCAAATGTGGAAATGACTTAAATCTAGTAAGATCAGGCTAAAGTAAAATAACTGTCAAAAGGTTAGGTCAGCAAAAGAAAATTTAATAACAGCATATCAAATATTTACCAAAGTTATTTGCAAAGTTAAATCATTCATGAAAATATATTAAACACTTTAAAACAGGCTAACTTTCAAGTGACAAATGAGGGATACTTAAGTAGTAAAAGTACAATCTTCTGTAATAATAAAACTAATTTCTCTAAAACTATAGTTTCCTTTACACACAATTTTCACTCATCTTGGCTATTTGGGGACAAAAATACATATGACTTTAGTTCAGTTTTTAGGTTCAGTGTACTGCCTACTGACTAAATTATAGGGAACTAGTAGGGTTTCTGCAAACAAAACAGAGTTATAAGTTAAACAGGGGTAATGAGCAGGGCTAGTCTGTACTATATTCATTCAATAAGCATGTGTTAAATCTTTCAGTGTGATAAATATGTTATAGATACAGGGATACAAGAATTTTGGCTTTCAGGGACTCATACTAAACTTTGTTTGAACACTTACAGTGATATAGTACCCACTCACAGTGCACAGTTTGTTCCAATGTTGGACAGCTCTAAATTAAAAAAAAAAAAAAAAAAAACACGTTTTCCTTCAAATTGAACTTCATTAAATATTCACCCGTTAGTTCTGGTTCTTTTTCTTGGAACTATACAGATGTTTCAGCACTGGGTGTTCTTTGGAAGGAATGATGCTAAAGCTGAAACTCCAGTATTTTGGCCACCTCATGCGAAGAGTTGACTGATTGGAAAAGACTCTGATGCTGGGAGGGACTGGGGGCAGGAGGAGAAGGGGACGACAGAGGATGAGATTGCTGGATGGCATCACCGACTCGATGGACGTGAGTTTGAGTGACCTTCAGGAGTTGGTGATGGACAGGGAGGCCTGGCGCGCTGCAATTCATGGGGTCACAAAGAGTCAGACACGACTGAGCGACTGAACTGAACTGAACTGAACACAGATGTTTATTCTTTTTGTCATTGAGTAGAACTTCATATATTTGGAGAGTAATTATAGCTTTCTAAATCTTTGTTTTTCTGGACAGAATATTCCCAGTTATGTCAATTGCAGCTGATAGACCAGTTGCTCCAGACCACTTAACTTAGTTATCTTCTAAGGTATGCATTTTATTTTCTTTCGAAGTTCTTTGGGGTCTCTCATGCCTACAAGGTAGAGTCCAAATTCTAATACAGAGCACATTCATTTCTTAAAATATTAAATGTTTATTTGTCAAATTTTCTGCTGTACATTTGAGAATCAGTGGTAAAACTAAAGATCGCCCCTGTTTTCAGGATTTTATCAGTTCAGTCACCAGTTTCATTTCATCTACTCTTTGTTCACATTAAATACTAACACAGTTCCTCAATGTCAATGCATGAATTAATGCCTCAGAAAACCTGATTACCTAAACCTCTCAGTCACTCAAGTACAACATTTACAGTCTAGTTCTAAACAATGGTCTGATCTTTTGTATGATTTTTTTTTTAAATAGTTAAAAAAAAACTTTAGTATTTTTAAGACCATTCCTGACAATACTCATTTGCATTAGAGCATTGGTCGGAAACCCAGGGCTTGTTTATGGAAGCTACATACTAAGAAAGCCTTTGAAGGGGCCTCTGTTTGTCTACCTTTGATTGCAAAGTATGGAAAAGAAAATCCACCATGGAAATAGAATAGTCAGTTCTTTTAGAAGCCAAAGCACAGGCACTCAATCAGCATTAAAAATGAAATGCAATAACATCCACTCTGGGTCTGTTACTGCAGACCTTTTATTTTGATTGGGGCACAGAATAGGCAGTGTTTATCTTTGGAAATGCCACTGAAGCCTTTCACAGCCATAAGCACTGCTTCCACTATGAAATATTTCAACCCAAACTGCAATTTTGTTGGGATTTACTACAAATCCTCCATCTAGCAATATACCTACTCAGTAGTAAAAGCTCACTCTCCTTTTGTTCTGTAAATTTATGCCAAAGTATAGTTCTTGTTATTACTTCAGAGGTTTAACATACCAGAAAAAGTTCTATAGACAGGGTTGAAAAACTTCTGCATTTCACCATTTTTTAAAGTGTAATTTTGAATCATTTTTAAGTTGCATTGTAAACCACATTCCAATCCAAGATTTATTTTGCTAGTGAAGCCATTCTATTATTTCCCACCTATCAGTGCCTACAGAAAAATGTCTCATGACCTCATATTTAACAAACCAATTTCTAGTATTCTGAAGGCAACTGTCCACAGGTTTTGACAAATATTTGGTAAGGTATCAACATTTCTAATATTATTATAATGTACTTTTCTATAGGGAAATATTCATTATGATGTCTGGTCGTAAATGGAAGTCTATAAGGCAAACAAAAGCAGAACAGACTATGCAGAGAAGGCAGGGGGCTTCACCAATATCGTGTTCCCTAAAAGAAAAGATGAAAACCATATACTAAGTAAATAGAATATTACCAAATGCTGAAATCAAATTATTTATTCCTTGGAAGGTTTAAGGCTAGAATTACAAAGATTTAGTTTTTAATATTACTGTTGTCAGTTGAAAGCATATTCAGAATGTTTTTTTTTTATTTTTTTTTTTTTTTTTAAATTTTATTTTATTTTTAAACTTTACATAATTGTATTAGTTTTGCCAAATATCAAAATGAATCCGCCACAGGTATACATGTGTTCCCCATCCTGAACCCTCCTCCCTCCTCCCTCCCCATTCCATCCCTCTGGGTCGTCCCAGTGCACCAGCCCCAAGCATCCAGTATCGTGCATCGAACCTGGACTGGCAACTCGTTTCATACATGATATTTTACATGTTTCAATGCCATTCTCCCAAATCTTCCCACCCTCTCCCTCTCTCACAGAGTCCATAAGACTGTTCTATACATCAGTGTCTCTTTTGCTGTCTCGTACACAGGGTTATTGTTACCATCTTTCTAAATTCCATATATATGCGTTAGTATACTGTATTGGTGTTTTTCTTTCTGGCTTACTTCACTCTGTATAATAGGCTCCAGTTTCATCCACCTCATATTCAGAATGTTTTGAGTGATGCAATGCAAACTGCCACAGTGACAGAAAAGCTGGTTTCCAAGACATGATAATGAATTAGGCTCTTTTATGTAGATATGTAATAAAACTGAAGTCTGTGAAATACACATAAGTGAAAATATGAATAATAATTGCAGAAACATGGTACCAAATAGAAAAATCAGTGGTGCAGTTTGATGACATGGTAGACTGAGCCCTGGATGGGGTCAGGAGATCTGGATTCTAGCTCAAGTTCTATGCCCTTGATGTCTTGTGGAGAGCTGTCAAAATGGGAAAAATGCAGTACCAAAGAATTATTAGGAAGAGCCTAAAAAAAATCCATTATCACATAATTTTGAGAGGAAGCCAGAATAAGGTGTCTCAACAGTGCATTGCTGAATGAAAGTTTTACTAAAACTCATCCTTTACCTTTGAATCTGTTATAGCAAAATGATGAAATATATAGCCTCCCATATAGGCTCCCCAAACAAACTGGGTTCAAATCCCTCTTTATACTCATTAGTTTTGTGACTCTGGGCAAGCTGCTTAACCTCTCCTATAATTAATTTTCACACCTGTAAAATAAGCATCATAATAGATTGCAAAGGCTTAGAACAATATTTGACATGGTTTAGGCACTCTATGTTTTAATAGTTGTTGTATTATCAATATAAATATCATTAATCTACATGGAAGTATCAATAGATTTTATATAATCCATCTGTTTATCTGCTTTTTCTTTTTTTGCTTAAGTATCCAACATTTTTTACTTTTTCCTGGTATTTATTTATTTTTAACATATGCTAGACACTAACAGTTAAAAGTCACTATTTTAGTTGGTGCTAGCCAAATATTTCTTTGTGATGATAAAATCTTGTTTTTTCAATTGAAATATAGTTGATATACAATATAAGTTACAAGTGTACAATATACTGATTTACAGTTTTTGAAGTTTATATTCCATTTATAATTAAAATATTGGTTATATTGCCTGTGTTATACAATATTTCCTTGTAGCTTATTTTATATATGATAGTTTGGACCTCTTAAACCCAATACCCTTGTATTGCCCCTCTCTTCTTCCCTCAAGAAAATCTTTTCTAGTGTGTTTCACAAGGACATGTTTGAACAGCTATCAAGAGTGTCACAGAAGTTCATTCAGCTGGTAAATTGCCCATTACTCTTTCTCCTCTTTCTCATGGGAGAAGAAAGCATCCTTATTTGATCAGAAAACACTGAAACTGTTTTACTCTCCTTTTATTAGAGAAAGATCCAAGTAATTAAAGCCTGTGTAATCCCCAGAGTAGCAGTGGAAGCAGCCATTGAGAACTAGTATGTTATTTTTTGTGACTTTTGGCTGACAGAGGAGGAAAGAGCCCAGTGCTCTTTAGTGCAATCAAGAGGGTGCAGGATTAAATATGCTAAAGTTAGGGCTCATTGTCAGATGGCTATTCTTTTTTTAATTGATAGAATGTTTGCCTTTGAGAGTTAAATGTCATTAAAAGGTTACTAGCTATGGAAATAGCAGTTCCACATTCTCACTAATGGAAAATAAAACTTGACTGAGAGGTCTTATATTCTCTTTTTTCCATAGGGCCTAGAAACCATCCTTTACCTAGATCCTGGAAACATGAGTCATGTGGAACACCTGGAATTTCCTGCAGACTTAGGAAAGGGCCAAAAATAAGTATGCCTTGTTTAGAAGAGTTGGTGTTTTCCCAAGGGAAAGAGGAAAGTCTTCCACAGAGGGAGACCTGTGATTATAGGTGTGTATGCTGCTGCTGCTGCTAAGTCGCTTCAGTCATGTCCGACTCTGTGTGACCCCAGAGACAGCAGCCCACCAGGCTGCCCTGTCCCTGGGATTCTCCAGACAAGAACACTGAAGTGGGTTGCCATTGCCTTCTCCAATGCATGAAAGTAAAAAGTGAAAATGAAGTCACTCAGTCGCGTCCGACTCCTAGCAACCCCATGGACTGCAGCTTACCAGGCTCCTCCGTCCATGGGATTTTCCAGGCAAGAGTACTGGAGGGGGTTGCCATGATGTGCATATGAGGGTGGAAAGCCAGGCAAGGAATGAAGAGAATGTTTCTGAAAGCAGTCTGCTTTGTGTGAGACATTTTAGGTCACATATATTGTCTGTGTTGTTCTCATCTAACATAGCATTGCTGATTTGGGGTTTGCTTGTTCTATCAGTTATTCATTGAGAGAAGCTTGTTAAAATCCTCCAGATAATTGTGGATTTGTCTATATTACTTCTTAATTGCACTGGTTTTTTTCTTTATATATTTAGGTGCTGTTATTGAGTGCATGCAGATTTAAAATTTTGATATGTATCTAGTGGTAAAACCCTTTAGTCTTGTGAAATATTCTTTATTTCTAATAAGGCATTTTATTTTATTTATTAAAATTTTTAATTAATTTTTGGTTGCATTGGGTTTTCGTTGCTGTGTGTGGGCCTTTGCCAGTTATGGTGCATGGGATTCTCATTGTGGTGGCTTCTCTTGTTGTGGAGCATGGTCTCTAGGGTGCTCCTGCTTCAGTAGTTGTGGCGTGTGGACTCTAGAGCGCAGCCTCAGTTTAGTTGCCCTGTGGCACGTGGGTTCTCCCTGGACCAAGGATTGGACCCATGTTCTCTGCATTGGCAGGTAGATACTTAGCCACTGGACCACTAGGGAAGTCCAAGCCTTCTTATTTTAAAATTTGATTTGTTTTCCATCAGTAAGGTTACACAAGCTTTTCTTTTACATCATATTTCTTGGTTTACTTTTTTATCATTTTGCATTCAATGCTAAAATCTTTATATTTAAGGCAAGTCTAAACAACCTTAGTCTTTTAATCAAAGCACACATTGTATTTACATTTAAGGAAATATTTTAGTGTATATCTACTGTCTTAATATTTGTTTTGTCTACTTAAGTACTATTTTATCTTCTTTCTTACTTCCTTTAGAGTATTTGTATTATTTTATTTTTCTTCTATCAAGTTTTTAGTTTAGGATATTTACTCTGTTTTTGGTGGCTTTTCTAGATACTAAAATATGCAGCCTTGTATTGTTGCAGTCTAATGTAAATTATTACTTTTATCATTTTTACCAAAAAACTAGAACCTTATGGCACTTTAGGGTTATTAACCTGCCATCTTTTGTTTTGTTGTCATCATGCATTTTAATTGTAGGTATTATTTTTAATATTCTAAAATATTATTAATATTTGTATCTTCAGTATTCATTTCAATGTACTGTATATTTACTCTTTCCATCCTTTCCTGTATTTCTATATTACCATCTCTGATCACTTTTCTTTTGTCTCCAAACATTGTTTTTTTAGATTTTTTTTTTTAATGTTCAATTTTGAATAGTATTTTTTTGGTATACAATTCTAGTTTGGTGTTTGTCCAGCATTTACAGTTATTTGCCTAAGATCATTTAGATCCCATTTTTTTTTAATTGAAAAATTATCTGTTAATCTTATTGCCCTTTTGAAGATTATTAACTTTTTTTTTTTCTGGTCCCTCTGTCTTCAGAAATTTGTCTATGATGTTCTTAGCACAGAAGTCTTTGTATTAGCCACCCTTGTGGTTCATACTTTTTACAAATTGTGATTTCACAATTTTCAGCAGTTTTGAAAAAAATCTTAGCCACTAATTTTATCAAATATTTCTTCTAGTCTGTTATTTCTGTCTTCTCATGAAATTCCTATTATTCATATATAAATGATATTATGTCTACTGTGATTCATATTCTTCTCTGTACCTCTATCTTATTTCTCTCTGGGTTTGCTTTGAATATTTGCTATTGATGTATCTTCTAATACATTAATATTCTTTTTGTCTACATTTGGCATGTTATTTAACCCATCTGTTGATTTCTTAATTTATCTTATCTTTAATTTTTAGAATTTCAACTTGATATTTTCCACCAAAAAAATAAGCTGATAAGATTTTCCATCAATGCATCCATTGCTTTGAGACTATCCATAATAATTACCTTATAATCACTGTCTGCTACTTCAGCTTCTGGATTATTTGTGGGTCTATATTATCTACTTTTATTTTCTTTTAAGTTCTTTTAAACTTTATTTTTTATACTGGAGTATAGTTGGTTAACAATGTTGTGATAATTTCAGGTGAACAGCAAAGGGACTCAGCCATGCGTTATACATGTATACATTCTCCCTCAAACTCTGTTCCCATTCAAGCTGCCACATAACATTGAGTATATTTCCCTGTGCTATACATTAGGGTCTTGTTGGTTATCCATTTAAAATATAGCAATGTGTACATGTGATCCCTAAATCCCTTACTATCCCTTCCCCTCATTCTTCTCCCCTGGCAACTCTATTATTAATATAATATAATATAATATAATAATATTAATATAATATAACTCTATTATTATATATTTATATAATAATACATAAATATTATTTTATATATTATTATATATAATATATAAAATATATATTTTATACATTTTAATCTCTAGGGTTTTACTCTCTGTACAGTCTTTCATATGCTGTTTTCCTTGAATGCCCTACATTGTATATTTAAAATTATACAGACTTTAGATGTTATCTTCCTCTGGGGGGTGGGGAGGTGGGAATCACCCTTCTCCAGATAAAATTGGATAAAGGGACTGGTTGTATAATCAAATGTTACTGATCTCAATTTGGTTTGGGTTAAGGTGTTTTAAAACCTCCATATATCTCTAGTTGGCCCTCATTCTATGGCTTTTTGTTCAGTTCAGTTCAGTCGCTCAGTCATGTCTGAGTCTTTGCGATCCCATGGACTGCAGATGCCAGGCTTCCCTGTCCGTCACCAATGGAGCCCTTTTGTTAGTACAAAATAAAAGTTGGGGCACTTACCAGGGCCCTTCCTATTGATAGTTCTGAAATATCAAATCTTTTTTCCTTAGTATAGACAGATTTGTGAAAAATTACACTCTGTTTTTTTTGAGGCCTCCTGTTTAGTTTCTTAAATTTTGGTCCTGTTCATCTTGGTGGTGATGGTTTAGTAGCTAAGTCGTGCCCAACTTTTGAGACCTATGATCTGTAGCCTGTCAGGCTTCTCTGTCAGTGGGATTTATCAGGCAAGAATACTGGAGTGGGTAGCCATTCCCTTCTCCAGGGGATTTTCCCAACCCAGAGATTGAACCCAGGTCTCCTGCATTGCAGGCAGATTCTTTACTGTCTGAGTCACCAGAGAAGCCCCTAATTCTTTAATACTGGTTTCCAAAGTTAGTAATCTTGCTGCTGGGAAAACTGGAGTTAATAAACCACAGTCATAATATTATAATTTGCTTAAATTAAGAATGCTTCAGGTAGAGATAAAATTTTAAAACTTATATTCATTAAAAAATTAACCAAGTCACATCTTTCTAACTTTTAGATAAATATTAAAGACATCCTGGAGTAATATTTTAAAAATGTGTTTCAAAAGATATTCATTCCTTACTATAGTGTAAGTTCTATTAAGGAAGAGACCATTTCAATCTTGTTCACTTCTATGTATCCAGATCTTTGCACACTGCTATACTGTAGGTGCTTAAGAATATTTGTTATATCCATAAATACATGTAAGTGAAATACTGAAGTCAATAATGCCAATCAGTGTTCTATTCTTCATAATCTCTCAGAACATTTCAATGGGAAGTTGGCTGTGATTACCCAATAGAGGGATAGAATGTTATGTTTTGCCAAACAGAGGTTTTAAAATAGCATATGTGCTTTTCCATACAAATTGTGAAATTATTTGTTCTAGCTCTGTGAAGAATGCTGTTGGTAGCTTGATAGGGATTGCATTGAATCTATAGATTGCTTTGGGTAGTATACTCATTTTCACTACATTGATTCTTCCAATCCATGAACACGGTATATTTCTCCATCTGTTAGTGTCCTCTTTGATTTCTTTCACCAGTGTTTTATAGTTTTCTATATATAGGTCTTTAGATTCTTTAGGTAGAATGGGGAGGGAGGAGGGAGGAGGGTTCAGGATGGGGAACACATGTATACCTGTGGCGGATTCATTTTGATATTTGGCAAATCTAATACAGTTATGTAAAGTTTAAAAATAAAATAAAATTAAAAAAAAATAAAATAAAAACAAAGATAATGGTTGTAAAAAAAAAAAATAGCATATGTGGTAAGTGCTTTGACAGAGGCTTATTATTATCACTTTTATTTTTAATACAGGCTTATTCCTCAAGACAAAGCTAAACTGACACCAGAAAAACAAATCATTGGTATCAATAAATTATATAATACAACTATAGATCATTAATGAGCTAGAATGAGGGTACGCTAAATTGGAATTTTTATTGCTCATCACTGCACAATTAATTGAATAGCAGGACATTGTGGGGGTTGAACCGAACAAATGCCACTTAGTAACTGTGCCTACATAGGATGTCAAGGACATCAACTTATTAGCATACTAATGAATATCTTTGTAAAAAGTTAACCAGGCCTTGAGATGCAGACATGAGAATCCAGAGAGGCTTTGTCTGGATAGGCTTTTTTAGCCTTTGTCCACATTTTAACATTCAACATGTTTAATGCCTTCACTGTGTCAGGTACTGAGAATATAAATACAGCTTGGTTCCTGCCTTTATGGAGCTTATAATCTATGCTTGCTCAGTTGTGTCTGATTCTTTACAATCCCATGGACTGTAATCTGCCAGGCTCCTCTGTCCGTGGAATTTTCCAGGCATGAATACTGGAGTGGGTTGCCATTTTCTGCTCCAGGGGATCTTCCCAACCCAAGATCAAACCTTTGTCTATTGTGTCTCTTACACTGAGAGGCGGATTCTTTACAACTGGTACCATTTGAGAAGCCCCATGATCTATTATGAAAGAAAGCTATATAAACAAATACACTAATAAATCAGTATAGGGTGTAGGATAGTTTGCTCATCAGTATCAGTCTCCTAAAAATTGGGAACTTTATTTTTCATAAGAGAAAACATTATTTCCTGTAAACACTGAAGATAAGGTATACGAAAAAGGTGGAAAACCTTAGTGCATTTATAGACTATATTTTGTTATAACTATAATGGTATAAAGCAGGTTTTACTTGACTTCTGACAATATGTGAAACAGCCAAATCAATGCTTATAGTAATTGCACAGAGCCAATATCCACAACCCGCCCCCCCCATCCTAAAAAAAAAGAAATGCAAGAAGGCAAGGTAGTTGTCAGAGGAGGCTTTACAAATAGCTGAGGAAAGAAGAGAAGCAGAAGGCAAGGGAAAATACATATCCAACTGAATGCAGAATTCCAGAGAATAGCAGGGAAAGATAAGAAGGCCTTTCTTAAATGAACAATGCAAAGAAATAGAGGAAAACAATAGAGTGAGAAAGACTAGCGGCCTATTCAAGAAAAGTGGAGATATCAAGGGAAACTTAATGCAAGGAAGGGCAAAATAAAGGAGAGAAATAGCAAGGACCTAACAGAAGCAGAAGAGATTAAGAGGTGGCAAGGATACACCGAAGAATTATATATGAAAAGTCTTAATGACCCAGATAACCATGATAATGTAGTCATTCACCTATAGCCAGACATCCTGGAGTGTGAAGTCAAATGCGCCTTAGGGAGCATTACTACGAACAAAGCTAGCGAAGTAGCAGACTTCCATCTGAGCTATTTCAAATCTTAAAAAATAATGATGTGAAAGTGCCATACTCAATATGTCAGCAAATTTGGAAAACTCAGTAGTGGTATAGGATTGGAAAAGGTCAGTTTTTCATTCCAATCCCAAAGAAGGTCAATGCCACACAATGTTTAGACCACTGTAGAGTTGTGCTCACTTCACAAGCTAGTAAGGTTTTACTCAAAATCCTTCAAGTTAGGCTTCAGCAGTATATGAACCAGGAATTTCCAGATGTACAAGTGGTGTTTTGAAAAAGAGAGACACCAGAGATCAAATTCCCAACATTCTTTGGATCATGGAGAAAGGAAGGAAGTTCCAGAAAAACATCTACTTCAGCTTTATTCACTATGCTAAAGCCTTTGACTGTATGCATCATAACAAACCATGGGAAATTCTTAAAGACATGGGAGTATGGGAGTATCAGATCATATTACCTGTCTCTTGAGAAACCTAATACTGGGAAAAGGAGCAACAGTTAGAACCAGACATGGAACAACTGACTAGTTTAAAATTGGGAAAAGAGTTGACAAAGATGTATACTGTCACCCTGTTTATTTAACTTGTATGAAAAGTATATTATGTAAAATACCAGGCTGGATGAATCACAGGCTGGAATCAAGATTGCCGGGAGAAATAATAACAACCTCAGATATGCAGATGATACCACGTTAAGGGTAGAAAGTTGAAGAGGAACTAAAGAGCCACTTGATGGGAGTGAAAGAGGAGCGTGAGGAAGCTGGCTAAAAACTCAACATTCAAAACACTAAGATCATGGTATCTGGTCTCATCGGTTCAAGATGAAGAAAAAGTAGAAGCAGAGACAGATTTTATTTTCTTGGGTTCCAAAATCACTGTCATCCTTAACTTCAGGCATGAAATTTAAAAACACTTGTTTCTTGGAAGGAAAGTGATGGCAAACCTAGACAATGTATTAAAAAGCAGAGATATCACTTTGCTGACAAAGGTTGGTATAGTCAAAGCTATAGTTTTTCCAGTAATCATGTACGAATGTGAGATGTGGACCATAAAGAAGGCTGAGCACTTAAGAACTGATGCTTTCAAACTGTGGTGCTGGAGGGTAAGGTTTGAGTTAGGGTTGGAGAGTTCCTTGGACAGCAAGGAGATCAAACCAGTCAATCCTAAAGAAAATAAACCCTCAATATTCACTGGAAGGACTGAGGCTGAAGCTGATGGCCACCTGATGCAAAGAGCTGACTTATTGGAAAAGACCCTGATGCTGGGAACAATCGAAGGCAGGAGGAGAAGGGGAGGACAGAGGATGAGATGTTTGGATGGCATCACTGACTTGATGGACATGATTTGATCAAACTCTGGCAGATAGAGGATGACAGGAGTCTGGGTTTCTATAGTCCATGGGGTCTCTAAGAGTTGGACATGACTTAATGACTGAAAAACAACCATATCCATATATTTCTGTAACAATATTCTTTTCTTTCCCATTCAATAAATATTTGTCAAACACGTACTATGCTCGAGGCATAATTCTATGAAAATTAGCTTTTATGGAGAACACAGGCATGCAAAAAATTAATAGAGAAATTTAGTGAGGCTGTATATTGTCACCTTGCTTA
The DNA here is from genome assembly GCF_019923935.1 of Bubalus bubalis. NCBI lineage: Eukaryota > Metazoa > Chordata > Mammalia > Artiodactyla > Bovidae > Bubalus > Bubalus bubalis. The sequence goes on along the minus strand of NC_059162.1, from coordinate 73,245,518 downwards.
TTTAACTTCTATGCAGAATACATCATGAAAAATGCTGGACTGGATGAAGCACAAGCTGGAATCAAGATTGCCAGGAGAAATATCAATCACCTCAGATATGCAGATGACACCACCCTTATGGCAGAGAGTGAAGAAGAACAAAGGAGCCTCTTGATGAAACTGAAAGAGGAGAGTGAAAACGTTGGCTTAAAACTCAACATTCAGAAAACTAAGATCATGGCATCTTGTCCCATCACTTCATAGCAAATAGATGGAAAACCAGTGGAAACAGTGACAGACTTTTTTTTTTTTTAGCTCCAGAATCACTGCAGATGATGACTGTAGCCATGAAATTAAAAGACACTTGCTCCTTTAAAGAAAACTTATGACCAACTTAGATAGCATATTAAAAAGCAGAGACCTTACTTTGATGGCAAAGGTCCACTAGTCAAAGCTATGGTTTTTCCAGTGGTCATGTATGGATGTGAGAATTGGACTATAAAGAAAGCTTAGTGCCAAAGAATTGATGTTTTTGAACTGTGGTGTTGGAGAAGACTCTTGACAGTCCCTTGGACTACAAGAAGATCCAACCAGTGCATCCTAAAGGAAATCAATCCTGAATATTCACTGAAAGTACTGATGCTGAAGCTGAAACTCCAGTACTTTGGCCACCTGATGCGAAGAGCCGACTCATTTGAAAAGACCCTGATGCTGGGAAAGATTGAAGGCAGGAGGAGAAGGGGACAACAGGATGAGATGTTTGGATGGCATCACTGACTCAATGGACATCAGATCAGATCAGATCGGATCAGTCGCTCAGTCGTGTCCGACTCTGCGACCCCATGAATCGCAGCACACCAGGCCTCCCTGTCCATCACCAACTCCCAGAGTTCACTCAGACTCACGTCCATTGAGTCAGTGATGCCATCCAGCTATCTCATCCTCTGTCGTCCCCTTTTCCTCCTGCCCCCAATCCCTCCCAGCATCAGAGTCTTTTCCAATGAGTCAACTCTTCGCATGAGGTGGCCAAAGTACTGGAGTTTCAGCTTTAGCATCATTCCTTCCAAAGAACACCCAGGGCTGATCTCCTTCAGAATGGACTGGTTGGATCTCCTTGCAGTCCAAGGGACTCTCAAGAGTCTTCTCCAACACCACAGTTCAAAAGCATCAATTCTTCGGCGCTCAGCCTTCTTCACAGTCCAACTCTCACATCCATACATGACCACAGGAAAAACCATAGCCTTGACTAGATGGACCTTTGTTGGCAAAGTAATGTCTCTGCTTTTGAACATGCTATCTAGGTTGGTCATAACTTTCCTTCCAAGGAGTAAGCGTCTTTTAATTTCATGGCTGCAGTCACCATCTGCAGTGATTTTGGAGACCAGAAAAACAAAGTCTGACACTGTTTCCACTGTTTCCCCATCTGAGTAAACTCTGGGAGTTGGTAATAGACAAGGAGGCCTGGTGTGTTGCAGTCCGTGGGGTCACAAGAAGTCGGACATGACCGTGACTGAACTGAACTGAAAGTGTTAGGAACACATTTTTTGCCCCTTACTTGTTATCATTCATATGATTAAATATTAATATAAATGTTATATTGGTCCTAGAATGCCATTGTTGGTACTTAATATGAAAAAATGATCTCTTAATATTTTCTCTCTTAACACAAAAAAAGGAAGTTTTGAAAAATCTATTTCTCAAAAAGCATTTGCTTATAAGAAATAGCATCATTTGTTTCTTCTATTTTAAAATAGATAGAGATCTAGACAAGCCCTTAATGTTGTTAATAAAGAATGTTTCCAGAGATTATCTAGATGTCCAGCTTCTTTTCACCTGTTGGAAGCATCCATATAAAATTGACATTCACTACTATTCTAAATAGGTTGAAAAACTCCAACTACTGAATTCTCTAATTATTCTGCTTCAGAAAGATCTTGAAAACTACAAATGATCATTAGATCAATAAATCAAATGAATAGTATAATCTCTAATCAGGATATGTTGGTACTTCTTACACATTTATTACTGAATTCAGTTGAAGGTATTTTTCCAGTTACTCTACTCAACTTTTATTTATCTACGATGATTAAGTATTTTTCTTTTCATACTGTGCATATTTTATATTGCTTTATATATCTAATGAGTCTATGCAATGAATCTTTGTATAATTCCATTGGCTCAACCGATCTGCAGATTCTGGAGGCTATAAATGGAGGGCACACACAGAGAGACACATATACATACACTGATTGCTGAGATTTGTAATGTGTATTGTTCAAACTAGCCTGATCAATGAGTTCAAGAGTAGGAATTATAATGTATAGATAAGATTGCCTTAAATGAACCAAACATATATACATGGTTCTTTCCATTACATTTTTCAGTGTAATTCAAATGTAAATTTACCAGGTCTTTTCTGATCATGCTACACATGATTTCTCTCAGTCACTTTCCTTCTAATTCTTACCTTTTTCTTTTTTTCTTCATAGCACTTATCATCACCTGCTATACTATATGCCATACTATACTATACTATATGTATGTTTTCATTCAACAGAAAATAAGGACTTAAAACTTATCAGTTTTGTATCCTTAGTGACACCAGCAGTACTTGTAACATTCTAACATTAAGTACCAATTAAAAACTGAATATAGGCCAGTTATCTTATATATATATATTACACAGCATTCTGAGAAACAATATTCAAAGTCCATACAGTTAAAAATAGGAAACTCAGTTAAGTAACTCTTTAGGTACAGAGTTAGGTATCTTTTAACACAGGTGTGGTGTGGCACCAGACCTCACCTATTCTGCATATGCATCTTCTGGATTCCACAGGTACCCAGGAGTCCCTTCACAGAAACATCCATGACATTTGAGAACAGTAGAGAGAATTCCCATTCACCACTAATGCAGCAACTAAAGATTATTCACAGCTGGTAAGAAAAATAAATATCCTATAACCTCCTTATCACATTTTCTCTAAGCTCCAAGTTTCAATGAGGTACAGTCAATGCAAATATAGTGACTGCACAATGAAATGATTGCTATACGACGAGGGAAAAAAAACAGAAACAAAAACAAGGGAGGGAGAGTGACACTCCATGAAGTCGGGTATTTCTTTTCTATTAATACTTTTTTTAATTCTCACTGAGTGCTTTGCTTGGTACAAATCTCCCAGCCAGTGGTACCTACTGCCTTTCTAACCACAATTTCCTTTTAATGTAACCAAAGGGTATATCACAGGACTTTTATTATTATTCCTTTCTTACAAAATACAGCTATCTGATAAAATAGATGAAAAGGTAAAATAATTCTACTCACTAAGTCCCCCTTGTAAATCATGAAAAGAAGAAAGGGAGAAGACAGACTTAAAAGAATTCTGAGGAAAAGAGAATATTCCTAGAAAACAGCTGTTAGAATGTAAATTATAAATGTCATGACTGGCAAGTACCAAGCACATTACAATTATAAAGCTCACTGCAGATTTTCATTGCAGAGAGTGTAAATAGCAGCTCAAACTTAGGCTTTTCAATCAGAACGATCACACTCCCCATTATGCAGTGTATGATCATGTGTGAGTCTTAAACTCTGAGAACATCATCTCCTTCATTTGTAAAATGGAGATAGTAATATCGACTCCCTTAGATTGTTGTAAAAATTAAATGAGATAATGTAAGTAAATGCTCAGCTCAGGGCTGGTACATTGTCAGTCCTTCATAATGGCAGTAATTATTCTGCCCCACGTGTTTGTAGGGCAGCCCTCTGTTTCAATTTCTATCCTCCATAATTCATCGATGGTGACAGGAGCCATTTGTTCCCACAGTCTGGTCCCTGGATAGCATAAAATCGTAACTCACCACCACCCAGGCAGCATTATCTTTATTGCACGCTTTTTAATGATTAACAATCAATTACAATATCATCCTTTAAATCCAATCTGTAGCACTGTCAAATGATTATGTACTATAATTAAATTAATGATATTGAACTTTAATTTTAGTTGCATGGCTGCTTTTATTTGATGTCTGCTGTACTCTCATTGAGTGAACACTGGATTCTGGTGTGAAGTTATCATATTTATTTTACAGGCAGAAAAGAGCAAACTCTTTAATTTAAAAAGATAACTGCAAATAGAAATATTTCCACATGAGCCCATTTGAAGTTACGCATTTGCTATTCATTAATTTAGGATTTGACAATTTAACATAAATTAAAATAAAAGCCTGTTTCACAGAGCATGTGTCTCATTCTTCACTGTCTCAGCATGACCACACTGATTCTAGCATATAGTAATGTCCTTAAACATAATTTACAAATGAATAAGTAAGTGGAACTGGAGTAATGCATATATAACTTGCAGCATAGCTTCCTATGACATTAAAATCTTGTTAATCTGAGACTCAAGTTGTGAAGGAAGAATGAAAGTTATCAAGCATAAATCAGCATTTGTCTTATAAAATGTAATAGAAAAATGCTAATAAGATTTACTGGTAACAGGAAATTGGATTATAACTTATCTATTTAAGTCAATTTGAAAATCGGCCTCAAAAGCAGTGTCCTGATATGGACTGAGCCTCAGATTCTATTACATTTTTTTTTCTGAAAAGACATGCAGATACACAGTGATAGATTTATAAAACACAGTAATAAAAGGAAAAGAATGAGCACACCTCTCAAACAATTTATGCAAACAAGTAATACAAAATGTATGCATTATTACATTCATGCTATGAGGAAAGAAAGGGAACTGGCTGTTTATGTCTATTTAGAGGTAATCAAAAGGGGATAAAGTTAATTTAAACCACATGCTTCTCTTATGTGTATTTGGAACACTGAGAAGCTATGATATATGGTAAAATTAATATTCATATTAAAAGCTATTCTCTTTACTATATTACATTGAAGCTTAGCATCTATTTCATTAGTCAATTACATGGTGTGGTAAGAATATGATTTATTTTAAAACAAAATTGGTATAATGAAAGAACTAATGAAGTGCTTATTCAAAATTTATCTAAAATGCTTAACTTTGGACACATTCTAAGTGACTGATCATCAACAAATTTAGTAATATCCCCTTACAAACTGCTTGTAAAGTCTGCCAGAGCAAGTCTAGTGAAACAGCCATAATAAAGAATTCGATTGCATATGAATATTCATTGGAAGGACTGATGCTTGAATCTGAAACTCCAATACTTGGCCACCTGATGCGAAGAGCTGACTCATTTGAAAAGGCCCTGATGCTGGGAAATATTGAGGGCAGGAGAAGAAGGGGACAACAGAGGATGAGATGGTTGGATGACATCACCGACTCAATGGACATGGGTTTGGGTGAACTCCAGGAGCGCGGTAGGCTGCAGTCCATGAGGTCGCTAAGAGTCGGACACGACTGAGTAACTTCACTTTCACTTTTCACTTTCAAGCATTGGAAAAGGAAATGGCAGCCCACTCCACTGTTCTTGCCTGGAGAATCCCAGGGATGGGGGAGCCTGGTGGGCTGCCGACTATGGGGTCGCACAGAGTCAGACACAACTGAAGTGACTTAGCGGCAGCAGCCGGGAGTTGGTGATGGACAGGGAGGTCTGATGCTGCGGTTCGTGGGGTCGTAAAGAGTCGTACAGGACTGAGTGACTGAACTGGCATAAGACCCATGTGTGGAAATTTCCTTCCATTTTGAACAGGCCATCAAGAATGTACCATTTTGTCTTAGTTATTAAACATTTCATTCAACAGTTATTTTTTGGGTGTCAGGCACAGCAATAGGACAGAACAGAAATCAGCCCTCTAGTAGGGGGGCAGAAAAGGAAGTCTTCAAGATGGTATGATCAAGAATTCAGAGTTAAGAAACCATGGTGAATTCAGGAAACTGTAGGTACTTCTGAATGGGTGGGACATCATACTGTAATAAGAAAAATAAGGAATGGAGAATCTGGAAGGATACTGAGCAAACAGGCAGAGGCCAGACCCAAAAGAGAATAGCTTGCCACATCAATGAACTGACAGGAAAATCACAGAAGATTTTAAACAGCATAGTGAGAGTATATGATTTGTGTTTTGTAAAGATTACTCTGAAAATTACACACAGGAGCTTGGAAATCAAACAGACCTGGATTTCAATTTCTGTTGTAATCTTTGCCTATTACTTTGTTTCTGGTATCTCTAATCTATTTGATGCTCTATTTATCTTTCCTTCCATCCACACCATAATGTCTAAATTATAATGAAGCTATATTCCGAATTTTTTCTTCTTTAGAACTGTCTTGAGTTTTCTTGTCTTCTTGTTCCTCCATGTCAGTTCTAGAATCTGTTTTCCAAGTTTAACAAATCTGTTAGGATATTGATTTAATTTATAAATTAATCTGGAAACAATTAACATGTTCAATATATTTACAATATTGAGTTTTCAGATACAAATATACAACATACTTCTCTATTCCAGTTTCTTAAATTCATCTTAATAAAGTTTTCAGTTTTTTCCATAAAGGTTTACATCTTTTCTATAATATATATATATATATATATTTATATACACTTACAATATTAAATAAATTTATAAAAATAAATATAGTTTCTGATTGTAGGTAGATTATTCAGTATCACTGCTAAAATCTATTATTATTTAAATAATTTTAATGTAGATTATTTTGGCTTACAATATAAACATGGTATCATTCACAAGTAAAAAGTTATTTTTTTTTAAGTTCTTACATCTTCTTTTCTTTGTCTTTTTGTACCTCTAGTGTAAGAACCTATGCTAAAATGTTGAGTATGGGTGCTAATTGTCAAGTCTTTCTCCTGACCCGAGATAGAAAGCATAAAATTTCTTAATATTAAGTAAGATGCTTCAGGTAGAAATTTTGTACATGCCTCATATCAGGCTAACTAGGCCTCCTTTCTCTTCATAGTGTACTAATACTTTGTATGATAAATATATGCTGAACTTTATAATTTTTCTTGAATATACTAAAATTACCTTATAACCATGTTTTCCATATATTTCAATAATACTAAAAAAATTATTAGCTGTTGTTTTTGTATTGACTGTTGTCTGCTTCCTCATTTCTCTGTAACATATCCTTCTGCAATTATACTTTATATCTTTTAGACATTCATATAATATTCTTTATATCATTTTCTTAAATTCTATCTTTTCATATATCAGAATATTATTCCCTATAATTTCTCCCGAACATTTGTTTTCCAATTCACCAATTCTCTTTTTAGCTACAACTAACCCATTTTTCTGGTTGTGATTTTTTTTTATTTTGTTTATTCTAATTTTCATATCTGTAAGTTTTCTAAGATTTTCATTCACAATTGCATGTTCTTTATTGTTGTTCAAACTTCATTCTTATTTAAATTTATATTTATGAAATTCAGTATCAGAAGTTTTTATAAGTTTATTTTTCTTTTGCTGATTTTCATTCATAGCTCAGTGTTTCCCTGTAAGTTATGTGATTTTTGGCTCTGAGATTTTCATTTTAATTGGTACTTTGCCTATAGAAACTTTTTAAGGACTAGAATGAAATTGCACAATTTCCTGAGACAATTTTTGTTTTTGTGTTTAATTTTAGTTTTCCATTTTTGTTTTTTGAGAGTTTTCTGTGGACTTCACTTATTTTGGATCAGAGTAAATTCAATTATCCATTTTAAGTGTAAATCAACCCTAAATATTTATTGGAAGGACTGATTTTAAAGCGGAATTTCAATACTTTGGCCACCTATGAGAAGAGCGAACACATTGGAAAAGATACTAATGCTGGGCAATATTGAGGGCAGGAGGAGAGGGGGGAAACAGAGGATAAGATGGTTCGATGGCATCACCGACTGATGGACATGAATTTGATCAGACTACAGGAGTAGGTGAAGGGTAGAAAAGCCTGGTGTACTGCAGTCCATGGGGTTGCAAAGGGTCAGGTATGACTTAGAGACTGAACAACAACAAAACACATTTATGGAAGAGGGCTATTATTAATGTGAGTTTCCGTGCCAAAAAAGACCCAGTTTTTTGTGTTGAGTCTCTTAACACTGGCAAGTTAAAACCAGATTCCATACCTCCAGAGAGCAGCTGGTCAGGGCTCCTTGCCTGATGGAATAGTATTTTGTGGTACTTTCAGGCTTCCAATTTGTGTTTCTTATATTGACTCAACCTTTGCTATGCTAAAAAAGGCATATTGTAATGTTCATATAGTTTTCAATTAAGAGTAAAATTAATCATATTAACTATTATAATTCATGTTTTCAATTGGTTTTGAAATTGAAATGTGCACACATGTTATTTGAAATTAACATGTGCAAATTCACATGTTAATGTCATGGATTTCTCTTCATTTTAGTAAGTGTGGAAGAGATTTGCATTCATACTTCCTGCATTTACTTTTATTGGGGTTTACTTATAGCCTTTAACAATATATACTTATGTTTCTTGGATTATTAAAATTCAATAATTAAGTGCTTTTATTTTCTTTGATGTACGAAAGCTAACATTTACCATGCTCTCTGCTTGTCTGTGTGCTCCCTGCTTGTCTAACCATGTTGCTTTTCATTCTTCCATTTACCTCAATGTCTCTGTCAATGTTTGTCATTTAAAGAGTATAATTTGATCTTCGAACGCCAACCTTTTGGGTTCAATTTCTTTATTTATACAATATAGATTTAAATACAAAAGTTTTTTGGAGGAATTTATGAAATCTTGCTTATACCAATTATTTGGAATTATACCTAAACCTAGCTAGTTTCAAAAACTATTGCCACTGATTTGATTTTATTGATTTTTTATCATTAAACTACGAATGTTAATCTGGCAATTGCAAACTAGACAAGCCTGTGGAGGGCATATTTGCTGAGATCTTGCATAGTAATAATACCTTCCTGCTGTTATCACACATTAATTCTTCGTCCTCACATAACAACATACTATAAGCATTGTTCTATTAGCAGTTATTTAGTACTGAGAGGAGAAATCTGAAGATAGTTTAAATTTTTTTTTAAACTTTTCTGTAGGAATGCCTTTTTAAAGAAGACTAAATCATTTTATATTTCATATGATTGAAAAAAGACTTTTAATGGGATAAATCTTGGTATATGGGCTATATAAGTTTGCTTTCTCAGTGCTGCTTTCAATTCTTATATTGTTTCAATTATTTCTTTAAATATTGCTTCTTTAGATGTTCTTGTCTCATCCTAGAAACACATATATTTGTTAACTTAGATACAGAGTCTTCCAAATCATTCATCTTCTCTATTTTTCATTTCTTTGTCATTTTCATCTATATTTTGGAAAACTTCATCCTTCTGTTTTACCACTGATGCACCATCCCTAAATAATATATTGTTTTATTTAATTATTTTTGAACTTTATATCAACAACCTCATGTTATACATATTTTCTATTTTTAACTCACTATTATAATTTTAGATACATTCAGACTGATTCCTGTAGATATACATATTTTCATTTCTGTATAGATGTCTGTTATATCTCAATTTAGTGTTGATAAACATTCGGGTTTTTAAAATTTGTTGCTACTATAAAAAATTCTCTACAAATATTCTTGTACATATTTTCTGGTTCATTTCTGCACCTATGCAGAAAACATATCTCAGAGATAAATTACCAGGGCTCAGAGTATGCACATGTTTGACTTTACCAGGTGATACAAAATTGCTTCCCAAAGCAATTATTATTTCAATTTATAGTTTCCTCAACAGTACTCAAGAGTTCTTTTAGCGCTATACTGTCACAAAACATGATATTTTAAGATTTATATTGCTGCTAATTTGTTTATATGGAATAAGTGATTATGATTTTAATTTGCATTTCCATTTTAATAAAAATAAGCATGCATAATCGCACATCTCCATGTATTTACAATCCACCAGACTTTCATCTTCTGTGAAATGCCTATTTTGCATCATTTTATATTATAAGATTTTTTGGCTCTTTTCCAATATATGTTCTTTATATTTTCTGTATATTTAATCTTTGTTGGCTTTATGTATTTCAAAACCTTCCTCAGTTTGTGGCTTTTCTTATTGCTCTCTTTCATAAACAGTATTAATTTTAATGTGATATATATCATTGTCTTTTTAGTTTTTATTTTCCTGTTTAGTTTAAGGATGCTGTCCCTACCAAGGTCCAGAAAACAGTCTCTTATGTCGTCCTTTAGAAGTTTTTTATTTTTTAATTTTAATTAGAGGCTAATTACTTTGTCTTTCACAACTACATCCTCAATTTATCTGAAAGTGATTTTATGTGGTGAAGTAGAGTTTCACTTCCTTTTGTCTTTTATTTATGACAAATAATTGTTCCAAATCATTTATTAATGGTTTGTTTTTACCTTACTGTTCTACAATATCTTCCTTTTGATACATCAGGATTCTATATATGCACAGATCTGTTTTGGAGCTCCCTGTTCTGCCACAGATATATATTTGTCAACCATTGCACTAACATCTCACTTCTAACTTATCATGTAGTTATAATACATTTTTACATCAAGTAGTGTATATTGCCAATTTGATATTTTCTTTTGATGTTTCTCATACTATCAATATACATTTCAGAAATAGCTTGTCAAATTTAATGAAGAAAACATGTTTAATTTTTTCATTTGATTACTAATGAATCTCTATTTTGTTTTGAGAATAACAACATCTCTAAATATCCCTGGATATGTTATAACTTTCTATTTAATTAATTCTTCTTTAATCTATTTAAATAACATATTGTATATATTATTATCACTCAGTTGTGTCCAACTCTTTGCGACCCCATGGACTATACAGTCCAAGGAATTCTCCAGGCCAGAATACTGGAGTGGGTAGCCTTTCCCTTCCCCTGGGGATCATCTCAACCCAGGGATAGAACCCAGGTCTCCCGCATTGCAGGCAAATTCTTTACCAGCTGAGCCACAAGGGAAGCACACTGTATATATAGATATGTGTATATATCCATATATGTGAGTATATATACACATGTATGCTTAATACATTAATATTTTGTTGACATTCTAAATATTATTTTTCTCAATTGGATTTGCTTTTTTGCTAAAACATAACAGTATACTTTAATTTGGTATATTGATTTTATATCTAGTAATCATGACAAACTCTTATTCTATTAATTTAACTATAAATTCTTCTGGTTTTTGTACATGGATAATCACATCATCTTGGAATAATAGCAGTTTTACTTCTCCTATTTCAAATAATTTTACTCCTAATTTTTTCTCTTATTATTATTATATTATATATTATATATATATATATATATATATATATATATTATAAGCTCTTATTATCCTGGCTTGGTTAGGAAAAATAATCAAAGGAATCATTCTTGTTTAAGCGGATTTTAAAGGAAATGTGTTTACATTTCATTCATTTCATTTACATTTCATTCATGTGCATGATACTTGGTTTTCCTGGTGGCTTGGATGATAAAGAATCAGCCAGCAATGCAGGAGACCTGGGTTTGATCCTTGGGTTGGGAAGATCCCATGGTTGTGTTGGGAGAATGGAATGGCTACCCACTCAAGTATTCTCGCCTGGAGAATTCCATGAACATAGGAGCCTGGGGTGCTAGGGTCCACTTGGTATAGCTTTTTGTTGATGTATTCAGTTCAGTTCAGTTCAATTGCTCAGTTGTGTCTGACTCTTTGCAACCCCATGGATGGCTTCCCTGTCCATTGACAATTCCTGGAGCTTGTTCAAACTCATTGAGTCGGTGATGCCTTTCAACCATCTCATATTCTGTTGCACTTTTCTCCTCCTGCCTTAAATCTTTCCCAGTATCAGGGTCTTTTCCAGTGAATCAGCTCTTCACATCAGGTGGCCAAAGTATTGTAGGCTCAGCTTGAGCATCACTCCTTCCAATGAATATTCAGGGTTGATTACCTTTCAGATTGACTGCTTTCATCTCCTTGCTGTCCAAGGCACTCCAGTCTTCTCCAGCAACACAACTCAGAAGCATCAGTTCTTTCAGCACTCAGCCCTCTTTATGGTCCAACCCTCATGGCCATACATGACTACTGGAAAAACTATGGCTTTGACTACATGGAACTTTGTCAGCAAAATGATGCCTCTGCTTTTTACTGTGCTGTCTAGTTTTGTCATAGCTTTTCTTCCAGGGAGCAAGCTTTTAATTTTGTGGCTGTAGTTACCATCCACAGTGACTTTTAGCCCAACGTACTAAAATCTGCCAGTATCCACGTTTGCCCCATCTATTTGCCATGAAGTGATGGTACTGGATGACATCACTCAAGGTTTTTTTTTTTTTTTAAATGTTGAGTTTTAAGCCTGCTTTATTGCCCTCCTCTTTCAGCCTCATCAAGAGGCTCTTTAGTTCCTCTTCACTTTCTGCCATTTGAGTGGTGTCATCTGCATATCTGAGGTTGCCGCTATTTCTCCCTGCAATTTTGATTCTAGTTTATTAGTCATCCAGCCCAGCTTCACATGAGGTACTCTGCATATAAGTTAAATATGCAGGCAGACAATATACAGCCTTAACATACTCCTTTCCCAATTTTGAACCAGTCCATTTTTCCATGGACAGTTCTTTTTTTTTTTCTCAGTTAATTTTTTTTTAATTTTATTTTTAAACTTTACATAATTGTATTAGTTTTGCCAAATATCAAAATTAATCCACCACAGGTATACATGTGTTCCCCATCCTGAACCCTCCTCCCTCCTCCCTCCCCATACCATCCCTCTGGGTCATCCCAGTGCACTAGCCCCAAGCATCCAGCATCGTGCATCGAACCTGGACTGGCAACTCATTTCATACATGATATTTTACATGTTTCAATGCCATTCTCCCAAATCTTCCCACCCTCTCCCTCTCCCACAGCGTCCATAAGACTGTTCTATACATCAGTGTCTCTTTTGCTGTCTCGTACACAGGGTTATTGTTACCATCTTTCTAAATTCCATGTATATGCGTTAGTAAACTGTATTGGTGTTTTTCTTTCTGGCTTACTTCACTCTGTATAATAGGACAGTTCTGACAGTTCTAACTGTTGCTTCTTGATCTGCATGTAGATTTCTCAGGAGGCAGATAAGGGGATCTGGTATTACCATCTCTTTATGAATTTTCTGCGGTTTGCTGTGATCCACACAAAGGCTTTAGCATAGTCAGTGAAACAGAATTAAATGTTCTTCTGGACCTCCCTTGCTTTTTATATGATCTAATGGATGTTTGCAATTTGATTTCTAGTTCCTCTGCATTTTCTAAATCCAGCTTGTACATCTAGAAGTTCTCTGTCCCTATATTGCTGAAGCCTACGTGGAAGGATTTTGAACATAACCTTACTAGCATGTGAAATGAGCACAACTGTTAAGGTAGTTTAAACACTCTTTAGCATTGCCTTTCTATGGGATTGAAATGAAAACTGACCTTTTCCCAAACTGTGATCACTGCTGAGCTTTCCAAATTTGCTGACATACTGAGTGGAGCACTTTCACAGCATCATCTTTTAGGGTTTTAAATCTTCTAACTGGAATTCTATTACATTTTATTTTATTGTTTGTTTCTTTGTTGATGACTTGCTTTCTCATTTGTGCACTATATTTTTGATTGAAAACACATGTTAAACAGACCTTATGGAAAAATTTTGAGCTTTGTATTTAAAATATGTTCTACAGAGTGCATTAGTTTCTCTTCTGTCAGACACCTAAGGAGCCAGTCACCATAGAACCACTTTAAACTGAATTTTCTACTTAGCATATCTTAGACTTTACAGGGAATATGAACTTAGTCCTAAATCTAGAAGAGGGAACTTTGCAATTGGGAATTCCTGGAGAATAATTTGCTTTCCTATTACTACCTGTCCTCACCCCATCACCTTGTATCAAGACAGGGATTGACATAGAACAGTGAGTTTTTGTGTTCTGTTTCATCTGAGTATGTTACCCATTCATTGCCTAACATTTATGGAAGAGGGGTGTTATTAATTTGAGTTTCTGTGCCAAAAAAGACCCAGTTTTTGTGTTGAGTCCCTTAACACTGGCAAGTTAAAACCAGATTCCAAACCTCCAGGGAGCAGCTGGTCAGGGCTCCTTGCCTGATGGAATAGTATTTTGTGGTACTTTCAGGCTTCCAATTTGTGTTTCTTATATTGACTTAACCTTTGCTATGTGAAAAAAAGGCATATTGTAATGTTCATATAGTTCCTTGCAATTTCTTATGCTCAGGACTGGGAGGGTTTTTCTCTGTATCTAGTATAGTTTTGATGGTAGGAAATAACAGGTCACCAGCTTTCATGAGTTTTTTCTGCATCACAATTGGTCATTTTTCTAATGTACCTTATTGGTGTTTTTCTTCTCCTTTCATCTCAGCCTATTTTCTATGGTTTGTGATGTTATTTTGTGGAGGAAATACCTTCTTATTTCATATGAAGTATGTTTAGTAAGTTTTTGAACATTTTCTCCCTATTGCTATAGCCAATCATTTAAATAACATATTCATTAAAGTTTTTTTAAAAGTGTGCTCTTTTTTTTTCTTATTCTGGAGCATATTTGTATATTTACAGTTCCTCTGAACATCCCATTTCTTACCGTGTAGAGTTCTGATTTGAACTGATGCTTCCTAGCACACAGGTATGCAATGTAAATATCCCAACCCTGTCTCCCTGATTGGATGCATTTCTTAAGTCAATGTGTAGAACATGTCCATGGTCACAGCTAGCATCTCCTGTCCTGTGTCTAACAGGATGAATCAAAAACAATTTACAGGATCAACCTGAGTTCCTCTGTGACCTTTTATCCCTCATGGTATAATACTTGGAAATGATGGAAAGCTAAAGGCCCCAACACTGTCTGGTTTTAGTACTCTTGTCATCTTTTTCTTCCTAAATACAAAATTTTAACTTCTGAAAACATAGCCCATAATGTGCAGTGGGCCAGTGGATAAAGGAAAGCAGGGTGAGAACAAGGGAATAATATTCTGACTACCTTCAAGACTGCAACCATACACAGAGAGGAGAATTCCAGTTTTGCCTGGAAATTTTTGAGCCAGAGAGCAGAAGCTCAGGGAGGAAATGTAAGTTCTCTGTTTTCTTTCAAGATGGTATAGTTGTTTCTTCCACGAGGCAAAGTGAAGTATATCATTGTGTGTGTGTGTGTGTGTGTATGTGTGTGTGTGTCTGTGTGTTTTCTAACTTTCTGAACTTTATACTTTGTAGACATGCCTTCTAAATACTGGTTTGGGGCCAGAATTAAGTTTTGGAGGTTTTCCAACAGTTGTTCCATCTTCTGTGCCTCCAAGTCACATTTTGTCAGGAAAGTTCATATCAGAGGTTGATGGCCAGATGCTATTTTGAATTTGGTTGTGTTTTCTGAGTAAAATCATATGAAGCCTCAAAGGCATGATATTTATAATTTTACCATGACTGACAAAATTTGCAAATGTAGATTCAGTAGGCTATGCCTCACTTTGTAGGAAGGAAAGATTCATTATCTCCTTATTCTTCTCAGAAATCTTTTAATAATTTCTTCTGGCTATATTTTTAAAGAATTATATAAGGCAAAAATATTAGTCTGTACAGAAGATTTGAGCTCGAATCTTTGAGGATACCAGTCAGAAGGGGCCATTCTTTGTTTAGTCACCAAGTCATGTTTGACTCTTTTGTGACTCCCTGGACTACAGCCTTCCAGGCTCCTCTGTCCATGAAATTTCCCAGACAAGAATACTGGAGTAGGTTGCCATTACCTTCTCCAAGAAGAGGCTAAGCTATGATAACAAATAGACCTAAACATGCAGTAAGTCAGTGAAAAGGAAGGTTATTTCGCATTCACCTAATAATTCATAATGTTTCAGATCAATAAAAGATTATTAGTGAAATGAGATAATGAGGTAGGGGTATTTTTTGGTATAAAATCACTCAGAGGCTCAAGAAAATGATAGCTTTAATCTTGCCAATCGTTAGCTTTCAAGATCACCCTGGTGGTTACTATTCCAACTAGCCAGGAAGGGTAACATGCATAGAACTCCACCTGGGCAGCTGTAGGTCAAGCCTGGAAGTGACCCAGGTCAGTTCTGCTCACTTTTCATTCACTGGAACTCAGTCACAGAGCCAGAACTAACCCTTAAACAAGTTAGTCCCGGCAGTCCAAGATTGGTGGGGGAGAAAGGCAGGCTGTTCTGGAAGAAGATAAAAAATAGGCTTTGATAAACAACTTGAAATTTCTGCCCCATTGGACTACCTTGAAAATCCCATCAGGACATTGGATTCTTAGTGTTATGCAACTTGACTGCCCCAAAGCCACAGATGATCAGATTCAGCTCTTTTTGTTGGGCTGTGCAGAACAGTTCATGGGAAGCTTTAGCAAGGACTGCATCTGCATGAGAATTGCACTGAGCTTCAAAGTCCTTTCAGCATCCACAGAGAAAAATAGAACAGTTTGCAAAACCAATATGCTCACAAATGTGAAACAGCATTAACAAATGTAGCATTTGTGAACTTCAGCTAATTACTGGTACACTTCCTCCATCCTGTCATGTAAATGTACACTAGCTGCTTGAACCAAATGCAGAAACTCTTTGAACATCTTCTCTAGGCTACAGAATGCTGATTTGTATAGGCTAGGTCAAAGTATGATTTATTAAACAAAATAATTATATGCATTAAGCTAACATGTCTCACTGTATTATTTAAAAATCTAAAAATATCCAAATCCCCAGTTCTAATTCTGAAACAACTGGGGAGTGTGTATAAGATAGAAATTACCACCAAACTACATTTTAAGTTTTTGATAAACTGAATGAACTATGACCTCACAGCAATAAGAATAGAGTAGTGAATCTTAAGCCTGGAACATACACAGAGTATTCTAAATAGAACTATATCAGCTTTCATTTTACCTATAAAAACTCTAACTGTTTCAAGCCTCCTCACAAGAGGCATTTTTTGGGGGGGTTATTTTGGGTAGTTTTTGCATTTCTGTTACCCTTACTGGCTAGAGCAAGCAGACAGGTTGCTGAGACTTCATTACATTTGCTATTAAAATCTCTTATTTCATACAATACGTGAACAAACTTATTTTGAGTGCAGTGTCATTCCCAAGGATTATTTACTGTGATTGTTTTATCTATTCACTGAGAATCTTAATAGTCTTGGTTCTTTATTTCAGTGTCAGCCATTCTGAGAGGTAGCACCTGTGCATATTCTGGTTATTCAAACCTTTTCTCTTTGTCCACAGTGATCTTGCTTCCTTACCCTTCTTCAGACAAAACTGTCTTTCTCAAAGTCTCTGGTGTTTACACAGTTTACTGAAAATAATTAAAATTTATTTTTTATTTATATGGATGCAGGCTAGTATAATGAAATAGCCTCAGACCTAGAATCAGGATTTCAGGATTCCATTTCGAGTGGATTATTCCAACTCTATGACCTAATTTCAAAAGTTACCCAAGCATACATCCATAAGACAAAAGAACTTGGGTGATTTTGCAATTACTATCTTGAATTTCATGTGTGCTTGTTTTATTTTTATTTTATTTATGTATTAAACCTATAGACATGCATCACCAGATATGTTAGATATTGAGATTTAAAGTAATATAATAAACCTTTTTATGCCTTAGCTTAGCTCAAGTATATGCTAAGTTGCTTCAGTCATGTCTGAGTCATTGGTTCCCTGTGGACCGTAGCCTGCCAGGCTCCTCTGTCCATGGAATTCTTGAGGCAAGAACACTGGAGTGGATTGCTATGCCCTCCTCCAAGGGATCTTCCTGACCCATGGATCAAACTTGTATCTCTTACGTCCCCTGTATCGGCAGGCACTTTACCTGCAACACTTTACCACCGCACCACCTGGGCGCCCAACTTACCTCATAGTCTTCACTTAATAGTTGAGAAGCTGACACACACACAACTTGATGATTTGACCAAGCTTCATAGTAGCAGAGGTAGAATTCAAAGCCAGGGTGACCCTGGCTGTAGAGCCTGTCCCCGGAACCACTGTATACTGCCTTAAGCATAAAAGAGGACTCTGACTCTTTAAAGAGCTCACAAGCCACAGGTGAAAGCTAACATGTAAACAATTAGGGTAATGTGATGTGTGCCATATATTAATACTAATACATACAATATAGAAGGTTGCTTGCTTTGTGCTAGTCACACTGCTGTTTTAAGAGTATTGTGACACAATCCTCAGAGCAAATCTTCAAAGTAGGTATAATTATTCCCCATTTGTGTGTGTGTGTGTGTGTTTAATGTAAGAAAACTGAGTCTATGAGAGTTTGATTAATTTTCCCAGTACTGTATTGGTCTGAGCTGGGATTAGAAATCATATTTGCCTGATTTCACATCCTGTTTTGTTACCATCTGTCACACTCCACTGCATACACAGCAACCCTAGTTTGAAATACTCTGAAATTTATTTCTCTATTGTTATACTTATTCTTTCCATGAAATTACAATTTTAAAGAAAAATAAATAGGTTGCCCAAATTTGCCAACAATGCATGGAAGAACAAAATCATCATCCTTAATAACTGCTCAAAGAATTCACAAACCAAAACAACAAGATTATTTAGAATGGTTTTACACTACAGTCAAACAGCTGCTTTAAACCTTTGCTTCCTGTCTGCTGGCAGTTGAATCCTGCTGTTCCTAACAAATTTAGATACTTGTATCACAGAAAGGAAAGTGAAAGTTGCTCAGTCCTGTCTGACTTTTTGCCACCACATGGACTAGTTCTTGAGGCCAGATTACTGGAGTGGGTAGCTTTTTCCCTTCTCCAGTGGATCTTCTCAACCCAGGAATTGAACCAAGGTCTCCTGCATTGCAGGAGGATTATTTTTACCTGACCTGCCTCCTGAGAAATATCTATGCAGGTCAAGAAGCAACAGTTAGAGCAGGACATGGAACAACAGACAGGCTCTGAATCGGGAAAGGAGCCCATTAATGCTGTATATTGTCACCCTGCTTATTTAACTCAAACACAGAGTACATCATGAGAAACGCTGGGCTGGAGAAAGCACAAGCTGGAATCAAGGTTGCTGGGAGAAATATTAGTAAACTGAGATATGCAGATGACACCACCCTTATGGCAGAAAGAGAAGAACTAAAGAGCCTCTTGATGAAAATGAAAGAGGAGAATGACAATGCCGGCTTAAAATTCAACATTCAGAAAACTAAGATCATGACATCTGGTCCAATCACTTCATGGCAAATAGATGGGAAAATAGTGGAAACAGTGGCAGACTTTATTTTAGGGGGCTCCAAAATGACTGCAGATGGTGACTGTAGCCATGAAATTAAAAGACACTTGCTCCTTGGAAGAAAAGTTATTACCAACCTAGCCAGAACATTAAAAAGCAGAGACATTACTTTGCCAACAAAGGCCCATCTAGTCAAAGCTATGGTTTTTCTAGTAGTCATGTATGGATGTGAGGGTTGGACTATAAAGAAAGCTGAGCACCAAAGAATTGATGCTTTTGAACTGTGGTATTGGAGAAGACTCTTGAGAGTCCCTTGAACTGCAAGATCAAACCAGTACATCCTAAAGGAAATCAGTGCTGAATATTCATTGGAAGGACTGATGCTGAAGCTAAAATTCCAATGCTTTGGCCACCTGGTGTGAAGAACTGACTCATTTGAAAAAATCCTGATGCTGGGAAAGATTTGAAGGTGGGAAGAGAAGGGGTTGACAGATGATAAGATGGTCGGATGGCATCACCAACTCAACGGACATGAGTTTGAGTAAGCTCTGGGAGTTGGTGATGGACAGGGAAGCCTGGCGTGCTGCAGTCCACAGGGCTGCAAAAAGTCAGACATGACTTAGTGACTCAACTGCACTGAACACAAAGCATGCACACATGTGCAATAGCAGACAGAGACAACTTAAGATATCTTGTGAAGTTCAATTATGATGATACAGAAAAGATTCAAGAAGATTAATTCTGCGTTGCTCTCAAGTGTTCAGTTATAAAGAATTCAGTTCCATAAATTATCTTGCTTGATATATATGCTTATTGAGAAAGTTTGCTGATAAAGTTGGACTTAAATACAGGTTTATAAGCTGCATGTTTGTGCAAGGTTTCAAGTTCCAACATCAGTTTGAAAAATACATTCAGAAGGAGCCACCTTGCAATTCTCAGATTTTGACCCTTGGGCAGCTTACTGGAGCATGGATCTGGATGAGAACAATATTACAGAAGCATAAACACACACAAGTGGGTGACATATATTAATATTTGGTATTTCTTTTTTTGACTTTTCCACTTTTCTTCAGTTTGACATGGATCATTTTCAACCTAAAGCATTTTCAATCTGTTAGAAATTGCCTTCTTACTGATAGTTGATGGTCAATCTCTAATGGTCAATCTCTATTATATCTAATACTTGATATATATCTTTTTTCTAAAGGGATAAATGCTAATCTAGGAAGAACCAAAAACAAACACAACAAACAGTGATTGTCATTGAGCACAAATTTTTGCTTATGTACTACAGTGAGAAAATAGTTTCATCTCTCATTTTTAGGAAATTAAAAAAAAAAAAAAACTAGGAATAATAAAAATTTGGCCATCTGGTCACTTAAGATGCATTTTGACTTTCTATGAACAACTGTGTCAATGATCACTCACAGACCCTTAACACTGAAGACCTTTTCAAAACCTCAATGAAAGTATGGAAGAATATATTAAATTGGGTAGCAAACTCATTAAGTAAAAATAGCTTTACACCCTAGTCATTAACTGAAGTCTAAGTCTTAGATTTAAAACAAAGGACCAATTATGTTGCCCTCAATAGAAAAAATCATGTATTCCTTAGCTGCATGTTTAATAACACAGTTTTGCTTCAAATAAGGGATTATATTAACCATAGAATTATTTTTTTTTCTGTTTCTTTGCATGTTTAGTGATTTTTTTAAAATTTTATTTTATTTTTAAACTTTACATAATTGTATTAGTTTTGCCAAATATCAAAATGAATCCGCCACAGGTATACATGTGTTCCCCATCCTGAACCCTCCTCCCTCCTCCCTCCCCATTCCATCCCTCTGGGTCGTCCCAGTGCACCAGCCCCAAGCATCCAGTATCGTGCATCGAACCTGGACTGGCAACTCGTTTCATACATGATATTTTACATGTTTCAATGCCATTCTCCCAAATCTTCCCACCCTCTCCCTCTCCCACAGAGTCCATAAGACTGTTCTATACATCAGTGTCTCTTTTGCTGTCTTGTACACAGGGTTATTTTCTGAGTGATTATCATATGTTTCTAATATTCCGTGTTCAATATCTATAGGGATTTTCCTTCAAATTTCTTAGCTCTTCACATCTCTCTTAGATGCAGTTGTTGTTCTCAGTGTTATCATTTTAATTCTCTCCTTTGTCCTTGTCATGACAAAACAGAAGTCTTTCAAGTACAATCCATGTAGGTAGGAAATAAAAATATTTAAATACATTTCTTTAATATTCAGATATATCTCTGAATAGTTTTATGATCTCAAAGTTATTCTTCTTTGATAGTTAAACACTGGATCTATGTCTGCCTGTGAAAATTCATGAACTTGCATTGAATCTGGCCCTGCTTCCTCTATACTACCCACCCCCACCCTTCTTTCTGTTTCCCTTTCTGATCTCCTCCAGCTCATGGCAGTCTGACAGATCAAGTAGAGCCATGCTCCCTAATTCCTAAGGGGTTAAGCAAATTCTTCTGTTTCTGTCAGGGAGATCACCCTTTCCTTTATTTCCTTTTTTTGAAAAGAAAGAAAGTCTCATATTCAGTCATATCTGACTCTTTGCAACACCATGGACTATACAGTCCATGGAATTCTCTAGGCCAGAACACTGGAGTGGGTAGCCTTTCCCTTTTCCAGGGGATCTTCCCAACCCAGGGATCCTTTTTTTTTTTTCTTTCTTTTTTTTGTACCTTTTTTGAGTACCTATCAAATTCAGTTTTATCCTTCAGACATCATCAAGGCCAAGGCCTCATGGAAGCTTTCACTGATACCCAAAGGCATCTTTCTGATAGCCTTGACTAGCACGTTATGAATGGTTTATCAAAGCATTTGCCACAATTTATTACAACTTCATGTTTCTTTTGTCTTTCTCCTCTCCTGGATACTGAACTGATTGAAGACTCACATCCCCTGGCCCTAAGACCTTGATAGTGTCATAGTAAGCAATAAGTAAATAGGTAAATAAATACATAGATAAATGTAGATTTACTAAAGTGCTTCATTATTCTATAAATGTCATATGAACTAGTACTTCATTTAGAAGAAAAACAACATGTGTTTTTTATGTCCTGAGTTGTTCCAGGTGTTAATTAGCTTATCAAGAAATTTAAAAACAGGAGAGTAGCTTAAATTATAAGCCATGTGAAAGATGAAAAAAGGGAAAGTTAAGGTAGGGGCACAAAATGGAACAGAAACAAAAGCTTAAGTGATAATTGTGAATACAAATAATGCTCATTTTTCTTCTGGTCCTATGATAGTATCTTTGTCCAATTCCAACTCTGAATGCTTAGTTTTTCTCTGTATTTAAAGTGTATACTTGTCACCTGCCATTTCTTCTAGTTGTATGCAGGACATGTATATCTAACTTGCCCAAAGTTTTGGAGAAAACTTTATGAACAGCCTAAGAAAAGTGGTCATTTCCTCAGAGTCCTCTTCCTCTTCTTATTTCTCCCTGGTGGCCCCTCATTTTAGGCTTTGATACAACTGTACTAAGTTATACTAAGTGGTACATTCTATTCCACGTGTTTGGAGTTAGTTATATTGGAAGATAAAGTGCACATTTGCATAAATGAATATGTATCAGATGCAAAATAATGCACAAATATGTGCCTGTGATTTACTGGATAAAATCTTAGTTCACAGTGCACTCAAAAGTATCTTTACCTTTTGACCACAGGAAGAATTACTGAATTCTATTTTATTGGATATTCTGTGTGCAAAATAATTTCCGATTCCCAATACAATGATCAATATACAATCTTACAGACATGAGTGAAAATTGAAATAATGTCCACACCTCTTTTTACCTTAAACTAGTTGACTATATTTTTTTCTGGTTAATTAATACCTTCTTTTCTTTATGTTTTTTTCTTCTTAAAAATCAGGATGCTATTAATAATTTTAATCTCATTGAACTTTAATTTTCTTATCTGTAAAAAATGGAATTAAGATTTTCTCTGGTGAAAGCACTGTATAAATGGCAATCTATCTTTATTGAATCCACCTGATAATTTTGGTTAAACAAATGGTATCAGAAATAAGTTAGTCTTATTGTCTGGGAGAAAAATATATATAATTTTGGAACAAACCTAATATCTCTTTCCTGTTTTGTCTAAACTCTTTTAAAGATTAGCATTAAAAACTCTTTTAAAGATTAGCATTACACTTCGTTAATCCGTTGACTATTTTTTTGAGAGCCTCCTATAAACCTGGTGCTGCTCTATGTGACAGGAACATGTTATTGCAGAAAGGAAAGGAAAATCCCTTATGACACAGAGCTTACATTCTAGAGTAAATTCATGCCAAGAGAGATTTATATTTTTTCAGTTGTTAGTGGGCCAGACACTGTGATAGGTGCTGTATATATATCGTATCATCTCATTTAATCTTTACCCAAACCCTGAAAATTATCTATTATTGCTCCAAATTTACAGAATTGGAAATTGAGACTCAGAAAGGTAAAGTGGTTTCCCAAGATCTCAAAGTTCAGTAAATTACATAACAAGGGTTCAAATAAGTTATACCTGACTATAAGGCCTGCATTTCTAAAAGTGTGTGTGTGTGTTTAGTCGCTCAGTAGTATTTGACTCTTTGGAATCCTATGGACTGTAGCCTGTGAGGCTCCTCTGTCCATGGGATTTTTCCAGCAAGAATACTGGAGTGGATTACCATTTCCTCCTCAGGGGATCTTCCCCACTGAGGGGTCAAACAGGCCTCTTCCATGTTTCCTGCATTGCAGGCAGACTCTTTACCTCTGAGTCACTGGGGAAGCTCTAAAAGAGTTACTCTTAATTGAAAAAGTATATACAAATAAAGTGGAAAATAAACAACTTGTCACAGGATCAGAGAACCCTGCCCTTTTTACCAGCAGCATTCATTTTGAAGGGCTAGGTTTTGCAGGATTTCCTGATTTCTAATATCTGAGATTCTGCTTCCCTATGGAGATTTTGATTAGTCTAAGATATAATCTACATTTTCTAGATTCTAGATTTCATTTCCATGAATCAGCTTTACTGATTTTTTAGACCTGGTTTCTCATTTCCTTTTTATCCAAATTTAATTGAATCCATGAGCTTTATGGATACTCATTTTTCCACTTTCAATTAACAATAAAAATTATGGAACAAGTACCCTCTAGGCCACTTCCAGGGTTGGAATGCAAATGCAGATAAAACAGAGAATCTGTCCAAATTGAATCCACTAGCTCCCTTTGGCTTAGCTAATCGGCTGGTTCACATTTTTTTCTTTCTTCTTATGTGTGTGTGTATTAATCTTTTAAGGTCTATTTATGATGAATGTCATGATTTCTTTTGAGTTTTTTTTCAATTTGATGAGAAATATATAGTTACATATTTTATATGTATACATATGTTGTTGTTTAGTCACTAAGTTGTGTCCAACTTTCTGCAACTCCATGGACTCTAGCCCGCCAGTCCCCTCTGTCTGTGGGATTTCCCAGGCAAGAATACTGGAGTGGGTTGCCATTTCCTTCTCCAGGGTATGTTCTTGACCCAGGGATTGAACCCACATCTCCTGCATTGGCAGATGGATTCTTTACCACTGAGCCACATGGGAAGTCCAAGACATAGAAGTATGTACACATATTTCTTATCCAATTGTTTGTAGATGTGTGTATATACATACATAAGCAAATATAAAGAAATGTACATATTCATATATTTATTATAGCTATGCTGCTGCTGCTGTTGCTAAGTTGCTTCAGTCGTGTCCAACTCTGTGCGACCCCATAGACGGCAGCCCACCAGGCTCCGTTGTCCCTGGGATTCTCCAGGCAAGAACACTGGAGTGGGTTGCCATTTCCTTCTCCAATGCAGGAAAGTGAAAAGTGAAAGTGAAGTCGCATAGTCGTGTCCGACTCTTCACGACCCCATGGACTGCAGCCTACCAGGCTCCTCCGTCCATGGGATTTTCCAGGCAAGAGTACTGGAGTGGGGTGCCATTATTGTAAATCATGAATATACTATATTCATATACAAATGGATAAAAGAATATACAGAGAAAAACAGGAGAATAATCATCTACAAAATCTCCCTACCCAGAAACAAAATTTTGTATCAAAGCTTACAAATTTAATAAATAACTCAAAAAGAACTTATATGTAAATAAATGAATTTATTCTTTAAATTTCTGTAAATAACTCATAATGTGCTTATTTGATCAACAAACTAGTCCAATCTATACAAAATAAGTTAAATATACTAATCATTTCATTAAAGTGTTGTTTAATTTAATTCAATAGAAATCCACATGAAAGTGCTATGAGTCCAAAGTATGTGGTGAACATTATTTACTGTAAGTATGAGAAATATACATGTGCCTATATGCAGCGAATGAGGCAGATGTATTAGATGAATACTAACATAGTACATATTTCTAAATTAGAGGGAACATAAATCTCTTCCTCAAATTGACTTCCGTATAACTGAATGTACCAGAGCTTATGAAAATTTATTACGTTCCATCTTGAACCTCATTTGGGAACAGGGACAAAGTTTCTCTTCAAGTTATTCACAAAGCTGCTGCAATTTTATATGTGCAATCAATATTGATTAATAACCATGAAAAGAGGGCTGCCTTGAACCTGGTGTAATTCTATCTTCAGGGAATCTTCAGATTATCAGGGGACACGAAGTTTCATGCTGGCTACAGAGCACTGTGCTCAATTTTGGGCTTTGACAAACTGAAGTTTGCTCAGTAGGTTTTGGCTAATTTCCTTTGGGAAATCAGTAAAACCCACGGATAGTGCTCAGTTTCTGACTTCGAAAGGGGTGAATTCACAAAATTAATAATTTTCAAATTTCCTCAAAACCAGAAACATATACACTTACACTCACACACCTACATGGCTGTATATCACTGGTATACATGTGACAAAATTATTCCAAATTAAGGCAAAATTTAGGGCATGACCAGAAATCTGACCAAACTTACATAAAATATTTATTCAAGAGATGTAAATTTAACTGATCGGTCAGTATTCAGTTCTTCATGGCACATTTAAGAAAATGTTAGCTACCAAAGGTATAATTTGAGAAGCAACAGTAAACATTTAATGTTTAAATCCATGTAAAAAGTCCTGTTGAGTTCATTTTCTTAATATTTTTAATATTATGTTGGTACCAATATTTCCACTTATGATTATACTTCCACTGAAATTAGTTCTTATAAAACATAGTCTGTATTATAACTATAATAAACACATCTTTATCTTTTTTTTTTTTACTTTCCCCTTTTTCCTTCTGATTTTCCTTCTCAAGTTAAAGTTGGTTAACAACACTTTCCTTTCTACCTGTTTGAGATGTCTGAAACCCTACAAAAGCCACTGAAGCACCCTTTTCAACTGATGGAATGTCTCAAGGCTATGCTTCAAACTTTCCTCCTCCCATTTTGTGTTTGAAGACAATCTTCCAGGGGTCTCCTGTGTTTCTGCACATCTTGTGAGCAGAGGCACTGACAGCTTTTGTTCCTGACAATCTTTTCAAGGATGTTTGTATAGCGAACAGTCTTGGAAGATGGAAGAAGTGGTTCTCTCCATGGAGCAAAGGGCAGGTTTGTTTATGGTCCAGTATCATAAAGATAATTTCTCTCTCTGTGGCAAAAGGCTGGTTTGCTTGCTGCCAGTATATATGAAAAAAATTGAGTTTCTAAGCCAAAGGAACCTCAGCTATGACATAAACCTACTGTGTGTATAGATTTCTCTTAACCCTCATCATATCACCTTGCAGTAATTGGGACTTGGGGAAATGACATAAGAAAATGACAATACTCTGGCTATTGTTATTTCTATGAGTAATAAATTGCCCTTTGTCTCTGTCTTCTGTCAGCATTTGTGAAATTGTGGCAGATCCCTCACAGTTCTTGACATCTGTCTCCCTAATTTCTGTCCTTCGGCTTTATATAAGGACGCTTTTCTCTACACAAATCCTTCAGATGATAACTCATTGGTCAGTCTTTCTCTCAATTCAATTTCTGTCCATATTTCTGCATCCTTACTTGAACTGTATCAGTCTAAAGTACCAACTTGTCCGGAATAAAAAACAAAACAAAAATCAAGTTAAATAAGTGACAATGAACTAAAGTCAGAGAGGTAAAAAGGATAGAAACGAAAGTGTGAACACACACACAAGTGGGTTATACTTGGAGTACAGACCCGTGTAAATCCATATGGCAGCTTGTTTTCAACTGTATCCCCATGAGAGACATCACTGTAGAGATACACTAATTCTAAGAGTTGAGAGTAGGCTGCATTGTCAGGCTGGGTGTCTTGCTTGTTTGACAGATTGACTCTGCTTTCTCTTTTCTTAGGGCTCATTGCTAAAAGTATTACTTCCTTTCAGTCCTATTTCTCACCTCTTCTCTCAATCCCCCCAACAATAGAATCTGTAGACTCATGTTCAGATAAGCATGGCTAGTGATAAAATAATCAGAAATTTTTATTTGAGTGAATAGTATTTATTAACTCTTATTTTAGAGAGTTCCAGAATGGTGAGCAGTAACTCACTGCAACAAGAGTCCTAAGATTCAATGAAAACTTATCATAAATGCATATTTCCAGGCCATATACCCTAAAGATTTTTATTCAGTAGGCCTGGTGGGACACAGATTTTCCATTTCTAGTAACGTTTTGGGTGACTCTCCTGAAGTTTGTCTCAGAGTATTATATAAGAAACTCTGCTCTAGAAACCGCCTCATTCTGGCATTATGCACATTTGCTCAGTTGTTGTTCAGTCACTCAGTCATGTCCAACTGTTTGCCACCCCAGGCCAGGCTTCTCTGTTCCTCACCATCTCCTAGAGTTTGCTCATACTCATGTCCATTGAGTAGGTGATGCTATCCAACCATCTCATCCTCTGTCATCCCCTTCTCCTCCTGCGTTCAATCTTTCCCAGCATCAGGGTCTTTTTCAACGAGTCAACACCAAATGTATAGCTTAGCCACTGACATATGTTAGTTGGTGGCAAAAATTTGCCCTGGCAATAGTTAACTACTGAGTGTGTTTTGATAGATACTTTTTGACCCATACAATTGAGATTAAATACATGAAAAATGCTTAGTGTTAGCATCTGGGGATCTATTTGGAAAATTTTCTTCTGATCTATGGAATTCATATGTAATTCATATATATAATTCATTCATATAATCTGAATTCTATGTATTCATTATTAACATTGGCTGCATAGAGAAAGATTTATAAATGTGAGGAAAAAAAATTGAAAGTTGTAGCTTGAAAACACTTCTAGTAAAAAACTATTATCTCCCAAATATTCAATTAGAATAAGTCAAACAATGTGAACAATTTTGAGAGAAAGACTAAGGGAGTATCTTTGAAAAGTAAAAACTATTTCAGTCATTACTGTTGAGATCATAATACATGAAATAAGCTATTAATGAAAAAATGTCTGTCATCAGTGTTTTGAAATGCATTTAGAAGAAGGGTGTAACATAATGACATTGATTGTTCTGCAAGTATCACTTAATAATCTAACTTCCTAATAATGAGGTTCATGAAAAAAATTCATTTTCTCAATATTGTCCAAGCCAAATAGAATTAAATACTCAAATGATAGGAATATCATAGTAACAGTTTTTCTCTTTAAATATAAAACAACATGCTTCTGGAATTCCACACTTAAATTTAATCAGAATACACTTCAAGTGAAACCCATGAGAATGAAGACAACCCCATGAGTCCAGGATGCTTCAGAAATAAGGACACCACAGTTTAGGATTGGGATGATATTGAAAACATTGCCATCTACACATTAAACTGAATTATTGTAGGATTACTTGGGGCAATTGATGTTACTAAAACAATTCAATCAATATTCTAACAGGCAAACATTTGCTCTGCCAAAAAGTACTGTTTATCAATAGACTTCCTCTTTAAAAATAGCAACATAAGCTTTAGACAGTATTTTCCAGGTGTTTAATCTTCCCTTTGAAATTTTTTAATAAAAGGTGATGGGACTTACAGTTTACGACAATTTTCACTTTTTTCACATCTGGGAATGACACATCATTTTCTGCACTGCATTCATATTCTCCAGCCTGGTCCCTTGTAATTCCATAGATGTCCAAATATTGTCCGTTTTCAAATGGTTTTGCTACATGAGAAAAATTTTAAAAAGTACAGTGTGTTTAATTGTATCTGCCTGAGGCTTCATTCAAGTAAAACAACAATCACATGTCTTCCTATTAGATATTGCTGACAAAATAATTCCAAATGAAACTGGGGAATTATTAAACCTTTTGTTCTCTTATGTTCAGAAAACGTCAGAGAAAAAATCAGAAACTGAACAAGGGATACTAAAACAACTGTTTCCCCAGAACAGGATATACACGTGTTCTTTTTAATTGATTGTGGTCTCCTAACCTCCTCACACATCAAATCAAGCTCTGCACATTTCTGTAATTGAGTTCAACAACCTCCTAGCAGTGTAGAGCAAATTCAGTAATATGACTTGGTACATATTGACTTTTATATAGTGTAAGCTAGCAACTTGACATCTAACCTAACTAAATGTTACTTTTCTTTTGGGGAAATCTCACACTCATTCACAAGGTTTCTAGCTAGATGGCTTAATAAAGTATGGAGATGTATTAAAACATTACCATATTTCAGTGTTCATACTTATTAAGGTTTCGAAGGAAGGTACACTATATATAACCCACAGAGAAGGAAATGGCAACCCACTCCAGTGTTCTTGCCTGGAGAATCCCAGGGATGGGGGAGCCTGGTGGGCTGCCGTCTATGGGGTCGCACAGAGTCGGACACGTCTGAAGCAACTTAGCAGCAGCAGTGCATGCATGCTAAGTTGCTTCAGTTGTTTCCAATTCTGACTCTTTGTGACCCTATGGACTGGAGCCTACCAGCCTCCTCTGTCCATGGGATTCTCCAGGCAAGAATACTGGAGTGGGTTGCCATGCCGTCCTCCAGGAGATCTCCCCGACCCAGGGACTGAACCCTCACGTCTCCAGGATTGGCTGGTGTGTTCTTTACCACCAGCAGCATCTGGGAAGCCCTATAATCTGCCGTGTTTAGAATATATATGATTAAGTCATTTCTCCATTTATCTGGCCAATCACAGCTTGTAGGTAGAGAGTTATACTTCTAAGATGATAATCAGTTGATAAGCTATTGCAGGTATACAGAGGTGAGCTTATAAGAGAAGCAATTGTCTTCAAATTCATATGCTTAAAATCTGATTTTATAATCATTTCTTTGCTCAACCTAGTTCCTTTATCTGACTCCAATACACTAAAGTAATATTGATTTTCTATTGTTTCCTTCTGTTTCTCTTATTTTTCACCTATACAATGAAGATAATCTAGGCTTAAATGTGTCTGTAAAAACTATTGAAATATAGGGAGGACAAAATCCTTGTTCACATCTAAGAATTTTAAAATATAATGGATTATAAAGGGGGATATTAAACAGAAATTAAAGTATGGGGAAAATTGATATCCTATATTAGAATTAAATAATCTCATTGGGCAGTATAAAATGAAGCCAGTCACAAGTGAAAAGGTAAAATGTTGTGAAAACTTGTAAAAAAGCATACTTTATAAGGGTTAAACTGATTTTCAATAGGAGTAGGATGGGAAGGGAGATGAGAGGGTGTTTCAAGACAGAGGGGACATAGGTATACCTATGGCTGATTCATGTTAAGGTTTAACATAAACCAGCACAATTCTGTAAAGCAATCATCCTTCAATCAAATAATAAATATATTTAATTTTTTTAAATGACTGGGAATGAGAAGAAAAACTTCATAGGACCAAAGAAATAGAAAGGTGCACATAAATGATCACAAACTATAATTGTTTAGAACAGCATAAAATTAGTAAATTTGTGTTATAATGTGATTTATAGTGTATTATAGAGTATATAATGTATATTATATACATAGATACATATACATCATAATAATGATATAGCTTTTTAATAGTAATTACTGTTCAAAAAAATTTTACATAGGGAATTCCCTGGTGGTCCAGTGGTTGGGACTCCAACTCCACCTTTCCACTGTAGGGGCATACATCCCATCCCTGGTTGGGTAAATAAGATCCCACTAGCTGCCTACTGTGGCTAAAAAAAAAAACAAGAAATGTGTATCTGAAAATGTTACATGCATATTCCCATTTTTGTATACTGATATAATTTTAAGAAGTGTTACCCAAAAAAAGCATGTTTTTGATAAATAAATCATTAAATATGATATGTATTAGTGTATGCTATTGTTTAAAGAAATACATTAGATTTGTATGTCTATGGGGAATAAAAAGTATAATAAAAAAGGGAAAAATAGGTTTCTGAAGTATAAAAAGAAGCATTTTTTTCCTCTCCTAAATGGTTAAATGACATATTTTGAAAGATTGACAGCAACTAAAGAAGTCGTGTGATAAAATTTCATTCAACTCTAGAGAACACCTTTTAAATCTATTGAATGTTTGTTCGTAGAGTTCACTGTACAATCTATGCACCTAGATTCAAAGATCCTTCTCCAGCCTCATCAGGGAACAATGTATTACAACTACCAGATTTATGCATTGAGAGCAGTACCTATAGAGCCAGTGAATGGGCGATACTGTCAATACTAGCTATCGATAAGATGGCATTAATAAAAAGAAGCATAAATGTATGGCCAACATCTCAGTTTTCCTCACTAGAGTCCTGAGACTTTAATCTACTCCCTTAATTCCATTTACTATGCATCAGCTCTTCCCAAAGGTGTGCTCGAAATATTCTCTTGTTTTTACACAAATACAGTTCTGTTTCCATCCTGAACTCATCTTGCTATTTTCTTAGTCTAATCTAGCCATGCTTGAATTCCAAATTTGAAACTTGGAGTTGTTTTGCCTAGAATTTATACCCTGGAGTATACTGGTTGTCAATAATTTGCTTAGTTGTCTCTCTGGCTTTTGTTATCCTCAGTTTTCCTGTCATAATTCTTTACCTTAGTTTTAGACTCAAGGAAACCAAACTTGCCCTTAGATACTCATCAGGGTCTCCCTCTATTTCCATCACTCTCCTAGCAAGGTGAGAGAATTTGGCATAGTACACTGAAATGCAAAGATTAACATTTCAGTTCACGCAATCTAACTCAATTTTTCCCACAAATGGAAAGGAAAGACCAAGGCTGAAGGTATATAGTGACTTGGAATCCTTACCGCTGCCACGACTTCACAATGTTTATGATGTTGATGTACTTATCCTAGGGTACTCCTTATAAATCTGAATATGTATTAAAAATTATGGAGTATTTTTATTTCTTAGGGTACCAATTATAAATATTAGTGAGATATAAACTAATTCGACTTCTTCTGCTTATGGGTTTTACCATTCATCATGAGTACAAACAATAATTCCTGTTTTGTTGTCTCCGTGTTCCTAGCTCTAGCATAATACTTGAAACAGTATACACTTGGTAAATATTTATTGAATAAGTAAATGCATATATTGATTAAAGAATTAATAAAGTCCTATAAGGGTAGTGGACAAAGAATCTAAAGTAAATGCCCATATGCAAAGAAGTTGTCAGTTTTCTTTCAGCCGAGAGGAAGGGAAAGAACTTTAAAGACTTATCATCCTTACTGACTTCTTGACAGGACAGTGATGGCAACGGTGAGAACAGCCTGTGTAGCCGTCATAGATACTTTTTTAAGATTTTAAAGACTAACAAAAACTTTAAATACAATATTGAAGAAAAAAGCTAAGTATTGCCTGTAATCTAAACAATAGTTTTCTTTTGTGTTTAATGTCTTCTAGACATGTGTAGATGCTTCTCCAGAAAATAGAGAACTGAAGAAATTCCACAAGCTTTCAGTCATGCCACTATTATTACCCTCTTCAAAGGGAAAGCTGAGAAATAGGATGCAGCTATGCTTTATAATATCACTCTCATACTGATTTCTGATAAGAATCTGTCCAGAAAGAGTTCTATCAGTTCAGTTCAGTTCAGTTCAGTCGCTCAGTTGTGTCCGACTCTTTGCGACCCCATGAATCGCAGTGCGCCAGGCCTCCCTGTCCATCACCAACTCCCGGAGTTCACCCAAACTCATGTCCATCAAGTCGGTGATGCCATCCAGCCATCTCATCCTCTGTCGTCCCCTTCTCCTCCTGCCCCCAATCCCTCCCAGCATCAGAGTCTTTTCCAATGAGTCAACCCTTCGCATGAGGTAGCCAAAGTATTGGAGTTTCAGCTTTAGCATCACTCCTTCCAAAGAACACCCAGGACTGATCTCCTTTAGAATGGACTGGTTGGATCTCCTTGCAGTCCTATATTGGCCACTAAATGATATCTAGATTTGGCTTTATTATTTGAAAAAGCATGTGAAAATTATTAGTAACAACATCATGTTTCTACAAAGTGCTAATATATTTGCAAAAAACATTTGAAAAAATAAGTCTCTTTTCCCTTCATTTCTAGTACACTGGGTGTGTGCTCAGTTCGATTCTTTAGTGGTATCCAATTCTTTGCGACCCTACGTGCTGTATCCTGCCAGGCTTTTCTGTCCATGGGATTCTCCAGAGAAGAATACTGGAGTGGTTTCCCATGCCCTTCTCCAGGGGATCTTCTGGACCCAGGGATCAAACCCCTGTCTCTTATGTCTGCTGCATTGGCAGGTAGGTTCTTTACCACTCAGGCCACCTGGGAAGCCCTTCTAGCACATTATCCTTCACTAATTTTCCTCTCATCTCTTTAACTTTAACTTTTTCAAAATCCTTCACATCTCCCAAATATTGCTTCTGTCCTATGATCTCCTTTTTTCCTCATTCAGCACATTTTCCAAAATTCAAGGGATCTTGTTCACTCATTTTCATTTCATTATTATCTACATGCTGATTAGTATCTGATTGATCTGTTTAACTTATATCTGTATCCTGAATCTTGGGCACAATTATTCAGCTGGACATCTCCCTTTGGATGTCTCACAGGCATCTCAGAATCAAATCACCAAAACTAAACTTACCTTTCCTGCCATACTTGAAACCGCCCCCCCTCCCAAACAACCAGTTCCAAGTCTCAGTAAGTGATCTGATTATCATCCAGTTGCTCAAGCCACAAATCTTAGCAGTAACTTTGATAGCACCTTTTGTCTTAGTTCATAAACCATCAGTCACCGTGTCCTGTCAATTTTATCTCCTAAATAAATTCTCAAACCTCTCCTAGGAGCCCCTATGTCTCAGTTACTTATCTCTGAATGTATATACTCAGATGTGTCAATGACTGCATACTGCTTTGCAGTCATTTCAGTCATTTCCCAAAACCCTTGCTCAGAAACAGTCAACCCATTTTTCAAGGCTGCCCTGCAGGAATATTATTTTTTAGGGTCTCATAGCCATTTATTACTACATAGTACTCTGCAACTGAATTTTAAAACACTCTTCGAATGCTTCACTTACATTTATGATTGTAATCATTTTCTGTCATCTTGTTGTCTACTGGCATATTTATGTAAGTATCTCCTCTATGCATTTTACCATATTGAGTGGTTAGGGATGAGGGTTCTAGAACTAGTCTAGGCTTCAAATGTCAGGTCTGTCATTTAAAAGCTCTGTGACCTGATACAAGGTATTTGACCAATAGTTTACTCAAATATGATGTGTGAGGATAGTAACAGAAATTGCCTCCTATGTATGGTTGTTGTGAGGATTAAGAGGGTTAATGCAAGTAAAGTGTTTAGAACACTGATACATCATAGGAAATATATATATATATATATATATACATACATAAATATATATGCACAAACTACTAATATGTAATATTATAATATTATATATACATATAGCACTCTGCAGAAGTATAATGAAAAAGGGAATGGAAAATATTAAAAATTCAAAATTATTAACATAGGAATATAAAATATCTCAAATGAAATATTGATTTAAACTAATTGGAAGTCTAGATACCGAGAAAAAACTTTATTAAACTTTAAAGTATTTATCCAAGCATTTTGAGGTATTTATCTAAACTGAAGCAGATGGAGAAAAGAGTACAAATAACCAAACAAATCTTTAAACCAACAGAGCCTCAGTGATATATGGAAAATATAAATTTCTATCATATATGGATAACTGAGTCCCCTAAAGGGGATAGAAAAAATATTTGGAGAAATAAAGGAGGTATTTTTTTTTCCAAATTTGACATATACAATAAAACTTCAGATAAATGAAGTTAATAATCTCCAATCAGGATAAACACAAATAAAAATCACTCAAAAGCACAATATAATCAACTTGCTGAAAACCAAAGAGAAAGAGAAAATTTAAAAAGCATCCAGAGACAAAATAAACATTACATGTCAAGAAAGAGAAATAAATATTTGTTGCACTTGTCTGAAGTACATAAGCCAAAAGACAATGGAACACCACAAAAATGAATAAAATTCTAGTATCAGTCCTGTAAGCTTCAATCTTAAGAAGCTAGAAGAAGAAGAACAAATGAAACCTAAATTAAATAGACTTGTGGAAATAATAAAAATCAGAAATCAGTAAAATTAAAAACAGTCAATAGAGAAAATCAATGAAACCAAAAGTCAGTCTTTTAAAAGATCACTGAAGTGGGAAAAGCTTGGCCAGGCTGATAACAAATAGGAAGAGAACACAAATTATCGATATCAGAGGTGAAAGAGAGGATATTGCTATAGTCATAAGAAAAATTGAATAGCTACTAAGCAAATATGAAGAAAAACTCCCTAACATTTAAATCAAGAATTTAGATTACATGGACAAATTGCTGGAAAGACACAAATCTCAAAACTGACTTAGAAGAAATAGAAAATCTGAATATTTAACACACATTCAATTATATTAAATTAAAAGTGAAAGTCGCTCAGTCATGTCTGACTCTTTGTGACCCCATGGGCTATACAGTCCATGCAATTCTTCAGGCCAGGATTTGGAGTGGGTGGCCATTCCCTTCTCCAGGGGATCTTCCAAACCTAGGGATCGAACTCAGGTCTCCCGCATCACAGGCAGATTTTTTACCAGCTGAGACACTAGGGAAGCCCTAAGAAGTTCAATTTATAACTTAAAATTTCCCACATGGAAAACTCCAGAATCATGTTTAGTACAATTTTAAAAAAGAAATAATGCCAGATTTATACAAAGTCTTTCTGAAAATGGAGGAGAAAGAGAATTCCCCAGATCATTTTGTAAGACTTACATTACCTCAGTATCAAAACTAATGACAACAAAAGAGAAAAAAAACATAAACGTAAACACAAAAGTCTTTTAACAAAATCTTAGTAAACAAACCCAGTGACATATAAAAATGATAATATACCATTATCAAGTATGCTTTATCCCAGAATTGAAAGGCTGGTGGTACAACTGAAATATCAAACAATCTAATTTGCTTTATCAAGAACAACAACAATCTACATTATCTCTAAATGCAGGTAAATCACTGAAAGCATTCAACACTCATTCAAGATAATGTTTCAGAAAACTTAGAATTCAAGGAAACCTCTCAACGTGACAAAACTTCTGTGAAAACCTTACATCTAACCTCCTACTTAATGATGTAAATGTTAATGCTTTCCCCCTAAATTGAGGGTCAAGGCAAGGTTGTCCACTCTGACCCAAAGCTCACATCTTATATATAAATTAACTCAACAATCATCATTGACTTTAATGTGAATCATAAAGCTATAAATATTCTAGGAGAAAACAAGTGGAAAAAAATTTGTTTTGGGCTGAAGGTTCTTAGATATGACACCTAAAGCACAAGACATATAAGAAGATATGGATAAATTGGATTTCATCAAAATTAAACAAAACTTTGCTTTATAAAACACACCATTAATTAAATAGAAAGTCAAGCCATGTAACAGGATAAAACTGTCTAAATCATATTGGACAAAGGACTTAAGCATACATAAGGAATTCTCAAAGCTCAATAAACATATACAACTTAATAAAGAAATGAACAAAAGATTAAATAGATGCCTTTTTTTTAAGAAAATCAATTATTAAATAGATATGTCAAAAGGTGATAAACATCAGTGCTCAGTCACTTCAGTCATGTCCAACACTTTTTGACCCGTTGACTGTAGTCCACCAGGCTCTTCTGTCCATGGGACTTTCCTAGCAATATTTGGCAAAACTAATACAGTTATGTAAAGTTTAAAATAAAAAAAAAAATAAAATAAAATAAACCTTATGATGCCATGTAAAAAAAAAAAAAAGAGAATACTAGAGTGGGTTGCCATGCCCTCTTCCGGGGGATATTCCTGACTCAGAGATTGAACCCACATCACCTACTTTTCCTTATTGCAGGCAGATTCTTTACCACTGAACCACTAGGGAAGTTCCAATAAACATCATTAGTCATTATTAAAGTTAGGAAAATCAAAACCAAAATGAGATTTCATTGTATACGCATTAAAATGGGAAACACACACACACACACAAACACACGCAAAACAACACTAATTAGTGCTGGTAGAAAGCAGAGTACTTGGACCTCATCTATATTACTGGTAGACTGTGAAATGGCACTGTCCCTTTGAAAAAGTTTGTCAGTTTCTTATAAAATTAAGCATGCATTTACCATGTTACCTAACAATTTTACTTCTAGAGAAATGTACATTTACACAGAAACGTGTATACAATGTTTATGTTGACTTTATTGGCAATTACTAAAAATGAAACAACCCAATGGTCCTTTAAGTAGTGAATGAAGAAACAAATTGTGGTACATCCCTATAATGCAATAACATCTGTCAATAAAATTATTTATAAAATGAGAGATGTTTTTACATATATATATATATATGCAACATGGATTAATCTCAAATACATTTTACTAAGTGGAAGAAAATAGACCCAAAAGGCTACATGTATGAGTTCATTTGTATAACATTCCATATTACTACAGATTAAAGAATAGATCAGTTTTTGACAGGGGTTGGAGATGGAAAAGCTGGTTGACTATAGAAGAGCATCATGAAGGAATTTCTTCGAGTCCTTTAACTGTTTTGTATCTTGATTGTGGTGGTGAACACATGCAGATGTATTTGTTAAAACCCATAGAATTTTATGATACCTAAGCATGGTTATTTACTTTGTTTAAATTAATAGACAAAGCATATTGATATGCAAGATACAGTTACATACGCAATAAAATGACCCAAATAAAAAAGACAATGCCAAATGTTGGTGATGAAATGGGGCCTATAACACAGCTCTGTCCTAAGGAAAACACATGAAAAATTATTTCCCAACCTTTCAGTCCTAGAGGGAAGGGGAGTTTTAGGAGTATCTGTCAGTTCATGGTGAACATATTTTAGAAGTTCTGCAGCAGTGATGTGAATTACAACTCACTCTGCTATCTGTTGCCTTAGGATTTGAGCTGAAGGTTCCTTTTAGCATCCTATTACATTAGCTTTGTGACCCAAGGCCCTCTGTGAATAATACACTCTGTACTCCAGGGTCTGGCTAGAGAATGGAAGTTTGATTTCTATTATCATAAGTTCACATAGAGGAATAGCATTCATAAGGGATTACTTGAAGGGAATTCATTCATTTCTTTGGCTGTTTAATTTTTTCTTTTCAGAATAAGCCAGCATATTAGACTGTCCCTTTCATTATTTTATTACGGTTTCTATTAAAATTTCCTTTACCAAACTTTGCTTTACTGTTATCATACCAGTCTTTGAGAGCCATTATAAGAATGACCATATGAAATTTTCCATTATAGTTTTATCAGAAAAGTTACTGAGGTCCTACTGCTGTAATTGATGTGTCCACTTACTGAAGACCCGTGGGGAAAATTCACTGTGTATCTTAGTACTAGGAAAAGCTCTTACTTTTGACATTCTAATTTGCTTTGATATT
Organism: Bubalus bubalis; assembly: GCF_019923935.1. Lineage (NCBI taxonomy): Eukaryota > Metazoa > Chordata > Mammalia > Artiodactyla > Bovidae > Bubalus > Bubalus bubalis. The sequence goes on along the minus strand of NC_059162.1, from coordinate 73,206,475 downwards.
ATAATACATGATTGTATACATTGTTTGTTCCCCTCTTCCTTCTTTTTTCTAGGCCACTAGATAATTTAAAACCAAAATAAAGGAAACTATATTTTTGATTTCTCCATACCTAGCATGTTTTGAGGATCATTAAGTAATAATATGTGAACATCATAAATAAGAATATAAAGGTGAAAATATTTGAAAAAAGCTATTTTACATATAATAAGCAGAACTGAATTAAAATAAATAAATTAGATGGTTTTCTATTGGATATTATGATAGATCCTTTGGATATTACTTTGCTACAAGCAAAAATATTTGCTGAGCAGACAGAAAAAAAAGCAGCATGGTGCCTAACAGGAATGTTGCAATAATTATGACACCATCTTGAGTTCATCAGATAACTTTCAAATAATTAATCTTGTTGAGGCATCTAAAAGTCATTTAGCATCTTGAGGAAATAGACATATGACAATAGTTAATTCTAAATGTGTTTGTATCAATACTACATTACTATTGTAGTATTGTTTGTACAATACTACAAACCTGCAGTAATCAAAACTGCATGGTACTAGTATAAAAAGACATATGGATCAATGGAACAGAATAGAGACCCCCAAAATAAACTCACACACCTATAGTCAATTAATCTTGACAAAGGATACAAGAACATAACAATAGAGAAAAGACATTCTCTTCAGTAAGTGGTTTTGGGGAAGCTGGACATCTACATGTACATCAGTCAAGCTAGAACACACCCTCATGGCACACAAAAAAATAAACTAACTCCAAATGGCTTAAAGATTAAATATAAGACATGACACCAAAGAATTCCTAGAAGAGAACATAGGCAAACATTCTCTGAAATAAACTGTACCAAGGTTTTCTTAGGTCAGTCTTTCAAGGCAATAGAAATTAAAGGAAAAATAAAGGGCCTAAATCAGAATTATAAGCTTTTGTACAGCAAAGGGAATCATAAACCAAATGAAAAGACAGCTTACAAAATGTGAGAAAATATTTGCAAATGAAGCAACCAAGAAGGGCTTAATTTCCAAAATCTACAAAGAGCTCATACAATTCAACAACAGAAAACAAACAACTCAGTTGAACCATGGACAGAAGACTTAAACAGACATTTCTAAAGGAAACACTAATGACCAATAGGCCCATGAAAGATGCTCAACATTGCTAAATATTAGAGAAATGCTAATCAAAAGAGAAGACTCGACACACGGACATCACCAGATGGTCAATACAGAAATCAGATTGATTATATTCTTTGCAGCCAAAGATGGAAAAGCTCTATATAGTCAGCAAAAACAAAACTGAGGGCTGACTGTGGCTCAGATCATGAACTCCTTATTGCCAAAATCACACCTAAATTAAAGAAAGTAGGGACCATTCAGGTATTACCTAAATCAAATTCCTTATGATTATATAGTGGAATTGATAAATAGATTCGGGATTAGAACTGATAGATACAGTACCTGAAGAACTATGGAGAGAGGTTCATGACACTGTACAGGAGGCAGGGATCAAGAACATCCCCAAGAAAGAAATGTAAAAAAGCAAAATGGCTGTCTGAGGAGGCCTTACAAATAGCTGTGAAAAGAAGAGAAGAGAAAAGCAAAGGAGAAAAGGAAAGATTAACCCATTTGAATGCAGATTTCCAAAGAATAGCAAGGAGAGATAACAAAGCCTTCCTCAGTGATCAGTGCAAAGAAATGGAGTAAAACAATAGAATGGGAAAGACTAGAGATCTCTTCAAGAAAATTAGAGATACCAAGGGAACATTTCATGCAACGATGGGTACAATAAAGAACAGAAATGGTAGGACTTAACAGAAGCAGAAGATACTGAGAAGTTCAGTTCAGTTCAGTTGCACAGTTGTGTCCAACTCTTTGTGACCCCATGAACCGTAGCACGCCAGGCCTCCCTGTCCATCACCAACTCCTGGAGTCCACCCAAACCCATGTCCATTGAGTCGGCAATGCCATCCAACCATATTATCCTCTGTCGTCCCCTTCTCCTCCTGCCCTCAATCTTTCCCAGAATCAGGGTCTTTTCAAATGAATCAGCTCTTCACATCAGGTGGCCAAAGTATTGGAGTTTCAGCTTCAACATTGGTCCTTCCAATGAACACCCAGGACTGATCTCCTTTAGGAAGGACTGGTTGGATCTCCTTGAAGTCCAAGGGACTCTCAAGAGTCTTCTCCAATACCACAGTTCAAAAGCATCAATCCTCCAGCGTTCAGCTTTCTTTATAGTCCAACTCTCACATCCATACATGACCACTGGCAAAACAATAGCCTTGACTAGACAGACCTTTCTTGACAAAGTGATGTCTCTGCTTTTCAATATCCTGTCTAGGTTGGACATAACTTTCCTTCCAAGGAGTAAGTGTCTTTTAGTTTCATGGCTGCAACATGAAATTGTTGCAATAAGAAGAGGTGGCAAGAATACACAGAAGAACTATACAAAAAAGATCTTCGCAACACAGGTAATCATGATGGTATGATCACTGACCTAGAGACAGACATCCTGGAATGCAAAGTCAAGTGGGCCTTAGGAAGCATCACTACAAACAAAGCTAGTGGAGATGATGGAATTCCAGTTGAACTATTTCAAATCCTAAAAGATGATGCTGTGAAATGCTGCACTCAATATACCAGCAAATTTGGAAAACTCAGAAGTGGCCACAGGACTGGAAAAGGTCAGTGTTTATTTCAATCCAAAAGAAAGGCAATGCCAAAGAAGGCTCAGACTACCACACAATTGCACTCATCTCACATGCTAGTAAAGTAATGCTCAAAATTCTCCAAGCCAGGCTTCAACAGTATGTGAACTGTGAACTTCCAGATGTTCAAGCTGGATTTAGAAAAGGCAGAGGAACCAGAGATCAAATTGTCAACATCCGCTGGATCATCAAAAAAGCCATAGAGTTCCAAAAAAATGTCTATTTCTGTTTTATTGACTATGCCAAAGCCTTTGACTGTGTGGATCACAACAAACTGTGGAAAATTCTGAAAGAGATGGGAATACCAGACCACCTGACTGCCTCTTGAGAAATCTGTGTGCAGGTCTGGAAGCAACAGTTAGAACTGGACATGGAACAACACATTGGTTACAAATAGGGAAAGGAGGATGTCAAGGCTGTATATTGTCACCCTGCTTATTTAACTTATATGTAGATTACATAATGAGAAATCCTGGGCTGGAAGAAGCACAAGCTGGAATCAAGAATGCCGGAAAAAATATCGATAACCTCATATATGCAGATGACACCACCTTTAGGGCAGAAAGTGAAGAAGAACTAAAGAGCCTCTTGATGAAAGTGAAAGGAGAGTGAAAAAGTTGGCTTAAAACTCAACATTCAGAAAATGAAGATCATAGCATCCAGTCCAATTACTTCATGGCAAATAGATGGGGAAAAGGTGGAAACAGTGACAGAATTTATTTTCTTGGGCTCCAAAATCACTGCAGATGGTGACTGCAGCCATGAAATTAAGAGATGCTTGCTCCTTGGAAGGAAAGTTATGACCAACCTAGACAGCATATTAAAAATCAGAGACATTACTTTGCCAACAAAGGCCCCTCTAGTCAAAGCTATGGTTTTTCCAGTAGTCATGTATGGATGTGAGTGTTGGACTATAAAGATAGCTGAGTGTTGAAGAATTGATGTTTTTGAACTGTGGTGTTGGAGAAGACTCTTGAGAGTCCCTTGGACTTCAAGGAGATCCAATGGGTCCCTCCTAAAATAAATCAGTTCTGAATATTCACTGGAAGGACTGATGCTGAAGCTTAAACTTCAACACTTTGGCCATCTGATGTGAAGAACTGAGTCATTTGAAAAACCCTGATGCTGGGAAAGATCGAAGGTGGGAGGAGAAAGGGATAACAGAGGATGAGATGGTTGGATGGAATCACTGATACAATGAACATGAATTTGAGTAAACTCTGGGAGCTGGTGATAGATAGGGAGGCCTGGTGTGCTGCAGTACATGGGGTTGCAAAGAGTCGGACATGACTGAGTGAGTGTACTGAACTGAAGCAAAATTATAACGATGTACCCCCTTACTGAGGTCTGGAATTGCCTTCATTAAAAAGTCTACAAGTAACAAAAGCTGAAGAGAATGTGGAGAAAAAGGAACCCTCCTATTGCGTTGGTGGGAATGTAGGTTGATATAGGCACTATGGAAAACAGTGTGGATGTTCTTCAGAAAACTAAAATATAGAATTAGTATATGACCCGATAATCTTACTCCTGAGTATATATTTGTAGAACATCCTAATTAAAAAAGATAAATGCACTCTGATGTTCATAGAAGTACTATTTAGAATAGTCAAACATGGAAGTAATCTAAAAGTCCATTGACAAATGAATGGGTGGAGAAGATATGGTATATGTACAAATGGAAGGCTACTCAGCCACAAAACAGAATGAAATAATGCCATTATCGGTAAGATGGATGGACCTAGAGATTATCATACTAACTGAAGTCAGGCAAAGAAAGAGAAATATCATATTATATTACCTCTATGTGGACTCTAAAATATGGCACAAATTAATTTAGAAGAGAAACACACTCACAGACATAGATAACAAATTTATGGTTATCAAAATGGAAAGAAGATGTAGAAAGGACAAAATGGGAGTTTGGGATTAGTAGATAAACACTACTGTATATAAAATAGGTAAACAACAAGGTCCTACTTTATAGCATGAGGAACTATATTCAATATACTGTAACAAACCATAATGAAAAAAATATGTAAAATAATATATACATGTATATGTATGACGGAACCACTTTGCTGTGCATCAAATACTGATACAACACTGTAAATCCACTATACTTAATAATAATTATAGGAAAAAATAAATAAATGTGTTCATATGGATGTCCTTGTTAGAAAAAAGGAGATATTATATAACAATAATAGATAAAAATAAAATGTGGACTTCAGAGTAGATTTATTGGGTTTTGTGTGATCTTGGGTAATGGTTTTAACCTCTCTTGAGGTCAGTTTCCTTGCATAAACAAAGAAGACAATATGTATTTCATAGAGTCATTATGAGCATTGACTATGATAAAATGCATAAAGTCTTGTGCAAAATTGCAATAAAATTAAAACAAAAATTTTTATTAATAAAAACATTAATAAAATGAGATTAAAATTATGACATCATTTAATGCCTATAGTGTTTCTATTTAAGAGGTAAGTATTCTGTTGTGTGAGCTCATAACTTAATTGTTTTCTTCTTCCCAAAGCCTACTCAGGTTTTGTGGCTCAGTGGTAAAGAATCTGCCTGCCAATGCAAGAGATTCAGATTTGATTCCTGGGTCAGAAAGATCCCCTGGAGGAGGAAGTGGCAACCCACTCAATATTCTTGCTGGGAAAATGCCATGGACAGAGGAACCTGTTGGGCTATAGTCAATGTGGTCACAAAAAGTCGGACACAACTGAGTGCATACACACACACTCACACATACATTAAGCTTACAGAGCCGAAAAAGCAGTTTAAAGTGGAAGACAAAACACATATGCCTATTCCTGTCAGGTAGAGATCATATTCACTCAATACAGCCCAAGCAGATCCTTTCTAGCTGCCATCTCACATTTTGGGTTTTGTGACTGTTTTTCTGGCCTCGATATTTGGTAGTCTGAGGCTCATTTTCCCCAGAAAGTAAGATTCAATTTTCAACGGCAAGTTTAGTCATTGTTTTTCCTTTTAAAATTCAAATCACAAAAAGAGAAGCAAAATAACATATTGTTATGTTTTTGGGGAAGATTTACCCCTCCTCCTCCTTCACCCTACCTGCCTCTTAACACACACACCTTCTTCAAGGAGGATAAATTATGAAATGAAAGTGCCTGCAAAGGAACAGGCTGTTACTGTTTATATGGCTATTTTCAGCTAGGTTCTGTTCTGACCAGGCTGAATTACTAGCAATGCATTATTTACTGTCTTTCTGAATGGAGCCATATGTTATTGATCTGCACCATGTGAAACCTCTATTATGTTCCATTTGAAAGTATTATAAGTTACCTGAATGCACTAGTCTATATATACTGTAGCTTAATAAAACTATTTTTCCAAATAACAATAGTTGCAGTTATAGGAGGTTCAGCTGGGTCTTGAAAAATATTGTTTATACTTCTACTATGCCTATAACTCACTCAATGGCTTTACATGTCTTAGTATATTTGTTGCTTATTTTTGCATCTGAAAAATAGGAATTCCTCTGTTCCTTGTATTACTTTTGTTGAGTAAACCTCCAGTATTGTCTTCTGTCTTATGTAAAACAGCCTAGTGCCTCTGTAGATCTGTAGAGCTAATCCTAATTTTGTGCCATCTGTCTCCTGTGTGTCTATATATCTTTCATAATTTTCATCAAGTTCAAAGATTCAATTTACCAGTATTTTTTTAAAGTTGCATCTAATATCTAAAATGCTTTGGTTTCAGAAAGAAATCTAAATACTTCAATAGACGTTTTTTGACTAACATCACGGAATATTATGGACTAAACTGTTTAATCCCGTAAATTCATATGTTGTAGTATTATACTAATCACCTCCTCCACCCAGTGCTTCAGAATGTAGATAAGGTTTTAAAAGAAAGTCTTCAATTAAGTTAAAATGAAATCATTAGAGTGGATCATAAACCAGTATGACTTGTGTCTTTATAAAAAGAGGAGAGGACATTTGGACACAGAGAAGTGCAGAGGAATGACAAATAGCAGACATACAGAAAAGTTGACTCTCTAAGCCAAGGAGAGAGGCTTGAAACAGATTTCCTCATGAACCACAGAAGGAACCAACTTTACCAACATTTTGATCTTGAATTTTTAGCTTCAGAACTGAGAATTTAAATTTAAGCTGCCCAGTAGGCTATTTTGTTTTGGCAGCTTTAATAAACTAATACAAATAGCATATATGAAGCAGTGAATGGCAAATCTTGTCTCTTAGAATAGATTATTTGTATTTAAAATGCTAGTAATTTGACACATTGCCTTCAACTCTATTTTATTTTTTAACAAATTCCAACTATTTGTTTCCAGTATTTATCTCCAAACATCATGTAAATTATTGTAAGATGTATGTTAAGAGCCAGTCATTTTTTATAATGCATTCAGTTTTTCTGTTTAATAACACTTGTAACATGTAAAAGAAATCAAAGCAGCCATGATCTTTTCATTATTTTATTTTTGTATCCTTTATATTTTTCTGTCTCTATTCTTATAACCAATTTTCTTCTCAGTAAATGAAGTATCTCTTTCTATATGTTTAAGAGTCTGCCTATGTGTACAATACCTTGATCCCTCCCTCTTACAGAACTTCAGCCAAATTGAAGGAAAAAAAACACAACATTTTCTGTAAAAAGTACTGTTTACCTCATTGTTGAAGCTAGTGCTGTGAAAAGGAACAAACTAAGAGTTTAAGTTATAAGTTTTATGGAAAATAATTTGAGAAAATAAAATTGTGCCACTCTCTGGGGAAAAAGTTTTTAAAAATTCTTTATGTTTTTATCCCTTAACATGTTAAGCCTTTGGTTTTTGCAAAAGTCTTTGGTTTAGCCCTTTTTTAACATGAACCAATATGAAAAAATTCTATTCTTAACTCCCTACTCTCTTTACAGCCAGTAACTTAGAAAGTTCTGGCTTACTGAAAGTGAAAGTGAAGTTGCTCAGTTGTGTCCGACTCTTTACAACCCCATGGACTGTAGCCTAGCAGGCTCCTCCATCCATGTAATTTTCCAGGCAAGAGTACTGGAATGGGTTGCCATTTCCTTCTCCAGAGTATCTTTCCGACCCAGGGATCGAACCCAGGTCTCCCTCATTGTAAGCAAGAGGCTTTACCGTCTGAGCAACCAGGGAAGTCCTTCTGGCTTATTAACATATATTAATTGTTCATTAAATTTGTTACCTTACAAAATGAAAGATAGATGATTGAAAGAGAAATAGAATGAAGCAAAAATGAATGTACAAAGTAATAAATTGCCTAGCCTTTCTAGAGTTTGACCATCACTGCAATTGCCACCCCATATATATTTAATATATTGTAACTTCTTCTTGGTGGATCCAAAACTAATATCTAAAAATAGAGGCAAACAATTGTTGCCATCAACTTCTGGTGACCTCAAGCTAGCAGTAATGGAAAAACCTTCCATCATCATTGCATTCCTATATCTTTCAAATATTTGTGGACAGATTATGTAAGCCCCATTATTTCTGAATTGTCATGACCAAAGTGATAAAGGAAGATAATTTAGAGTACTTAGAATTCAAAGCTTTATAGTTCTATAAATATAATTTCATACATCCATAAAAGATCATGTGCTTAACATGATGTCTAAATCTCACATAGCGTTCATTCACTAAGAAAAAGAAAGCTCAAAAAAAAAAAAAAAAAAAAAAGAAAAAGAAAGCTCAACTGAAAAGGCAATCATGATATAAATATATAGTAGAATACAATCACTTTCATTTTGATTATTTGATATTACTAAATGGTGAGAAAAGGAAATAAGAAAATGACAACCATATTGAATGAGAAAAAAATAATCAGAAATTATATTTAATAACAAAGTTTTTAAACAAATAATTCAACTGTTTCCATTGTACAATATTGTGACCATGTATAGAGAAATATATTGTGATATAAAATTGGTAATGAAGGCTTCTCTGGTGGCTCAGTGGTAAAACTCTACCTGCCACTGTAGGAGACATGGGTTTGATGTCTGATCTGGGAAGATCCTACATGCCGAGGGACAACTAAGTCTGTACGCCACAACCACTGAGCCAGTGTTCTAGAGATGGGGAGCCACAACTACTGAAGCCGATGTGACATAGAGCCTGTGCTCTGCAACGAGAGAAACCATTGTAATGAGAAGCTCATGCACCACAACTAGAGAGTAGCCCCTGCTCGCTGCAACTAGAGAAAAGCCCGCAAGACCCAGCACAGCCAGAAATAAATAAGCATCAAAAAAAAACAAAAACAAAAACAGGTGATATAATATGCTGATTCAATAAAAGTGGTATAATATATTGATACCATGAACAACATCTCTATGCAACAGGAAGAAAAAAAAAACAACAAACTTGTTTGAAACTGTAAGTGCTTGTGGTCTATATAAGCTAAATCAGAGAGAAGTATGGAAATTATTCACATATATGCATGGCTGATATGATATGTTGCTGCTGTCACGTCAGTCCTGTCCAACTCTGTGCAACCCCATAGAGGGCAGCCCACCAGGCTCCCCGTCCCTGGGATTCTCCAGGCAAGAACACTGGAGTGGGTTGCCATTTCCTTCTCCAATGCATGAAAGTAAAAAGTGAAAGTGAAGTCGCTCAGTCACGTCCTACTCTTAGCAACCCCGTGGACCACAGCCCACCAGACCCCTCCGTCCATGGGATTCTCCAGGCAAGAGTACTGGAGTGGGTCACGAGTGCCTTCTCTGCTGATATGATATAATGGGCATCAAAAGCTTTGCCGGTTATCAAATATGTTCACTGATGGCTTTTCTGGTACCTAAAATTACTTATCATTATTAATTATTCTTTTAAATGAAGGCATTTCTCCCTAGAAATACTTGTTTAAAATGTAAATACTTTGAGAAGCAACACATGTGAACATACTGGTACCTATTTTTTTAATAGGCTTAAAGTCAAATCTTGGCTCTACCACTCTGTGAGCCTAAGTAAATTATTGGACCTCATTTCAACAGCCGTGATTTTTGTCTTTGATAAATATGTTGTAGGATTCCCTGGTGGCTCAGTGATAAATAATCTGTCAACTAATGAAGGATACGCAGGTTCAATCCCTGAGTTGGGAAGATCCCCTGGAGAATGAAATGGCAACCCATTCCAGTATTCTTGTCTGGGAAATCCCATGGATAGAGGAGCCTGGTAACCTGTAGTCTATGGGGTCACAAAGACTTTGACATAACTTAGCAACTAAATGACAACAACAACAAATATGTTATGCCAAAGCCACTATTCAGGAGTAAAGAGAATAAAGGACAAAATTAAGCAGAACCAGGTTTTTTCTTACGGGGGCCTATAGACAGATGCTTTGGTAATTTCCAAACTTCTATTTGCATCATGATTTGCCATGGCAAATCATGGCATGTAAGCACCATTATTCACAATCCTTGTTCCCTCTGGAATTTTTTCCTACAGAAAATCAACAGTTAAAACTATTACTTTTACTAGAAACTATGAGGTCAAAAGTCATTTCTCCAGAGAACACATCGGCTAGCACTGCAATATCTTTTCAAATACAATAGTGAAAACAAGTCAGATTAGATAAAATGTTAATTTATTTATAGCATGACAGAGGGAAAATCAGAGATGCAACAAGTTTGCATGTTTAAATACAAATATCAATCATGACAGAGATTTGAGAGAGCAGATTTATTTCCAGGTTATGAAAAATACTTAACTCTAAAATCACATAAGCTTGACAGTTTTCGTTTCTTGAAGAATTCTGCTATTGACACCATTTTTCTGTTTTAAAACTTATAAAAGTTGATTCCCCTGCCCTTTAGTCTTAAACCGTACTCTGGGGAAAACATGTCTAAGTTGATGATGGAGGTCACTTGCAGAAATACTCAAATAGTTCTTTCGAATGCTTTTAAAGGAAAATGTAGGCAGCATTCAGTCATTAAGTAAACACTTATCAATAAAACATTCTGGGACAGTCATTACTTTTAAGAAATGGGAATGTAAAACGAAGCAACATAGCTACTGCTCCTGTTCCCATTGCATTTTTAGTCTACCAAGGTATGAAAAATGAAAGAAAAAAAGTAAATGCAGAAGAGAATATAAGGTAATTATACATGATGGACAGAGAATTAAAATAAAGCACACTTTCTGAAATTTGGCACTTCTAATATTTTGGCCTGTGTAATTCTTTGTGTGGGAGGGTGCTGTCTTTTACACTGTGGGGTGTTTAGGAAATCCTTGGCCTCTACCCACTAGATTCCAATAAGGTCATATACCTATCTCAAAAAATCCACCACCCATTTCCAAATGCCTCTTGAGGAGACGTATTTTTCCCCAGTTGAGAATCAATGAAGTAAAGTAATATGATGGAGAGTGATTGCCTTGTCACTGAAAGAGTGGCATTTGATGGTCACAAAAGGCCATTTCAGCTGAGTCCTTAATGTCATGGAGGAGTTATCCATGTAAAGACAAGAGAGAAAATGACAGAGTCAAAGGGGACAATTAGTGTCATAGCTCCCAGGCAGGAACGAGAATGGCAGGTTTGAGGGACAGAAAGGAGGCCGATAAAAGAACAGAAGTATGAGATGAGAGTGGAGAAAAGAAGTCAGTTCATATATGGGTTTTTGCCAGGTAAGGGGTTTTTCATTTTATTCTAAGTATAATGAGATGCCATTAGAGGAAGTTTTCAACCAAGAAGTAATACTACTTGACTTATGTTTTAAAACAGTCACTCCAGCTTCTGTCTGGAGAATGAATTGAGGCACCATGAGTAGAAGAAGGAAGACTAATTAGTAGGCAATAAATGCAGAAACAGTGAGATGATGATGGTCTCAATTATCTGCAAATTTAAATTCTCCCTCAGTAAGCATGATCAGCATTTATACATTTTACATATTGCTTTTCTTCCTTTCTCCTTCTCTTGTGTATAGGCCACCTCTTCTCTTTGCTATGCTTTGCAATATGTTTTCCTATTTTCTTAAGTATGATAAACCATTAATTTTTCCTCATTTATACAACTTTTTAAAGTTAATTCACTTCTTTATTGAACAAAGTCGAGTTGCGTTAAGGGATTTAAGAAACAGTATATTATCCTTGTCATTAGTTAATTTTTCATTGAATATAATGTTTTATATAATGATATGTCTGAAATTTTTATTTCCTATAATCAGAAAGATCTTTTAGAATTTCTTCATATTGTCTATGACAGGAAGGAATAATAGAAGTAAGTGGCCATTAAAGTAGGTAGATGTGTTTTTTTTTTTTTTAAGCCATGGGAAAGTCTTTTTAAAATGGCTTGAATTCTTCAATTATCTATAAAATATAAGAACTATATATTTTGCCTCATGCTGTATGAATTAGAAGAAAAAATGGCCACTTAATGCATATTTTGTTTTATTTTTAACATTTTTATTCAGATATAGCAGTCATATAATAAACTGCATTCAGTTCAGTTCAGTTGCTCATTCATGTCCGACACTTTGTGACCCCATGGACTGCAGCACATCAGGCTTCCCTGTCCATCACCAACTCCTGGAGCTTGCTCAAACTCATGCCCATTGAGTCGATGATGCCATCCAACCATCTCATCCTCTGTCGTTCCCTTCTCCTCCTGTCTGCAATCTTTCCCAGCACAAGGGTCTTTTCCAACGAAAACTGCACTCACTGAGATACAATTTGCAAGTTTTAAGGTATGAATACACCCATTTAACCATCACCTCAGTCAAGATAATAAGTATATTCATTACCTTCAAAAGTGGCCCCATGTACCTATATAATCCTTCCCTCCTGCTCTCCCATGTATGCCCACATCCCAGGAATACTGCTTTTCATGGACTCTAGTTTATTTGGAGAAGGAAATGGCAACCCACTCCAGTGTTCTTGCCTGGAGAATCCCAGGGACGGTGGAGCCTGGCGGGCTGCTGTCTACGGGGTCACACAGAGTCGGACATGACTGAAGCGACTTAGCAGCAGCAGCAGTTTATACTTAGTGTTTTATATGAATAGAATCATACTCTTTCCTGCACAGTTCTTCAAAAAATATGCTGTCTTTATCTTTGCTCTTCTTTTTAAACTGTTCATTTCCCTAAATGCTATTAAGATTTTACTTTCACTTTATTTTAGCCATTTGTTGGTGGTGTTCATTGTTGTAGGGTTTTTTCATCTTTCTTGGGCTTGAATATTATTGAACACTTTTGGTCTCTGACTGTGGTATAATAGAAAGATATTTGGTCTTTGTCCCCTGTTCCTTGAACAAAGCTCCCAAAACCCTTGGGCTTTCTCAAGGGATTAAAGGTGCCAGGAATGTCTTTTGTTCCCAGCAATGGAGTGACTCTTGGTAGATTCCCTTAGATTTCTTTAGGATGGAAGCTAGTCACCAGAAAGACCAACCAATGGTTAAAAAATTGAAACTTTCAGTCTCACCTCTCAACTACCAGAAAGGGAACTAGGATGGAGATTGAGCTAACCGTCAATTGCCAGTGATTTAATCAGCCATGCCTACATAATGAAACTTTCATGAAATACCCTAAATGATGGCGTTCAGAAAGCTTCCAGATCAGTGAACACATCTGTGTTCTGGGAGGATCGTGTACCTCAACTCCATGGGGTCAAATGCTCCTGTGTGCAGTACCCTACTGGGTACCTCTTCATCTGGCTATTCATTTGTATCCTCTATAACAAACCATAACCATAAGTAAAGTTGCCTCCTAAATTTTGTTAGTTGATCTGAGGCTGAGGAGGGGGTCATAGGAATCTCGAACTGATAGCCAGTCATTCAGAAGCACAGGTTATCTGGGACTTGTGATTGATGCCTGAAGTGGAAGGAAGTCATGCAGGACTGAACCCACTTGTGGGATCAAATGCTAACTTCTGATAGTGTCAGGATTGATTGTTAAATGTCTATTTACCGTCAGAGAACTGGTGGTCTTAGAAAAAACCACAGTTATTTGGTGTCATAAGGGAAAACATTTCACTGAGTTTATAGTTTGGAAAACTTTTCATCATAAAGTCCTCAATTTCTTAACATTTCCCCCTCTTTCCTAATACTTCTCACTCTTTCCTTTGGGGACTCCACTTACAAAGAGATTAGGCTGTTTGCAGTTATTCCAAAGGTTATTTATCCTATTAATTTTTAAAATTCACTTGGTTTCATTTTAGATGGTTTCTATGACTATATATTAAAGTTTATTAATATTTTTGTGCAATCTAGCCAACTTTAATTGCATCTAGTATGTTTTTTGTACCATATAGTGTCATTTCCATTTGTAGAAGTTAATTTAGGGTCTTTTAAAAATATAGATAAATGGATGGATAGGTGGATAAATACAAAGATACATAGATAGGGATACAGATATATTCTGTGTTAAAAACTGTTTAACACTTTATCTGGTAATTCCAACATCTGTGTCAATTCTGGATCAGTTTTGATTAACTGATTTATCTCCTTCTTATGGGTCACACTTTTTATGCTTCTTTGCATGCCTGGCAATTTTATTATTGGATAGCATTCATTGTTAATTTTACTTGACTGATTGTTGGATACTTTTGTATTCCTATAAATATTCTTGAGCTTGGATGTATTTAAGTTTCTTGAGAACAGTTTATTTATCTTTTTTTAATTCTTGTTTTTAAGATTCTGTAGGTGGGATCAGCACAGTGCTTGATCTGAGTTTAATTATTCCCCACTACACCAAGGAACAGTTGCATCCTTGTTGGTGATTCATTGTACAGTCTCAGGTAGTTTTCTTCCTGTGTTTATGCTAAATGTACAAATACTTAAGGAAGATGCTCTGCAGATCTCTAAAGTGTTCTCCCTTCGTCTTCCTCTCTTTATCCCTCTTCCCTTTCTAGCTCTCTATGGAATTCTGTTCTGCAGAGATAACCATCACGTTCTCCCCGGACTTTTGGCTTCAGCTTTGCCCCTCAGTGAGTCCACCAGACTCTGCTTGAGTTTCACCTCCCTGCACCTCAGCTTGGTTTCCTCTCAAAGCAGTAGCTAACTGGGCAACTAGAGGGCTTTTCTTCTGTGTTTTCTTTCTGAGCAACCATCATTTTTAATTCCCTAGTGTCCAATGTTTTTCAATCTTCTGTTTCCCATATTTTCCCAACTTTTTGGTGCATCAGCAGGAGATGAAATCTGATCTCTATCACTTCTTGCCTAGAAATGGAAGTCAAAATATTTTCAAAACATCCTCAGCCAGCTCACAGGGGTACCAACAAATTATAAAGGCTAAATTTTAATATGTGCCAGACTTTATACTTGATCTTCTAGGTATACAAGTATCTATATCAGGTCTTTTATGTACATGGTATTTTCTTTGCCTGACCCTCTCCTCACTACGTATTCCATCCATTTCTATTTGATGAGAAGTTTTATGTTACCAGCTCAGCTGGTAAAGAATCTGCCTAAAATGCAGGAGACCTGGGTTCCATTCCTGGGTTGGGAAGAGCCCCTGGAAGAGGAAATGGCTACCCACTCCAATATTCTGGCCTGGAGAATTCCATGGACCGTATAGTCCATGGGGTTGCAAAGAGTCAGACATAATTGAATGACTTTCACTTTCACTTCCTTTATAGTTGTAGATTCCTCACTTTACTACTTCTTTTTGTATAGCCTGAAGATTTATATTCCATCCAAAATGAAGAAGTTTAAAGGGATGTGTTAGCTACAATATTAACCATCAATTAATTCAATAGCCTTTTTAGTTTTCTACTTAATTTTGTTTTACAAACATGTGGTTGCATTGTAAGTGAAGAAAATACACTGAACTTAAATATCAATCATTTTCTGTTTTAAGTAACTATGTCTCAAAATTAAGAACAAACAAAACAGACTGTTCAAAACGCAATGTTAGTTTTCTCAGGATCTCTGGAGAATTCATTACCAGAGTCCACTATTGCAAATCTCTGTAGGCTGGGATTTTATTGTTATCGTTATTATTGTTTTTGAAAATACTCTGAAGGATCTAAACCTGCCATCCTTTCTTCCTTTTTGTAATATACTTCATAATCCATCTTGGATTATGGCACAGTTTCTAGTGTATATTTTGAAGCTTGAATAGGATAATATGATATGCTAAGTGAGGTCCGTACTACTGCTGCTCTTCAGTGATACAAGAATCGACTTTATTTGCTCAGGATCTCTCTGTCTGTTTCTGTCTCTCTCTGTAGTTCTGTGTGTGTGTGTGTGTGTGTGTGTGTGTGTGTATAGTTGTGCTTATGTCTGTCAGTAGTATGACTGAAAAATATTTACAAAAATGCTACCTTCAAAAAGCGAAGTTGTGCTGAAGAATTGATCAAAGGTACTTTCTCATTACTGATATTTGGAAAGGATGTTGAATGACAAATTACTGCTGTTGAGTTATTGGAGTTAGTGTTTAGAAAACTTTGAGAGTGCTTACATGACTCTTAAATTTAAGTATAGCTGTTACTGTCAAATATTAACTATAATGTTTTGGTCTGTGAAATCCAGACTGCCTTTTTTTTTTTTTTTTACCTTTTGCAAGAAATAAAGTATGGATTTTCCACCCCCATAGAGTTCTGGTATGAATAGGAGAAAGAAATTGTGAGAGATTTTTCTGATTTTGCTTTGCTCATCCCACTAATACAATGAGCTGTTGCTCTACTGGTTACCATGTAAATACTGTGCTATCCACCATTCTTTTCTTTCAAAGAGACAGAAACTAGGTTTAAAATAGTTAAACAAAAAAAAAAAGTTTTACTGCTTTAGGTAATTGAAGAGTCCAAAGTTAAGGGCTAGTATCAAGAATGCAGACATTTCACATCAGAAGTCAGCACATATGGCCACCTAAGAGAGTTCCTTCCAAGAAGTGACTTCTATAACCAAAAGAGAAAGAAGAAATCCTTGGCAGACAAATGTAGCAAATATCTACATAAGACATGATGCTATAAAACTCCTAGAAGAGAGAATAGGCAAAATCTTTTCTGATATAAATTGTATCAATGGTTTCTTAGGTCAGTCTCCCAAGACAACAAAATTAAAAACAAAAATAAACAAATAGGACCTAATGAAATTTATAAGTTTTTACACAGCAAAGGAACCATAACAAATACGAAACACAACTCACAGATAAGAGAAAACATTTGTGAGTGATGCAGCAGACAAGGGCTTAATCTCCAAAATATACAAACAGATCACACAATTCAACAACAACACAAAAAAACAACCAATCAAAAAATGGGCAGGCAACCTGAATAGGCATTTTCCAAAGAAGACATATAGATGGGCAAGAGGCATATGAATAGATGCTCAATGTCACTAATTATTAGAAAAATGCAAATCAAAACAACAATGAGATACTACCTCATACCACTCAGAATGGTCACCATCAAAAAGTCTACAAATAACAAATGCCAGAGAGAGCATAAGAGAAAAGGGAACCCTCCTACATTGTTGATGGGAATATAAACTGGTGTAGCCACTATGGAAAACAGTGTGGAGGTTCTTCAGAAAACTAAAAAATAGAATTAACATATGATCCAACAATCAGACTCCTGGGCATCTGCCCAGACAAAACTATACTTCAAAAATATATGTGTACGCCTATGTTCATAGCAGCACTATTCACAATAGCCAAGGCATAGAAACAGCCTAAATATCCATGGACAGATGAATGGATGAAGATGTGGTACATATAGATAACTGAATACTACTCAGCCATAAAAATAACAAAGAATGCCAGCTGCAGCAACATGGATACAATTAGAGATTATCACATAAAGTGAACTCAGTCAGAAGGAGAAAGACAAATATCATATAATATCACAAATGTGGAACCTAAAATATGGCACAAATAAGCCTTTTTACAAAACAAAAACAGATTCATAGATATAGAGGACAGCATTCTGGTAGCCAAGGGAGAGGAAGATGAGGGAGGGAAGGACTAGGATCTTGGGATTAGCATATGTAAACTATTCTATATAGGATAGATAAACCACAAGGTCATACTGAATGGCACAGGGAACTATATTCAATATCCTGAGATAAACATGCTTCAGAAGGTACATAAGCATAAAAAAAAAAGATTAAAAAAACAGTCAGATTTTTATTTTGTGGTAAAACATTACATGTGGGTTTCCCAGGTGGTACTAGTGGTAAAGAACCCTCCTGCCAATGCAGGAGACATAAGAGATGCAAATTCAATTCCTGGGAAGGGAAGATCCCCTGGAAGAGGGCATGGAAACCCACTCCAGTATTCTTGCCTGAAGAATTCCATGGACAGAGGCGTCTGGAGGGTTACAGTCCATAGGGTTGCACACAGTCAGACACAACTGAAGCAAATTAGCATGGCATGGTATAAACTCTTACATGTACTAGACATTCATAAAATGAAGTACTCAGTGAAGATTTTGAGAGAAAAGCAAGACTCGCACAGTCTGAAAGAAAGGAGTTGCTTTCATGGAAAGCATTTCCTATTAGTGAAATAGGTTCAGAGGCAAGAATGATTTCATTTCAAATGTGTAGGACCCAGTCCTATGTCTGCTTGAGCAGAATGTTGGTTTATGTTAAATAGTGGGAAATGCTCTGAGAGCTGCTGGTAGGGTATGAAGCCTTATCAGTATGAAAAGTTAGGAAGAAACTGCACAAACAAAGAATAAAATTAGAAAGAGGCACTGCTATATTTAAAATAGGTAACCAACAAGGACTTACTGTATACCACAGGGAACTCTGCTCAATACTCTGCAACAACCTAAATGGGGAAAGAATTTGAAAAAGAATAGATACACGTATATGTATAACTGAATCATTTTGCTGTACACCTTGAAGTAATACAATGTTGTTAATCAGCTATATTCCAATATAAAATAAAAGTTAAAAACAAAAAAAGAGATGCACCAGAGTAGGACAAAGTGTAACAAAGCACAGAACCATGGACCTGAACCATCTAGTATGAGGAGCAGTGTATGGATACCATGAATCAAGCAGCACTTAGGCTCATGCTTGAATCCCAAAGAGCGGAGTAAAAGTTCTTTGTCTGAGCAGGAAAACCATGACTCAGAGGGTCTAATGAGATAGGAGGCACTGAATGAAGTGGGTTGTTTAGATAGGCAAAGACCCAAGGAGCCAGTGGAGAGCAGAATATTGCTTCACTTCATTTCAACTCAGCAAATATACAACCAGACTCTGGAAGCAAGACTTGTGCAAAAAACTGGAGATATAGAGGGATAAAACAACAGAATTGGGGTTCTGGCAGAATGCATTAAAAAGATGAGGTATCAAAAAATAGGCCTGGCCTTGAGTTTTTGTTTATTTATTCCCCTTTTAAAACTAGAACTGAATCTTGGATGTATATAAGATGGAGACCACAGACCTAACACATTACACAGTTATATATTCTGATTTTCTATCTTTTTTTACATGCTCTTAACCTATCTTTTATTAATAGTCTTGTATTTTTTTTTAAAACCAGAATTAACAATGCTGCTTTCTCCTCTTGATTTTAAAGGAGGCTTTGCTGGCTGTGAGATTTTAGGCAACTTATTCAACCTCTCTGAACTTCATTCTACTCTTCTGTTAAAATGAAAACAAATAATGTTTGCATTTTAGTGTTATGAAGATTAAATGATATAAAATATATCCCAGTAAGTCACACAAAGCTACATGAAACACATGCTCCTTTATCCAAGTTTTTTTCAGTTCTTCACTGCTTTCTTTCTTTTTCCTTTTTCTCACTCCATGTACTGAAAGATGTTGGAGCTAAGAAAAGCAATAAGTTGAAAAATCAAGTTATTCTTTTCATAGTGATATTCTACCCTGAGAAATTTCTGACAGGAGGAGAAGGATCATGTTGCTGGGAGCCAGGCATTTTCCATGATACTGATTAAGAGTCAGTATCCTGCACAATCTTTTAATAGAAGAAATGTAAAATCTTCACAATAGCCTAAAACTTAGTGATCTGGCCTGCTCTGGGTTTTCTCAGGTCTGATTTTCTCACCTCTCTTTGCTGTGTTCCCTCTCCTCCAGCACAGTGGCCTCCCACGTCTTCTGCACCGGTGATGTTGCCCCCTGCTGGCATGGTCCTTCCACCAGTAGCGGTGAGGATAACTCCCTGTCCATCTTCGCATCTTTGTTCAAATGTCACCTTCTCAGTGAGGCTACTCTGACACCCATATTTAATTTGCAACATCATCTTTCCTGCTTCAACATTCCAAATCCTTTCTACTGGGCTGAAATTTTTTCCCCATCTAATCTAATCATCTAATGTACTATGTGATTCATTATTTATTAATTATAGTCCATCTTCCTTACAGAAATAAAAGCTTTACAAAGAGAGAAGCTTTTGTCTGTTTTGTTCAATGCCTTATCTTAAGTTCTGGCACATGTTAGGCTCTTAGTAAATACTTACTGAATCAGTAAGGGTTGTGTTTTTAACATAAATATGGAACATTTACATTAGTAACTTAATAAAACTTATTAAGAGATCAGGTTGAATAGTTTTAGTGAGAAAATAATTAATCACAGATTTTTGACTGGAAGACAATACATATGAGAGAGTTAAAAACTAACTTTGAAATGAAATCAGGTAAAAGTCAATCAAAGTGATTTCAAATGAAAAAACCTCTGCTAAATATTTTAATTAAAATGGGGAGCAGAAAGAGGAATTTGGTGACAGGTACAAACACTTAATGCAAAAGAGCATGGAAGGACTCTACAAAATGGTTTCTACAATAAAGGGACACAAACAATCCAAAATAACTTATTAGAAAAATAACTGCATGTGTACAGGATACTACACGTGTACAGGATATTACAAATAAATATTATTTTGTCTGGTAAGGGGATAGTGACAATCAGAACATCAGAGGGAGGGTCTGAAATGTTTATTTCTCACTTCAATCAAAGAAAGAGTTCACAACATCAATAGCACAGAATCAAGAAACAATTTGGAAGAAGAGATAAAATTCAGGAAATCTAGAAATAGATCATTTTTAACCTGCAAATCATGAGATCATAGTAGTGATGACCATGATAAAACATACACACAGAAAAATACAAAATGGTTATGGCAAAACTTACAGCCTTCTTGTTTGAACTAAGTTTTATGAAAGACAAGTTTTCAGTCATGCATATGACACGTCTCATTACCATACAATTTCCTCTTGTATATATGGTGGTGGTTTAGTCGCTAAGTCATGTCCGACTCTTGCGACCCCATGGACTGTAGTCTGACAGGCTCCTCTTTACATGGGATTCTCCAGGCAAAAATATTGGAGTGGGTTGCCATTCCCTTCTCCAGGGGATCTTCCTAACCCAGGAATAGAATCCGGGTCTCCTGCATTGCAGGCAAATTCTTTACCAATTGAGCTACAAGTGAAGCCCTACATATATATACATATACATAAATTATATCTGGAAAGTTAATCTACTTTCCATACTCTGCAAACAAATTTTTGAAAAGTGTTTTAAATTTACTGCCATATTTTCCAAAAAATTATCATGTAGACCATTAACATCTATAATTTTTATGAAAAGCCACAAAATATAAGTAAAAATAATTTCCAATATTCGCAAACATCTGTTCTAATTTAGCTTTAGTAGCCAAATTGTTTGGTATTTAGATATGAGTTTTTATCCATTCTTTCTATTACAAGGATGTGTATGTGTGTGTGTGTGTGTGTGTGTGTCTGTGATTACCTTTATAAAGAAATGAGCATGTAAAATAAAGTGAAAGATCAAGAGCAAGTAAGAAGTGGTTTAATTTTGTCATTATTAGGCTTTTTACTTTGTTTTTTTTTTTTCCTTCTAATAAGTACTGAGGCTCAGAAAATAAGAAAAGAAAGTTGTGGGATTTTGTCCTTACATAGCATAGTGACTATGCAATTTAATGAAGAAAATACAAAGGATATCACTCTTATTAACAAGACAATATAAGTCAGGAAGGTTAATTGCACATAATGTGTTTTCTGTGGTATATTCTATAACCTTTCCTCATTTTTTAAACCAACATATGTCATATTTTGTAGAATAAAACTACAACTCAGAAATCAACTTTGAGTGGTATCCTTCAGGGAGGTTCCTCTATTCAGAGTGGCACTTTTGACAAATGGCCATCACTGCATGATTACTACGTGATGGTGCAATTTAGCTCTCCTGATGAACACTTAGGAGGCCCATTCACTCTGATACCTCAAATCATACTTTCCTAACCCTTGTGGTATCATTTTTTTTTTAAGCAGAGAGAATATAGTGAGATATATTTTAAAAGAAAGCTAGCAGCTGCTAAGTCACTTCAGTTGTGTCCAACTCTGCGCAACCCCATAAATGGCAGCCCACCAGGCTCCCCCGTCCCTGGGATTCTCCAGGCAAGAACACTGGAGTGGGTTGCCATTTCCTTCTCCAATGCATGAAAGTGAAAAGTGAAAGTGAAGTCGTTCAGTCGTGCCGGACTCTTAGCGACCCCATGGACTGCAGCCCACCAGGCTCCTCCGTCCATGGGATTTTCCAGGCAAGAGTACTGGAGTGGGTGCCAAAGCTAGCAGAAGTATTGCTAATTAGAGGTAACGCTTTTGGTAAAACAATATAAGAGGAAAGGGATAACGTCCTCAGTATAGACTATAGAGACAAGAGTTCCCGTTCTGTTCGTACAAATTTCACTTAAATAGCATATTGCTTCTATTTTGGCTCCCACCAGTAGAGCAGACAAAATTACATTTGCCTAAAATGATGGGTACTGTTATACTCTGCTTCAGGAAAAGATACAAGGCTACATGTTACTTTCATATATGGCATCTCTTTAAGGCCAGTGCTTTACTAGTACATAACCATTACACAAACCTGGTATAAAACTGTTGGGATTTAACTTTAACAGATAAACAAAGGGGAAGAGAAAGGAGTGAATCAATAAGTTTGATCACCCATTAGAATTCTATTTATACTTTTACTGGGAAGATATTAATATTAACTGATTTAAATAGAAGCAACCAGTTTTCATGTGACATTGGTGCTCATAAGCAATGATAATGTATTTATATTTCACAAGCCAATATGATTAAATATATCTGGATTTTATATCAGGGACCAAGGCATAGGCAATATGTTCAATTTGATACTCAACAATTACTGCTTTTAATTTCTTAGTGCCACATTATTGGGGTCTCATAGGTGGCTCAGTGGTAAAAAATCTTCCTGCCAATGCAGAAGATACAAGAGACATGGGTTTGATCACTGGGTAAGGAGGATCCCCTGGAAGAGGAAATGGTGACCCATTCCAGTATTCTGCCTGGAAAATCCCATGGACAGAGGAGCCTGGCAGACTACACTCCATAGGGTTGCAAAGAGGTGGACATGACTGAGCACACACGCACCCCACATTACTGACTGCCATTTTTTCTTTTTGCTAGCTTCCATGATATACAGTGGGAATATAAAGCATAATAAAATTGCTTACCTAATTAATATGCTATTATTTTTCTGTAAATGCATATATTGTTTAGTCTTTAGCCTAATACTTGGTAATTTTGCAGAAAAATTGGAAGAGGACCTTTAATGCCATATCCTTCCACCAAAAAGTAAAAATATAAGTATCAATTGCAGAAGACTGCATTTCCTAGATTTTATTAAAGGTATTGGTATTGGTAAAATGCCATGTCTCTTGCAAGTTTCCCTCAAAGCTTTATGAGAACACAATGCTTTTAGAAGAAATCAAATTTACCTCTCTGATGCTTTGCAAAGATTTGTCAATTTTTATTACTAAAATATGAAGAATAATACATAAATACTGAAGAATATGACTTTTCTTTTTATCCCTATTACGCCAGAAAGCACAGGGCAAATCAGAGATTGCAGCATTGCACAAAATGTGCTTTAGAGGGTGGATAAGAGACCTCAAAACAAGTTCCATCAATAAAACTCCATTTTACAGGAAGTTTTCTTGATAGGACGATGTAGAAAATGATTTCCCATTTTCAGATCAGCTTGGGAGATACTGGATTAAGCAGAAGGAACATGTTCCATATTCTTCGATTTCCTGGATCCTTTTATATGCTAACATGCTTTGTGAAGACAGGAGGGCTCAGTTTTTCTCAACTCAATTTGGTCACAGGACAGTGCTTTTTTTGTCCCTCTATAGATCATCTTCTAGAATTATTCTTCCAAAGAAAACACTTTGGGAAAGTTAACACAGTGCACTGATTAACTTCAGCGATTAGGTAGAGATTTAAAAGGCAAGTGTATCGACATTTTAATACTCCAATATCTGATGCACTGGTTCTTCTTTGGAAGGAAAAACACTGCAGAAATGATAAGAATCAGGGAGGGTTCCAAGGGTGGTGGTGCTCAGATTGTGATAACATTTTGCAGATGTGCATTTTAGCATCTGAGAGGCAATGTTCCTCCAGTGAACCTGAATTATATAGATTAGCCAAATGAAAAAGAAAACACTTCTTAGGAATTTTGGTCTATTTTCTAACTGCAGTTTACCCTGTTTCAGATATTCTCTCATTCACCACCATGCCTCCAGTTTGTTAAAACTGTAAATGTCACTTGCCCAGATTGAGTGGAAGTTAGTAAAGTCGATCTGATGTATTATTTATATTCCAGCTTCATATCACACTTTTGGCTGAACAGCCCAAGGCTCTAAGAACTTTTCAAAAAAGCAAAAATGATGGAAGTTAGTATAAGATTAGAAAACCTAGGATAGAGAGAGTACAAATAAGAGACTTAGGAAGCTAAATACTGACAAAGCATTCAGAGTTCATTTATTAAAATGGAAGAATATGAAACAATAGTAATATAATAACATACCAAAATCAAGTGGCATAGAATTAGATGTGTTTTCTAACAGTATCAATTTCAAAAGAGGACACATCAATGATCAGATCAGACCAGAGCAGATCAGTTGCTCAGTCGTGTCCGACTCTTTGCGACCCCATGAATCGCAGCACGCCAGGCCTCCCTGTCCATTACCAACTCCCGGAGTTCACTGAGACTCACGTCCATTGAGTCAGTGATGCCATCCAGCCACATCAATGATAGCCTCTTACAAACAAGAAACTTGAGATGTCATGTGCACCCCCCTCAATCCAAATCATGGACAACTTACTTATTCATTTCCAAACACTATGTGCAAAATCCCCAAATTGAATCTTTCAACATTATTAACACTCAGAAAATCTGGTTAATTTTAATACTTTTCATATTTTTATGAAACTCATATAAATGAACCTAGATTTTCTCACATCACTGAGAACAATCAATTCACGATTGGAGTCTAGGAAGAGGGGGAGGGGAGTGATGAAGTCTAAACATTATTTAGGACAATAAGGATGGCCCAGAGTACAGAATGCTTGCCTTGTGGCTCAGCTGGTAAAGAATCTGCCTACAATGCGGGAGACCTGGGTTTGATCCCTGGATTGGGAAGATCTCCTGGAGAAGGGAAAGGTGACCCACTCCAGTATTCTGGCCTGGAGAATTCCATGGATTGTATAGTTCAGTTCAGTTCAGTTCAGTTGCTCAGTTGTGTCCGACTCTTTGCGACCCCATGAACCACAGCATGCCAGGCCTCCCTGTTCATCACCAACTCCCAGAGCTTACTCAAACTTATGTCCATTGAGTCAGTGATGCCATTCAACCATCTCATCCTCTGTCGTCCCCTTCTCCTCCCACCTTCAATCTTTCCCAGCAACAGGGTCTTTTCAAATGAGTCCATTGGTCACATCAGGTGGCCAAAGTATTGGAGTTTCAGCTTCAGTATCAGTCCTTCCAATGAATATTCAGGACTGATTTACTTTAGGATGGATTGGTTGGATCTCCTTGCAGTCCAAGGGACTCTCAAAAGTCTTCTCCAACACCACGGTTCAAAAGCATCAATTCTTTGGTGCTCAGCTTTCTTTAGAGTCCAACTCTCACATCCATACATGACTACTGGAAAAACCATAGCTTTGACTAGACAGACCTTTGCTGGCAAAGTAATGTCTCTGCTTTTTAATATACTGTCTAGCTTGGTCATAACTTTTCTTCTAAGGAGCAAGTGTACTTTAATTTCATGGCTGTAGTCACCATCTGCAGTGATTTTGGAGCCCCCCAAAATAAAATCTGTCACTTTTTCCACTGTTTCCCCATCTATTTGCCATGAAGTGATGAGACCAGATGCCATGATCTTAGTTTTCTGAATGTTGAGTTTTAAGCCAACTTTTTCACTCTCCTCTTTGACTTTCATCAAGAGGCTCTGTATAGTTCATTGGGTCACAAAGAGTCGGACACAACTGAGCAACTTTCACTTTCAGAGTACAAAGTAACTCAGAGAAGGATTTGATTTTCCTCTCAAGTTCAAAGTTTTGTTAAAAAAAATTGGATTGGATTGGACTGGGAATTTTTAACTAAATGAGTAAAAGATATAAAATGGTTTATTTATAGAATTGGAGCTCTGATTCTAGATGGACTTCATTTGAGTTATTTCTCTATCTCTTCCTTGCAGGGTGACTTTAGGCAAGTTGTTTAACCACTTAATCAATATCCTTATCTTTAAAATGGATATAATGATAGTATCTACCTCCCAGAATTAGAATATATAAACTTATTTTCCATAAAATGTTGGAAATACTGCCTAGCATACAATAATAACTCAACAAATAATTATCATTATTTTGATTTTATAAGCAACAATTTCCCCACAGTCTTGCCATCAATGTCTTTGATAAGTTTAAATGCCTTCTCTTCATGGACATCTCTTCAGTCACCTAAAGTGATTCTTCCCTCCACTTGGGAATTATAATCATTTTCCTAAGCCCCTACCCTCAGCATCTTTAAGTTTAATTGACATCTTTTCTACCTGGGAAACATTTTTCCTCTTTAGTTTTATCTTGCTAACTCTTAAGTTATCTTCACTAGATGTGGCCTATTTCTTGATTTTCAGTTACCATTTACCTTGATGTTTTCACATGGATGCCCTATGAACACCTCTAACTCAGCATGAATTTTTCCCATTTCTTGATTCCCTGATTCATCTATTACAATGCTGCCAGATTTAGTATTCACCTTTCAATATACACTTCAAATAGAACCTCCTTTACAAAGCTAAGTGCTCTAGTTAAATTTTATCAGTACTCCACTCTTCATTTGAATCTCATTCTTATTTGTGGTTATTTTTACTATATATCAAATTAACCCACCACTAATATAAGCTGTTAAGGGCTAAAAACTATAATTTTCAAAGTACTTAAAAAATGACAGGGTGAACAAAAAATTTGATATTTAATGAATGGTTGCTAAGTTGAATGGTGAATGTAAAGGGAATCATTACCTTTTAAAATGGTAAATGAAATGGAGTGATTACATGATTTATACAAAAACATACAGAAACATAGTACAATTACAGTCATTGGAATAAAAAAAAGAACACGATTTCTAATAAGTATGATAAGAATGGTCAACATGAATATTTATATACACATTTTAACTAATGTATATACATATAATTAAACATATAAAATGTTAACACACAAGATTAATTATGCAAATACATAATGAAATATGTATAATATATAAATATATTTTTGCTTAGTATTTCAGATATGCCATTACCTGTGCTATTTTTGTAATGACAGTATTAGAGGGCAACAAATGAAGATGACTCATCCTAGAATAATATTATGTGCTCAAGGGCATTTGAGAAAAATTATTTTTAAATTATTCCAAATGAATCAAAGGGCTAGGAGGAACTGTGAAAGTCATCTGCTTTATACCTATGCCTCAGGGTTGAAAGTTTTTACATTCTGTTGAAATGATTGATTAATATTCAGGAAAAGAGAATATCCATAGAATTTCTGACCATGTGCTGCATAATCTCCCTAGATTGCTACTGTTCCAATATTTTCATCATTCTCAGTGCAAAAGATCAAAAGTACAATATTTGTTGAAAATATTTTGATGAATTTTAAGTCCAAAGCAGAATCTGGGTTTTGACATTTCAAGACCTTGTCTAATTGTATTTGTGTGTGTGTATATATATATTTAGAAAAAAAATTTTTCTTCTGTTTTATGCATTAATTCAGAGATTATGAAGATGTAAGCAATACATTTGACTTTAAATGTTGATTCACCATCAAATTATCATTCAAAATGTACTTTTTCTTTCTAAGGTTCAGCAGCAACACTGGAGAAAATCATAATGTCTTCAATAACCAGTAATTGGCAAATGGCTTTGTAATTGGAACAGAGCGTAGTTTCTAGAAGAGTTATATTTCCTATCTGAGCCTTTAGGTGCTGTGCACGTTGTGAAGTCCTAGATGCCTCTAGGACATAAAATGGAATCAAGAAAATCCTCCTAGATATAGTTTCCACAGGAGATTAACTTACAACACAGAACCTCCTCTGTAGTTCGTCCTTTGGGTTAACGCCTTCTGCTATCTGGAATAAGAGAACTAAATATTTGCTGAAAAATCTGATGCATTTTTAGACATGCAGGAGAAAAGTGTAGATATCTGTTTGCTTTTTTCACAATTAAGAAATGCAAAATTCTGCAATTCTATTCCAACCAAACTAAAATTGCCAAGTGGTATTTAACATCATGAATGCACATTTTGGATGAGCTTTGTAAGGGAAGTGAGAGAGGAAACTTGAGGATGCAATACAGTAAAGTTGGGTCCTTCCTAAAATTGTTCTTCAATATCTGGATGAGAAGAAATCAGAAACTATTCATGCATGTTTCAAGCAAAAAAAAAAAAAAAAAGTGAAAAACCCAGTCTTTCAGCTATAATAAACTCCAAGCAAAAGTAGAGATGCAACCTGAATTTAAAATAAACCCTTTAGATTTTTCAACTTATGAAAAAGGAAATGAAACCAGCTCAACCATATTATATCCCAAAATGTCTGTTAAAATGTGACCTTTTACTCAACTAGCTTTTCAATAATTCTAGAATTACAAATTCTGATCTTGATTTTTATATATATTTCATATTCCAATACTTCTTAGATGGAGGTAAGAAAATAACCTTTGTCCTTAGAGAGGAATGCTAATGCTGGCTGAAGGCCTAGATTTTAGTTTGTTCTATCCCTTAAAATGTAGATAAAGGTGTAGAAATGTTATGTTACAGTGACAAATAATGAAAGGAAGAATTTAATGAAGTACATTGGAGAATGCTCTCACTATGCAAGTTGGTCATTTATCTTGCCATTGTTTTTAAGAATTTTTCAGTATAAATGTAACAAATGAAACAGAGAGTAAAACATATTTTATGCTTTCTTATGTTTTCTTCCTTCAGGCAAAGAAAGGGAAAAAAGGAGCTAATTTTTTAAGTGCTGTTTATCATGAAGGAAAACTTAGATTCAGCAGCTCACCATTCTTCCATAGGTAACACCCACTCTTTCATTGTGAGCCATTTCTGGGATCTCTCTAATTCAGGTTTACATGCTACATGGCTGGCAAGGTGTATAGCCCCTTGAGGCAGCTATGCCTCTGCCCGAAGTCAAGGCTTGCTACTTACATCAGATGACTTTCCATCTATCTGCATAGCTATGGAGGCAGCAGGCCTTGTTGAAGTAATAGTTGTATCATCCATCTTCCTGCTTCTCTCTGGGTTACTATTATCTCATCTATTTTCCCCGGATGTGGACCTCTAAAACACCTGCTGACTTCACTTGCCCTCTGTGTGAAGCCTTTTATGAATCTCATTTTTTTTTTCCAGTTACTGATATTACACAAAATTACATGATATGAGCTCACTGCTTTCATTATTTAATTTAAATTATTACCTATTTATTATTAGAGACTGAAGAAAGCCCAGGGACAACTTAACGAAAAACAGTCCAGGAACTAAAAAAACAAACAAAACCCTTTTAAACCATTCTCACTCATTCAAAGACTGGCTGTTTCCCTCATATCCTACCTTTGTGCAATTGCACCTTTGTTCCAATGAACTTTAGGAGCATCTCAGATAAAAGTTCATTTTTCTTTCCTAACCTTCCCCAAATCAGGAAATTGATTCATACATTCAATTAAAATGCTATTGGGCACATATTAAGATCTAGGTGACAGAAGTATCATAGTGAACCATAAAGATAAAAAGCATTACCTTCATAGAGTCAATAGATTTTTGTCTTTTTGCTCCCAAATCTCTATAGAGTAAATCATCCTAAAGCACACAATTCAACTTATGTTGCTTCATTGTCCACAGTACTTACTGGCTTTCCAAATAAATCATAGAGTCCCAAACCCTACCATTTGCCCTAAGCATCCTCATGCCGTTCCCCAAATACTCCTTGCATGCTAAAACTTCATGACTCAGACATTTCCTCCTCTCCTACGATCCATGGAGGGGGTGGGGGGGTGGGTGTGGGTATTACCATCTTCAGATACCTCATGATGCTGGAAACAAATTTGTCCTTTCTCAATATGGTCTCTCTCATTTATCATTTTCCTTGAATTTGATTCGTATTTCCCAGGTAATTTACATCATTTGTTTCTATAATATAGATATTTATAGCCTTAATCTTCCTAACACATAAACTTTCAAATGTAGTTAATATGGTTTTTCAATTTTTTTTCACCCATTCTTCACATTTGGGCCTCTAATACAGCATGAAATATAGATAGTTCTTAATAAACTGTGAATGAATTACTCCACCATTGCTATGTAATATTTGTAAATTCTTTAGGTTTACTTCTCTAAGACAATAATGGAATTTAGATATAAAGATTAATATAACCATGATTCAATAAAGTGATATATAATATTAAATGGAATTAAAAAACTAGTTTGAATGAAAAACATTAAGTCTAATTTCCCTCAAGAATAACCTACATCCAAGGAACAAGGTTGGGACCTAAGAAAAAAAAAATGAGCTCATTCTTGCAACAAAGATGCTTCCTGGGACAATAATGGAAGAGCTTGTCTGCTGTATACCAGAAAATTAAATAAATGCTTGAGTGACTGACACTTTGATGCAGTAAAGATTTAATTTATAAAATATATCATTCAACATTGTCTCCAGCAAATATCAAGGGACCACATCTTCTGTTTCATTTGCAACCAGGAGACAGGCACACTTTAATATTATCCTTGCATTACCTTCATAACAAATGATGGGGATGTTTTAAATAATAAGTCTACAGTCAAGTTAAGCCATTGGACATTTCAGAGTTGACAAGTGAAAATTTATTTTCAGGAATTATTTTGTAAAATTACTGCTTGACCTCAGCATGAGTCAGTGTACTAATTTACTAAGTTCCAGTTAGGCACTGAACCGCTTAATTTCATTTTTCACTAAATTTCAGTACACTCATTACTTCTCTAAGGAAAAGACACCAGAAATCTTGGGAGCCTTGCAGCTCCTTTCGGGTTCAACAACCGTAGTTGTAGAACATGGCGCAAAATTACACTAAGATGAGGGTTCAGAAAATATCTTAAAACCTTTCTAACGATATGGTGCTCTGTGCACTGAGAAGCGTTGCAAAAATAATAGCAATGACAGTGAATATCACCACGTTTGTGTTCATCATCTTTGGTACTACTCATCAATCTGTTTTTCAGTCATGTGATAGTTCCTTCCTCATTTAGCTCCAACCTTCCCATTCCTTTCTATTTCAAAAGTAAATGATCTGGGCTTTAATTTTTCCAGGTTCATCTTCCTGGGAAAACTTATTTATCTCTCCAAATATCCGTTCATCCTTCCTGTAAGTATTTGCCAAATACCTACTACATGCATTGATTTTTAATAGGAACTATGGAGGATCAAGGTGGCTCAGAATGGTAAAGCGTCTGTCTACAATGCGGGAGACCTAGGTTCGATCCCTGGGTCAGAAAGATACCCTGGAGAAGGAAATGGCAATCCACTCCAGTACTAGTGCCTGGAAAATCCCATGGACAGAGGAGCCTGGTAGGCTACAGTCCATGGGGTCGCAAAGAGTTGGACACAACTGGGCGACTTCACTTTCACTATGGAGGATCAAAAATAAGTAATGCATAGTTATATTTATTCAGGAGGGTAAGAGGTAGTTGAATGTACTTACAAAATAACTTTTACAGAGATTCAGATAGTATATGTAAACAAGGCAATTGCATTTATCTGGTTTAATCACTAAGATTTTGATTTGGAAAGTTAATAGTTTAGCTGTCATTGATTTCTTAGACTTAAGAACGAAAATTTTCATAACCAGATCAGTCTTTTTGTTAACAAAGAATTTTAAATTTACCTAATGTGTAATATGAAATTGAACACGTTGAATATCAAAATGTCTTTCAACATAGTATTATTAAAAATAATGTCCCCTATGTTCCAAATAGAACCTTATTTATAGATTCCCTTTAAAAGGTTTGCATTGTTTTCTCGAACACCCTACTCAGGCCCTAACAACCTGCAAACACTATCTTCAATGGGTCATATCTTTCCCAGGTGTTGTTGTCCTTGCAGATCAGCCTACAGCTGCAGAGCTCTGTTGCTTTTCTGAGCCTCTTTCTGCCTAAATACTGGGTATCATGCTTGAGTTTCTCATTTAGCTAATTGGCACTTAGGTCTTATGAATTGAATTGTCCTCCCTCAGTCAGATAATTGAAGCAGTATACTCTAAGCTCCTCTTCACTCAAGCATCATCTCTACACTGAAAATTGCAGATAAAATAACTCTATCCTTTCTGTCAAGAATTGGCAATATGATCTGCCTTGCAATTAATTAAGTCTCCCTTCTGGTTAATTCTGCTATCCTTTTCTGCTGGTGGCCTAAATAACTTTAGGATTATTTTTAAAAGTAGTGCTGATATAGTTCTACATCTGGGGAGCCAAAGTTGTCAACTGAGCCTGGGCAGATGATGTTTGGACATGATTATCATTAGTTTAAGCCTCAGATATTAACATAAAGAATAAGAGCATGGATTATATAAACCTTAGGTTCCAAGACCTAACTCTGTTCTTCAGCCTTAGTTTCTCCTTTATAATTATGAAATGAGACAAAGATATAAAATGCTTGGCAAATGTACTATATAGTGAGTGTTCATAAATATTAGCAATATTGGGCCATGTAAGTTGAAAACACGTAAGTCAATATCAACAATGTTTATTCCTATCCATGACAGACAGTTTTAGGTTGTGCAACACCTGCTCATCTTTCAGGTCCATTTTTTAAAACAGGGATTAGAAAACTTTTTCAATAAACAGCCAGAGGGTAATTATTCTAGATTTTGTGGGGTATATTGTCTCTGTCACAAACACTCAATGGTGCTGTAATAGCATGAAAGCGGCCAAGAACATTATATTCCAATGAAACTTTATTTACAAAAATAGGAGGATGGATTTATTCATGAAGCTAAGCTGGATGCTGGGAGGGATTGGGGTCAGGAGGAAAAGGGAACGACAGAGGACGAGATGGCAGAATGGCATCACTGACTCGATGGACGTAAGTTTGAGTGAACTCTGGGTGCTGGTGATGGACAGGGAGGCCTGGCGTGCTGCAATTCATGGGGTCTCAAAGAGTCCAACATGACTGAGCGACTGAACTGAACTGAACTGAAGCTGGATATAATTTGTGGATTACTATGACTGAATGTTTGTGTCCTCACAAGTTCAAATGTTAAAGCTTAATCTCCAATGTGATGGTATCTGCAAGTAAGGCCTTTGGTTGACGAAGCTGGAGCTGTCATAAATGGGATTAGTGCCCTTACAAGAGAGACACCATACAAAACCAAAAACACTATCCATGAAACAAATAATTGATAATAATTAAAATTTAAAATGTCTGCTCTGCAAAAGACAATGTCAAGAGAATCAGAAAATGAGTCACAAGTAGGGAGAAAATATTTGCAAAAGAAAAATCTAATAAATAATTGTTACTGAAAATATACAAAGAACTCTTGAAATTAATAATAAAAAGAAAACCAACAACCAAACTAAAAAGTAGGCCAAACACCTGCACAGATACTTCACCAAACAAGATATACAGATAAACAGAGGAAAAGATGTCCTACATACACTATCAAGAAAATGCAAGTTGAAGAAACAATGAAATACCACTATACCCCTATTACAATGTCCAATATTTGGAATATTGTCACCACCAGATGCTGATAAGGATGTAGAGTAACATGAACTTTCATATACTGTTGATAGGAATACAAAATGATAGAACCATTTTGGAAGGCAGATTGGTAGTTTCTTACAAAATTAAAAATATTTTACCATATGATCCAGCAATGGTGTCCCTTACCCAGAACAGATGAAAACTTGTGTCTGTACCAAAACCTGCATATGGATGCTTATGGCAGCTTTATTCATAATTGCCAAACTTAAAAGCAACAAAGATATTCCTCACTAGGGGAATAAATAAACTGTGGTACATCCAAACAATGAAATGTTATTCAGTGCTACAAAGAAATGAGCTATCCAGTGATGAAAAGACATGGAGGCATCTTAAATACATATTACTGTATCAAGAAGCTAATTTGAAAAGGCTACGTATTGAATGATTTCAACTACAAGAAATGCTGGAAAAGGCAAAAACTATAGCAACAGTGATTGTCAAGAATGCAAGGAGGGTAAATTAATGAGTTGCCAGAATCCAGAGAATTTTCAGGCAAGTGAATATGCTCCATATGATATTACAATGATAGCTATATATAATTATGTATTTGTCTAATTCCATAGAAAGTACAACACCAAGACTGAACCCTAAAGTAAGCTATGGGTTTTGGATGGTTATGATGTCAGTGTAGGTTCATCCTTGGTAACAAATGTATAATGTTAATAATATTAACTATTAATTAATTATTAATCACTTGTCACCACTATGACAAGTAGGTGATGGGGTATATGGGAAAATCTCTGTATCTTACTCTCAGTTTTGCTGTGAAACTAATACTGCTCTAAAAAAATTAATTCTTTAAAAACACTTAAAGAGACCACAGAGAGCTCTTTCACTCTCTTTCCTGCCACATGGGGACAAAGCAAAAACACAACACTAGCTCTCAATTAGATACAGAATCTACCTGGGCCCTGATCTTGAACTTCCTACCTTCTCAAACTGTAAGAAATAAATATCTGTTGTTTAAGTGACCCAGTCTATGGTATTTTTCTTATAGTAACTGAAGTGGACAAAGACACTGACTCTGTTCTAAATCACAGGAAGACTTTCACACAAGTCTCCAACCCACATTCTCTCTGGCATATTGTTCCTAGACCCAGCTAGTAAAATGACAAATGCCTGTCTGTGATAAAGGTTTATTAGAGAAATGAGAACATATAAATTTTTTTTTCAAAAGATAAGATTAAGTTAAAGAGATTCCATTTATACCAACTGTCCTTTCTTCTCTTTTTGTGTTAAAACATTTACCTGAGAAATTGATGGTAATAGATGATATAAATTATTTAAAAATAATTTTATTTGATTATATAACAAGATGATTCTATTAATACCAACACCACCATTGTCGATCAAACGACAGAATTTGCATGGGCAACAAGAGTAGTGTACGATTATTTCAATTTTAAAAGAAAACACTTCATTATTACATTCTAGAATTATATTTTTAAAGTTTCAAGAATTTTAAGAAACTTTAGTCCAAGCCTTAACCCATGTGTGTATTGATACTCTGTCATACCTCTTATATTCCAAAACAGCAAGATGTCCTCTTTGAACATTGCTAATCTCACTAACTCAATGAAAACTTCTTTTATTTTTCAACTCTTAATAGAGAACACTCTTCACATAAAAGTAAATTCTAGAATGTAGGCAGCTTTTTGTCCGACCTCCAGAATTACACATAAACAGTTGAGAGTCTTATCCATGTAATAGTCTTTTGATATTTGAAAACTTCTCTTAGCTACAAAATAAAATAGAACAAAACAAAACAAAAAAACATGTTCTCCACTTACCAAATAGTCTTCCCAGTTCTTTTCTTTCAATCTCTAACACCTATTTCTTATCTTCACTTTTAATTGATGACTTTCTTTTGTAATTTCATTGATAAAATACAAAGAATCATATGAGAAATAGTATAGACTTTGATCATTACATATACATGTTTATTATCATTTGTATTTCTATAATCATTATATTGAAAAATTTAACATTTCATTCAAGATGATAAATTAAGATTGTTATTAAAGAAGAGCTATATAATGTTCATGAATAGATGACTTAATCTTGAAAACTTCTCCCTATTTACTCCATAAATTCCTGTGGTTTTGTTCTTGTTTGAAGAACTTTTCAAAAGAACCTTTCAAAAAACCTTTTTGCCAATTCTCCCTATTTACTCCATAAATTCCTGTGGTTTTATTTTTATTTGAAGAAAATTTCAAAACTTTCATATTTATTTACATGGAAGAATAACAGTCAAAAATGAACTAAGTCATCTTGAAAAACTGCAGGGGATAATTATCATACTATAGTCAAGGAATGCTATAAAACAGGGGCCCCAACCTCTGGGATTTAAGCCTGATGATATGAGGTGGAACTGATGTAATAAAGATAAAAATAAAGTGCACAAAAAATGTGATGCTTGAGTCATCCTGTAACCATCCCCCTACCTTGATTCGTGAAAACATTGTCTTCCACAAAACGAGCCCCTGAAGTCAAAATGATTGGTGGTTGCTGATATAAATCCATTTTAATAAAACCTATGGCAAAAGTTGAGGGCTGAGGAGAATGGGGCATCAAGAGTATTAGATCATTGGATGGCATCACTGACTCAATGGATATGAGTTTGTGCAAACTCGTGGAGATAGGGAAGGACAAGAAGGCTGGTGTGTTGCAGTCCCTGGGGTTGCAGAGCCGAACACGAATTGACAAGTGAACAACAAAGTTCTGGGACAGACGATTATACTTGTATGGAAGAGAATCATCTGTTCAGAATAAAGTATCAATAGAGAAAGAATAAATTGTTACATAACACCAGAGAAGCTGGTTCACCATATACAGGAAATCATTGTTGGTACCCTCACCTTATACTATGTATAAATGTTCTGATGGATTAAATGCCTAAATATGACATATAAAAATGTGACACATAAAAAGCAAAAAGCATAGCAGAGTATATTTATGATCTAAAAACAACAACAACAAAAACTATAAGGTAAGATATTAATGGTTTAGCCATATTGAAATTATGAACTTTAAATCAACAAAAGAAAAGTGAAGCAAAATTAAGATACACTTGACAGAGTAGGAGCATTATTTTAAAATGTTGGTGATAAACAAGGAATTTTAAATAAAAAAGTTTAAGTAAAATTAATGGAGACTGGGAAAAATTATTCAAAATGTCTAAGACAAACAAGGAATCAATAATATACAAAGAATATCATTAAATCATCTGTTAAAACAACTAAAATTAAAAACTGAGCAATAGTCAAATGTATCAAAAGAAAATCCTCAAAGTAGAAAATCTGAATAATTAATATAATGTATAAATAGCTGCTCAAATTCACTTGTAACCAGACAAATTCAAATAAAATGAGAAATCACATCTATGAAACTGGCAAGAATCACAAAGCTTCTTAATGAGAAGTTTTGGAGGGTATTTGGGAAAGGAAACTTTAAGCATTGACATTTACATAAATTTAAAGTCTCAAAATAATTCTATATGCTTTATAAGAAAATATTCACACTCATGAATTTATAGTAAATGCATTAGAATGAGTGGGATAAGGCAGGAGAGGGAAAGGGGATTGAGAATAAAGGTTATAAAATAAAAGAAAATAAAAGAAGTTACACATGGACCAATGACAATATGCTGTGAACTGGAAAATAACTATTATCTCAGCATTATGTACACAGTCCTAAAAATTAAATAACAATAACAATATAGATTTTAATTATATTTGAATCAAACTCTAAATGGGCTTTAAATTTACATTTGAATTAAACCTTAAATGGGCTCCAATGGTGGCTCAGATAGAAAAGAATCTGCCTGCAATTCAGTAGTTTAGTTCAGTTCAGTCACTCAGTCGTGTCCAACTCTTTGCAACCCCATGAACTGCAGCATGCCAGGCCTCCCTGTTCATCACCAACTCCAGGATTTCACCCAAACTCATGTCCATCGACTTGGTGATGCCATCCAGCCAGCTCATCCTCTGTTGTCCCCTTCTCCTCCTGCCCCCAATCCCTCCCAGAATCAGAGTCTTTTCCAATGAGTCAACTCTTCGCATGACGTGGCCAAAGTACTGGAGTTTCAGCTTTAGCATCAGTCCTTCCAAAGAACACCCAGGACTGATCTCCTTTAGAATGGACTGGTTGGATCTCCTTGCAGTCCAAGGGACTCTCAAGAGTCTTCTCTAACACCACAATTCAAAAGCATCAATTCTTCAGCGCTCAGCAATTCAGTAGACCAGGGTTCAATCCCTAGGTCAGGAAGATCCCTTGGAAAAGGGAATGGCTACCCACTCCAGTATCCTTTGGCTGGAGAATTCCATGGACAGAGGAGCCTGGTGGGCTACAGTCCATGGCATTGCAAAGAATCGGACATGCCTGTGTGGCTAACAAACTTTAAATATTCCAAGAATTTCCATTGTAAAATGTGAAATAACATTTTTATAAAAGAAAGCATATGACAACATTTTGCAGTAAAAAAGTCTAAACTGTTTCCTAACAAGTAAGAAACAGATTTATTATGAATTGTAGAACAACATTTTAAAGAACCAGTGTATTCCATGAAAATCCATTATCAAGAGCAGCTTGTAGAAAAAAAGAACACTACTTTAAAATGTTGTATTTTCTGAATTGACTCAGTCATCTGTGTGCTCAACTCCAGTCATCTGAAAGTAAATGTTACCAAAAGAGTCCTTGTAAGATATACGGTTGTACATCCAAATTCAGATGAAAAGGAAGATGTGATCCTTGATTTCCAACAGTGAATGATTTTAGAGACCAGGGAAGGGATGAAGCAGAGAATTAATGAAGAAGCTGAGGATGGGGAAATATGAAAATATCTGAGTTGACTAAAAGGGGCAATAAACTGAACAGGAAGGATAGCTAGCATCTAAGATTGAAGATTTATAATAATCAAAAAAAAATGATGTCTTTGAGGAAAGAAAAGAGTACACTAAAAATAATTTTACCATGGAGTTGAAGTTCAAACCAAGGGAAACAGGATCACAGCAAGGAAACTGCTGAACCATGACTGCTGTTGGTCATGTATTTGCTTGAAATTTAGCATAGCACTTTGTGGCAGGGTTTACATAAACATTTACGTAATGAATACATAAAGTAATTAAATTCATTGTTTAGGACTACAAGAGTAAAGAGCTAAAGCTTACCTGGAGGAAGTAGTGGGATTTCTAACAGAAGATAGAAAACCTAAGCCAACTGCTTCAGTTTATCTGAAGTATTCTTTTGTCTGAGATTATCTGGTTACACTTGAAAGCTATTAAATATCTTACAATTTATTTTTTTTAAGCAAAGAAGTGTCAGTTATCTTTAATTGCTCATTATCTAACTCCTGAAAAAAAAAATGTCTTGTTAATGCTCCCTGGAAGTTAACTTCCAAATTCATGGATAAATCTTTTTTCTCTGTTCAATTAGTTCTGTTACAATACTCACATAATATCACTTTACTTGAAATGTAAATATCTATCTCAATATATATTTACATATAGTTATGTATTTATATATTAATAGAATTTTCAAATGAAATCCATAGATGTTTTCTGCAGTACCAATCTCCTTTTAATTATATAGGAGATTCCCTCTCTAAAATGCCTTTCAGTCTGCCTGGGTATTAGCCATTAAAAATGGAATATTGCTTGTCTCAATTACATAAAAAGCTTATCTGATTCTAAGGGTCACTGAAGTTTCCAACCCTCTTCTGAAAATAAAGGATATAGCTAGTGTAAATGATTCTGCTACATTACTGGCTTTCAAATGACAATTTAATTGAGTGTAAGAGGGAGTCTATCTTCCTTAAGACTCTTTCCTCTAGTGAGTAGTAAAATGCACCAGCTTTTTACCATATAAAGGGACAATTGACTTAGTGACAAATAGACACGCTTGAAGAGAACTATTCTGATGTCATGTATACAAAACTCATTAAAACAAAGTCAGTTCTTTTCTTTGTAGATATTAATATTTACCAGAAGGGTTCAGATGCCTTAGACAGGCAGATCAGTCAGTCAATCCTCTTCCATTAAATCCAGCTCAGTATAGCACACAGAATCAATTTAAAACTCATATAAATATGTGTTGAAATCACTTAATGTCATCTCTGAGTAAAAACAGAGGTGTGGGAAAAACTTCTTTCAATGTCTTTATGTAATAACAGAAACCATTTAATCTAAGAAGTGGGATGAGTTGATTTCTTAATTTTGCAAAATTATTCTTAATTTTTTTCCATTCATATCCCACCCTTAACCCTGAATTTTTACATTTAAGTTTTATTACAAAAATCTAGGTTACAAAGTTTTAGGGGAAAAAATAGAGTTGGGGAAATTAAAACTACTTCTGAGTGTTTAAAGTCCTTTGAAATCCAATTTTATGGGAAACAATAAGTCTGCTAGTATTTTACTTATATTCATTGAAGACTTCTGACTTTGGAAATGCTTTCACGTTGATTATTTCATCTTGTCATCGAAACAATTCAGTTGGGCAAATGTAAATTTCTTATTCTGATATAAGAAGATTTAATTCTAAAGAGGTTTAGCAGCTTACTCAATGAGCTTGGCACAAGAGCAGAGCTTTGAGAGAAAATAATTCTTTTTGACTCCCAGTCCAGTGCTCTTTCTATTTTTCTTATTTCACTTTACAGAATTTCTGACAGTGTATAATTAACTTCTAAGCAGAGTCATTCTCTCCAATGTTACTGTTAAAGTTTCTTGATAATTGTTTATGTTATTTTACAATGTAATTCCCTTCGGGCAAATGTGAAGCTCATTCCTGATGAAAAATACAAGTAAGTTAGCATTAAATCATTGAGGAACTGTATGTATCTTTACTCTTAATCTTTTAATTAAAAGTTAGACTGCTATCTTTTGTTGTATTTTTTAAAAACTGCCAGTCATCATGTAAATGGAGAAATGCTACATATTAAGACCTATCAATGATGTATGATATCTATACCCTGGAAAAAAATAGATGAAAAGTTCAAAGACTATGCCCTTTGATTTTGTATGTTTATTTATTTGAGTGGGTTTATTAGTTTTTAGCTGACTAATCCCAATAAAATGCCTTTTTTTGCCCTTATAAAATTTTATTATGATTTTCAGAAAATAATACCCAGGGACTATTTGGTTCTTACATGATGGTATAATTTAAAGTAAATGAAATGAAACAAACACAATTTCACTTTGGTAAGAAAAATGGACAGTGCTTTGGAAGCTCTAATGAAGGGAGTGAGTTGTATAAAG
The DNA here is from genome assembly GCF_019923935.1 of Bubalus bubalis. Classification (NCBI taxonomy): domain Eukaryota; kingdom Metazoa; phylum Chordata; class Mammalia; order Artiodactyla; family Bovidae; genus Bubalus; species Bubalus bubalis. The sequence continues at coordinate 73,165,490 of NC_059162.1, read as the reverse complement.
GACCATAATATACTTATGATTGACAAAAGAGAAAAAAAATAATTTAGAGACTAATCAAAGAGAACTATTTGAAGAAAAATAGAATCAAATATTGCACAAGAAGAATAGAGCCAAACTTAAAGGCTCATCAGGAATATTACACAAGTTCATATTACTATTGTCTTTTTTTTGAAAACTGATAAAGAGTTTTACTTAAAAAGGATGTTTTTACTATGTATCAAAATATACTTATATGACCAAAAAGTAACCAAAACCTTGTTATAACAATAAAATCTGGACTGAAGTACTCTGATGCAATTTAGAGGGGCATATTTATCTAAAAGATGGACTTCCCTGGTGGCTCTGTGGTAAAGAATCTGCCAGTCAATGCAAGAGATTCGGGTTCTGTCTCTGGGTTGGGAAGATTCCCCAGAGAAGGAAATGACAACCCATTCCAGTATTCTTGCCTGGGAAATCCTACAGACAGATGGGCCTGGCAGGCAAAGTCCACAGAGTCACAAAGAGTTGGACACAACTTAGTAACTGAGCATGAGCAAGGGATTTAATTAAGAAAACAGTTCTTTCTCTTAAACTATTATGGTGATAGCATACTTATTCACTGAATCCTCTTTGGCTAATTTCATCTTGAACACTGAATATGATATTATCTCAAGGAAAAAATAATTTATATGGCAAATATATAGCAATGGCATCTCAGTATTTCATTTAACTTTTCTAAACCTGTTTGTGAATAATATTGACATGATAACACATTTTTTGGGGGGTTGTTATAAAAACATATGATATAGTGCACCTAAAACATTTAGCATAGTATCTGGCATTATGTACATACCTAGGAAAGAAAAGCTATTTACACTTTCAAGCTATTGTCTTAGACACCTTATCTTTGACTGCTACCTGGGGCCTCAAACTTTAGTTCATATTTTATGTTCTTTGATAAAGCAGGCAGCTCCATCCTGATGCTACCTGGGGTCTCTCCCTTTTATTCACATTTCCTATTCTTGAATGAGACTGGTATCTTCATCTTGATGCAGTTACTCTGTTTCTTCTTGGGAAGAAACTTTCTGCCTCAGATCTAGCTCCATAGCATAGAAACTGATCAGATCATTTCAACTTTACTTTTAAAATTTCTGAAGAGCCAATTCTGTTCAAAATCTAGAAAAAAAACAACTGGCTGTGTTGGAAATTTTTCCCTCCAGTATTTAAATGCTGTATCTTTTTATTAAGTTAGATCACTGTAAAGTAACAACTACAGGACTCTCTCCTTCCCAAATGACTGCTTTCAGTGTTGTTGTTCAGTCGCTAAGTCATGTACGACTTTTTGCAAAACCCCATGGACTGCAGCTCTCCAGGCTCCCTTGTCCTTCACTATCTCCCTGAGTTTGCTCAAATTTATGTCTATTGAGTTGGTGATGGTCTCTAACAAGCTCATCTTCTGCTACCCTCTTCTCCTTTTGCCTTCAATCTTTCCATCTTTCCCAGCATTAGGGTCTTTTTCAATGAGTCAGCTCTTCACATCAGGCAGCCAAAATATTGGAGCTTATCTTTAGCATTTACCAAGGATTAATATACAAACAGTCATTAGAGCCTTGTGGATTATTTAGTGTCCTTTATTGACAGACACTACTGACACATGTAAAGATTACTCTGAAACCTCACAAAAGAAATCAGTCTCACCTGATGAAATGTTTTGCTCCCATCTTTGGACAAAAAATTTTACATACATCATTGTGTTACTCTTTTTGCCCTGTGTGCTAATAAGCTCAAATTTTAGATTTTTACTAAGCTGATATATGTTTTCCCAGAAAGCATATCTATTACTTAATTTCTGTCTTTCATATTTTGTTAAGATAGTTTGGTTTGATTGCCTGTCAAAGTTTCTTTAGTCAGATCATGATTCTGTGTTCATGTACACACATGTATGTGAATTTCACATATTTGTATTTTAGGGTAATGTAATGAGACAGAATTTGTATGCCCTATCTATGGGACTTAGCTTGTAACCGGATTCACAGAATCAAAGGAGTTTGGAGCAGGAAATACATTAGAGACTCTCTTATACCTCCATTTTAGGGGTGAGAAAGTTGTGTCCTTAAGTAGTTAAGTGACTTGCCCAAGATCCCATAATAAGGTAACAGGGTTTAAATGTATGACTTTCTTGTTTTTCACTAAGCATAATATCTTGCTTTTAAAAAGATATCCTATCAAATAAGAATATAGTACAATGCTTGGGGTAAATTTGCCATTCCCTGTTTTGTGGTTTTCATTTTCTTGTTCAGCCACATCCCCCAGCACAGAGTAATAACCAACGTGATTGAGAAATTCAGTGATTTCAGGTTTATCTCCTCTTCAGTAAGAGACGAACTCTTGTTGAAGGTCAGTAATAAGTATCCCGAGATCTGTTAATCTGCCATTTCACATTTATTTATAGAGTTTACTTATTTCATCTCTGAAGTATAGAAATAGTGCTTATGATAGTTTAGATTGCCGTATAATTTGAACACGTCAAGAAATGTATTTGACTCCTACAGTAGTGAGTGAACAACATTTAACACAATGAATCCCTGTTAAGGGCAGAAGAGGCAGTACTGAGGATGCCTCTGAAGATCAATACTATTAAATCACACATTTTCCCATTGTTCGGCTTCCCAGATCCCAGACAGAGGCCTTATTGATTTTACTTGACAACTTTTTTTTCCCCCACTGTTTGCTTCTTGTGCTTTCTCTACCCATTGGATGTTGATCAAACAGTGACTTTTATCTTACTACGCAGGAGTTATTCAGCCTAGAGATGCTTCTATACCTGTCAGTCAGTGAAGTTCCACAGGCCTTCTGGGCAAATGTGCCAGCTCCCAGCTCTCTTTCCAAGAAAAAAATCCTGCCTCACTCAAAAGTAGCCACATAAACTGGCTCAGAACTACATTCTTCCTGGAGAAAAGTCCAGAGAAGCGTTTTTCTTTTTTTTTTTTTTTTTCTCTATCAATAGTACAATGCAGTCAAAGATGTAATCCTTCCAAATTTTGTAATAAAAATGATTCTTGGTGTAGATATAGAGGAAGTTGAAAGTAACATATAAGAACATGATAATGTGAAATTTTAAAACTCAGAGACTGAGGAAATTTAGTGGTCAACAGGTTCACTGGTTGACTGAAATCTGGCAAAATAAAAGAAAAAAAATGGATATATTAGAAGAATTAGTTGAAGAATAAATAGAGACATAGACCTTTACTCGAATTGTATAATACCTAGAAAGCACTAACCATGAAATCAAATCTTGGCCTTTTAGAGATGCAGCTGCAGCTGTCTACATTCAGGGTGATACTGAGAAGAAAACCTGTACTAAAAATAGGAGATGGAATCCTTTTATAATTTACAGCAGGGTTCAATAAACTTATCATGTAAAAGGATCAGGTAGTAAATATTTTCAGATGCAGAACAAAGGGTCTCTGTTGCAACAAGTCAACTGCTGTTGCAACATGAAAGAAGCAGTAGATGATGTGCCTGCGTTCCAATAAAACTCCATTCGCAGAAACAGGCAGCAGAAGACATTCTTCCCACAGGCTGTAGAGTGTTGATTCTTAATCCACAGTAAATACTCAGTTTCAGTTTACTGACTAGATACACAGACAAAGAAGAGTATTTAATGTAAGACTATCAAATATCTGTTTTTACACCAGATGATCTTTTATACTAAATATTTGTCTTGTCTTTATCAGCATTAATAAATCATTTTAATGAAATAATGGTGACACCAAATGTGTGTATATATTATATATTGTTGTTTAGTCACTAAGTCATGTCTGACTATTTTGCAACCCCATGGACTATATAGCCCACAAACCTCCTCTGTCCAGAGGATTTCCCAGGCAAGAATACTGGAGTGGGTTGCTATTTCCTTCTCTATATAATATACATATAGTAAATATATATCATATATAAACATTAAATAAAATGTCATTTACTATCATTTAGCATCACCATTGGAGAAGGCAACGGCACCCCACTCCAGTACTCTTGCCTGGAAAATCCCATGGGCAGAGGAGCCTGGTAGGCTGCAGTCCATGGGGTTGCTAAGAGTCGGACAAGACTGAGCGTCTTCACTTTCACTTTTCACCTTCATGCATTGGAGAAGGACATGGCAACCCACTCCAGTGTTCTTGCCTGGAGAATCCCGGGGACGGGGGAGCCTGGTGGGCTGCCGTCTATGGAGTCGCACAGAGTTGGACACGACTGAAGCGACTTAGTAGTAGCAGTAGCATCACCATTGCCTCATTAAAATGTGTGTATATACATACATTAAGCAACATTTTATCATTTTAATGTATATATACATATAAATATAATTTATATATGTGTGTATATATACACAAACACATGAAACAAAATTGTCATTTGGCCCCATTTTTATCATATAAAAATAAATAGGACATACATTTACAATAAAAGAAAAAAGGTGCTATGTAAAAGTAAATAGTTAAAAATAGGTGTTTATATATGTGCATATATATGTATCTGAATATATATACATATATGTGTTTCTCTCTGTTTCTCTGGAGAACTCTGGATAGTACACTGGTCTTTTAGTAAAATACTATGATATCAACTGTTAGTGAACCCTTTCACTTTCATAAATGCCAGACTTCACTTAAGCAGCTTTCTGGAATAGAGATTATGCAGTCTTTATTCCAGTAATAGGGAGTTTACTACCTAATAGTGTCTCAATTCAATTTTATGTTAGCTGTCATTGTTTTTCCAAAATACTCTGGCCATTTTGAGGTAAACTTCTTTCTACAATAATAAGCCCAATAGCCAGAAATTCTAATTCTACTATTAGCACCTCCAAGTAGTCAGTAATTCACATCCTATGCCCTCCTTTATTGATCAGTTGAGTGTGAATTCTAACTCTGAAATATACTACCTGTATTCCTTGGGAAAATTACTAAATGCTAAGTTCCAGTTTTCTCCAGCACAAATATTCAAATAACACTGCCTACAATATCGGGCCTACTGAGGTTCAATTAAGTAAATGAATATAAACTGCCTGGCAGATAATAAGTGCTCATAAAGGATACTTTACATCATTATTGTCACCAGTGATAATAGAAGGAGAAATTAAATCATTATCCAAAGTCATTAGAAGTAATTTTTAGGTTTTATCATTCGTTCAAAGATATTTTTAGGCATCTATCACATGTCAAACACAATGAAGAATCAGATAGAAGTAGATTTAGCTCTTATAGATCTAATTATACCCTAGCAGAGATAAAAGATGGTGTTGTTTGTATCAACATGAATCTTCAAAAGTTCGCCAAGTCTGTGGGTTTGCTCATCTCCGGAGTCTTTTGCCCGTGTTTGAGTACTCCCCAAATGATAATAAATATCCCTATCAGCATTCATAGAGCTACATATTGCCTTTTCAACATTTACAGTTGGGAATCACTGATTCTAATACTGTCTTCTGCCTGTGGATTATTCTCAAGATTCCTCCTCTGATTATCTAATGATCATATGTACCTCCTTACTTGTATTCTGAGGATGGGTTGCTCCTATATTTAGTAGGTCACTAACACCTTTCCTGAGTAGATTTCAAAGTTTGTGAATGTTTGAGAGGTATAAATGAAAAAAAAAATAATTTAAAAATAATGAAATTGAAAGGCAGTGCATAAGAAAGCTGATGTTGAAAGACACTCCAAATTGTATATCTTAATCTAAGCATGTTTGATGTTTAGTCTAGACATCATGATTAAAGATGATTATGTCAGGGCCTTAACAAGCTTAACATGTGTCCTTCTCTTTAGTGGGGTTTGGAGAAATCACATCCTATTCAACCCCCTTACATCTGATTTCCCCACCATCTGTAGGAAGAAATCCTAGAGAGGATTCATTTGCATACTGAAGCCAAGTAAAGGTTGAAATCCAATTCTATTACCAAACTACCTGAGATGGAATTTTAATTCCACCTCAACCCTGTTAGACTACAGTCTTAGAGTATGAATGGGCTCTATGTACCACAGAAGCAGCATTTGAGAATTTCAACAGAAATTTAAGAATCTAAAAATTGCACTAAGCATATCACATAAAAGTTTCATTTTTATATTATAGGCACAAATTATTTAAGTATTTTTCTTATTCGTAATGAGCTAGTATACCTATTACTATACAAATCAGATTCAACAAGTGTGTAGACAGAAGCATTTATTTTTTCTACCTGTAAACTACATCAAATCACTTTCTTCTTTCTTCATTTAACTCTATGTATCTAACATATGCCCTGTAACATTTTAAAATTTTGATAGGAACAGTTGGCAATATGTGATAGCTGCAGAGCAAGAGAACACCTGGGAAGAAAAGGCTGACTTTTTCGAAAACTGTACCTTCTGTTACAGACCACAAGGGGAAAAAAAGGATGGTGATTCCTTTGAGCAATAAACTTCCAGGTGATATTTCCAGGCTGGTGCCAGTCAGAGCAGCAGATGACTGGGGTGATGAATTGAGCATAAAGCACACACAATTTCAGGGCAAAGCAATGGAATAGAACTAAGAGACAGCATGCTATACAAAGAGAAGAATAGAAGCTTTCCTGAAAGAGCTGGAACTGAGGAGCTTTGTGTCCCATGTAAGTGACAGGAACGCTCCAGTGAGAAGGTTGAGGAGAAGGAGATTGGAATCAGCACACAGTACACAGCTGAGAGCTTTCAGCTCCTTATGCACTTTGTATTGGTTCAACAGAAATCTCTGTATCATGAGTTTAAGAACAAAACATAAAAGATAAGGGGGTATCGCTTTTATGTGTTTGCATGCTAAGTCACTTCAGTCGTGTCCAACTCTCTGCAACCCTATGAACTGTAACCCATCAGGCTCCTCTGTCAAGAGATCCTCTGGGCATGAATACTGGAGTGGGTTGCCATGCCCTCCTCCAGGGGATCTTTCTGGCACAGGGATCAAACCCGTGTCTTTTATGCCTCCTGCATTGGCAGGTGGGTTCTTTACCATCAGCGCCACTTGGAAATGATTCCATCACTTTAATAGTTGCTATTATTTGTTTTTTGATCAACTGGGGCTTAAATGTTCTGCAATTACTACTGCTTATGGTACTTTTAAAATAAGCATTAAAAAGAAATCCTCCTGTGAGTTGGAAGAGACAGCACAAATGAACAAAATTAGTCATGCACTTATAACTGCTGAGTCCATATGATCGGTGCCTTAGGTTTGTTATATTATTCTCTTTCTCTTAAAAATGCATCCCTCTCCTGAACCTTTCACAACATTCCAGCAAACATCCCACTTGCCCTTCCCTCAACACAACAAACTTTCTTGAAAAAGACAAGCTTTCTCTACTTGTTCACCATCTTCCAACTACATCTGCTATTTAACAAACTCAGTCTGACTCCTGTTCCACAGTGTCACTGAAATGGCTTTTATCAAAGTCAAAAATAATCTCCATATTGCCAATGCAATAGAGACTTTTCTGTATCATATTCTACCTCTTGTTATTTTTCAATGCACTAAATCTCTTTCTAATTACCGAAACAATCTCATCTCTGAGATGTATCCTCCTAGGTCTTCATTGGTCACACTAACAATTCTAAGTTTCTTTTGCTCTCCTGTTGTCCAAATCTTCAGACATTGGTCGTGGCCCTTCTTCTGTGTGTACATTGTTCATGGACCTTCTTCTGTGTGTCTATTTTCCCTCCCTAGGATAAACTTATACTCATGACTTTAAGTCTCTTTCTTGTCCTTGTCTCTGAGATCAGGTCTCATGGAACCCATTATTCACTGACATTTCCATTTGACTGCTTGACGTGTCTTATAATTTAGCATGGCCAAAATAGAAATCTCAATTTTTTTTTCTGAAATATATTTCTCTTCCAGTTTTGAGACAGGAAAGAAAGGAGAAGGCCACAACTGCTAGATAAATGAAGAAGGGATGCAGCTGTTAGGATATGATAAAAACTGACTAGAACTGACTGAAACCAAGGTGGTTTCTAGAATAGTCCAGTCACTGAACTTTAGCTCATAATACTTTCATTAGTGTACTAAAAATCACTCCCGCTTATAACATGACAGTTCTGAGGATGACCATAAAAGGTCAAAATGTGGGCACTAGCCCGATCCTTTCCCAGAATAGCAAAAATATTCCTCCCACTCATTAGCATATAAAACTACTCAGCCCAATATCCCCATGCCCTGGGATCCCTCTCATTTTCTGAGAAGGTCTATAATCTGCTTATGGAGTGCATATCTCTCTAAATAAACTAATTTTCATTTTTTTTTTTGGCTCTCTCTTGAATTTTTTCCTGCAGGAAACTGAGGATTTTCACTTGGTGGCCTGTCCCAGAAATTTATGCAGGTCCCAGGACATGATGAGATCATTTTGTTGTTGCTGTCTTTTCACCCTGCTCTCCTGTAACAGTTAGTCTCATTTCAGTCAACAACAAGCTCATTTTTCACATTGATGAAGCCAGAAAACTAAGAGGCATTCCCCATCTCCCATCTCTGTCTTTTGGTTTTACCTTGTGTAATCTAGGATTCGCCCATGACTCTTCATATCTACTGCCATCACCCTTGTTAAAGTCAACATCATCTCCCACTTCAACTATGATGGTGGTTTCCTAAATGGTTTCTCTACTATGCTTCAAGCGAACATGAAAGTGTTAGTGACTCAACTAACACTCTTGTGTCCAACTCTTTGGGACCCCATGGACTATACCCCTCTAGGCTCTCTGTCCATGGGATTCTCCAGGCAAGGATACTGGAGCAACTCATTTCCTACACAGCACCAAAAGCATCTTCTAAATATTAAGATCAAATCGTGTCTCTTTTGTGCTCCAAAGGTCCCATGAGTTTTTTTTGTTATTCGGGAGGCAGCAGGGGGAAAACAACAAAAAAATAAATCTGATCTCAACATGGCCTACAAACCCTAGTTGATCTGATGACCCTTCTCATCTTATCTTCTCCAGCCTCATCTTAAACCCTCTTTTCTATATGCCCCTTTTCAGCTCGTTTCAGGCCCACAAATTTTAGTTTGCCAAAACATGCAATTATTTCCTGCCTTCAAACCTTTACAAATGCTGTTATCGCTAATCAGAATGCACAGCACAGCTTCACATAGCAGCCTTCCTTCCTTTAACTTCAAGGCTTGGGTTAAGAGATAACTTTTTGTTGTCTTAAGTTAATGTGAATTGTAATTGTTTCCATCTCCTCTAATATCTCTTCCAACAAAACTGTAAACTCCTTGAAGGTAGTAGCTGTATTTTTTCTTCTTATATCTATTTACTCAAGGTTTAGCAAACTATCTGACACTAAGGGCACATAGGTGATTTTTTAAGAAAATAGATGTAAAATGATTATTCATAATATAAGCTTTATATAAGGAGTTAGGGGGTTACTGAAGAAATTATTTTTTGCAACATATCTAAGACAGACTGAAGGCTTCAGAATCTGAATGTATTTGCACTATGATGAAATTGAGTCCTTCTGTTTTTTAACACATGAAAGATATCCAAGAAAAATTTACCTTAACAATGAGACTTATTGATTACTATAGACAGCCGTGTCTAGTGGGAATAGTCAGGAGGTGGCTATGAAGAGTTGTTAGTTCTCACATTTTTGCCTGCTGATCACTTTTCAGTTAGCAACTGTGTTTATATACATCTGAAAAATTTTAAAGTGCCAACTAAGACTTTATTGGAAAGGTAAACATTCCTTTATACTTAGCACACTTTAATGAATCAATTTGTAAATTAACTATATGCCTTAGATTTATATGGTGAATGAATAGCAATGTTTATATGACTTTCCACAAATCAATTAAATGGCTCCCAACAAACATCCAGCTTCTACTGAGTCAAACACAAAGTTGAGAAGCCATTTTCTCTTTACAGATGTGTGTTCAAAATCTGCAATTATTCCTTGTCATGTCACAAAAGGAAAAACGGAATATACTTCCATGAAATACTTGGTTGTAATCAAGTCCACTGAGAGTCTTGCTTTGAGAGTTTTCTTCTTCTCTTCAGCTGGTTCTTTTGTCCTGTAATTGAATTGAATTTTCACCTCGCCCCTTTCCTTCCAGACAGCTTCTCATTTGAGGACTTTGAAGATGTATTGCACTAATATATCGCCAGAATGACAATGCTATGGTGATGCATGGGTGTAATACATCTTCAGAGCTTCAGTACTGTCCAGAAACAATACAGCTCATACTGGATTAAATTCAAATCTAATCCAAAGGGAAACATTAAAATAAAAAAATAGCTAACAATGAAGGTGAAAAAAAAAAAAACCCTAAATAAAAAGTTATTTTAATGAATCCCAAATTCTTGTATATTTAATGGCATGTTTTCAAGACTTTTGTATAGCCTATTATGAATTTGTAAATTTATGCAAGGGTATATTCTATAAATATCTGAGGATTACAACGAAACATTGTCTTAGACAAAAAATATACGACAAATCTAGTTTTTTAAGTCTCAATCTCTCAGGCAAAGTTTACAAGGTTTACATGCAGTAAGTGTTGCATTTTGCTTCTTCTGTCAGTCTGGAAAATTAGTCCCTGAACATTTCATGAGACATTTACATTATGCATTACACTAGGAAGCATTTCATGAATGTTGAACCTTTTCCCTTAGGACAACATTCCCTTTGCAATGTTTTCATAGAGGGTGAACATACAGCTTCTGATAGAAAATATTCCATAATTTTTGGAAACTTTAATAGGTTGAAATGGAGTTGCATAGTAAACTAGGATTAGAGAATTTATAGACAATAGCAATATGGAAATACAGAGCACCATTATCCATGGTCTCATGGTCACAATATCCTCATTTCCTTAACCTTGGCTTTGTTAGGTGAGTAATCACATAGAAATTTCAGAGAGACTTGCTCCTTTACTGTGAAAGCAACCACTTGGAAATCTAAAGCCATGTGAAAGATGTGAAAGACTCTTATTTTGTTCTGTAATTTTACAGATTTTTTTTTCCTACAGCACAGAATGCAAATAAAGAAAACAAATATACCCCTCCTCCAATACTTGTCCAATTTCTTGTCCTACTTTCTCATCATCCTCTATTTATTAGCATCTGAATAAATAATTTAAACTTTTGTTTCTTAAGGTCACCCTGGTTGTTTCTCAGTAAATAATCCTTCTACTTTCTATGTAGTAAATCCTAAACATAAAATAACATCTCACTAGTTTAGAAATGCAACCATTACAGTGCATTTATCAGATTTTTTTCACAGTACTTATTATTTCCATCCTATCTGTCCTCAAGTAACTTTTAGGTAAAGATGAATGGTAAAATAAATTTTAATAACAATAGCTAAGAATTCTTTTTAATTTTATATTCTTTTAAACTTTATCTGTAGCATCTCCTGTGGTATAACCATCATCATCATCATCACCATCTCCATTTGCAGATGAAGAAACAGAGGCACAGAGACCTTAAGAAATTTGTCCAGGTTAACACTCACAATGAATGGTAGAGTAAGTAGGGACTTGAAACCAAGTATTGCAAGTACTAACTATGTCCTCTTAAGCACTTTGCTATATTCCTTTTTTAACAAGAGCTTGATAATTACAAAATACTATCAGATTTTTCTATAACCTCTTTGGGAAATAATCTATTCACAAAGGTTATAAATGAAATAATTATTACTCTAATTTTAAAACATTAGTCAGTTAATATGAGTTTATTAATCATTAAAAGAGTTTATAGTATTCTAAAATTTTATGTCATTTAATAGATATTTATTAACTGTCTACTATGTAGCTATATTTACCTGAATCATGGGTCTTAAAGAGAGAACACACAAAAATTCAAAGAAATAAAAATTGCTCACTGTAGTTTTATTGATCTATCATAACTAAAATGATCCTAATTTTCTACCAATGATGATTACTGTCAATTATGGTCAAACTAATAAAATAATGTTATTTTTAAACAAGCTGGAGTTTAATTAAAATTCAACAGAAAAATTTTAATTTTGAATCAAGAAAAATGGTGTATGCTCTTTTACACTAGCAGTCATAACTCCTTTAATAAAAATTTATTACAAGCCAACAATATACTCATCTGCATTGTTATAGACACAATAGGCCTTGATTTTTTTAGAAGTCTTTATTAATATATTTTTTCATATATATATTTTAATAATAACCCAGGAACAGCACTAAAATTCTAATAGGCCTTATTTGTATAAAATGTTATCTTGATGGACATGATCTTACATTTATGGGAAAGTAAAAATAAACTGTGTCTTCATTGACGTCCAGGGTTCAAATGATCATCACAACCTGGGTTCAAATAAAAATTATGCTCCTTTCCTCGTGAATATGGTACATGAAGTTATAATACTACTTCACATTAAAGCAATTAATAGGTGTGTTAATCTAACATATGTTGTAACAGTGCCTGGGACATACTACATGCTCAATAAAAACTATAAGTATTAGTTAGGCTCATTTTATGCTTTCACAGTACTGACTGCTGCTCTTTCTGATTTCTTATAGGATCTATTGTGGTATTTTTAATGACATTTTCACCCATGGAGTCCCACTTCGGAATAAATTAGCATGTAATTTACAACCAAAGTAAAAGTTGCATTTTCTAAGATGATAACTTTAAATGAGCTCTTAACTTGTTTATACATAACATGTAATACTTTTCTGTAATACATGTAAATAACATGACATTGTAATCACTTGGGAAAAAGATGAGAAAAAATATAATTCCTAAAATATAAACAGTCTAATGCAAATCATTATCCCTATATTCAGACCACTACAGAGACCTAATCTAGAGTGGTATTATTTTGTTTCCCCTAATGTGCCTGCTCTCTCAGAAAATCAAGTTTCATTTAAAAAGAAAAAAAGGATCTTTTATGAAATGCTTTAAAATGCTTGGTGGGTTCCTGTTTTCTACTTTATATGGGTAAGCATTTTCCTCTGAAAATAATGGATTATTTTTATATTGATTCATTATATCATCAGGCTCATTGTTCAGCCTTATATTTGTCTTAAAATACTGAAATCATTCTTGCTTTCTATATTCAAATCGCAGGCATTAACAGTTCTGAATACAAACAATTCTGAATAGTCCACTACTAACTGGATGGAAAAGTAGAGGGGACTCTGGAAACAGACAAACGAAAGTTAAAATTATAAAGGAAACTCTCAGAACAAAGAGGTGATTTTAATTATATATATATATATATATATATATATATATAAATTATTGGTGTGCTATCTTACAGTAAAAGTTTAACTTGCCATCATTATGTAGATTTATTCTTTATACAACTATCCATTATGTAAAGCCATTAGGGAAATTCACAAAAGCTCCACATAGACTGCAACTCTACAATGGAACTAGAACCATAGTTTATAATCTGGAGATCTGGTATTGTTGAAATGTCATCACCATAAATTGCTGGTTTTACTGAATTTTTTTCTTCCTTATATTAAAGAGTAAAGTGCAATATCAGGACTGTAAACCTGAAAAAAGGCTCTTAAAGAATTATAGTGTTTAGAGGATAGGCTGCCACATGAAGCATCTAAATCATATCATCCTTGGTGATGTTCCATCACTTAAGCATCTCAAAAAAGTCTTTCTTTCATAAAAGGGGAAGACAATGGAATCAAGAGCACTAATGGTTAGTGTCTGTGATAACTTGAACTATTTTCAGAATTAATTTCAAACAATAGATTTCAGCAGTGTTCTTAGCTTTTAGATAAAAATTTTCTTTTTTTCAGTCTATTTTTCTTATAATTAGTAATTATCATTTCTATTTTTTGATTATATTTAATTAGCTTTAAAGATTATAAGAGGTTTAATGTGCTAAACTTGCATGCTATGCAGTTTAGCATGAGAATCTCTTTTAAAGTATCTAATGCAGGGGTCAGCGATCTTTTTTCTTAAATGCAGAGAATAGATAGTTTAGGTTTTGCGGGCCATGTGGTTTCTATTGTAGTTACTCAACACTACTACTGCAGTAAGAAAATAGTCATGAACAACATGTGAGGCTGTGAGTGTGGCTGTGGTTCCAATAACTTCATTTACAAAAACATGCAGTAGGCCAGTTTGCGGGGAGCTTCCCTAGTGGCTCAGTAGTAAACAATTCACCTGCCAGTGCAGGAGACCTGGATTTGATCCTTGGGTCGATAAGATTCCCTGGGGAAAGAAATGGCAGCCCACTCCAGTGTCCTTGACTGGGAAATCTCATGGACAGAGGAGCTTTGCGGGCTACACTCCTTGGGGTCAAAAAAGAGTCAGATACAAGTTAGCGAGTAAACAATAAAAGCAGGCCAGTCTGGCCCATCAGTCTTAGGTTACTGAAAAATGTTCGCTCTTGTATATCCTGAAACAGCTCTCATTTCAAAAAAAAAAAAAAAAAAATCCTTAAAATCTTTTAGTTTGGAAAAATGTGTTTTATTCTCGATTAACAGTTTATGTTATTTAACTTATAGTTGAGGTAAACCCATAGCATATTTACGGAAAGCATGGCAAATACTACCTACTTTTTATTTTTCAAGGTTTCTAAACTTCATGTGATTTTCAAATATTGCCTGATGGCCATTTTAAGACTACTTGATGTTAAATAATGACTGATCTGTTTTTATTAAAATCAATATTGTATCCAAAGTAAAAATATCCTTCAAGAATGAAGGCAAAATCAAGGCATTCTCAGATGAAGACTATTAAGAGAATTTGTCTCCAATGGACTTACCACCAAAAAATAAATAAATAAATAAATAATGTCTAAAAGAAGTTGTCTAGAAGGAAATGAATAGCAGGAAGGAAGGACAATGGTAAAAGTAGAAAGATAGATAAATACAAAATACTTTCCTTCTCTTTAGTTTTCTAATATATTTGACGGGCAAAACAAAAACTATGCCATTGTCTTATGTGGTTCTCATGATGTATAGAAAATATTTAAGATAATTATATTAGAAAAGTGGGAGAGCAAATGGAGGTAAGGTTTCTATACTTCACTGGAATTAATAAAATACAAAGACCTTCATATTAGGATAATCTATATATATATATATATATATATGTATAATATAATTCATAGAGAACTACTAAAAAAATTATGTCGAGACATACCCCAAAACACTGTGACTACAACAATGAGGAATTCTAAAAGTGCTCAAGTTAACACATACAAAGACTAGAAAAAGAAAACAGAAACAAAAAAAGGAGGGAGGGACAAACAGAAGACAAAAGAAAAAAGACATTAGGCATAAGTCCAACTGAATCAATAATTAAAAGGAAATAAACTAAATATACCAATAAAATATGGAGATTGTCAGAGTGGATAAAAAACTTGACTCATCTATGTGATGTCTACAAAAGGCTTACTTAAAGTATAATAACATATGTGGACTGAAAATAAAATAATGGAAAAAAATCAATATCATTCACATCAGAATAATAGTAAGATTTTTACAGCCAAAAAAATGAAACAACCAAAATACTAGAATACATTTATGCTTAAACAAATTGGATACATTCATATAACAAAACACTACTCAGCAAAAAAGAGAAACAAACTATTGTGGTATTTTCCACAACTCCAATAATAAATCTCAAGAATGAAAAGGCCAATTTAAAAATGTCACACACAATTATTTTACTTACATAACTTTCTATAAATGATAAAATTAAAGAGATGAAAACGGGTTAGTTGGGGCTAGGGATAGTGGATGATGAAAGGAGTAGACTTGACTCTAAAGGAATACCATAAAGTAAATCTTTGTGTTGAGGGAACAGTTCTGTATGTTGATTGTGATGGTGGCTCCATAAATCAACTCAACTCATGTGATAAAACTACATGTACACATTGCACTAAATATCCATTCTTAGTTTTGCTGTCATTCTACAGTAGATCCAATGTAGTAATGGGAGAAACTGGGTTAGGGATAGGGGGAAACTCAGTGCACTAACTTCACAACTTCCCATGAGCTTATAATTATTTCAAAATAAAAAAGTGGGGGAAAAAAAACATCTCATACTCATTTGGGGCAACTTATTTATATACTCCGAGTGCCATGTTCATCCACACAATGAAGATAATGATACCCATCTCACAGTTCAGTTTTGAGGCTTTAATGAAAGAAGTACAGTGAATCCTAAAGGAAATCAACACTGACTAGTCATTGGAAGGGCTGATGCTGAAGCTCCAGTACTTTGGCCACCTGATGCAAAGAGCTGATTCATTGGAAAAGACCCTGATGCTGGAAAAGATTGAAGCAAAAGGAGAAGAGGACAGCACAGGATGAGATGATTAGATAGCATCACCAGTTCAGGGGACATAGATTTGAGCAAACTCCAGGAGATAGTGCAGGACAGAGGAGCCTGGCATGCTGTAGTACATGGAGTTGCCAATAGTTGGACACAACTTAGTGACTGAACAACAACAGCAATGCAAGCACTACTTATTTTTCCTAGAGGTATATAAAGTAATGAATTAATGTTAGTTGAACCATTGTTTTGCTGCTGAACCATACTAACTAAAATATCTTCGGTGAAACTGCTCTTTACATTAATGGAGTTAAAGTTTTGAATGTAAATCAAACATGTTAATGAGGGGTTTCCCATACCTCTGTCAACTATAAATTGGTGCTTGCCAAGGGCATTTGCCATCTGCCTCTGTGAGGATTGAATCCTGTGCTGCTGCAGCTGTTGACCTTACACACACCCCAAAGGGAGTTCAGGGTGGAGAAATGAGGCAATTTGTGCTCCAGAAAAATTGGTGGAACAGATACTTTTAGGAACTGATTTTTAGTCCAATCCTTGTAGCTCCTAATATCTAGAAAAGCACTAAATCCCTTCATAGTGACATCAGCTCCTCATGACTAACACAAAACCTTCTGTAAGATAAGTGCTTGATTGCATTGAACTCTCCTTTCACCAAAATCTTATATACTGACCTTGCCCCTCCACCTCTTTAGAGAAGTGTCTCAGAGCTATCTGAGGTGTTGTCTCCCAGGCTGAAGTTCTCATTTTGCCTCAAATAAATCTTAATTGGCTATTCTCACCTTGTGCATCTTTTTTTTTTTTTTAACACCACCAAGCAATTATCCAATACCAGTTGGATGTTCTACATTTCAGCTCAATTCTGACACTACCCAGAAAGAGCATTGGAGTTCACAGATTAAGAGCTCAGGAAAACAAGACTGCCCTGTCCCCCACCCTCAACAGATGTCTGTTGCAATTTCAGGTTATCACCTGTGCTTGAAACTGAACAGGACTCTGTGGGGCCCTCACTGCTGTAAAGCCCCATCTGTGTACTCCATTTCTTATTTATAGGAAAAGGTTTTGGTCTCCTAGGCCTTTTCTGAGTTACAAAAAGCAAATTCATACAGTTACTAATCAGGTTAGTGAGAGGATGCAGAAATCCAGGAAAGGCAGTCAAGAAACAATAGTCAAGTGATAAAATAAAATCCTAGTTTCTCCTCAAGGACAGGGCTTCCCTGGTAGTTTAGATGGTAAAGAATCTGGCTGCAGTGCAAGAGATCCAGGTTCAATTCCTGGGTCAGATAGATCCCCTGGAGAAGGGAATGACTACCCACTCCAGTATCCTTGCCTGGGAAATCCCATGGACAGAGGAGCCTGGTGGGCTACAGTCCACAGGGTTGCAAAGAGTTGAATATGACTGAGCAAGGAATATATATAACAATCCAATATATATCTCAGAAACTAATTCCCACCCTTCCCAGGAAGAGGATGGTGATTACATACTGATCATAAACACATAGAACCTAGACTGGTTGGAACCAGAAGATTGATGATTAAGTGTCCTTAAACACCACTTCATGACCTTATCATCAACCTATCAGAAGAAAATCGGGCTCCCTACTGCCCTCACTCACTTTTAAATGTTGTCTTTAAAAACCCTTCTCTGAAAACCACCAGGGATTTCAAGTGCTTTTGAGCATGAGCTACCCATTCTCCTTGCTTGGTGCCCTGCAATAAATGCTATCCTTTCCTTCACTGCAACCTGGTGTTAGCAAATTGGCTTTGCTATATATGGCAGGTGAGTTGTCTCAAGTTCATTCAGTAACATGCTTTCAATCAGGAAGCTATAAATTAGAGGTTTCAAGGACTCTGTCTTTGGGTTTGACTAATTTGCTAGAGCATCTCACAGAGCTTCAAGAAACATTTTTTTTTCTTTTTTACTAGATTACTGGTTTATTACAAAAGGACATAACTCAGAAACATCCAGATGAAAGAGATACATAGGGCAAAGTATGAGGAAAGGATGAGGGGAGAAGCTTCCATGCTCTCTGGATGTACCACTCTTCCTGAATTTCCTCATGTCCATGGATCTAGGAACTCTCCAAACGCTGTCCTTTTGCATTTTATCTGCCTGCAATGCAGGAGACCAGGGTTTGAATCCTGGGTTGGGAAGATCCACTGGAGAAGGGAATGGTAATCCACTTCAGTATTCTTGCCTGGATAATCCCATAGACAGAGGAGTCTGGCGGGCTACATACAGTCCATGGGGTTGCAAAGAGTTGGACACGACTGAGTGACTAACACACATGAGGGTATAATTACACTGTCATGGTTGATTAAATCATTGGTCATTGAGGATTAATTCAACCTCCAGCCTCTCTTCCCTCCTCAAAAGTCAGTATAGTGGGACTGAAAATTCCAACCCTTAAATCATATAGTTGATTCTCCTGACAACAAATCTGAGGTGTGGTCCCAAAATCACCTCATTAGCATAATAAAAAACACCTTTATAGCTTACTCCCCTGATGTGAAAATCCAAGATTTTTAGGAGTTCAGTGCCAGAAATGGAATGAAGGTCAAATACATATCTCATAAATCATAGTACCATAGAGGTGCAGCCATATTGAAGGCATAAGGAAAATAAAGGGCTGATTCATATTTAGGGATATGTTTATGGGTTTATATCAGGGGAATAAAGGTAATGGAGATATCAGGAAATGCTTGTGTCCCAACCATGTCATCTCTGCAAATTTTAATTTCTACTTCTAAGAAGTCTTGTGGGAAACAAGGGCAGAGAGCAGCATCCTTTACCTCTGCAGTACTTATGGAGCTCTTACTTTATGCAGGTTCTGTGCCAAGCCATGGGATACAAAGTCATGGCAATTGACTTTGTTTCTGGACAGGAGTCTCTGTCCCATAGGACCACAGACAAAACCAAAAACTACAATTCAGAGAATTAGTCCTGCATGAGTGGTGGCATAAGGTACCATGAGACCATGGAGAAATAAGCACCCAAATTTTCCTGAGATGCTTAGAAATAGTTTCATTAAAAGTTGAAGAAGGAGAAAGTTTGACAATTATATAGGGGGACAAAAGATATTCCTAATAGAAAAAAGTAATATGGGAAGTTCCCTGGCAGTCCAGTGATTGGGACTTGGTGCTTTCACTGCTATGGTCCAGGGTTCAATCCCTGGTCAGAAGATCCCACAACCTAGCCAAAGAAATAAAAAAAAAAAAGTAGAAAAACAAAATTT
The DNA here is from genome assembly GCF_019923935.1 of Bubalus bubalis. Classification (NCBI taxonomy): domain Eukaryota; kingdom Metazoa; phylum Chordata; class Mammalia; order Artiodactyla; family Bovidae; genus Bubalus; species Bubalus bubalis. Next base: position 73,145,998 of record NC_059162.1, on the reverse strand, counting down.
TAACTTTGAGTAACTGGATGAATAGCTTACCTCCATAGCTAAGTTATTCACTTCTTATTTGTTCTTTATTCTTCTATTACTGAGTTTCTGGCTCATTATGTCACTGAATTGCTATGATTATCACCAAACTACCTAACCTAAAGATCTGATCTTATTTGACCTGCTTGATACTGTTCACCATTCACTGTTCCAGGAAATTTTTCTTCTTTTGGCTTCTTGTAATCATGACTTTCTGATTCTATTCTTACACCTCTGACCACTTGTTTGTGATTTCCTTTATAAGTGCTCTGTAACAAGGACCTGACAAATATAAAAGGAGGGGAAAAACATAACAGAACAAAGGAATAGTCTTTATCTTGAATTAGGCAATACTGTTAATGCCTATGGAAAATTAGGATAAGATCATTCTTTCAAAAGGCAATAGTCATATAGAAATTAGAAGAAAAAGAGTTTGAGATACACAGCCCAGCATTTAGCTCAAATTTCAGCTTCTGAGCTAGAAGAATATCTTTACTAGATTATAAACATCACCAGGGTAAAGTAAGAATATCTGGAGATTCCAGGTATCAAAGAATAGGAATGAACTGGGAAACAGAGATTAAGATAAACAGCAATAAGGGAGTGGGAATTTGATAAAGGCTTTCAGAATGCTTCCATTTTTGTTATATATAATCTCTTATTTTAAAATTTGCCTTTTTAAGTTTCTCTATTTTTTCTGACTGGATCTAGATTTATCAATTCAATGATGTGTGATTAAGAATTTTATTTTGTCTTTCTATTCAAAATCAAGTGCCTTGTGTAAACTTGCCTATGTTCTCTAGAAGTTTTAAGTGAGTTTTGCTTCATGGTAATCACAGCATTTGAGAGCATTCAAGAACTGTATAAAGAGATCCCTCAATTTCAGAAATAGGGGTAGATATCCTGTACCTTCAGATATCATTCCTGAGAAGTTACAACTTTACTTGTTTAATCCCAGGTGGGTACTACTAGACTCTAGTCATGAGGAAACAGGGGTCAAACTCAACATGAGAAATATTCTGTTTTTTTTTTTTAAAGAAAAGAAAAATGTCAAGGAAGATGAAGAATGACCAAGGAATTAGTCCCCAGACTAAAGAGGGCTAAAGTGGTATGATCGGAGAAGGCAATGGCACCCTATTCCAGTACTCTTGCTTGGAAAATCCCATGGACGGAGGAGCCTGGAGGGCTGAAGTCCATGGGGTCGCTGAGGGTCGGACACAACTGAGTGACTTCACTTTCACTTTTCACTTTTATGCATTGGAGAAGGAAATGGCAACCCACTCCAGTGTTCTTGCCAGGAGAATCCCAGGGACGGGGGAGCCTGGTGGGCTGCCGTCTATGGGGTTGCATAGAGTCAGACATGACTGAAGTGACTTAGCAGCAGCAAAGTGGTATGATAACTGAATACAACATTTGGATTCTGTACTAAAAGAAAAAGAATTCTCTAAAGGACACTATTTGATCAGTTGACAAAACTGCAGCACGGTTAGTAATCAGATAAATGTAAAATGCCAACATTCAAGGTACAAAAGTTAAACATTGCACTTTGGTCACACAATAAAATGTTCTTCGGAAATTCACACTGAAATAAATAGGGAGAAAAGGGCTTGATGTATACAAAGTGTTCTCTTTTCAAATAATTTAATGAAAAAAAATATTTCTGCATACCCTACACACAGAAAATGTTGACTCAAAGAGGGAAAATGATGGATGAAACTGAGTAAAGAACAGAGAGTAGACTTTGCATTATTTCTATTAACACTTTATTTTTCTTACTGTATTTTTTTTAATTGTAGTAAAGTATAGTTGATTTATAATATTGTATGCAATATTGTGTTTAATTCCTGCTGTACAACGAAGTGATTCAGTTGTATGCATACACATAATATATATATATGTATATACATATACATGCATACATATACATATATATGTATATATTCGTATACATATACATATATGTGTATTCTCATATATATATGAGAATACATATATATGTATACATATATATGTACATATGTATACATATACATGCATACATATACATATATATGTATATATTCTTTTTCATATTCTTTTCCATTATGGTTTATCATAGGATATTGAATATAGCTCCCTGTGCTATACAGTAGGATCTTGTTTATCCATATTATATATAATAGTTTACATCTGCTAATCCCAAACATTTCAAAGATGAATTTGAAATAAATTGCTACATATAGAAAGAGAAAAAATAGAAAGGAAGAAATCCTGACTATAAGTAACTCTAAAGAAGCTCATAAGTCCAGAAACTTTGCAAGAAAGATATTTTGGGGCTAGTACACTAAGTTGTTTGAACTAACAAGTGGAATGGCAACTTCAATTGTTCAGGCATGTCTGTGATATGGTTGAATCCACAACCCAACTTTTCCACGGATAAGGAGGAAGCTCTGTGGAGCTGCCTTCCCGTGATCAGTCATTTTTCTTTTTAATGATTTTAAAAACAGAATAGACCATAAATGAATTGGTAAGACTTACTAACTACTGGTAGAATAAACAAATCATACATGTACAAAAATTAGTCATTGTTCTTCATACTGACAGGAAATCTATCTATATCTACTTTTAACACTAAACCCTGTTCACTCGGTGATGGTTGTTTGAGACACATTTCCTTTTGTGATACAGAAAAAGAACAGAGGAGAATGTGCAAAATATTGATTACCTTAAATAAAAAATAGATTAATGAAGTTTATAATTTTGCTTTCAAATATAAATACATAAATTGAGGAAAGGTAATAGAATGATGACATGTTACTTAAAGCAGGAACTCCATGTTGCTGAGCATTGAAATTTAGATTACTAATAAATTACAGTTTGCAATTATTGGAAGCATTTATAAAAATATCAGCTATGTGTAGCTATTCATTAAATAACAGTTAATAGTTATGCTAATTTTACTCATTTGCTCTGTATGGTAGGATCAGAAAAACTATGTACAGTTTAACTTATAACCCAATCTGTCTTCTTTCGGCTTCAAAATGTTATCCATTATCGCTATTCTAATAACTTCACTAACCAACATTCATGGTATTTAATTAAACTAAAATATATCCAAGCACTTACAAAAAGAATATGCATAATAACAAGTGCAACAAAGAAGAAGAGTTAAATCCAAAATATTAATCTTAAATTGCATTAATGTGGAGATTATGTGCTTCATTCTTAGAAAAAATTATATTTTCATATCAGATTTAAATCCAGAAAGATGATTAAGAATCAGCCTTACATTTGCATATCATCTTATATTTTTAAAGCACATTTATAAGTATTATCTTTTCTGAGTCTCACAATAGCCAGAGATTTTTATCATTTGATTTTTGGAAAGTAGGAAACCAGCTAACTGAGGCTAAGAGATTTGCATGAGGATTTACTGAACTGATGAATAAGGAAGGTGAGATTGGAGCACATGCATTCTAATTGCTAGTCCTGGGTTTGTCTCATGCTCCATGGAGAGTCCTTCCACTAATTCAGGGCTCACATGTGAGTTTTATGATTCTTAGCCACTCTAGAGAGGAAAATGTTGGCAGTCAAGAGCACACTCATGCTTCAGAAATATTACAGGGGCCATAATGCATATTATATAAGCATATATTGCTGTTACATTGATTTTTTTTCTCACATTAATAGTAATACTAAATGTATGATGTGAGGAAGTCTCATTAGATCTACTGCATAAATGAGGGAACTGAAAGACACTTAAGGATAAGTGAAATTAAAGAAAGCATTAGCAGACAGAAGAGATGTTCTAATTGTACTTTTTCTACATCTCTATAAAATATGTCTTCCTGATTCCTTTAAAAGCGATTTCGTCATACTAACCTTGTTCAAGTTATTTCTACCCCAAATACAAAACAAATAAAAATCGAATTTTGTCTATCTGAAATGTGGCGGGGTCCTATTCACGAAAAGTACCACTCTTACTTCCATGGTACATTTAAAGCTGTATTGTTCAAATGTTTAGATTTTATAAACTGATGACTCATTTAGAGTTGTTCTGTGAAAATAGACTTGTTTTGATGATGTTTACCCCCAGCTTCCTAAAACTGACAATTTCTTTAGGAGGATGTGCCCTGTATCAAAAGCACAAGACACTAATAAACATGTTATATCCCTTAATCTCACCTAGTTTTGTGATCTTTTACAAGTTACTTAACTCTTGGGTTTTTAGATTCCTCATCAGTCAAAATTTAATGCTAACTGCCAAATCCTTGATTCCGAACTGCAGTTTGAAATTAGACCCAGCAACCTCATAATTTGTATAATTTCATTCTCCCCTGATTACCTCAGCAGTTCACACTGGCCTATTAACATGGGAATGCCGATTGAATAAAAGCCTTACACATTTAAATGAAGATATTTCTCTTGTGACATTTTCCATTTGAGCCTTTTGTCTATTGATGTGTGATTATCCAGTATACTACCGTGAAAGTAACCTTGCCTAGGCATCAAGAGACCTAGGGTCTACTCTGGGCTGTGACAGAAAATGTTCATTTAACTTCTGTGAACTGCAGACATTTGGGTATAAAAAATAAGTATAAAAATATGCATCCTGTCTACCTCATGAAAAATATATGAAAAATTAGCTGATGCTTAAGTTTTGAACAAGTGAGGTTGCAGGATGATACTGAACAGCACAAACAACGCTGATGCATTTCTGTTTTACCTGATGGAGAGATGTGCCGCCAAGAAATGGAAGGCTCTGGTTTCCCAGTGGCCAAACAAGTAAGGGTGACATTGGTTCCTTCATTGATGGTCATATCGTTTGAGATGTCATAAATCTTCGGAGGAACTGAAATGGCAAAACATGCAGTGGTCAGAAAAAAATATGTATATATAACAGTCTGTTAAACTACATATGATTAACTCCATGTTATCATGCAAACAAACTACGGTGGTGAAATGAACTTATAGCTCAGGATCATCACCTAAACAATGGATTCTCTAGATCTTCAAGATTATCCCAGAGGTTTTTTTTTTTTTTTCCTGCTCTTTGATTGGTTTTAAATTTCTCTAGTATTTAGCTATGAAATATTTTAGGGTAAATTAAATATTTAATAACAAAAGTTTACATGTTGTTTAAATGTTATTGTGAATACTTTTGTACTAAGTAAACTAGAATATAGTCATCTGTCTGTTCCATCTATATACTTCAATATAATGATGGTTTTCTGGTTGAAATGATTCAAGAAAAATGGAAATCTAGAAGAAATTTAAAATAAAAGGACAGCTATACCTATATGCTGATTTATGAACTAAGTGAGGTAAAACCTAGAATTAGGATATATGTTTTCAAGTTCACAAAGGCAATTGGGGCCTCAACTTTTTCATCTGCCAAAGAGCAGGACTGGACTTTCTGATCATTTATGTTCTAAGGAACACAAATTCCAAAGGCTGTGAAAGATATGTTCAATATGTATTTTCTTGTCAGCAATGAATGGAAATTGGTTGAAATAGGTCTCTTTATGTTGAGATTTCTTGGAACATTTGTTATGACCTGTTGCTCTGTAGGTCTATGATAGTGAAAAGGGAAGTACTGTGATGCATTTTTTTTCCTGATGTATTAAGCTATGGAAACATTTATATCAGAGAAGTAGTGACCCAGGAATAAACTTTGGGAATGATGGATAGGAAAAATACCTAAATTAACTTCCAGGATGTCGGTATTCTCTCAAACAGCAAATTATCACATTTAATCCTTAAACAGTATGGATATGAATCCTGCATCCTCTGCAGACTAGCTGTCTTATATCAGCCTGAGTTCTTCATCTGAAAGCTGGAGATTGTATTAGTACAAACCACATGTAGCTGCTGTTAGAATTAATAAGTTAACATATGTTTAAGGGTTTAGAAAAGTTCCTGGAATTATTGTTAGATATTATTATTATATGCTTTAAAATACATATTTGGTGTTTGAACTTAATTTCACTACTGCTCTTTCCCATGCCTTAAAATTTCTCTGTGAACTTTACCACTTTGATGGTATACATGAATGCCCTGTGCCAGTTTTGGTTTACTACATAAAAATTATAGTATGTTGAAGCTTCAGGTCTAAGCTAAATAGTAATTCAATATACTGATCTCTATTATAAAAACATAATTTTGTAGTGGATTTTTTTCTCATTGTTCCATTCTTAGGGTTTCTTCTGGCAAGAGATGTGTTTTCCTAGCTATTTTGAAAACCAGTATCTATAATCTGTCATAGTGATAAATTAAATTACTCATACTTTGAATATCATCTTTGATTTTTTAATGGAACCCAAACTCTGCTACAAGAAAATCTGGGAGGATTTGATTACAAACACAAAGTATTTGACTATATATAATTGGTGATGTGATTGAGGAAAAGGTTTATTCTTAAGTGATATACTGTTGTAACTGTTTCTAAATGACATACTTTAATTGGCATTTAAAACATATTATGATTAAATTCTTCAGTGAGCTCTTCTTAAGCAAATAAGCAAAAAATAAAAACCATTCCAAGCAGAAGACTCTTTTAAGCTTAACTGAAACAGAACAGAAATAAAGATATTAAAATACCTTAGGAAGAAAGTAGAGAAAAAAGTGTAAGACTTACTGGTGAACTGAAGATTTAATAAAATTACAGCATTAAACAAAAAATATCCTTTGGATAGATGGATGTAGGTAACAGTTTAATAGAGTAAACTATGATATACATGGGTATATACACATGCTGCTGCTGCTGCTGCTGCTAAGTCACTTCAGTCATATCCGACTCTGTGCAACTCCATAGATGGCAGCCCACCAGGCTCCGCCGTCCCTGGGATTCTCCAGGCAAGAACACTGGAGTGGGTTGCCATATCCTTCTCCAATGCATGAAAGTGAAAAGTGAAAGTGAAGTCGCTCAGTCATGTCCGACTCTTAGCGACCCCATGGACTACAGCCTTCCAGGCTCCTCTGTCCATGGGAGTTTCCAGGCAAGAGTACTGGTGTGGGTCACCAGTGCCTTCTCCACAATATACACATGCATGTGTGTGTATATATGTATTTATATATACATATGTTTACATATGTATATATAAACGTGTATATATGTATATATAAATACATATATACCAATATCTACTATTAAACAAAGAAAAAGTTATGTGATACTTTCCTTCTTTATGTAGTACAGCGATATCAGTTTAGTCTGACTAGTTTATTTATTTCAAACATATAACTAATTCAACTTTGGACTATAAATATTTAAGGGAAGTTATGGAGTGCCATAAGACATGCGTTCTAGCCTCTAAATTAAATGATTTTCTCAGATTTTATTTGATCTTAAAATTGTTTATTTTCATTTTTACACATGTACTTGTAGTTAAAGTGGTAAACATAAGTAGTGGCAAACTTATATTAAGCACAATATTTAATTTCACAGAAAAACAGCCAAATCCCTTAGCAATAAACTTAGATTTAACATTTAACTATGGAAAATTCTGTGGTGGGGGAATACTATTGAATTCCAGGTGTGGCATGTCAGTCCAGTGATTGCAACCAACTTCTGGAGCTTCATAATTCAGGATATACTATGGTAAAGAAACATCTGGAAAGAGGATGCTAGTAAGAGAAAATCCCTCTGGCAAGGCTCTTCTCCCCAAAATGCATCACCTGTTGGCAACAGATGTTGTGTGTAGACAAAGCCAATGAAAATCCTCACATGCCCTGTAGCTTGTGGAGGCAAAGGCAGGTGTTCCTTTGCTGAACATTCAGTCATTGAATATTCAGTTCAAGACTTCAAACTTTTACTGAGAATTAGGGAGGGAATAATTCTGGACTCACAGGAAATGCAAAAATTTCCTAACATAATCCTTCACCTCAAGAAACTTAAAATTTAAATAGGGAGTAAGATAGATAAGTAACTAAGAGAAGACAAATATTTACCATGTTTTCGTTTCTCATTTTACATGAGGAACACATGTCTAAACAGGTATGCCTTCAGGGTTCAACATCATCAGAGATTAATTTCATGTTCATTTCTTTTTAAAGCAAACCATGAAGGATAGTTTATGCACAAAGTTATTCATTGTGGTGCTATTTATAATAAATAATAATTATTAATAACCTCAATGTAAGACAAAAGAAATGGAGATATTGGCTAGCTCTGCCTCCAAAATAAGATGTGTTACTGAGGAAGGGTTTGGGATGAATCTGGGGACCATTGGGATAAGATATAAAGGAAGAGAAAGGTGATGTTTCTAGTCTGGGTGGCAGGAACAGAGAAGAATGGTAATGTTTCAGACGTTGTAAGACCATCTGGGTCCAGATAACAGTTTGTGTATAAATGGCACATGTGCACATCTAGGAAGAATGCCATTGAACTTTCTAAGTGACAAAGCATCATGTCTTATATGTCCAATATTCTATGCACTTGCATAGAAAAAAGTAAAATGAGTTAAAATGACTATTCTAGACATCTATATCTTTTCTGTATAACATATCTCAAAATCCTTTAACATTTTTATTTACAAATGTAACTTAAAAATCAATTGTTTAAAAAGAAGCATGTTCAATCAGTTTAATAATTTTAAGTCACTATATAATTACATTTTAATGAGTATTTCAGGTTGCTATAGAATTATTAAAAGTTAAATACCTATGACCTGGATCAGAGCAATAAAGGAATAAGCTATTCATTTAAATATATACTTGTTTAACTTTCAGGAAATTATGATTATAACCTTTAAATTGTTATACATTTGAAGGAATCACTATTGTACCTTTGAATTAATAACCTACTCTGCCTTTAATTAATCATTCACAGGATTCAATTTCAACTAGTATTTACTGCCCTGTTTTCAACTTCTATTCAGTTGATGCCATGGTGGGAAAGGACGATCCATATTTAGATGCATTTATAGATTTAGATTTGTTAAGTGCTAGTTGCTCAGTTGTGTCTGACTCTTTGCACCTCCATGGACTGTAGCCCACCAGGCTCCTCTGTCCATGGAATTTTTCAGGCAAGAATAAGGAGTGGTTAGCCATTCTCTTCTCCAGGGCATCTTCCTGACCCAGAGATTGAACCCGGGTATCCTGCATTGAGCAGGATTCTTTACCATCTGAGCCACCAGGGAAGCCCTATTTGATTCATTACAGTAATTCAAATCTCTTACTGGTTTCACTTTCATAAAAAATTACGCTATATGACTTGTCCCAACTGCCTTCTCAATTTGGAACCATCTATCAGTGTCCTTAGACAGGGTATGGAGTATTATCAGTAAGGAAAATCTTAGAATACATACCTAAACCAAATGCTAATGATTTCCACACAACCAGGCCACTTGGGATTATTCCCTACTATTTGAACTATGAGAGGCAATAGTTTTTGAGTGTCCTCATGGTTGCTTTTTAAAACTTTTTAAAACTTGTTCATAATTTCTAAACTGTATTAAAAAAATAAGGTTTTTGTTTCTTTAATGAGCAGCCTTCACAGATTTAACTTACATTTCTTCAAGCAGCTCATCTTGTAGTCTGGAACATGATCATTAAAAGTTTGAGAAGTCAAAATAAGGGTGACAAATGTGTACATCACAGGAATCATATGAGCACACTGTTTTATTTTATATGAAAAGTCTGTGCAGGGACTGTGGCCAGGGCCCTGGTGTGAGGAAGTCAGAACGGAGGAGCCTAGCAGTGTCCATGTGCTCCAGCCTGCTTCCTAATGGGATGGAAGCTGGTGGGAAATGTTTTTTTAAAGTCTGTGCAGATGATTTTCAGAAATAATAAACAGAGTTCCCATCTATAATAAGTTGCATGAGATGTGAGGTTGTGTTACACATAACAGTGAAAGTCCCTAGAGAATGTATTTGATGGTGATCTTGCCTACATGTGTGCTGAGTCCTTCAGTCATGTCTGACTCTTTGTGACCCATGGACTGTAGTGTGCTAGGCTTCTCTGTCCATGTGACTCTCCAGGCAAGAACACTGGAGTGGGTTGCCATGCCCTCCTCCCGGGAATCTTCCTGATCCAGGGATAGAACCCATATCTCTTATGTCTCCTGCATTGCCAGGCGGCTTCTTTTCCACTAGCACCACCTGGGAAGCCTGATGGCTATTGTAACTTTAAATAAATGCAAGACAAGGATTATTTGGATCTAGACAGTTGCGCTGGCTCACTAGAATCAATTAAATGCTTCATCAAGTTCTTAAGTTGTAAGAGTCCATAAAAGACCACAGTACATACAAATCCATTAGGAGAGCTTCTTTAGGCTGCCAGGGCTAAATGGTGAATGAACTATGTATTTAATCTGCCCCACAAACACTGAAAGATTGTTGAAAAACATCAGTTGAGTACTTATCATAGCAACAGTCTGGGCACAAGCATCTAGAAAAGAGTCTGACACATACAGGATACTCAACAATATTTGTTTTATTGTTTTTATGTGCAAGCTAATATTTCTTTAGCTTCATAATGATGCTTTCCCATATAATTTCATACCATTGCAAGTATGATATAATATAAATTCTGAGGATATAGTAAAAATGTAATTATAGTGTCAAGGGTCCTATGTGACTTTTTTCAAGGATTCTCTGAGATTGGGGATTCAATACTTCTTTTAACTTACATAAAATCATGGTAGCTCCCTACTGTACTGCTTACTAGAGTTTTTGCCATGCAAGCCAAGAGAAATAATTGAACAATAATCATAAATGTATTTTCAACAGAATGAACTATCACATCTTAAGCAGGAGTATGTATTTTGGTTAGTGCATTATTTTTTTTTTTTTCACTTGAGAAGCTATGTAAATTTAAGGTCAAAAGTATTTGACTTGAAGAGTGTGTACATATTATTTCTGTTTTTTTTCCCCCTCTCCATAGACTTGGAGTCTGAGTTAGTTCGAATAAACTATATCTCTGAAGATTTTCCAAACTGCTTGAGTCAACAAGCTAGACATAACTATAAATCTTAGGAGAATTGGCTTTTTTTGCACTCCCATATCTGGTAATGGCTGGCAATATCAAAAGAACAGTCTTTCCCTAGGCTGGCACTTCCCTTGTCAGTCTTGGCCAGCCCCCAGAAAGTGAAAGCAGATCTTCGTTATATAACAAACCTCCTGGAAAAGGTGCTGTTCTCAAACTGAGAGAAGAAATTGTTTCATGATTTTTTTTTTGCCTAAATTGGCTTGCTGGTGGGTGCTTGATGGCTTCCTGGCCTGCATCTAACTAGGAACATTGTTTTCTCCAGCTCATAGACTACAAACTGACTTTTTATAGTTTATGACATTTCCAAGATTTCTATGGTTTCTCCCCTCATCCCATCACTGATAGGAGGACAATAATAGCTAAGCGTGACTTGTAAATGCAAACTTGCCAGATTTGTGTTTTCCCTACTGATGGAATATGCCAGAACTTCTTTGGGGGGCAAAGAACATGTTTGAAAAAAAAAAATGCGTCTTTCAGACTGCAGTTCAAACTGAATCATGTTGCTTAACTTAGTGTTTCTCCTTTTTTATAAAACCTATGTATAAAATTTTCTCAATCTACTGTGTCCTTCAGGGGATCAGCTACATAAAATTTTAGAACAGGCAAGTGACCTATTTTAATTCACTCATATATTCATTCAACAAGTATTCATCAAGAACCACTTTGACTTAAGGAGATTAATCTTAAGGAGTCCATGTCTAAAGAGTTAGAAAGATCTAACACTATTAATTATATTATGGAGTAATAAATCCTATAAAGTAGATTCTGTACAGCAAGGTGTTTGGGACACAAGAGTAGTAAATCAAATTCTGCCTGTGGAGTCAGAATTGGAGGGGATATTGATCTTAAGAAAGGCTTTATGAAACAGATGACATTTGAGTGAAATTTGATGGTTAAAAACAGTAGTGTCCTATGTTTCAGGATGATCTGGTAAGACTTTTAGAATCCTGGGGAGGAGAGGGAGGGCACAACTCAAGAGATCCTAGACTGATGGTTTGGAGTGAGCTCCAAACTCCTCTACAGATTTTGGTAACTGATTTACAAGATACCAACAACTTATCTTGATAAGAAGAGACGATGTCTTAATAGCTTGCACTCAGATAGAAAGGTGCTATGAGTAACTTTTACCCCACTGTGTTATTGGTTCATGTCATAGGGATCAAGATGATCAACAATGGAAAGAAGAAAGTGATCATCTGAAAATGATAAACCCTAAAGGATATGGAATTATGGAAAACATCAAAGTGGAAATGTCTTCCTTCTCTCTTTACTTTCTCTCCATCTTTGCTTGACTACCTAATATGTGGGTTATATGTAAGTAATCTCTAAATTTTAAGACAGATTTTCTTGTTGAGGAAAGCCATCGGTGTGTGCTAGGTAGATTTTCAGTGGAAAATCTCTCTCTCTCTGATATATATATTATCTATATAATATATTATATAGATAACATATATTAATAATATATTATAATTATCAAATAATTGTTAAATATAATAGTCATTATTAGTAGTATAATGATATATTTATATATTATAGATTATACATACATATATGTAAATACACATATATGCACATATGTTATATTAAGACAGCTTAGCCTACATGATAATTAAATGTGATAAAAGACCAAAGAAAGGTCACTGGTTTAGAAAGGATAGGTTTTGTTAGCTTAATATTTAAAGATTTCAGATTTTTCAGTTGAAGGCAAGTTCCTCACCTGCTGAATAAACATTCTTAAAGTAGAAAGATAACATTGTTATACAAGATTTTTAATATTTTAGACATAAAGATTTTATTTTTGCTTCATTTTGGCTAGAGGATCAAGAGCTGGCCTATAAACATACACATGAATGTTTATATACCAGAGTTCAAATCCCTGCTGTACCTCAGGCTAGCTTCAGCTTCACTTACGGGATGGTTCAAAGATATAAAATATTACTTAAAATCAGGACCATAATAAGAACTACTCCCTCAGGCAGCAGCAGCAGGAAGGCTGGAGCACACTTACAGCAGTGTTGTATATCACAGGGAATCTACAATGACTTTGTAACTCACTCTTCTCCCCAGTAGAAAATAGTTACAAAATACGTAGGAAAAATTATCACAACTGAAAAGCCTTACAGCACACAATGTAGGTATCCGTTCCTGAGGAAGATTTCTTACGAAACCAACTGTATATCTTTAAAATCTTCAGTGATGATGACATTTTATTAAGAATTAATAATGAATTTTTTTCCTGGAAACAATTTGGCAGTATACTTTAAGAACTTTAAAGAATCCAACCCAGTGAGCCAATGATTTCTGTTCCAGGAATTTCTCTTAAGGAAAGCAGGTACCTCCCTTCTGTATAGTCGCTATTCACATAAACCTGGTGGCCAGCTCCATTGTTCTGTTAAAAATGTGTCAGCAAATGCCCTCTGGAATGGCCTGGATGAACTTTTCTTGCCTCGTCTTTGGCAGTGAACGATCTACATAAACCAGAGGAAACGGCCCAGCTGTGTCATGCTAGAACCCAGCTGTCTTCTTTGCAAATATTTCCCACAGTGAAAAGCTTGCTTTAGCATTTTTTGAAACGCCAGAGAGTCCAATGTCTATCCTTGGACTCATAGAGTTATATTGAAACACCTGGCTCTGGATTTCATGAGGTAAATCTATTCCAGTTCAATATGAGTTCCTTTTGTGAGGCTCCGGTTTTCATAATTGTGTTTTAGTAGATTTTTATATCTAAAGTCTGTTATGCTACGCTGTTTCCTGCATTTGCAGAAAAGATGTGTCTTGTCGGTGCAATCAGGAAAAAAACCAAAAAAGAAAAAAAAAAAAAAAAAAAAACAGCTTTTCTGAAGTACTTTGATTTATCTGTTGTTTGTACCTAATATGTATTTTCCTAATTATAAAGGTGCGTGCTCTGTCATGTCTGACTCTATCTAGCGACCCTATGGACTATAGCCCACCAGTTTCCCCTGTCCATGGGATTCTCCATGCAAGAATACTGGAGTGAGTTACCATTTCCCTCTCCAGCCCATGCCTCTTGTTTCTTGCATTGGCGGAAGCTTCTTTACCATTAGCACCACATTAGAGGTAGTACACACTTATTTAAAAGAATGTGGAAAAAATAAAGAATGAGGAAGAAAAACACCAAATCGTCTATTAGGTTGAAACATCTAAATTTTTTCCTTTTGTTAGGTTAAAAAAAAAAAAAAAGTACACTGGAAAGCACCAGTCTAAAGACAGCAGATACCACTCAAATTTTTCTTTTAGAAATGGAAGTGCAGGTTTGCCAGACTTTTAGATATGAGCTATTCTATTATTTTGTGCCACACATTCATCAAAATAACTGTGGATTTACCTTAGTACAGACTCAAATGGCCCATTCTGGGATTTAGAAAAATTTGCAACTTACTGGAGACACTTGGTCATCATGTGCTGGAAAATTATAATGTAGAAATCTACATGGTCTATGACAATAAACAGTGCCTGCAGGTTTATGTGTATATAAAATCCTCACCATCCACTGCAAGCCTTTTATAGTCTTAATGCAGTCATAGAGTCACAATTTGCTATCAATGCCTTGCATTCTGGCAAGCCTCTAGACTGTTCATTTGACTTGAAAGACTCATTTTCACATTACATTGCTTGATTTCTCATAAAAGCTGTGGATTATCACACTAATGTGTGGTTGCTCACCTGTCATGGAATAACTATGATGACATCTCCAGAATGACTAGAGTTTCGCCTTAGGAAATATTCTGAGAACAGCTCTTATACAGAAATTTAAATAATAAAATCATGATTCACTTTGATATTTTGCTCCCCCCCCCAAATTATATACTTTTAAATCATGTTTCTTCATCTGATTTTCTCAAAGAGAATGTTTTATTTGTGCTTATAATGTAACAATCAAATGTTGTGTAATTATATGCCAAGATATCTCAGTGCAGTCTTATGGTTATATGCACAGATTCTCTCTAAAATTGGGTTAAAAGGTAATTTGCTATGTTTCTGGCCCCTAGATCATTAGTCACAGTGGCCTAAGTGCATTCTCTTATAATTCGATATCAAAGAAATTGCTTTTATAGCATTAACTATATTATATTCAAAATTGTATAAATTATTGAAATACTCTGCCTATTGCCAAGATATAAGACAGTTCACATGGAAAAAGTTCCATTTTAAATTATTCATTGGAAAAAAGTCCGTCTCTTGCCAGAAACTGTTTTATACTGGGGCTAGCTTTTGGGACTTACATTTAAATATGAATCACAAGAACTCTGGAAATTTCAGATACTTATAATTCTTCTGGCTTTGAAAATGTGGTTGTCTCTTTAACTCATTCATTTCCATCAAGTATAGTAAACATTGTATAATGTCTTGTATCGAGTTGCTATTCTAATGGACATTTTCATCAGTCATAGTGAAAGTCTTCATAGGTAATTCCTTATAAATCATGATAAAACAATATTAAAAAATCCATATAAATAGTGAAATTTGTTGGCTATTTTTGAGCTATTTTTGTTGGCTCACTATTTTTGAGCAGAATATATAAACTGTATAATCAATGAGCTATATACATCATATGTACATATTATATACATATATATTATATGTGTATATATGTATATTACAAATATATACATGCATGTGTATTTGTCATATAGTTGATAAATGTTCAATTGGATTGTGTGTATTTTGTAACATAATTATATAACTTTTCTAATGATAGAATGTGGTCATAAAGGGGCAAATCTAATTGTAAGACACACAATTACATTACAAAATACACATACACATACAAATACACATATTCAATTTATGTATATTTTTCCTACAGATTTCTGGAGAACTCATATGAATAGAGGAACTATTTCATATACTCTCTGAGTATCCTAAAGGATCATACTTAGTACACAATAAGTGTTCAGAAAATATTAAATGTTTTTACCAGTTCTAAATGCCTTAGCTCACCAGGTTGCTAAGTGGTAAAGAATCTACCTGCCAAGGCAGGAGACCTGGGTTCAATTCTTGGGTTGGGAAGATCCCCTGGAGAAGGAAATGTCAACCTACTCCAGTATCCTCACCTGGGAAATCCCATACACGGGGGAGCCTGATGGACTACATACAGTTCATGCAGTTGCAAAGAGTTGGACATGACTCATCGACAAAGCACAGAACACAGCAAACATTCCTCATTGTAGAGTAGATTTCTGGGTAGATTGAATAGCATAGTAGATAAAGGGAATTCTATGAATGTATTGAGTGTATATAGAATTCATTTGACAGCTGTTCATGATAGTTTAAGCAGTAGAATGGAGAAGCACGGACAAGAAGTCTGCACAGCCAGGAAGAATATTACCAATGTTGGTGGGCAGATTCAAGTATGAAGGAAGAATGTTAGAGAAAGGCATGGGGATCTGTGTCTGGGTTTTTCCTTTCCTCTGTTTTCAACACCTTGGATGTTTATTGATAAAACCATATCAGGGGTCATGTGCTTAGCCATAGTAATTACAATATAAGAGTGACAAACTGATACATTATTTTCAATTAGAGGTTGGTCAGAATGGTAAAGTGCACAGACCCTATAAAAAGTGAAAACTGTTAGTAACTCAGACCAGGGGTCAAACCCAGGTCTCTTGCATTTCAAGCAGATTCCTTAACATCTGAGATACCAGGGCAACACTATAATATTATAGTATTATAATCATATTAACTATAAATACAATGTAATATTTATAAATATAATGTATATAATATGTATGAATTTAATATGTATAAATATACATTATATAAATACAATAATATTAATATAATTATAACAATATTAGGTTGGTGCAAATGGAATTGCAATTTCGCGTTGTTGAATTTTGCTGTTTTATATTGGAACACATTCTTAAATAAATGTTACGTTACACATTATTTTAATGTCCATTTCTTGCTCTATATATTTTTTCTAATAACTTATTACTTGCTGCTTGTTTTAAATTTATTTTGGATTACAGAATTGATGTTAGACAAAAAGGAAATTTGAGTGATTTTCTTATTCAAATTCAAAATGGGTCCTAAAGAAGTGGAGACAACTTGAAACATCAACAACACATTTGGACCCGGAACTGCCAACAAAGGTACAGTGCAGTGGTGGTTCAAGAAGTTTTGCAAAGTAGACAAGAGCCTTGACTATGAGGAGCACAGTGGTTGGCCATCAGAAGTTAACAACAGCCAACTGAGAGCAATCAGAGCTCATCCTCTAACAATTACATCAGAAGTTGCCAATGAACTCAACATCAACCATTCTATGGTCATTTGGCATTTGAAGCAAATTGGAAAGGTAAAAAATCTCAACAAATGAATTCTCACAAGCTGATCAAAAAAGGAAAAAAAAAAGTTGTTTTGATGTGTCTTCTCCTTTTCTACATGACAACAATGAACCATTTATCGATCGTGCTATGAAAAGTGGACATCTGACAACTGGTGATGACCAGCTTAGTGGTTGGATTGAGAAGAAGCACCAAAGCACATCCCAAAGCGAAACTTGTAATAATAAAGGGGTCTTGGTCACATTTGGTGAGCTGCTGGTGGCCTGATCCACTATATCTTTCTGAATCCCAGAGAAACCATTACCTCTGAGAGTATACTCAGCAAAATGAATGCCCAAATGCATGTCACATAACCAATGCTTCAAAAGTTGAACTAATTGGCCTACAAAGTTTTACCTCTTCTGCCATATTTACTTGACCTCTCACCAAATGACTACCGCTTCTTAAAGCATCTCAACAACGTTTTGCAAAGAAAATGCTTCCACAACTGGCAGGACACAGATAATGCTTTCCAAGTATTCACTGAATCCTGAAGCATGGATTTTTATGCTACAGAAATAAACAAACTTATTTCTTGTTGGCAAAAATATGTTGATTGTAATGTTTACTATTTTGCATAATAAAGATGTGTTTGAGTCCAGCTAAAATGATTTAAAATTCATGGTCCAAAACAGAAATTATGTTTGCATCAGTTCAGTTCAGTTTTTCAGTTGTGTCTGACTCTTTGCAACCCCATGAACTGCAGCACTCCAGGCTTCCCTGTCCATCACCAACTCCTGGAGTTTACTCAGACTCATGTCCATCGAGTCAGTGATGCCATCCAAGCATCTCATCCTCTGTCATCCCCTTCTCATCCTGCCTTTAATCTTTCCCAGCATCAGGGTCTTTTCCAATGAGTCAGTTCTTTGCATCAGGTGGTCAAATAATTGGAGTTTCAGCTTCAGCATCAGTCCTTCTAGTGAATATTCAGGACTGATTTCCTTTAGGATAGACTGGCTGGATCTCCTTGCAGTCCAAGGGACTCTCAAGAGTCTTCTTCAACACCACAGTCCAAAACCATCAATTCTTCAGCACTCAGCTTTCCTTATAGTAAAACTCTCACATCCATATATGACTACTGGAAAAACCACAGCTTTGACTAGGTGGACTTTTATTATCAAAGTAATGTCTCTGCTTTTTAATATGCTGTCTAAGTTGGTCATAACTTTTCTTCCAAGGAGCAAGCATCTTTTAATTTCATGGCTGCAGTCACCCTCTGCAGTGATTTTAGAGCCCCCCCCTCCAAAAAAAATAGTCTCTCACTGTTTCCACTGTTTTCCCATCTATTTGCCATGAAGTGATGGGACAAGATGCCATGATCTCTCTTACTTTTTCGATGATCCAACAGTTGTTGGCAATTTGATCTCTGGTTCAAAGTGCACCAAACTTAATACCTTATAAAGACACAGCTGAAGGAGCTAGGGATGTTTACATAAAGGTAAGGAATGGAAAGAAGGAAAAGATTTTGAATGGATTTGTGGATTTATTCTAGGTTGTTCTTGTAGACAGGATAGTGGTAGCTTTTACATCATTATTGTGAAGTATCCTAACCAAGAATGTCCTTACAATGAAAGAGAATATTTATAAGAATATAAATTCCCAGTCATCAAAAAATTCTAAGAGAATATGGAAGAGCAGTAGGATTAGACAAGAGATTACTACATTTGGGTGAATTCTTGTGTCAAATATGCTCTAAGGATTTTCAATTGCTGTGTTCTTTGACTTTATGTTGCACTTCATATGTGTACATGACGGCTTAGTCACTTCAGTTGTCTGACTCTTTGTGACCCCATGGAAAGTAGCCTGCCAGGCTCTTCTGTCCATGGGATTCTCCAGGCAAGAATACTGGAGTAGATTGCCATTCTATCCTCTAGGCGATCATTGCCCAAACCATGGATCAAACCCACATTTCCTGCGTCTAGTGGACTGAAGGTGGATTTTTACCTCTGAGCCACTGAAGAAACCTATACATTTGTACATGAAGAAACACATCCAAGTAAAAGACTGTGAACACAGTAAAGTACCTGGGCAAATGAGTATTTATTATGTTTCCCCTGAGTGTTTACTTCCCTGGTGGTTCAGATGGTAACGAGCCTGCCTGCAGTGCAGGAGACCCAGGTTTGATCCCTGGATCGGGACGATCCCCTGGAGAAGGAAATGGCAACCTGCTCCAGTATTCTTGCCTGGAAAATCCTCCTCCTGGAAGGAGGAGCCTGGCAGGCTACGTTCATGGGGTCACAAGGGTCGGACATGAGTGAGTGACTTCCCTCACTGAGTGTTCACAAGATAATGGGACAAAATAAGTTCTTGTTGAATTCCAGGAATGCAAAGAATAGCTGAATAAAACTTTTGACTCGATGGACATGAATTTGAGCAAGCTCCGGGAATTGGTGATGGACAGGGAAACCTGGAGTGTTGCAGTCAATGGGATCACACATAGTAGGACACAACTGAGCAAATGAACTGAACCGAAGGGGGGAAAAAAAAAAGAGAGAGAGAGAGACTATTTTCTGCTATTTGAAAATTCCATTGATCAATTTTGTATTTGCCTTTTCCACCATAATATGAAGAGTACATCAAGTGTTTTTACCTAAGCAAATTTTTGTGACTTTGTGTGCATTATAGCAGTCACAGTGTATGCATCCGAATCAATGTGTTAGTATAAACAGATGGAAATATGCTTCTCAGTTGATGAGTAACATAAGAGTCCTTCTCATCCTGTTTCACTAAACACTTAAACCCACATACTTTCTGCCCTGGTTTCTCTATTTTTGCCACATTTATCTCTGATTTGTTTTTAATCTCCAGAGATGGGATGACCACCTGCCTTTTGAACATATTGTAAAAACAGCACTGATTATGGCTGATTTTTGCTAGTTCATTATTTTATCAAAGAAAATACATACCAAATGACAGCAGAGTCACCAGTTGATGAGAAGATTTATTATGTATATAACATCCTGCTTTTGGTAGGGAGTCAGGAGAATTGTGTTATGGCCATAATGTCAAACTGTTTCTATCAGTTTGAGAGTTGTAATACTCAAATGGCAATTTAACGAACTGAGTTGTATGCTTTCTACTGAATGGTACTTTTTAAAAAAGGAAGATTAAAAAATATATATTAAAGAAAAAGCAAACTTTTGTAGTAAAGAACAGACATATAATCTGTTCCTCTCTGGGTGTAGCAAGGCTGCTAATTGATCAACAAATCCATGTTCTCCTCTTGGCCATGACTGAAATCTGTTTCTCAGAATCCTTTGTAGTTGCTTAGGACTGGGTTTTAAGCAGCAGAATGTGAGCAGACATGATGTGTGCTACTTCTAGGCTTGCACCCTCAAAAAATTCCCATGAATGATTCTCCATGTAGTTTCCACCTACACAGTTTGATGCACATGATCTTGGAAACTGGAAATCACATATTGAAGATGGCAGAAATAGAGGTTAAAGGAGAACAAGTTTTTAGAGATTGTGGTCTGCCTATAGAAACAACTTACTTGGATATCCTATGAGTAACAAATAAAAAATATGCCCAGACAGTGTTATAGAAGAATTCAACCTACATCTAAGGAATTCTAATCTCTATATCTTATAACCCACTCAAAAGAAGATTAAAGAAATAAAATGCAAGGAAATAATTATCTTATAAGGCTATTCCTGAAAACAAAAGGAAGAAAACACCACCAATTCATTTTATGAAACTGATATAAAATGATATTAAATATGGACATGGACTGTACAAGAAATATAATTTCACTTATGAACATAGAACATTTTAAATTAAAATACTGAATCCACCAAGCAAATCCAGAAATGTATACATAAAAATGCTTGCCTTGTTCCAAGAGAATACTATTCAAAAATTTATCAACTTAATACTTCACAGAAACAGACTGAAAAAGTATACATTATATGTCAGTAGAAATAGAGAACAAATTATATAAGAAAAACAATATAATTTATAACAAAAAAGTTACAAACTAGGAATAGAAACTTTCTTGTACAATGTGACTAAAAGGATCTACCAAAAATTCACAAATGATTATCTTTAATTGATATAGACAATTAAGTGTTGTGTTATAGACATCTTTCACTAAAACTGAAATATGATAAAGAAGCTCATTTTTATTCTTTCTATTTTACATTATACTGTATACATTATACATTTTACAGTATACCTAGCCAGTTTAGTAAGATTAGGAAATAAGTTAGAAGTGTAAGTATTGGAAACAAAGATCCAAAAGAGTCACTAACCATATATAATGTAATGGCCTTTATAGAATATTCAAAAGAAGTTATATATATTGAAATTGATGAGAATTCAGTTCAACTACAAAAATGCTAATTCTTCCCACAATAAATTGCAAATTTGATACATATATTAAAACTTCTACTTTTATTCACGTAATGCAATAAGATTAACCTATTATTAATATTGAAAGGTAAAGAATGAAAAGTAGCCAAGATAATCTTGACTAAGAAAAAATAAAGAGGAATTTATCCCATCATACTCTCAAGAGAAGTTATAAAACTCTGGCAGAAAAAAACAGACCAGAATGAAACTGATACAAACAAAGCATATGACATGCACAGAGCACACACAGAAGTTTTGAATATGATAACAGAGATTATAGCTCAGAGAAAAAGAACATACCATTTAATCAGTGGTGTTAGGACAATGGCTACATGAGAAAAAACATAAAACGGATTTTGACCTCATATTATGCACAAAAGTAAGATGGACAGCCTAAATATTAATGCCTAAATATTAAAATCTAAATATTTAAATGTTTAGAATTATATATATTGAAATTGGAAAGGAGTAAGACATAAAAGACCTGAGATATACAGATGACAATAACCTTATGGCAGAAAATGAAGAAGTAAAGATCCTCTTGATAAAATGAAAGAGGTGAGTGAAAAAGTTGGCTTAAAGAACAAAATTCAGAAAATGAAGATCATGGCATCCAGGGCCCCTCACTTCATGGCAAATAGATGGGGAAACAATAGAAATACTGACAGACTTTATTTTCTTGGGCTCCAAAGTCACCGCAGATGGTGATTGCAGCCACGAAATTAAAAACACTTGCTCCTTGGAAGAAAATTATGACCAACCTAGACAGCATATTAAAAAGCAGAGAAATTACTTTGTTAACAAAGGTCTACCTAATCAAAGCTATGGTTTTTGAAGCAGTCATGTATGGATGTGAGAGTTGGACTATAAAGAAAGCTGAGCACTTAAGAATTGATGCTATTGAACTGTGGTGTTGGAGAAGACTCTTGAGAGTCCCTTGGACTGCAAGGAGATCCAACAAGTCCATCCTAAAGGAAATCAATCCTGGGTGTTCATTGGAAGGACTGATGCTGAAGCTGAAACTCCAGTCCTCTGGCAACCTGATGCAAAGAACTGTCTCACTGGAAAAAACTCTGATGATAAGAAAGATTGAAGGCAGGGGAGAAGGAGATGACAGAGGATATGATTGCATTACATCACTGACTCAATGGACAGCAGTTTGTGCAAGCTTTGGGAGTTTGTGATAGACAGGAAAGGTTGGCGTGCTGCAGTTCATGGGATCACACAAAGAGTTGGACATGACTGAGTGACTGAACTGAAGACATAAAAACATACATACTTATGCAAATGTGAGACAACATAAAACATTCAAGTGAAGCCACAAATCTGTAGAAGGTACTATAATGAATATAAACAAATAAAAAATATTGATATCCTGACACATTGAAATTTTCAAAAGTTTAATAAGTAAAAAAAGAAATAAAAAAAGAATAGACTAATAAAAATGGATAAAGATACAAAGAGAAAATTCATAAAAAAATAAACGTAAAAGTTTAATTATTTGACAAGAAGTAGAAATTCATTAATAGTTAGGAAGCTTTCAATTAAAACAATATAATTTCAAATCCATAATACTGGTAAAGTTTGAAAAATTAGAAAATACCAAGGTGATGTGAATATCAGAAAGTGAAATATCATACAATGATGAAATCAGTATAAATCTATAAATATAATTTGAGAACAGCTAAAACTAAAAATCCACATATATCCATATAATTTCATTATTAAACATTATATACATAGAACCAAGTTTCTGTAAAGTGTGGTCCTTCATTACCTGGGAGTTTGTTACAAATGCAGAATCTCAGGTGCACTCATGTCTACTAATCAAAAGCTAGAGTTTAATGAGATCTCTAGGTAATTTATAAGTATATTAAAGTTTGAGACTCACTGCCCCAGACAAAAGTAGTGGTTCTCAAAAATCGGATGCATATTAGAATCATCTGGGGTGTTCTTAAAACACTCCAATGCACGTGCCCTATTACAGAAAACTAAATATATTCAAAAGCTTCCCAGATGATTTCATTGTGGATCCATGGTTGAGAACCTGTGTGTTAGAAAAAAAAAAATCTCACATATGCACAGGGAAGTTCAGCAAAGATCAGATAGTTTGAAACAGCAAAAACCTGGGTAAATTTTGGATTTATAAACTGTTAGGTTATATGGTAGTAGCCTCAACTGCAGACAAAATATTTAATGGGGTCTTGGTGGCTCAGATGGTAAAGAATCCATCTGCAAAGCAGGAGACCCCAGTTTGATTTTCTCCATGAAGATCCCCTGGAGAAGGGAATGGCAACCCACTCCAGTGTTCTTGCCTGGATAATTCCATAGACAGAGGAGACTGGCAGGCTAAGTCCATGGGTCGCAAAGAGTCAGACACAACTGAGCAACTAACACTTTTACTTCACTTTTTTTTTTATGTGTATCAATATCAGCTACTATTAAAAAAAAACAGGTTGTGTGCAAAATGATAATAATAATAATAATCAGTGGTGGAAGAACAGGCAAATTGATCAACTGAGCAGAATAGAGAGCCAGAAAGAAAGTCATCCACATAAAAAAGTCAGCTGATCTTTGACAAAGAAGCAAATGCAATACAATGGTGCAAAGACAGTCTTTTCAAAAAATTATCCTGGAATACCTGGACAATATGAAGAAATGAATCTAAACAAAGACTTTACACTCTTCACAAAAATTAACTGAAAGGACTTATAAACATAAGTGCAAAATGAAAAACTATAAAACTCCTGGAAGGTAACATAGAAAACCTAGGTGACCTTCTATACGGCAATAACTCTTTAGATGTAACACCAAAGGCACAATCCATGAAAGATACAATTGATAAGGCAGATTTTATTGAAATTAAAAACATTTGTTCTGCAAAAGACCGTGTCAAGAGAATCAGAACACACGCCACAGACTGGGAAGATATACTTGTCAAAGACATATCTGATAAAAACTATTACCCAAGATATACAAATAATCCTTAAAATTCAAAAATAAGTAAATAACCTGATTAAAAAAAAATGTACCAAAGACTTTAAAAGACACTTCACCAAAGAAGATATAGATAAAAGGTACTCTTTGCTCAGTTGTGTCCAGCTCTTTGCATCCCTATAGATGGTAGACTGCCAGGGTCCTCTGTCTATTATATTTTCCAGGCAAGAATACTGGAGAAGACTGCCATTTCCTCCTCCAGGGGTTCTTCCTGACCCAGGGATCAAACCCACATCTCCTGCCTCTACTGTATTGGAAGGGAATTTCTTTATCACTGAACCAACTGGGAAGCCCCAAAGAAGATATATAGATGAGAATATGCATGTAAAAATATGTTCTACATTATTATTACTTTTACTGTGACTCCAAAACTGCTCTAAAAAACAAAGTCTTAAAATATAAATTATATGTATTGATCCCACTTATTTCCAATGTGATAAATGTTCAAAGGAAAAAAAGATGACTGGGAAGTAGTATGCAGTATGAAAGTATGATGCTATTTTTGAAAATGCTTAAAATATACAGAATATTCTGTAAATTATTATGATTAAATATATACAATAAAAATGTACAAAAAATGTAGGAAGTATATACACTAAGTGTAAATACAAGTAGGAATCATGAAAGGGAACTAGGAGCAAATGCTTAATTTCATATATTATTTCCACTTTATAAGTGAAGTGAATCAATATATTCAAATGGCTAATTCAATGTACTGGCATATGGATGTTGATATATTTTAAGCTACTGGTATTTTAAAAATTACAGAAAAAAATTAAAAATTAAAGCAAAAGTACTTAGATTAAAAGAGTTCTTATTTTATGATATTATTGCCAACCTAGAGCCACACATCCTGGAATGTGAAGTCAAGTGGCCTTAGGAAGCATCACTAAGAACAAAGCTAGTGGGGGCAATGGAATTCCAGCTGAGCTATTTCAAATCCTAAAAGATGATGCTGTGAAAGTGCTACACTCAATAATGCAGCAAATTTGGAAAATTCAGCAGTGGCCACAAGGACTGGAAAGGTCAGCTTTCATTTCAATTCCAAAGAAAGACAATGCCAAAGAATGCTCAAACTACCGCACAATTGCACTCATCTCACACGCTAGTAAAGGAATGCTCAAAATTCTCTAAGCCAGGCTTCAACAATATGTGAACCATGAAATTCCAGATGTTCAAGCTGGTATCAGAAAAGGCAGAGGAACCAGAGATCAAATTGCCAACATCCGCTGGATCATCGAAAAAGCAAGAGAGTTCCAGAAAAACATCTACTTCTGCTTGATTGACTATGCCAAAGCCTCTGACTTTGTGGATCACAATAAACTGTGGAAAATTCTAAAAGAGATGGGAATTACCAAAACACCTGAGCTGCCTCTTGAGAAACCTGTATACAGGTCAGGAAGCAACAGGTAGAACTGGACATGGAACAACAGACTGGTTCCAAATAGGAAAAGGAGTATGTCAAGGCTGTATATTGTTACCCTGCTTATTTAACTTATATTCAGAGTACATCATAAGAAACGTTGGGCTGGAAGAAGCACAAGCTGGAATCAAGATCACCGGGAGAAAGTCAATAACCTCATATATGCAGATGACACCACCCTTACGGCAGAAAGTGAAGAAGAACTAAAGAGCCTCTTGATGCAAGTGAAAGAGGAGAGTGAAAATGTTGGCTTAAAGCTCAACATTCAGAAAACTAAGATCATGGCATCTGGTCCCATCATTTCTTTGCAAATAGATGGGGAAACAGTGGAAACAGTGGATGACTTTATTTTTTGTGCTACAAAATCACTGCATATGGTGATTGCAAAATGAAATTAAAAGACCCTTACTCCTTGGAAGGAAAGTTACAGCCAATCTAGACAGCATATTCAAAAGCAGAGACATTACTTTGCCAACAAAGGCCCATCCAGTCAAGGCTATGGTTTTTCCAGTGGTCATGTATGGATATGAGAGTTGGACTATAAAGAAAGCTGAGTGCCGAAGAATTGATGCTTTTGAACTGTGGTGTTGGAAAAGACTCTTGAGTTCCTTGGACTGCAAGGCGATTCAATGAGTTCATCCTAAAGGAGATCAGTCCTGGGTGTTCATTGGAAGGACTGATGTTGAAGCTGAAACTCCAATACTTTGGCCACCTGATGCGAAGAGCTGACTCATTTGAAAAGACCCTGATGCTGGGAAAGATTGAGGGTAGGAGGAGAAGGGGACAACAGAGAATGAGATGGTTGGATGGCATTGCTGACTCAATGGACATGAGTTTGGGCGCACTCCAGGAGTTGGTGATGTATAGGGAGGGCTGGTATGCTGCAGTTCATGGAGTTGCAAAGAGTCAGACATGACTGAGCAACTGAACTAAACTGAACTAATTGTGAACCTATAAAAGAGATGTGATGCATGAGTGAAATAAGTGTTTTGGAAAGAATATGTTACATAGGTATTACGTATCATTACTAGCAAATATTGTTCTAATCGGAGAGGGTAATGGCAACCCACTCCTGTGCTCTTGCCTGGAAAATCCCATTTTTGGAGGAGCCTGGTGGGCTGCAGTCCATGGGGTCGCTAGGAGCTGGCCATGACTAAGCGACTTCACTTTCACTTTTCAGTTTCATGCATTGGAGAAGGAAATGGCAACCCACTCCAGTGTTCTTGCCTGGAGAATCCCAGGGACAGGGGAGCCTGGTGGGCTGCTGTCTATGGGGTCACACAGAGTTGGACACAACTGAAGCGATGCAGCAGCAGCAGCACCAGCATTGTTCTAATGACATGAAACAACTCATACTGCTCATACTAATAAAAAGGAAACAACTCAACTGCTCATACTAATAAAAAGGAAATCCACATAAAATTAATGAAAAGCATTAATCATTTCCAGCCGTTGTTGTCCTTGTTCACTCAGTTGTATCCAAACCCTTTGCAACCCCATGGACTAAAGCACACCAGGCTTCCCTGTCCTTCTCCATCTCCTAGAGTTTGCTCAAACTCATGTCCATTGAGTCAGCAATGCCATCCAGCATCTTGTCCTCTGTCATCCCCTTCTTTTCCAATGAGTCAGTTCTTCTTATCAGGTGGCTAAAGTACTGGAGCTTCAGCTTCAGCATCAGTCCTTCCAGTGAATATTCAGTATTGGTTTCCTTTAGAATTGACTGATTTGATCTACTTGTTGTCCAAGGGACTCTCAGAGTCTTCTCCAACACCACATTTCGAAAGCATCAATTCTTCAGCACTCAGCCTTCTTTATGGTCCATTTCTCACATCTGTACATGACTACTGGAAAATCCAAAGCTTTGTCTATACTGACCTGTAGGCAAAGTAATATCTCTTCATTTCAATATACTGTCTAGGTTTATAACAGTTTTTCCAGTCTTATAAATAGTCTTATCTCAAATGGTTCCTTTGTCCTTTATGTTTTTCCTTCTGTATGTGTTCAACCTAATCTTGCTTCCTTTCCTGTTCCTTACCTCACCTTTCTTTTCTTCTTTGTTTTATTTCTAATTTATTTCTTATTGCTCTTCATATGATTTATTCATTTATTATTTATCTTTCATTTGTTTCCTTTATTCTCAACCTATTATGAATGTGACATGAAGTAATAACACAAGCAAATTATCATATAGTATTAATAAGTAATTTCTAGATATCAAACATCAAATGTCTTTGGCCCAATGGAATCACTAATGTTATGATAAAATTTAAATCTTTAAAACCTGAAAAATTAATATTAAAAATATGCATATATTTATCAGTTCAGTTCTGTTCAGTCACTCAGTCATGTCTGATTCTGTGACCCCATGAACTGAAGCACGCCAGGCTTCCCTGTCCATCACCAACTCCCAGAGTTTACTCAAACTCACGTCCTTCCTGTCGGTGATGTCATCCAACCATCTTATCCTCTGTTGTCCCCTTCTTCTCCCGTCTTCAATCTTTCCCAGCATCAGGGTCTTTTCCAATATGTCAGTTCTTTGCATCAGGTGGCCAAAGTATTGGAGTCTCAGCATCAGTCCTTCCAGTGAATATTCAGTATTGGTTTCCTTTAGAATTGACAGGCTGGATCTCCTTGCAGTCCAAGGGACTCTCAAGAGTCTTCTCCAACAACACAGTTCAAAAGCATCGATTTCAGTGCTCAGCTTTATTTATAGTCCAATTCTCACATCTATATATGACTACTGGAAAAACCATAGCCCTGACAAGGTGGACCTTTGTTAGCAAAGTAATGTATCTGCTTTTTAATATGCTGTCTAGGTTGGTCATAGCTTTCCTTCCAAGGAACAAGTGTCTTTTAATTTCATGGCAGCAGTCACCATCTGCTGTGATTTTGGAGCCCAAGAAAAGTCTGTCACTGTTTCGATTGTTTCCCCATCTATTTGCCATGAAGTGATGGGACCAGATGCCATGTTCTTAGTTTTCAGAATGTTGAGTTTTAAGCCAACTTTTTCACTCTCCTCTTTCACTTTCATCAAGAGGTTCTTATATTTATTTATATATAAACACAAATAAATCAATGAAAAAATATTAATTAACTTTTTGTTCATTATATTTCCAATAAATTCTGTGATGTGCATGACCAAACATCAGGACAATGGATTGACACAGAGATCATTAAAAAGATATAATTTCTGCAAACTATTGGGAAACTCAAATTCCATGTCCTTTCAGAAGGAAGCAGTGTTCCATTTAGTGTGAAAGAAAAAACAGCTATAATTTAGACCAGACCATATTCGGAAATCATTTCAAAAGTCTCAGTCAGTCCCAGAGAAATGGTGCATTTCTGTCTGCACATGTTGGCCTAGGATAAGCCAACTTTTGATCATGAAAATCTAGCCTTTACAGTAATGCTGATGCTTACCCAGTTGTCCTGACTGTATTTTAATACAATTCTCAACTCTAATTACATTCAGCCAGCCTGAATTCTCATTCAATCTCTTGCCCAGGCCACCACACACATTCATACAACTCTCTACGTGAATAGATGACTTCTGCGTGCTACCCACCCTTAATTCAGGAGGCATTACAGAGCCTGGACTGTGTTTCAGCCTGTGCTGAATGATTCCTATTATTTACACCTCTCCTTGGGAGGCATAGAATGTACTTTTGAGGAGAAGACACTCTTCTAATCATTCTCAGCATTCTCATCAATCATCTTTATTTTCCCCCTTAACTTTGGAGGTAAGGATAAAGCTATTGCTCTTTTTCAACCCAGCCAAAAACAATTTTGATTTTGTATTTTTCATCATGTTTAAAAAATCTAGAAAATGGAGTGAAATGAAAAGCCAGAAGAGAAGTTTGAGCAATCCAGAGGTAACGCAACCTGGGGTAATCAAGTTGTTTATTTTAACACAGTGAAGAGTGGCACATAATTAGTTGGAAAATTTTTTCAGAATGAATTCCAAGGTGAAAAATACTTTATTGATTTTATCCATCAGAAAGTTGGTAAATACCTAGCATGTACAAGGCGCTGTGCTGATTTAAAGAAGGCAGATGTCACACCCCATCACCTCCTAGCTAGCCAGGAACATGCAAGTACAAAGACATTCAGTACAAAGGGACAGCACAAAGGGAGGAAGTAAATTGCTCAGAACCAAATGATAAGATACCAATTAAGTTCTGGAACAATTGAGGAGTGCTTTTGCTTAGAGTGCTCGGAAAGATATTTTAAAGGCCCTAGATTTTATATAGGGGCCTGATAAAGATTAGTAGGGAATAAAGAGTACAGACCATGGGCTAGTAATTTTTACAAAAGACACTTATATCACTGGAACTCATTAAATATTTGTCAGACGGTGGGAAAAAAAAGGTTGATATCACTAATGAGAAGGGACTTTAAGACAAGCCAGCATTGTTTGCAGAAAGACAGATGGGAATAGTAAAGGAGAGAAGGAAATATTTCCTGAATATTTAATACGAGTGAAATATTGTGGCTATGTACTTATTATCCATTTCTTAATTCATTTCTTAAAGCCATGTTATGGATTAGAAATTATTAAGCTAATCATTAATTATTCAAATCTGAAAATAATTATAAACCATAAATCTCAGAGTGCACAGATAATAAGTGGGAAGACTGGGTCTTCCTTAATGTTTTATCTACTAATCATGCTGCCTGTTACATAAGGATTGAAGCCATGCTAATAGGATTCAAATTTAAAATGTTCCATATTCAGTTTAAGGTCAGGCACTCTGGAGTTAGGCTGCCTTGAAACTCTGCTACTCACTATTTGTATAACATAGTACCAACAATATAAATCCTATTATCTTTGATTTCTTCTTACAAATTTGGAATAATTATTTAGCCTACACAGTATTTTTGATAAGAATACATTAGATAATACACTTACAGAACTAGAACATTACCTGGCATAAATTGTACATTTGATAAATGTTCTCTGTAGAACTTAAATTCTTGCATTGAATAGCTGCAGAAGTCATGTTCCAGTTATTATTTTTTTTTTAATTTCAAAATGATTCTGAATGTTTATATTTCTCTCAATTTATTTGTTTTTATTTCCTTCTAATAACCCTCCTGGGCACTGACTCCTCATCTATGATTAGGTAGCCTGCACCATAAACTTTGTCATACATTTTCTATTTGGACAGATCATCATGGAATAGTTTTAGAAAAAATTAACAGGGATTATTTTGTTTAACCAGAATCTCTATAGTATCTAGTTACAGAATGCATTCAGATATAAACTGCCTTCTTTCATTACATATCATTCCTTGTCATAAAAAAATGCATCTCCAATATTGGTCAATTGATAGAATATGTTAAAGGACACAAAGAAACAAACATTCTCACCTTCCAGACCCAGGAGCTCTCTCTCCATATAAAGTAAACAGAGCACAGCTGGGTGGGAGGGAGAGCTGTAGAGAAGCCAGGCCTCTGAAGCTATGACTGGCTTTTGATATCACCACTGACTCCAGTCCATTTAGAAGGTAGACCCGAAGAAACTGAATGTGCACACAATCCAATGTTAAACAGAGATTAAAAAACATAGAAAAATAATTATTGTTAAAGAGAACATTCATGGTGAGGAATTATCTTCAATGAGAAACAAAAGATGCAAAAGGGATCTTTTTAAAAAGAAACTTGTACTAAAGAGCGAGGGAAAAGGTTATAAAAAAAGAAAAATGAGAAGGAAAGCTAAGCCACTGGGTGGAAAATATAGAATAAAATAGCATGCAATAAAAGAATAGGCTATATGATAACTAATACTGATTGCACATTTACTATGTGCACAGACAGTCTTCTAAACACATCTACATATTAAAGAATTCCAGTCTCACAATATTTATGTGAGGTGTTAAAAGTTTCATTTTGTTGATGGGTTTGAGACAAGTTCATTAACTTGCTCAGATCACTTGACAGCTAACTGGAAATCTAGGATTCAAACTCAGCTGATCTGACTCAAACCTAATTGTTTCCTCTAAGGCTATACAGGAGGAAAAGGAAACAAAAAGAGTTTTATAAAACAAACCCTTAAGGAAGGGAAGCATACTGCATAGAGAAACCTCAGCAGCTCACAGAGAAGGAGAAAAGTCTTGGTACTCTGCCCTTATAATCCTTTCCAGCCTCCTATTTCATGAGTGTAGCCAAGAATGCATTCATGTCAGGGATGAAGGCACAACTGCAGCTACCACATGCAGACATTTACCGCGATGCAAATTAAATCTGTAGCCTCATGCGTAGCCTATGAGCGTAGGGAGAACTGTCTTACACTGATCTGTGTCCTTAAGCAGAGTTGTGGTATTTTGTAAGTGCCCAAAAATCCTAGTTGGCTCTACTCCCCATCTCTTTTCTTTATCTCCGTTACAGACAATTCATATCCTTATATTCACTTTTAGACAAAATTACTTCCTTTCTTCCTCTGTGCCCATATGCTCTGCCTTCTTCATTGTAAACAGAGGTGTCTCTCTGTTCCTGGGCAGACTCAGCCCTCTGCTGAGCGCCAAACCCATTCACTTCAACTACTCAAGTGATTCATTTCATTAAGTATCCTGTCCTCTCCTATATCATCCTGCATTTCACATTTTTTGGGTCATTTCTGTAACATGTGTTGAGATTTATGCAATCTTTATAAAAATAGAACAGAAAAACAACCAAAAAAAAAAAAAAAAAAACTCTTGAGCCCTCTTTCCCCTCCAAGTACAACATTATTTATATTATGCAAGTCTGCTAAATCTCTTCAGTCGTGTCTGACTGTTTGTGACCCTATGGACTGTAGCCCATCAGGCTCCTCTGCCCAAGGGATTCTCCAGGAAAGAATACTGAAGTGGGTTGCCCTCTCCTCCTCAAAGGGACCTTTGATTTTGACACATCAAAATGGTGTCCATGCTCATGCTCCCAGTTATCTTACTATCCTCCTCTCTTGATTTCACTCTAATTAGACTTCTGGCACCATCACTCCAACCAGTCCATTCTGAAGATCAGCCCTGGGATTTCTTTGGAAGGAATGATGCTAAAGCTGAAAC
Organism: Bubalus bubalis; assembly: GCF_019923935.1. Taxonomy (NCBI): domain Eukaryota; kingdom Metazoa; phylum Chordata; class Mammalia; order Artiodactyla; family Bovidae; genus Bubalus; species Bubalus bubalis. Next base: position 73,112,851 of record NC_059162.1, on the reverse strand, counting down.
TCCAGTAGTTTGGCCACATCATGCAAAGAGTTGACTCATTGGAAAAGACTCTGATGCTGGGAGGGATTGCAGGCAGGAGGAGAAGGGGACGACAGAGGATGAGATGGCTGGATGGCATCACTGACTCGATGGATGTGAGTCTGAGTGAACTCTGGGAGCTGGTGATGGACAGGGAGGCCTGGCATGCTGCGATTCATGGGGTCACAAAGAGTTGGACACAACTGAGCGACTGAACTGAACTGAACTGACCATCACTCCTCTACAGTACCCTCTCTTTCATTACTCCATGATAACACATATGCTGCTTAATCCAGTGATCAGTTCTCAGTCTTGATTTTACTTCGTCTATTACCCAACTTTTGACCTAGTTGTTCATCCCTCTCATTTTGAAGCCCTTTCTTCACTTTGCTTTCAGTATTTCATGTTCTGGTTTTCTCCCTCACTGGTCTCTCTCCCAGTCAGCTCTGCTGTTCATCCCTATCTCACTGGACCCCTGATGTTAGAGCATCTCAGGGGTAGATCCTTGAACCTCTTCTCTATCTACACTGCTCCTTTAGTGATCCCATGAAATTTCACAGTTTTAGTTACCACGTCAAAAGCAAACACCCTTGCCTAAATTATGGACACAGATCTCCCCCAGAGCTGAACTGCAGACAGACATAACTGCCTGCTTGTCATCTACACTTTGTTGGCTAACATACACTCATCCTCAACGTTTTTAATGAGAAATATTGCTATCCTCACTTACACATTCTCCACTATCAGCTTTCTTTATCTCAATTAATGATAGCTAGTATTTCCAACTTGCTCAAACCAGAATCAATAAAGTCAACTTAGATTCTCTTTCTCCCATACTACATATCCATTATCAACAAATCTCTGATTTTGCCTTCAGAGCCTCTTGACTGCTCTTCCTGTTATCATTCTTGTTCCCTGCAATCAATTCTTAATGTAGATGCCACAGTTATTCTAATGAAATAAATCAGATTTCATTACTATTCTGCTCAAAATGTACCAGTGGTCTTCCATCTGTGGTGCACTGAATTATGTTACTGGTCAAAATATAGATTATTCTGGTGAGAGCTCAGATAGAAAAGAGGAGAGTTATACAGAAGCTTCTAACATCTCAGAGAATACATATATCATCATGAATAAAACACTAGTAGAAATGTGAACATTAAGGATGCTTCTTGTAAAGTCTCAGTTGGAAACAAGGAACTTGTTATTGGAAATTGAAGGAGACAGACAGTGGCTAAGAACAAGGTTGAACTGTCAGAAGGGAGAACATGTAAGCTATGATATTAGATATTTAGCACAGAAGGTTTCCAAGCAAAGTGTTGAGGGCACAGATATGTTCTTCTGAAGCAATAGATGAACTGAAAAGGAACTGTTAAGCAAAAAGGAATGAGAAATTAAAGATTTGGAAAATGTTCAGCCTATCTTGCAAAAACTGAGAATATCTATTCTGGAGGGAACACCAAGGATGTGACCCAGAGCATACAGGCCCAGAGGACAAGGCTCTTCCTTTTTTTTTCAGAGTCTGAGGCTACATTTTCATAGAGTTAATCAGGCCATAGGGTCATCTCAAAGAGCCCAAGGGATAAGACAGAAGCCTAGAGCTGGAACGACACTGCCACCCCAGTGGGACCAGATTGTAGAGTGCACAGAAGATTATTCTCAAAGCCTTAAAATCTAATAGAATTTGCCTAGATAAATTTTAGATATGCTTGGGTCCTGTTACCCCTTCTCCCCAATTTATTCCTTTTGGAATGAGAATACCTATGCCTGTCTCACTATTGTATTTCAAAAACACACTACTACTTATACGGTTTCTTAAGTTTTCATAGCTAGAGAGGAATTATGTTTAAGGATGAACCGTATCAGAAGTTTCAGCTATAATTTAGATAATATTTAGAGGAGACTTCAGATTTGGAACTGATTCTGAAATGAGTTCAGACATTTGGGTAGTTGTGATCAGATGCATGTATTCATATGTAAGAAGGATTTGAATTTGGAGGATGAATGGAAGACAGGTCATTGAAATCTGTCCCCACAAAATTCATATGTGGAGCCCTAATCCTCAGTGTAATTGTACTTGGAGATAAAGAGGTAAGGTTACATGAGGTCCTAAGGGTGGGGCTATAATCTGGCCAAAATGCTGACCTGATGAGTGGAAGAGACACTGGAGCTCCTCTAGAAAGAGATACAGAAGTGCATGTGCACAGAGGAAGGGCTGTGTGAGGACACAGTAAGAAGGCAGGTGTACACAGGTCAGAACGAGGGTTCTCACCAGAAACCAACCCTGATGATACCTTGATATTGGGTGTCCATCCTCCAGAAGAGTGAGAAAACCAATATCCAGTGTTTAAATCATTCAGTGTGTGGTATTTCACTTATGGTAGACCTAGCAAAGCATCACATTCAGAGAAAAACATCAAGTCCTTTCAGTGGCTGACAATGGCCTTTCTCTCCTCTTTCCATAACTTTTCTAATATCATATATTACTCTTTACCACTCTGCTCCAGCTCCACTAGTTACTAGCTCCTTGCTTTCAGGCATTCCCCTGCTTCAGGGGCTATAACTTGCCGTTCCATGTATCTGGAGTCTTCCTTCAGATACATGCAGACTTCTCTCCTGTTCCTCTTTGAAATGTTTGGTCAAATGTCACCTTGTAATTTTTTCCTAATCATTCTATTTACAAGTTTAACTTTCTACTTTCCTGTTACACATTCTATTTACAAGCTTAACTTTCTACCTTTCCTCCATAGAATTTATGCTGCTGCTGCTGCTGAGTCACCTTAGTCAAGTCTGACTCTTTGCAACCCCATGGACTGTAGACTACCAGGCTCCTCTGTCCATGGAATTCTCCAGACAAGAAAACTGGACTGGGTTGTCATGCCCTCCTCCAGGTGATCTTCCCAACCCAGGGATTGAACCCACATCTCTTACCTTTCCTGCATTGGCAGGCAGGATTTTTACTAATAACAACACCTGGGAAGCCCATAGAACTTGTACCTTCTATTAATAACATATTGTATTAATCACTTAAGCATTTTGCTTGTTGTCTTCTGCCTATAATCAAAAGTTCCATGATAACAGGGATTTTTATCAGTCTTTGACTCTGTTCAATCTTCAGGTTTTTTCACTTAGTAGATGCTCAATAAGCCTTATTAAATTAATTAAAATATATTTAGATTTAGATTTTCTTTTCTGATAGAGGATAATTGCATTCATCTTTATATTCCAAATGCCTACAGGGTGAATATAAAATATTACACTTTGTACTTTATAAAATGGGGCTTCCCTGGTGGCTCAGATGGTGAAGAATCTACCTGCAATGCAGGAGACTTGGGTTCAATCCTTAAGGGTCAGGAAGATCCCCTGGAGGAGGGCATGGCAGTCTACTCTAGGTTCTTACCTGGAGAATCCCATGGACAGAGAAGCCTGGTAGGTAACAGTCTATAGGATCACACATGACTGAAGTGACTTAGCACAGTAGAACACACATATAAAATAGAAATAAACTAAAGTAATAATTTAGACATCAGTCTTGGATAAAAGTGTGAATACTTGATGAGTTTAGAGATGGTTTGAGGAATCTAAAATCATAATCCTACCATTTCCCTCAATTCTGATATTTATATAAACATATCTATGTAATATTTGGAAATGATTACTAAGAATACAACACTTACTTTAGACAGTGTTTGTGCTTATTTATTCATGTTTATAAACTTGATACTAAACAGCAATCACATGTCTTGTTGCCAATCTTCCCAACCACTGTGAATGTAGCAAAGTGAATTAATCAGTAAGAACATGTGTAATATATTTAACATTTCTAAGAGATAAGCTTAGAACTATTAACTTGGTTCCAAATTGGGAAAGGAGGACATCAAGGCTGTATATTGTCACCCTGATTATTTAAGTTATACGAAGAGTACATTAAGCAATATGCTGGACTGGATGAAGCATGAGTTGGAATCAAGATTGCCAGGAGAAATGTTAATAACTTCAGATATGCAGATGATACCACCCTTATGACAGAAAGCGAAGATGAACTAAAAAGCCTCTTGATGAAAGTGAAAGAGAAGAGTGAAAAGGATGGCTTAAAACTGAACACTCATAAATGAAGATCATGAATCTAGTCCTATCTGCTGCTGCTAAGTCACTTCAGTTGTGTCTGACTCTGTGCGACCCCATAGACGGCAGCCCACCAGGCTTCCCCGTCCCTGGGATTCTCCAGGCAAGAACACTGGAGTGGGTTGCCATTTCCTTCTCCAATGCATGAAAGTGAAAAGTGAAAGTGAAGTCGCTCAGTCGTGTCCGACTCTAGCGACCCCATGGACTGCAGCATACCAGGCTCCTCCGTCCATGGGATTTTCCAGGCAAAAGTACTGGAGTGGGTTGCCATTGCCTTCTCCACTAGTCCTATCACTTCATGACAAATAGGGAAACAATGGAAACAGTGACAGACTTTATTTTCTTGGGCTCTAAAATCACTGCAGATGGTTACTGTAGACATGAAATTAAAAGACGCATGTTCCTTGGAACAAAAGCTATGACCAACCTAGACAGCATTTAAAAAGCAGAAACATTACTTTTCCAACAAATGTCTGTCTAGTTAAAGCTATGGTTCTTCCAGTGGTCATGTACAGATGTGAGAGTTGGACCATAAAGAAAGCTGAGTGCTGAGGAACTGATGTTTTTGAACTGTGGTGTTGGAGAAGACTCTTGAGAGTCCCTTGGACTGCAAAGAGATCCAACCTGTCAATCATAAAGGAAATCAGTCTTGAATATTCATTGGAAGGACTGATGCTGAAGCTGAAATTCCAATCCTTTGGGCGCCTGATGTAAGGAACTGACTCATTAGAAAAGACCCTGATGCTGGGAGAGATTGAAGGCAGGGAGAGATTGAATGCAGGAAGAGAAGGGGGTGACAGAGGATGAGATGGTTGGATGGCATCACTGATTCAATGGACATGAGTTTGAGCAAGCTCTGAGTATTGATGGATAGGGAAGCTTGGCATGCTTCAGTCCATGGGGTTGCAAAGAGCGTGACACAACTGAGTGACTGAAATGAACCGAAATGAAATGAGAGATCAGCTGTCCAGTTGCTGGCCTCATAGCACAATGTAAATAAAGTATATGTTCATATGTAAATATCAACAAATAGAGTTTCATGTGTGGAATCACAGAGATAGCTTTATATTCCTTATGAATATCACTCTCAATGATAATAACACACTAGCATAGTTTTAGAGATAATTGGAATGTTGTGTTTAGCTAGAGATTTCATTGCAAGCTCATTATAGTTTGCAAACAATATTTACAATTTCTCATGTTTCTCTTTGTATAAAATGCTTAACTACTTGTCTGCTGTAATGTATAATAGGAAGAGAACTGAAATCCATGTGCACCTGGTTTATTTAAATGACGCATTTTTATTCATGTCCTCAGAAACAGGCACTGGAGAGGCAAACAGAAATTAAGTGGTTAATGAAAAAAAATAATGACTATAGAAAATTTGCTTTTGCAAACCTCTCAAGCTCTCTTGATCAAAATAAAACTGATTGAAAATAATCTCAAAACAATATAAGGCTTTAAATACATTACCTTTTTTGTATATAAAATATCTGCTATCCATTTACCACGAAATTCCCATTGTATTTCTGAAATTAAGGAATATCCAATTTAATAACCTCAATTTGGGGATAGACAATAAATAATTAAGGATATGTCATGAAAATTCACATCACAATAAACAAGGTCTTTGCTATCCCCATTCAGAGAGTGTCAGTTCCCTGGCCTAGCCTTTTAATAATTGCTGTTTAGGTCTGGCCAAGAAGATAAAGATGATATTGAGATTTTTAAGAAAATACATTACAAAACATTCACAAATCTAACTCCCAAAGCTAAGCTCCATCTTAATTTAAAAAATTAAGTTCTCTCTTTCATAAAGTTCTCTCTTAAAGTTCTCTTAAAGTTCTCTCTTTCATAAAGTTGGAATTTCTATGATTTAGAGCTTAAAATGGTCAAAAAGTAAAGCCTTATAGTAATACAGATTTTTAATACTGTAATATAAGAAGTATCAAATGAAAGTGTTCAGTTCAGTTCAATCTCTCAGTCGTGTCTGACTCTTTGCAACCCCATGAATTGCAGCATGCCAGGCCTCCCTGTCCATTACCAACTCCTGGAGTTCACCCAAACCCATGTCCATTGAGTCGGTGATGCCATCCAGCCATCTCATCCTCTGTCATCCCCTTCTTCTCCTGCCCTCAGTCTTTCCCAGAATCAGGGTCTTTTCAAATGAGTCAGCTCTTCGCATCAGGTGGCCAAAGTATTGGAGTTTCAGCTTCAACATCAGTCCTTCCAATGAATACCCAGGACTGATCTCCTTTAGAATGGACTGGTTGAATCTTCTTGCAGTCCAAGGGACTCTCAAGAGTCTTCTCCAACACCACAGTTCAAAAGCATCAATTCTTCAGTGCTCAGCTTTCTTTATAGTCCAACTCTCACATCCATACATGACCACTGGAAAAACCATAGCCTTGACTAGACGGACCTTTGTTGGCAAAGTAATGTCTCTGCTTTTTAATATGCTGTCTAGGTTGGTCATAACATTCCTGCCAAGGAGTATAAGCATCTTTTAATTTCATGGCTGCAATCACCATCTGCAGTGACTATGTGTAGATATATGCAATGTAAGAAATAATTTCAACTCAAAATTCTTTAGGGAATACCATGCCCCTGCTTCCACCAGAAAAAAATAAAAAACAGCAGGTATTTTTCTTGTTGCATCTATAGCCTCCTTGTGCCTGTGTCAGAAGCAGAAACTGTTAGAAAATTGCTGTAATAGTAGTATAAACAATAGTTCATATTGATGAAGAATTTGTTATTTTTCCAGAACTGTGGTAAGGAATTTATATACATTATCTATTTAAATCCTCACAGCAGCCCCATAAGGTGATATTCTTATCATTCCTATTTAACAGATTTTAAGAAAAGAATGAGTAGTTGAATAATCTGCCAAAATTATGAGGCAAGCAAATGACAGAGCTAGGCTTATATTTAGATCTGTTTTGGCACTAAAATCTTTGCTCATGATCATCATTCTTTAATGCCAGTGTACCACACAAATTTAAGTACCTCCCAGATACATCTATTTTTGAAATCAATACTCTGTGAAATGTTTTGAAGTTACTAGAAAGCATATAATATTAAATTTTGTATAATTTTGCACCAAAATATGGCTAATAAAGACCTTTGATTTAAAATGCAAATTTTGAACATTTATAGACAGAAAGACTAAATATTTTCTGGACTGAGTAATAAAATACAACTCAATCAAACAACAATAACAACAGAATGTCTAGAGAAAAGACTGACTAGAAATGGCTGTAAGTAGAAGTCACAATGCACAAAATAGAAATAATAAGAGTAATATTACATTACATTTCTAATTATTTAATTAATTCTTTATGAAGATGAACCAAAGTTAATAGAATTCTTTCATGTTTAATTGCATATAATGCCTTACATGATTATTTTTCTATGGTACAGGTTTAGTCCAAATTTGTGTTTTTTCTTACTTTTGCAAAGTCTGAGATAACAAGCTATTTCAAAACTTCTAATATTTCAACCAAGGACAGTTAACTGAGCTTTAGGTAAACAATTAGAAATGAGAGGTGATAAACCAGGTGAGCAGTTTTTCTTAATAATGCCTTTTCCTATTTCCTACCCAAGCAACTTTCACAGTATAGAAACTGATCTGCAACTAAGGGAAAAGCAGTGGGTACTACAGGGACTCTTGAGATTTCTAAAGAGGTCCTTTTTTTCTATTATCACAAATATAAAAATTTAAGGAGATGAGACAAGTCATATCTTGTTATGCTGTACTCCAAAATATCCTATACTCCGCTTCACACACATATATTATTCTTTAAAATAGTTTAAAAACATTAATTATATACATTAAACAGAAAATATCTGAGGCAGATGACTATAAGAAAAGATGTTGCTCCCTAATGTACAAAATTGCAAATGACATACAACTTTTTACCGGAAAGAGTAAAACACCGACCTTCACAAGCATCATCACCAATTACCATAAAGTTAAAACTAAGAAAAGGGAAAAACGCTCTGAAATTACCTAAAATGAGGACTTAAAGCCAAATCAAAGGAGATTAAATACATGTGCCAAGATTTTTCAAACTACAGAAATTGTTACTTCAAATTCAGGTTTCATTTTGAAGACTGCTCTAGCCTTCCAATTATCATTTAGGTATGATGGAGATGAAAACAAGTATTTTTTATAAGAGCATCAGATGACTTAAATATACTATTTCATTTCCCATAATCATTGTGCCAAGTAAATATTTTCCCTGTTTTACAGGAGCAGAAACTAAGGCCAAGAACAGTTAGGAACCCTGACAGGTGCAACTGGTTCAGGCTTGCAGGTATATACTCTACACATTTGCACCAAGTCTCTTTATCATGCTTTCTATTGTAGGTGCATGATTTTTACACAAACAAGAGAATGTACTTCATCTGCTTTGACTCTAAGGTAATACCAGTTCTTCACTTGTAAAAGCATTAAAGTGAAAATGAATAGGATCTTTTGCATAATTACTTCCCCCAACTCCTTGTTACATGTTGTTATTTCAGGAAAAGAGAAGAATAGGAGGATATGAGAGCTTTTTTCCACAGAGTGATAGACACCTAAAAAGGATGTGTGATTATTCCCCCCTAGAGTAAATTATCTAAAGCTTTTAAATCAATGCATATTAAATTGGCTCAAAGCAAATAAAAATGACAACAACAATACCTGTCTCTCTGTAGCTTGTTTTATATACATGGCCATCCGTCACTGGCTAGCAAAACCTTAATACGAGAGCATAGATGTGTCTTTTTCCCATATACATGATTAGATCCTTAGCATTGTGATTGAAGAGCATCCCTTTAAAGATCTCCACCTATTGCTTATTAAACATACATAGCCATGTGTATAAAAGCAGCAATGGGACTGACAAGATAAGTGATGGATTTACAGGAAAGAAAAATGGCTATGCCTGCATTTATTGTTTGTTTCCAATTTATTGGTATTGCAGAAGCCTGTGGGCCCTCATGGAAAGCTGTGCTTTTCTGAGGTTTTGATTAACCTGTATCATCATGCTTCTCCCATCATCATTACAGAAGGTGGTTAAGTAAACGGTCAAAATAGGCCTTGCTCTCGTCTCTAGAAATTTATTGCCATGGAAATTCAACTCGCTATCTCATTTATCTCACTTCTCAAAGAGTGATTTAAGTGCCACCCACATGATGCAACAGTAACTAAGTTGCCATAATTATTCATTCATTCACAAACAATTCTTGTGTATCAACTGTTTCTCAGGCTCTGTCGTAGGCATTAAGGTTATTAAGATAAATGAAGTATGAAAGTGAAAAGTGAAAGTGAAGTTGCTCAGTTGTGTCCGACTCTTTGCGACCCCATGGACTGTAGCCCACCAGGCTTCTCCATCCATGGAATTTTCCAGGCACAAGTACCGGGAGTGGGTTGCCATTTCCTTCTCCAGAGGATCTTCCCAACCCAGGGATTGAACCCGGGTCTCCCGCGTTGCAGGCAGACGCTTTACCATCTGAGTCACCAGGGAATCCTAATGAAGTATGTATACCCCCAAATCCTTGCAATGTAATGAATCTCGATAATTAAAGAATACTGATTAAGCATCTAAAATCTAAAAATTATTCTCTTTATCCAAGGTATTCATAGAAGTAATGAATAGAGATAAATAGAAATTTATTAACTATTCCTCTGTGTTTCTAGTGGCATCATTGTTATGTGCAGCGTATGACTTTCTGCTAAAAGGAAGCTGAAATGTCCAATTCGGTACTGAGAAGTGTGTGTATAGATGCTCAACACTCTAAAGGACTTCAGTGTGGCTTGGATTAGAGATACAAAAACATAATATATGCCTTCTCAAAGTTGTTTACTCTTGTGTGATCCTAAAACACTTGTAATCTGGGGGGAATTGCTTTAAGCAAGTCCAAGGAAAATATAAAATAAAGAAGAAACATATTGCTTTGTATGGAGGGACACTAAAACCATCTTGGACAAATCACTTTTATGAATTAGTTTGTATACAAAGATTTTCCAAAGAGTTTTATTGTCAGTGAGCTGTAATAGTTGATCCAAATGAAGTTGATTATGAGCCACAGGCTGCTTTATGTGAGAGGAAGTAATACATTTAGTCAACTTAGCAGTCTGTATTATCGACAGTTATTAAAACTCTGACTTAGTTGGTAATGGCAGACAGAGGAGCAGCTTTGGGGGGAAAAAAGAGGACTCCTGCGCTGAGGTTTGAGTTTCTTTGTATTTTAGGGCTTAATGACGGTTTTTCTTCTCATTTTAAATTAGAAAAAATCATATCCAGTGATACTGTGATGTTACTTTTTAATCATAGTTTTTCCTCTACACAGAGAATGGAATTAACAGCATGGTGTGCTTCCCCTCCGTGATCTCCAGTCTATGCTTGAGCCACTCACCTTATAGTTAATTTTGCAATTTTCCAGTCAGGTAATCTAATCACCACCGTGGATAGAACTGGAACAGTATGAAAGCCATATCAAAAATACAGTATTGAAATATATTAAAGGCTTTTTAATGACTTAACTGAAATTATTATACAAGAAATATTTATAAGACTTCAACTTTGTTAACCCTTGTTTATTAAGGTATGTATTTGTCAAATTTGTTTAAAATTCCTAGGCCTAGAGACATGCCTAGGCCTAGATATCAACAAAACTTCCATTGGTATTCTGGTCATTTTTATCAACAGGTACATCAGCAAAAATCTCTGCTATAGGTTCTTTGAAATACCTTAATAGGTATGAACTTAAGGAGTCAGTACAGAAGGTAGATCATATTTATCCCTTAAATCTTTCAGGGAACTGTATTATCTCTGTGAAGAAATACTAAAGACAAATACCATATTAATGATTACTTACTATCTCCTAGGCACAGTGCCATATGTTGAAAGCAACCTCTGAGGGAATATTATTACCATTAATTAATGAAGGAATTAAAGCTTAGAAAATTCATGTTCCTTATGTCCAATGACAAAGCTGCTTTCCCCACTGACTGAAATATTTCTTTTGTGGAAGTCCCTTCTTGTCATGCATATCCAGACACTAATGTCCCCTCCTTGGAGAGGTCTTCCCTGACCACTTTATTAAAAAGTAATTGCATATCCTCAGCCCAAGTCAGGGGCTATCTCCTTACTTTATTTATTTTTCTTTGTAGTACAGTACTTATAATTTGAAATTATACCATTCATTCATTCATTCTTTCACTCTTCCTTTCATTCACTCACTGTATGTTCTTTCTCCCTTCTCCACCCTGTCACTAGAATGTAAGCCTGTGAAAAGACAACTCCTCGCTGACTCAAAGGATGTGAATTTGAGCAAATTCCAGGAGAAAGGGAAGGACAAGGGAGCCTGGCATACTGCAATCCATAGGATCGCAAAGAGCTGGACACGATTTAGTGACTGAACAACAACAACAATGTATTAATTGTTGCTTTGCTGCCTTTTAAACAGCTTTTTAAGTGTTTAGTACTTAGTAGCTGCTAAGTTAATATTTGTTGAATAAATATGTGCATGTATGAATGAAAATAATAGCTTTACCATCTGAGCCACCAGGGAAGTTGAAAATAATAGCACCGGAAGGCAAATCCAGGTTTTCTGATTCAATATCCAATGTTCTTGTCACACTGCCTGCAGATATTCTTAAATCAAAAATTCAGATCAAATCTCTTCCTTGCATGTACAATGGAAACAATTCTTCAGCCCAGTGTGGTCCTGGTAAAATCTGTCATCAGTCCTCTCCCTCCTCTTTTCCTACATGTCAGCTTCTCTTTCCATTTAAGTCAGCCAGGGATCTGATCTCTGATAAACTGGATCATGCTTAGAGGTTGTAAAAGGTCTACCATATTCCATCTTGAATTTTGCTACTTTTCCACCATCAATCAACATCCTCCTAATGTCTTTAATTTGCCTTTTACTCAAATTGGGTTTCAAAGTGCATCAGTGAGATTGATTCCTTTCAAACATTCTTTTTTTTTTTTTTTTAATTTTATTTTATTTTTAAACTTTACATAACTGTATTAGATTTGCCAAATATCAAAATTAATCCGCCACAGGTATACATGTGTTCCCCATCCTGAACCCTCCACCCTCCTCCCTCCCCATTCCATCCCTCTGGGTCGTCCCAGTGCACCAGCCCCAAGCATCCAGTATCGTGCATCGAACCTGGACTGGCAACTCATTTCATACATGATATTTTACATGTTTCAATGCCATTCTCCCCAATCTTCCCACCCTCTCCCTCTCCCACAGAGTCCATAAGACTGTTCTATACATCAGTGACTCTTTTGCTTTCTCGTACACAGGGTTATTGTTACCATCTTTCTAAATTCCATATATATGCGTTAGTATACTGTATTGGTGTTTTTCTTTCTGGCTTACTTCACTCTGTATAATAGGCTCCAGTTTCATCCACCTCATTAGAACTGATTCAAATGTATTCTTTTTAATGGCTGAATAATACTCCATTGTGTATATGTACCATAGCTTTCTTATCCATTCATCTGCTGATGGACATCTAGGTTGCTTCCATGTCCTGGCTATTATAAACAGTGCTGCGATGAACATTGGGGTACACGTGTCTCTTTCCCTTCTGGTTTCCTCAGTGTGTATGCCCAGCAGTGGGTTTGCTGGATCATAAGGCAGTTCTATTTCCAGTTTTTTAAGGAATCTCCACACTCTTCTCCATAGTGGCTGTACTAGTTTGCATTCCCACCAACAGTGTAAGAGGGTTCCCTTTTCTCCACACCCTCTCCAGCATTTATTACTTGTAGACTTTTGGATCGCAGCCATTCTGACTGGTGTGAAATGGTACCTCATAGTGGTTTTGATTTGCATTTCTCTGATAATGAGTGATGTTGAGCATCTTTTCATGTGTTTGTTAGCCATCTGGATGTCTTCTTTGGAGAAATGTCTATTTAGTTCTTTGGCCCATTTTTTGATTGGGTCATTTATTTTTCTGGAGTTGAGCTGTAGGAGTTGCTTGTATATTCTCGAGATTAGTTGTTTGTCAGTTGCTTCATTTGCTATTATCTTCTCCCATTCTGAAGGCTGTCTTTTCACCTTGCTAATAGTTTCCTTTGATGTGCAGAAGCTTTTAAGGTTAATTAGGTCCCACAAATTTCACCCGTTTACTGAAAAACTTGTTTCATACACTTAATTAGGAAATCTTTGTTTTTCTCACACCCAAGTCTATCGATTTGCATCTACACTCATACTATAAGCCTTCTTGACTATTACCATAGATAAAGTATCCCTGATTCTATCAAAGTCCAGCCCTGCAAATTGTGCCTCTATTACATCATTTATGGCTTCACAAAAACTTTCTTGTTCAAATCATCATATTTTTAAATTAATAGTATAATTTCCTAATTTCTAGAGGATCATCTTTTGGTATCTGTTACTTTTTTTAAAAGATAGAAACTGCCTTGACCCCTTCCATCTCTCCCCATTCCCTTACATTTTGGATAAACCATCTTGCCAAGTTTTCTCTAATTGCATTCTCTCCTTAACCTACTCCAATTAGGATTTTGCTTCCACCACACTAGCAGAGACTCGACATCTGAAGATGACCAATGGCCTCTATATACTGCGCTCCCCCCATTTCTCTTCAAGAAAAGATTCCCTGTGCAGCTGCCAGTGGGGGATGGTGAGCAGACTGCTTCCAGCTGTCAGCTTCTACATAGCTGGCATCAGCTGCAGAGACATGCCTGTTCCAAACAGCTGAGATTCAATGCCTGAGCAAGGTAGGAATATAAAGTCCCAGCCATTTCACTGACATGGGATAATTTTGGTGGTCATTTTAGCTCTCAAATTTTCCCTCCAGTTTGGCCTAAGCTTTCAGCAGTCATCACAGTTTGACATATTCCTCTGCCAAGTCCTGCTTCCTTGTGCCTTTCTCTCACAGGTGTTTCTCCCTAAAAACCATCTTACATTCCAAAGTCAGCATCTGCATCCAGAGAATGTAACTTGTGACAGTCAGTACCAGGAGCAATTGGAGATTGCGATCTGGAGGGTGGGGTTTAGTGTTTGGAACTGAATAAAATGCCACCTTGCATCACTATCATAAGAGAGCACACAAGTGGCACCTGGGACAAAGTGGCCATCCAGCTCAAACTTTCACTTCTGGTAGTATGGTGAGGAATAAGGACATATGGATAGAAGGACATATACTAGCAGTTGATATCACTATTATTGTCAAAATGTATGGAAAAATAACAGATGTAAAAATAACAGGGTTTGATAGCTACTAGTAAATTCTACAGTTGCTCTATAGTCATACTGTCCAACTCAAAAAGCCATTGGCATGTACAATTCTTGCAAACTTGAAATCTGGTTAGACCAAACTGAGATGTGTTTTATGTACAAAAACCACACCAGATTTTAAATACTCACTACAAAGAAAATGTAAACTATCTCATGATTTTTATGCTAATATTTTGGATTTTTTATAATAAAGGCAATACACTGTAGTTAATTCCGTCTGGGTCCTTTGTTTTACTTTTTCAAATGTAATGAATAAAAATATTTTAAAGTGCCTATGGGGCTCATACTTTATTTCTATTGTACAATACTGCTCTATAGGGGGGAAAAAAAAAGACTTGAGATTGAGTTGAAAGATAGACTATCCATCACAAAATGGAAGCAACCATCACAAGGTGGAAGTCGAACGTTTGGGGTGGAGCATGAGCAGGACCAGAAGACATGAGCAAGATGCATGAGCAAATAGTTCATGGTGCCCATCACTGTTGTAAGAGCCCCCTTCCTCGGCCCAAATCAAGGAGAAGTATGATCACTTCACAGAGGGCAAAAAAGTCCCAATATGGGATATAGAAAGGTTGTCTGTGTATGTGAATGAAAAACATACAGTGACTACACTATAGACTTAGAATACTTGCGGTACCCTTAAAAGACACTCTGAGAGAAAACTCTCTTCATTAGTGTAGGTTTCAGGCAGTGCTATGTGCCGTCTACTTCATGCAGAAAGAGAAGTTGCCCTGAAGAGAGGTTAAGAGGTGGCCTATGCAAATGGCCTGGAAGTAAAAAGACTGGGATATTATAGACAAGGAGGGATGAAGCAGAGGCACATAGATGGACCTATACAACTGAGCACAAAGTGAGAAAATCTTTGTACCACATCTTAATATCCGCTAGAGAACATGTGCAATGGAAGAGGCACTAGACAACAAAGTAGATAAAATAATCTGGCTAAGTAGATAAAATGAGTGGTGTGTCATTGGCCACACAAGTGCTGGCACAATGGATGTATAAACAAAGTGATCGTGAAGGCAAATATGAATACATTACACATGGGTCCAAGAGCATCAGATTGCACTCATCAAAGGTAAATAGCTACAATTGCTGATGTGACCAGCTGCCCCCATTGGAGACCAATGCTGAGTCTTGGATACAGCACTGTTTCTTGAGACTTGCCACTTAATAGCAAGTTGACTATGTTGTTTCACTTGCATCCTGAAAAGACCAGTGATTTGTCATCATGGGAATAGGCATCCATTCTCCATAGAGATTTGCCTTTCATGCTGTGAGGGCCTTAGCCAGCCCCACTATTCAAAGGTTGTCAGTGTATTTGAGCCACTGTCATGGATTCCCACTGGACTTCCCAGGTGGTGCTAGTGGTAAAGAACCCACCTGTAAATGCAGGAGACATAAGAGATGCAGGTTGGATCCCTGGGTTGGGAAGATCCCCTGAAGGAGGACATAGTAACCCACTCCAGTATTCTTTCCTGGAGAATCCCATTGACAGACAAACCTGATGGGCTATGGTCCACAGGGTTGCAAAGGGTCAGACATGACTGAAACAACTTAGCACACAAACACACACATGGAATCCCACAGACCAGACTTTCCCTTTTACATTTAAGGAGGTGCATGACTAGGCAGATGGCCACCAGATCCACTGGTTAAACCAGACAGTTCACCCAGACTCTGACCTTATGATGTGTTACAATAGCCTTCTAAAGTCACAGCTAAAGTGCCAAGTAGGAGGCACTATTCTGAGGAGAGGAGGCACCATCCTCCAATAATGCAGTACATGCATTGAATCAAAGTTCTTTATAATTGTGCTATGTCACTGAGTGGAAGAATATATAGGTGTAGGAGTCAAAGGAGGGAATCACTTGACCTTAATCTAGCTCTATGTAGGCATGACAACTCCCCCTCAGATTCAGACTCAAGTATCACAGGTTTAAACAGTAATGGGGGATTCCCTCCAGAGTCCAGATTTCTGAGTCATTGCTTTCTCCAGGATCAAACACTTCTTTACAGGATGATGAATAGTGAGTACATACATTCTCTTCTGAAGAAAACCAAATCCCCACTAAATAGCGTACAATCCAGCCCCAAATCTATATAAGATGAGCACAAAATTTATCCTTAATTGAGTATGGCTTGTTCCTGCATACCTGCAACAGCCATCCTATATCCTTTCTCTCATTCTGGGTAGAAGCAATTGTAACAGAAAATAGAAGTTGAGGGGTAGAGAAACTCTAAATGTTTGGGGAATTTTAACCTTTTTCACATAAAGAAGAAAACAAACTGCATTTGTATGATGACCCTTGGTGCCAAAACATATTGGAAATGAACTCAAAGCCTTTTATATAGTTTATTCTCCAGTCTCTGCACACTTCTTTTTTTTTTTTTTTTTCTTTTTACTTCCCAGTGTCTCAAGCCTGAATCTATAAACTAAGGACAGGTTTCCTAAATTTCAAGAAACTTACAGACTTGAGCATGAGTTTGTAGTCAGTGTATCGTTTCTTCTTCCATATTTCCAGAATTTTTATTTCCTTAGGAAAAGTCTGTACAGATAAAGTGTTGAGAAAACAGTAGCAATGATAGCAGATTTACCACCTGCCCATTTACTGCCTGCAGATTTATGGCCAACTGAGCCTATTTTGCCATCTGGGTCAAAGTCATATTTTCACTGGAAATATTTTGGTAAGTTATTGCTAGCATTTTTTACATGCAGGTGGTGATCACACAGGTTTTACGGCACTTTCACAACGGCACGTCTGACTAAAGTGCACAGAAGTTGATCTTTTGTGAATGCCTACAGAAGCGATTAGATGAAATGGAATGCACTTTATTCATTACATTTACCAGCATGCGAGGGATTCCTTTAACATGAAATGTAATCTGAGAAAGGTACCAAGTCATGTTCCCTGGTTGTCTCCAGAGATACAGATTTTGGTGCTTAGAAAAAAACAGTTGGCCACTCATGGATGTTGAGGCTACTGTCAGGTATACAAACAGAATTTCAGAGTTTCTGGTGGGTATCTGTTAATTTTGATAATTTTCTTTGTAATTTTCTCTTTTAACACTTCTATTGTTGGGAAAAAGTGTTGCAGTCTGGTATTTTGCTTTTGGGGAGTTTTTGTTAATTTCATAGACACATTGTAAGGGACAGACACAATTATATAAGAGCTGTAGGAGAATGGAAAAAAAATGGATTCGTAATAAGGAGACCTGGATGCTAATAAGAGTTTTATAAGCTGAAAGTATTATACTCTCACCTAGCTTGCTCCTTGGAAGGAAAGCTATGACAAACCTAGAGATCATATTAAAAAGCAGAGACATCACTTTGCCAACAAAGGTCCATGTAGTCAAAGCTGTAGTTTTTCTAGTAGTCATGTACATATGTGAGAGTTTGACCATAAAGAAGGCTGAATACAGAATAATTGATGCTTTAGAATTTTGATCCTGGAGAAGGCTCTTGAGAGTCCCTTGGACAACACTGAGATCAAACCAATTAATCCTAAAGGAAATGAATCCTGAATATTCACGGGAAGGACTGATGCTGAAGCTGAAGCTCCAATCCTTTGGCCACATGATGTGAAGAGCCAACTCATTGGAAATGACCCTGATGCTGGGAAAGATTGAAGGCAGGAGGAGAAGGGGACAACAGAGGATGAGATAGTTGGGTAGCATCCCTGATTCAATGGACATGAGATTGAGCAAACTCCAGGAGATAGTGAAGGACAGGGAAGCCTGGCATGTTGCAGTCCATGGGGTTGAAAAGAGCCTGACATGTCTGAGAGACTGAACAACAACAACACTTCTGTGTAACCATCATCTGAAACAAGATACAGAACATTTCTATCACCCCAGACTATTTCAGTTCAATTCAGTCGCTCAGTCGTGTCCGACTCTTTGTGACCCCATGGACTGCAGCACGCCAAGTTTCCTTGTCCATTACCAACTCCTGGAGCTTATGCAAACTCATGTCTGTAGAGTTAGTGATGCCATCCAACCATCTCACCCTCTGTCCTCCCCTTCTCCTCTTGCCTTCAATCTTTCCCAGCATCAGGGTTTTTTCCAATGAGCCAGTTTTTCGCATTAGGTGGCCAAAGTTTAGGAGTTTCAGCTTCAGCATCAGTCCTTCCAAAGTATATTCAGGACTCATGTCCTTTAGGATAGACGAGTTGGATCTCCTTGCAGCCCAAAGGACTCTCAAGAGTCTTCTCCAACACCACAGTTCAAAAGCATCAGTTCTTCTGCGCTCAGCTTTCTTTATAGTTCAACTGTCTCATCCATACATGACCACTGGAAAAACCATAGCTTTGACTACATGGACCTTTGTTGGCAAAGTAATATCTCTGCTTTTTAATATGCTGTCTAGGTTGGTCATATCTTTTCTTCCAAGGAGCAAGTGTCTTTTAATTTCATGGCTGCAGTCACCATCTACAGTGATTTTGGAGCCCAAGAAAATAAAGTCTGTCACTGTTTCCATTGTTTCCCCATCTATTTCCCATGAAATGATGGGACTGGATTCCATGATCCTCATTTTCTGTGTTGAATTTTAAGCCAACTTTTCACTCTCCTCTTTCACTTTCATCAAGAGGCTCTTTAGTTCTTCTCTTTTTGCCATAAGGGTGGTGTCATCTGCATATCTGAGGTTATTGATATTTCTCCTGGCAATCTTTATTTCAGCTTGTGCTTCATCCAGCCCAGTGTTTCTCATGATTCACTCTGCATATAAGTTTAATAAGCAGGGTGACAATATACAGCCTTGACATACTCCTTTCCCTATTTGGAACCAGTCTGTTGTTCCATGTCCAGTTCTAACTGTTGTTTCTTTACCTGCATACAGATTTCAGAGTAGGCTGGTCAGATGGTATGGTATTCCCATGTCTTGAAGAATTTTCCATAGTTTGTTGTGGTCCACACAGTCAAAGGCTTTTGCATAGTCAATAAAGCAGAAGTAGATGTTTTTTCTGGAACTCTCTAGCTTTTTCAGTGATCCAAAGGATGTTGACAATTTGATCTCTGTTTTCTTTTCCTTCTCTATTTCCAGTTTGAACATCTGGAAATTCCCAGTTCACATACTTTTGAAGCCTGGCTTGGAGAATTTTGAGCATTACTTTGCTCGTGTGAGATGAGTGTAATTGTGTGGTAGTTTGAACATTCTTTGGCATTGCCTTTCTTTCTTGCCCATTTCCTGTATACCCCTGACCCTGTCCACACACATAAGATGCAACTTTCTGACTTATGTTATAGATTAGTTTTGAAAATTCTTTTTACTTCAGATAAATGGAATCATCTAGTTTCTTTTACTCTGTATAATGTCTCTACATTTTTTCCATGCTGCATGAATCATTTGCTTGTTCTGTAGTATTGCTGAGTAGTATTCCAATCATGAATATACAACAGCTTTTTAATCTTTTCTCCTGATGGATATTTGGGTTATTTTCAATTTTTGACTTTTATGAGTTAGGTTGTTATGGATGTTCATGTATATGTCCTTTGTGAACATACATTTTCATTTCTCCTGAGTACATGCTGAGTTGTGGAATTTCTGCCAAGCAGAAATTTTATGTGTGTTTAACTTTGGTTAATGTGTGTGTGTGCATTTGTGTGTGTGTGTATGACTGTGTGTTTGTGTGTTAATTTAATGGTTTACATCTGTTTAACTTTATAAGAAACTGCCAAAACAGTTTTCCAAAATGGTGATACCATATTTTACTCTCAGCAGCAGTTCTATCAGCTCTACATCTTCACCAACACCTGGTATTATAAGTCTTTTTTAGTCTTTCTAGTGGGTATGAAATAGCATATCGTTATTTTGATTTGCATTTTCTAGATGACTGATGCGGCTGAGTTTCTTTTCATTGTAAACCACATAGAACTTAGATATGGCTTAAATCTCCTTCAAAAACAGTCTAATTTTTGTTTCTTCTTTTGTTTTCCCATGGTATTTTGAAACTCACCTGTGTAGCTTTTAAAACAACAAATGCTTTAGTTCTACTTGCAAACATTTTAATTCAGAAGATCTGAATTAAATGCCTAGGAATAGAATTCTGATTCACAAATGAACTGTTGAATTATGCTCCAGGTATATGACAGGTTTTTTTTTTCTTTTTTTAACATGACTAACCTATTTATTAGGTCATAAAAAGGCAATATACAATGATTAAGATCATAGACTTTAAAATAAATATGAGATACTGAATCATAGTTCCCACTTACTGTTTGTGTGCTTTTGGACAAATTATATAATTGAAATCTCAGGTTCTTAATCTACAAATTGAGGGTACTTACAATGCTTAACCCAGAGAGTTGTGAAGAGGGTCAAATGTGATAGCAAATATAAAATGGTTACAATTTTTCCAAATTCATAATAAACACTCAATACTCATTAGAGTATTGAGTGTTTATTATGAATTTGGATCTTGGAAAAAGCAAGAGAGTTCCAGAAAAACATCTATTTCTGCTTCATTGACTATGCCAAAGCCTTTGTGTGGATAACAATAAACTGTGGAAAATTCTGAAAGAGATGGGAATACCAGACCACCTGACCTGCCTCTTGAGAAATCTGTATGCAGGTCAGGAAGCAACAGTTAGAACTGGACATGGAACAACAGACTGGTTCCAAATAGGAAAAGGAGTATGTCAAGGCTGTATATTGTCACCCTGCTTATTTAACTTCTATGCAGCGTACATCATGAGAAATGCTGGGCTGGAAGAAATACAAGCTGGAATCAAGATTGCCAGGAGAAATATCAATGACCTCAGATATTCAGATGACACCACCCTTATGGCAGAAAGTGAAGAGGAACTAAAAAGCCTCTTGATGAAAGTGAAAGTGGAGAGTGAAAAAGTTGGTTTAAAGCTGAACATTCAGAAAATGAAGATCATGGCATCTGGTCCCATCACTTCATAGGAAATTGATGGGGAAACAGTGGAAACAGTGTCAGACTTTATTTTTTGGGGCTTCAAAATCACTGCAGATGGTGACTGCAGCCATGAAATTAAAAGATGCTTCCTCCTTGGAAGGAAAGTTATGACCAACCTAGATAGCATATTCAAAAGCAGAGACATTACTTTGCCAACAAAGGTCCGTCCAGTCAAGGCTATGGTTTTTCCTGTGGTCATGTATGGATGTGAGAGTTGGACTGTGAAGAAGGCTGAGCACCGAAGAATTGATACTTTTGAACTGTGGGGTTGGAGAAGACTCTTGAGAGTCCCTTGGACTGCAAGGAGATCCAACCAGTCCATTCTGAAGGAGATCCGCTCTGGGATTTCTTTGGAAGGAATGATGCTAAAGTTGAAACTCCAGTACTTTGGCCACCTCATGCGAAGAGTTGACTCATTGGAAAAGACTCTGATGTTAGGAGGGATTGGGGGCAGGAGGAGAAGGGGACAACAGAGGATGAGATGGCTGGATGGCATCACCAACTCAATGGACGTGAGTCTGAGTGAACTCTCGGGAGTTGGTGATGGACATGGAGGCCTGGTCTGCTGCGATTCATAGGTTCGCAAAGAGTTGGACACGACTGAGCAACTGAACTGAACTGAGCTGAACTCATTAGAGAGAAGGAGAAAACTGCGAAAATGTTGTGAAGAAGAAGCTAAAGAAGTCAGAACACCTAATGTTAGTATATTGATATTAATATATCCCATTTACTACTACTGTTTAAGCTTATCATTTCAGATAATCTTCCAGAAAGATTTTCTTACTTTGTTTCACCTTTCTTTCACCTATAGAATATTTTTGGATTGAAACACTGTATGATATCTTGGCATTCTCAGCAGGATGGATATACTAAATGTGCTTCTGACAAGCTGTTTACTTTATCAAGGCAAGTTTTCATGAATGACCTCTTGTTTTTTTCCCTCAGTTATCATTTTCTGTCTTATGTTCCAAACTAAAATTGGTTAATCCTTGTTTCTAAATTATCCCTATGTTCCCTGCAGCACTATCTATAATAGCCAGGAATGGAAGCAACCTAAATGCCGATTGACAGATGAATGGATAAAGAAGATATGGTACATATGTAGGATGGAATATTACTCACCCATAAAGAGGACTGAAACTAGGTCATTTGTAGTGATTTGGATGGACCTAGAGTCTGTCATACAGAGTGAAAACAATTAACTTTGTTTAAAAATAGGATCTTTAGCGAGATACTGCTTTTAAGCTTATATTTTCCTCAGATCAGTTTCCACTATTGGCTTTTATCCTTTCCTCTTTTGACATATAGGACACTCATGGTGAAATCCATTGTGTATGAATGCTCAGTAAATATTCAATAATTATTAGAAGTGCAAATAAGCTTTTATTTTCTATTTTATATATTCAAAACTGGAGCATAGAGGAAAAATAAATAATTTTCCTTGAGAAACACAGTGCCTTTTAGTAGTAAAAGTTGGAAATGGTCCCAACTTTACCTGTGATGGGTAAAGTTTCATAGGCTGCAGAAAATCCTCACAAGGATGACTGGCTTTCCATTTCCCGAGTAAATTAAAGGGTCTACACCCCTTACCAGCAGTTTTTTGTCATGCAACCCTGTTAAATCAATGAAGAGGCAGAAAGACTCTATAGATAATCACGCTTCATTTTCTAATGCCGTAGAGTTTTCCCTATATTTTGTGACTTAGTGTTTTCCTGGTAAATGCCAACATAGAGAGAGAAAAAGAGCAATAACTAGCAGCAATACTTGATGAATCATTTTCATCAGTCTCATATATATCTTTTGTTTTTGTTCTCAGCTTATCATGCTGAAAACACAGAAATCAAGAACAAATGATA
The DNA here is from genome assembly GCF_019923935.1 of Bubalus bubalis. Taxonomy (NCBI): domain Eukaryota; kingdom Metazoa; phylum Chordata; class Mammalia; order Artiodactyla; family Bovidae; genus Bubalus; species Bubalus bubalis. The sequence goes on along the minus strand of NC_059162.1, from coordinate 73,089,663 downwards.
ACACAGAACTTGTCTCTAAGAGATTTGTCTCCAGAGTTATACTATTGGAAAATAAAAACAAGTAACACAAAATTTTCACTTTTTATTTTTTCCAAACTATGTTCTTTCTTTGGATCAGAATTGTTAAGTAACTATACTTAGAGATCAGAATGCATTAAGCAAACCAAAAACAGCATTAGATAGTCAAGATTTTTTTCTTTATTTACACTGACCCAGATAAAGATACAAATTCCATATCAATGGAAAATATGCAAAAAAGAAAAAGAGCATGAAACCAAGTTTAAGATCAAGTCAAAACTTCAGCAAATAAATACTCCATTTCTGACAATTTCTAGAATTTAACAATTCCTTGCTAACATATCTAAAATCTCAGACTCATATAAAGGGCAGAATTTACTTTTAAAGTCAGAGGAATATTCAAACTATGAAGTTATACCATTATAAATACTATGTAACAAGGACTATAATAAAGATATGAACTAAATATTTTGGAATAATTGGAATGGAACAACTAATTGGTCATTATTACTCTGTATTATAACCCTTCTCTTACTGTGAGCAAGACTGTGTTTGTGTGTGTTCAATGTGTTTAATTCACTTTTCTGTTTATTGTTAGTACTCAGTAAATGTTTAACGATATTTTTGGTCCTGAATTAGTTCTATTTTTTTACTCCTTCATATGGAAGGCAAGGATAGGAATAGAAGACAAAGAAGAGGGACATAGTAAAGAGAAAAGAGCAGTAGTATTTTCGGTCCCCAAGAGAACAACACAGAACACCCTGTTGCTGTTAGACAGGCTCCTGACCTTTTCTTTTTCTCTTACTCCAAAAGATAGGTTTTCTTGCCTTTCCTCTTTCTTTTTTCTTTTCAATGTTCACCTATACAATCCACACAGCTCCCCACAATTCCACTCTGTCTTTTCACTCTTCTAATGAGTATGTTGGTCATGTCTGTAGGTTTCACGTCCACATTGCTTCATATTTCCCAGTAGCCTATGCCTATTACCATCAGAGACCAAATTCTTGAGATTCTAACTTTCTAGCAAAGTACACCTGCTGTCCTGCACTCCACAGGAGCTGCTGTTTGTTCTGATTCTGTGTCATTATTTATTGCCTGCAGCGTGAGCCGTGCTCCTTCAAGGAAAAAAGGTTTGGCTTATGTTTTCCTCCCAATCAATGCACAATGAATACTGCCAACAGCTGAGCGATGAGATGTGACTGAGGCCTGAAAGTCAAGGGCCTGTGTGTGTGTTTCAAGGCAGTTTCCACTCACAGAGAGGGAGGGGAGAAACATGATCACATTTGGAAATTGTATAACAGAAGTCTAGTTTATCCCTCCTTTCTCATCTCACAGTCTATTGCTATTATCTGTAGTCTGAATCCAAATTAACTTGAAAACAAGCCTTCAGTGTACTTTGTGATTAGAAAAAAATTTCTTGAGTTTGGAGGATAAAGAAGTTTGTCTGGATCTGGTCATTATATGAAATAAAACAAATCAATTAGAATTAAATCTCCACAGGTTTTTATTGTCATATAATAAGTTCCTTTTAGTTTTCTTTTTTTCCAGTGAAAAATTAAACTGAAATATTAATTTCTTTTTAGGTTGAACAGATACTGGATTCAGCATATCTCTGACATCACCAAGCAGTAAGTAAGACTCTGTTACATTCCAGCAATACTCCAAATCTCAATGCAATAAGCTCATATCAACTTGATGAGGCAGACAGCTACTCTTTTTGAGACATACCACACTCCAATTATTTCTGGCAAGGGGTTCCGATATATAATCATAGTTGCTGCCTACAGTTCTGTGATGCCTCAGCTCTACATTTTAAATTTCCAAACAACATTTGGAAATGCTGGTCTCTCGACCTCATTTACCCCATAATTGGGTGTTCATTTCCACCAAACAGTGATGACAAAAGTGTTACAGCTCAAATGCTTGTGTTCTCCCTAGACTCATATATTGAAATTCTAACCTCCAATGTGATGGTGTTAGGAGGTGGTACTTTCTGAGATAATTAGGTCATGAGAGTAGATCACTCAAGAATAGAATTAGTGCCCTTACAAAAAGAGATAGGAGAGAATTTGCGTATTTTCTCTCTAGTTCTCTGCTTTGTTCATGTGAGGATATAATAAGAAAGAGGGCTTACCAGGTGGCGCCATGGTAAAGAACCTGCCTGCCAATGTAGAAGACATAAGAGATGTGGGTTCGATCCCTGTCAGGAAGATCCCCTGGAGGAGGGCATGGCAACCCACTCCAATATTATTGACTGGAGAACCCCCATGGACAGAGTTGCCTGGCAGGCTACAAATCCACAGGGTTTCAAAGAGTTGGACACAACTGAAATTATTTCTTATGCATGCACATAATGAGAAAGACAGCCATCTACAAACCAAGAAGAGAGCCCTCACTAGATTCTGACCTTGTTGGCACCCTGATTTCTGACCTCCAGCCTCGGGAGCTATTAGACATATATTCCTGTAGTTTGTAAACCACCTAGCCTATGGTATGCTATTATAGCAATCTGAGCTAAGGAACAAAGATTTCCTTCTTCTTTAACCAGCAGGGAAAAATCTCTGCTTTGTTTAACTTCTCTTTCCAAGAGAGGGTATTTCAGTCTAGTTTTAGGGTCCAGAGTAAAAGACATATTCCCATTTTTGATATGGCAACAAAATCCTTCCCAAGGCAGTAGGGTCAAAGAAATGTCAGGCTCTGACTTTTACTAGCGGGATCTTGGCTTTTCCCTAGTAATCCCACTTATAGCTTATCTAGCATTATACCAAATTTCCTTACTCAATGGGGACTTTTCTTTCAGAAACCTTATTTATTTTTTCCTCTAGTCTAATTTTTAAGGACATCTGTGTGTGTTAGTTGCTAGGTCATGTCCAACTCTTTGCAACCCCATGGACTGTAGCCTGTCAGGCTCCTTTATCCATGGGATTCTCCAGTTTATACAAATCAACCTCAGTTATGGGCTAAATTCAAATTCCCTTCCACAGGAATATGGACCCCTTTTAGATCATAGAATATAACTGAACATATCTGTCAGGGTCTCCAAACATTTCAAGACATACAAAGCCTTGTGAGGGCATAGTGGAGTGTTATCTAAGTTTTATCAATGATATATCTATTTAGTATTTCATTAATTCATATAACAGACATTTATTGCATATCTACTGGGCATCAGGCATTGCTCTAGACTAAGAGCTGAAAAACTTTTTTCTATAAAGGACCTGATAATAAATATTGTTGGTGTTGTGGGCCATAAAGTCAGTTGCAACTATTCCATTTTGATAATTATAGCACAAGAACAGCTATAGATAAACTTAATAGGAGTGGCTATGTTCAGTAGAACATGAAGGGGTTTAGGGAACATTTATATGAGAAGGATTGAAATGTCATTCCATTAGGATACTCCTCCATTCCACATTGATATCACCCTCTGCACCACTACTAAGTTACCTCTTAGTTGTTATAATTCAGTCATTCACTCTGCACCGTGTGCAGACTTACCTTTTGTTATGGAAAAATCATTGTATAAGTCAAATTCCTACCTTTAAAGGGTGACACCATAATTGCAAACCATCAGCATCATTTGAACCCAAGTGTTCTAGAGATATTTTACCTTATTAAATTAGGAAACATTTCTTAAGACTGACTCCACACTTTTCAAAGCAGCCTTAAACATGAGCCCATTCCATGGACTCATGAAGATAAAACACACAGTAGCCTTCTTTGATTTGATAGGCCCATATGTAAGAAAACAATGAGAGAAACGGTATTCCGTTTTTAGGAAAGTGTTTAAGCGCAGCCGGTGGCTGTTATGATAAGACACTGGAATCATGTTCTCTAAAAGGCTAAACATTCAAATCACCAGGTTCTCAGTTACCAGCCCTGTCACTAGATTAAAAACAAAAAGAAAGAAAGAAAGTGACAGCGACTCAGTCATGTCTGAGCAACCCCACGGACTATAGCCTGCCTACCATACTCCGCTGTCCATGGAATTCTCCAGGCAAGAATACTGGAGTGGGTAGCTGTTCCCTCCTCCAGGAGATCGTCCCAACCCAGGAATCGAACCCAGGTCTTCCACATTGCAGGCAGATTCCTTACCATCTGAGCCGCCAGGGAAGCCCTGATATCACTAGATCAAAGACACTTTCAAAAGATCAAAGGGCTAGTAAGATATGATTTCTACCTCTAAGGAGCTTTGGAGAGGGTGGTAGGGGGGAGACAATTACAAATAAAGCATTGTTCATGAAAATTCTTCTATCCTGGAGCCTTACATGCTAGTCATCATATTTCTCATCTTCAGATACCTGGCATATTGCTAAACTTATGCTCTGGTTTGAAGTTAAGCATTTAGAGAAGAGAGAGATTTATTAAATACTTTTACAAGTTTTCACTGAGAACTTACTAGGAGTCAAATTCTTTTGGGCATATGGGGTTACAAGATTCACAAAAAAGACTGTGGTCTGTCATCAGAGGGCTCATAAATAAGTGTAAAACACAATCATATGAGTATACAATTACAGCATACTGGGGGAGGTACTGCGACAGAGTATTGATACAGAAGCACAGAGGGTGTGGGTGGGGCCCAAGCTGTTAGAGAATATGGAAGAAATGGAACTTGTGTGGTCCTTACCTTAGTAGGATTTAATTTGTGTTGGAAAAAAAGAAAAACATACACAAAGCAATTAGGCAGGAGTGAACATGCTGTTGGGCTTCTCCAGTGGTTCAGCAGTAAAGAATCTGCCTGCAATGCAGGAGATACAGGTTTGATCCCTGAGTCAGGAAGATTCCCTGGAGGAGAACATGGCAACCCATTCCAATATTCTTGCCTGGGGCATCCTATGGACAGAGGAGCCTTGTGGGCTACAGTCCATAGGGTCACAAAGAGTGCAACCTAGCGTTCACATACAAATATGCTATTAAAAGTGTCGTGTCTGTGGAGTTTTCTCACGTGAGTGGGACCCCTGGTTTGAAGGGAGTAACATGTGCCCATTAGAATGTGTTTTATTAAAAAAAAAAAAAAAGAATGTTTTATAAGACAGTGAAAAGTGAATGATTCTAGGTTACTGAACAGGAAATAACAAAAGGAATAGAGGGCTTTAGAAAAATAGGCTGAAATAAATATTAATGATGAATAAAAGAAATGGTAGAGATGAGAGTGAGAAAAATCTATTGCATACCCTTGCAATTATCACCAGTCTGTATGGCTGTGGTAGTAATGGAAAAGGAGAGGAGGACCAAAGCTGAAAGACGGTTCAAAGGAGAAGATGACAGGATGCAATGACAGATTGAACACTAGGTTTGAATGAGAGGGAAGAGTAAAAGAGAGCCTGGAAAAATGGCGATACCAGTGACAGAATCAACACAGCACAGCGAACTGACAACCAGATGATCAAAGTGACATACCACTTGTGCCATATGTCTGAAAGCTCTTCATCAGAGATACAAAGCTGAAAGGAAAGTTGTCTCTAGATTATTCTTGCTCAGGAGTCTATGGGTAAATGATGAACTTGACAAAAAGAAGTCCTCTAAGGCACTGGCTGATGTGACCTCATGTGTCAAACCAAATTAAAGGCCCACAGGGTGAGGGTCAGCTCTGATGTCTATACAGTTTAGAACTGCAAATAGACATCACATTCTCCTTGTGAAGTTTCATCCAGGTCACCTATAAACCATAATAAAACATCAAATAACAATGCTTGGTAGGCCTTCAATAAAGATTTATTGAACTGGACTGAGGCTACGGGGGTTAAAAACAAGTCAGTGGGGACGAGGTATAACTCTTTTAACACAAGCACCTTGAGAGCAGAGCAGAGAAAGCACAGCTTGAATAAATCACAAGGCCAATGCCCACTTAGGCAAAATGGGCTGGCATCTCCTGAAACTCAGGTGTTAAACACATTGCAATGACTCCATGGAGAATTTCAATCATGGAAGCCTATCACATCTGGAATTTGTTTTCTCTTTTTACTCTATCTACATGGTTGGCTTTGAATAAGTGGTCTTGACTACAAACAACACATTAAAAAAACATGTAGCATTATTGAATAACTGGGCATCTATATATTTGTGAACTCAAAGTGAAATGAACGAGTCATTCTTTTGGAATTTGAGGTCTTAAAACATGTGGTTAAACATATTCAGAGACATGACACAGAGGGACTGTCTTTTCATTACTTTAACCAGTAAAGAGAAATTTTCTGTTTTCCTTGACATAGGCTGCTATTTTTGAGATCATCATAAAATAGAATTTGTATTATTTACTATGTATTTATTCACAGTAATATAACTCAAACACTGTAGAAACTTTCTTTTTAACCTGAGAGAAAGATTCTTTGGGTCTGGCAGTGACAAGGTGTTGGAACTTTTCTTTGTAATAAGAAAATAAATTAGATCTTGTAAAATTCTGAGTCAGAGCCTTTTGTTTTCTGAAGACAAATACCATTAACTGCTATCAATGGTTCCTTCTCTGGAGTTAGAAAGAGAAAATTATACACTGTGAGAGAAAAGAAAATTTATTTCTCCATGGTTGGTCAAGCCTAGAATTCTCTACAGAGAGAATCTTTCTGGAAGAAGCTAGTGTTTTTATGAGCTGGAGGCGATGAGAAGAAAACAGAGCTGCATACCAAACAAATAGCAAATGCCATTTTGAACTGGTGGCTCTAGCCTGCTGGTACTTGGTGTGATTCCCGGTTCTGCCTATGGCAATATATAAAGCCGGGTCCATCTTTCAGCATTTGACTTGGGCTTACTGCTGCACTATACCTCGTGTTATAAAATGCTGCACCAAATTTATACTGACTTCTCTACAGAGTGGGTTGAAGAAATTTGGTTCCAAGTACCACTCTTAATATGTTTAATTATTTTGACAAATTGTTTTAGAACTTCATGTGCATTCCCTTTAGATCCACAGCATTCTCACTGCCGCATAAGTATAGCATTAAACTAGGACATTTCCAATTAGTCTGCATCTTTATGAATAACTTGCCTTGTTCTGCCTAAATTATTCAGCTTAAAGTTTTTTTCTGAAATCATAGATTCTTTTTAAATTAATTACACAACAGTGCCAAACACAGGACCCAGCATATGGCAGGCACTTAATAAATGTTTGTTGAATAAATAAATGAGCTTTGCTTCAGTTCTGGATTTTGGCCTATCTTTTTATAATGTTAACCAAATAAACTGGCTTGTGTTGGAATGTGAAGCCATTTCCATGGATATTGGAATTTGCTTCAAAAAACTTGCCTTGATTCATGATTTAAAGATTTGAATTGAAAGTAAGGAGAAATTTATATCTAGATCTTCATTAACAGACAATTGCTTAACATTTTCCCTTCTGAGAGGAACAAGCCCTGGGCATAAAGTCAAAACTGCACAGAAAATACTGGCCCTCATCATTGCTACATTGCTAGTAAAGAGATTTGTTATCTCTGAAATGTTAATAATATTGATCCTTACCAAAAAATGCTGTTTTAAGATTTTAGGAGGTAACATGTATGTAACACTTATCCATTGCTGCATAAAATACACTAAAAATTTAATGGCTTATTTATTTCTGCTCATCAGTTTATAAAATATCTGAGCAGATCTGCTGATTTAGGCCAGACTTGACAGGTTTCACCAAGACTTTCTCAGGGTCTTTGCCTGGCAGCTGGCTAACTTCTACCTAGGGCGATGAGGATAATGGGGCCATGCATTTTCATCAGTGTTTTCTCATGGTGTGGTAGAGGTTTTAAGACAGAGCACAAATAAATGCCCTGAGTCCACTTGAAACCAAAGCTCAGAAATGGCATAAAATGTTACTTCTGCCACATTCCATTGGTCAAAGCAATAACAAGGGCAACTAGCCAAGATTCAAGGATTGGGAAAATAGCTTCTATCTCTTAATGCAAAGAATTACAAAATCATATTGCAAAGGGGCAAGGATGGTAGAGAACCGTGGCCATTTTTGCAATCCACCACAGCATAAAAAGTTGTTGTCACAGTACGTGCATATGTGTGTTTAATCAATGACATTTATTGTTGTAATTAACCTACAACCTATGCTTCCTTGTTAGTCCTTTTCTTTCACTCTCACCTCATCCTTTTAGGTGTTCAACTTCATGATTTTGACCAAAGAGGTTGGATGATTAAGAAAACCACTTTGCTTATATCCTCTGTCATTCCCCCAAATCAATCCAAGAAGCAATATAGAGTAACCTCTAGTCACAAGGAATGACTCTTGTAGCTTTTTTAATCCTTCATTTTCTGAATCCTCCAATTCACAGTCGAAGCTAAGGGATGTCTAATGCCATAACAATGGCCTCTAGAGTTAGACTACTTTGTTTTGGAACAATGTGACCTTGAGTGGATTAGTTTATCTCTTTGTATTTACATTTTCTTAATTCTGAAATGGAGTTACTGAGAAGTTTAAATGAGATTTTATACAAATATCTGTACCTGATATATAGTGAGCCTGGTGTGGCCTGTGTGTGGCTGAATGTGTGTTACATTTAATAATTTCTTTCAGTAAGGTATAAAATTATGAATCAAGTCTCTCAGATAATTAACAGAAAACAAGGCAAAGTTTCCTTTGGGTGGCTGACTAGGCTCACGTATTTTCTCAACACTGCCTTCAGTTCCTAACTTCTTTATAAAGTTTTATTGTTCACAATGTTCTATTTTTATTTCCTTATAAAACTCTTTACTCTGATGGATTCATAGAACTGTGTTAACTATACAAATCAGATAGCAATTATATATATATATATATATATATATGCATTGATAACACAAGGAACTTTGAGAAATTATTATTTCTCAAGAATAATGAAATAAAACATTAACCAAGATTATTGCAAGTGAATCCTCAGCATAGGCACAGTTTTGGAAAACAATGCAAGCTCATCAAACATTATTTCCTCTAGTGTATATCAAGACTACCTAAGGAAAAATCAAGATGACAGAGATCCAGATTTTTAAAAATGAGGAAAGGCCCTACTTGAAAAAGCTTATTATTCTAATCTAAACAATATTGCACTTATGTTTTTGCCAACAGTTTAGTATACATTAATATACAACATTTTCATATATAGTACTCCTTGCTTGTTGTTAAACAAAGGGCAAGAAACAAATCTAACCAATGTCTAATTCCTTCTGTGTCATACATTATTACCTACTACTGAGGTGGTAATCTGAGGAAAAGATTATGCCAAAATCAGACTTGATTAAATCCCCTGCCAAGGAACATAGCTATATTTAGCAACATTTCTAAGAAAGAAAGGAAGGAAGGGAGGGAGAAAAACAGAAATAAATGTTGTACCTCATAGTATGCAGCAAAATTGAATTCTACCAAATGCACCCGTGTATGAGTATGCTAAATAAAGAGCTGCCTGATCCAGTGTTTTCTCTGGTTATGAAACCCCATCTTTTTATTTTCCATCCTCCACCAATACTAGCAACTCTGCTTTGGAACTGCTATAATGAATATCTGATAAAAAGAGTATAAATATTACTAACTTCATTTATAGAAGGACTTACACATGTCTGACACTCACTACTCTGGATATGTCAGCTATCTTCTTCTTCTTCACAATAGTCTAGCAAAATAGACATTATTACAATTTTACATAGAGGAAATAGTCACAGTTGGCGAGCTGATAAGAGTAGGACCTAGATTCAAATACAAGTTTCTCTCAGTTGAGATCTTATGCTCTTATTACAAAAATACTTAAAAACTGACACTATATTTCTCTTCAGACTCTTTACAACTGAAAGTATTCATTATCATCTTCAGAACATTCCCTCATGTTTGTTGTTCTCTTGTTAACACTCTCCACAGTCTCTGTAGCTTTCTTTAATAATAGGCCCTGATTAAGCATAGCACTATACTAATCCTATATTAAGCAAAGCGTAGATAACCGTATGTTTCCTACAGGAAATGTCCTTTTAATATTCCTGAATATACACTTACAATCCCCTCTTCCCACCACTGGCACAACCTTAATGAACATCCATTTAAAACAGTAAAGCAAGGTCCATGAAATGAGTTATTGTTAGTCAGTCACACTCATCTAATTAGAAAAATACTAAAATATACAATCTAGTTCTTTCATTCCTTTTCTGGATAAATAGTAGAAAGGACATTTTAAAGTAAGATGAATTTGGATTCTCCTTGATGTTCTAAGCATATTAATTTCAGAAAAGACCATTACATAGGACAGAATTTATTTTTCTAAACATTTTATAATCACTGGATAATATCCTATTTGTTCATATTATGTGTTTTTATGGGAAAATATGATCTTATTTTTCTAGTTTTGATGCTAGAGTCTTTTTTTTAATCCAAAATAGCATATATTTAATATATGCATTTTGAAAAGTTACCTTTTCAAAAATCATAATTACATGTTTTTGAGAAAAATATCTGCTTTACAAGAAAATGAATTCAGGCAACATGAATAACCCAGAGGTTATACACTAAGGGGAAATAGTAACGTTCTACCATATGCATCATAAATTGCAAAATAAATTGCATTGTAAAATGCATCACAAATTATTTTTTAAATATAACTTTAGGGCTTCCCAGGTGGCTCTAGGAAGAACTGAACTGCCAATGCAGGAGACAAGAGATGCAGGTACGGTCCCTGTTTAGGAAGATCCCCTGGAGAAGGAAATGGCAACCCTCTCCAGTATTCTTGCCTGGAGAACTCCAAGGACAGAGAAGGCTGGTGGGCTACAGTCTACGAGGTGGCAAAGAGTCAGGCACGACTGAGCAGCTAACACTATAAGAAAGCACATGATTTTATATATTTTGGAGTCATGTACCCTTTTGGAAATTAGTTTAACACTATGGATGAACATTTTCTGCCAAAAAGAAATGTATTTATGAATATATACAAAATCATTATTTAGGCCAAATAAAGAACTTCTGGTTTGGAAGAAAGTAAAATCATTGCTATGGCAGGATCATGAGAATTCCATTGGGAAGCATGTAGGTCATAATAGAAGGTTATATCTAGCTTACTAATGAGATACACAGGAAATATAAAAGCATATTTTGAGTCTTTGGCAGTGAATGTGAAGTGTTTTGTTTCATTCAGAGTAATCTTGAACTCTGTTAAACATCTTCATAAATGATCTGCAGTTGGTTGTTAATGACAGTAATTAAATTCTTAGATGAGAGAGGATATTAAGCAATGAGACATCATATAATAGTACAAAAGTCTAGAAAAAATGGCTTGAAATTAATCAAATGAGATTTAATCTTGAATTGCAAGGGCCAGTATTTGAGTAAAAAATAGATTCAAAAAAGTTGAAGGAAAATTAAAAATTAGCTTCAATAAATAGATATTTCCAATAGTTAATATAAAGTTAATTCGATATCCTATAATGGGCTTTAAAAAAATGCAAGCTGTTTTTAAAATAGAAATGATTTAAAAATGTATCATAGTAATCATCACGGAAATTTCCAGGGCTGTATGATCACAATGGGAAAGTTGAAAAGTTGTGGACAACTTGTGCTATAACAGAAGCTTTATGATCATCAGACACCTATCCAACAGCAGGAATAAAGGGTCCCATGAAGAATCCTTGGAAGAGAAGACTGAAAAAGAAATACAGCTGGATGAAGACATCAGATTTGTTGTGACAATTTTCTACAAACTCAGCAAGAGAATCAAACTTTCCTAAACAAGTGATAAAAATTAAAATCATGGAAAACAAAACAAAATAAAAGAAAAAGATATGGCACTTAGAGACAGAACAGTTCTAATTCTGATAAAATCGGCCGTTTCTTCATTAGCAGAACTGAACATATCATTTGTAAATATTCCAGAGGATTTTATTTTAACCAGGACATTGATTCTGTTCTCTCTACTAGAACTTTCACCCTTCTGCAAAGACTCAAGTATGTTTTTGGACAAAATATATTCACAAAGGGTTCTTCAAAGGGTTTCTTCTGCAATAGTCTTAGAGCCTTCACATTATTATTCTTTGAAAAAAATACTGAAACTTGAGTTACATAATTACAGCTTAAGAAAATAAGTCCTCTATTTTGAGGTTCTTAGCAGTGATTTTTTTTTCTTACTAGTAATAAAATAATGGCAACAGAACATAGCTTCAGGTGATGATATAAAATAGATACCAAGCAAGAATACAATAAGGCTTTTCCATTTTTAGAAATTGTGATTATATACATTATCTCCAGAGCAGATTTCTCTTTTTCTGTAAATAAAATTACTGGAAGAGCTTGTCTTACAGAAGGACTATAGAAGTGGGCTCAGTTTGATTTTCTCTTTCATGCCTGAATTAAGTGAATCGGGAAACACTGTATACTAGCATCTGTAATATTATGCACAGTGAGGAAAATATACTTCAACTGCTGCAAACATCTTCAGAGTTTTTCTTCCATACATACACTAAAATGTTCAGAATCACCATGTCATTAGACTATGTGGAAAAACAATATTTTTCATATATCCCCAAATAACTCTTTACTTAATCTCTAGAATTTTTTTTAAGTAAAAATATTTCTAATAAGTAAATTCACTCTGTTATTTTGGATCCATTGAAGAAAGAGACTGAGTCATTTTTCAATGACATTAACATATGTCTGTGGCATTTCAAGTATGAAAACCAAATCTTTATTCTCTTTCTCCATTTCTATCTTGAAAAATAAATAATCATATATACCTAGCTTAATTTTTACTTTAAAATATAGATAGCACTCTATTAAATAAAGGTTATGATATCACAGTAATCATAACCTATAAAATTCAGCTGAATAACCACATTGGGATATTTGGAATGCTACTGATTAGTCTGTGCCACAACAGAATCTCTGTGATGGTTAGTTTTATATCTCAACTTGGCTGGACCACAGTGCCCAGATATTTGATCAAACATTGTTCTAGATGTTTCCATGACGGTGTTTTGGAATAAGATTAGCATTTAAATTGGTTGACTTTGACTAAAACAGATTGCTTTGCACACTGTGGATGGGCCTCCTTTAACCCTCTGAAGGTCTGAATAGGACAAAAGACTAATGTCCCTCCGCAAGAGGGAAATCTATAAGCAGATGGCTTATAGACTTGAACTTAAACAGAAACATTTTCCTGGATCACCACTTTGCTGGCTTACTCTGCAAATTTGGGGTTTGCTGGCCTCTATACTTGTATGAGCTAGTTCCTTAAAATAAATCTCTCTGTATTACATCCTATTCTGTTTCTCTGGAGAACCTTGACTAATACAACATGTATGACCATCAGGTATCCACTCAGTGGAAGGCACAAAGGATCACAAGAAAAATCTTTGGCAAAGAGGATTATATAAAATATAAATGTCTCCCCAGCTTCCGTATAAAACTATAGCCTTCAAATATAAATTTATTTTATTAATTTATTTTCAAGAGAAATGAGGTTCCCTATGGGAGAGGGGGTTGCTACTTTTTATGATTTCAGTGTTCAAGAATTGGCTCTTTAAAGAGTATGACCAAAAATTAGGTTGAATTTACTAGTTCATTGCACACCATAGTGTCAAACCCAGATTTGAAAGACTGATACAGAGAGGCACTTGTCTATGTCTAGCACCAGCGATTCCCTCAGTTATTTCCTATAGACATATTTGTACATATCTTTGCCTTGGAGACAATACAGTATCATACCACTTGGTATAACATAGTGGTCAGGAGTACCCATTCTGGAGTACCAATGTTGTCAAGTTAAGCTACCTCCAGTTTTAAGGCTTTTTATCTGTAGTTTAACAGTATCTACTTGACAGGGCCAGTATGAGAATAATGTAAATAATACTCAATATAGAATGTTTCTCACTTTTAGTCTCCTTACAAGGCAAGAATTGTGTTTTATATACAATCCTAACTAACCACTGCACAAATCATCCAATTTGGTGCTTTACATCTAGTCAACAACCAAAGATAATAGCTACCAATTATTGTGTGTTCATGATACACCAGAATGATTTTTTTAGAAGTCTCACAGCATTCCTTCAAAGCAGGTCCTACTGTCCCCATTTTAAGATGAGGAAGCTGAGACTCTGAGAGCAATAGCTTTGAAGATCACACAGAGCTCCTCAACAGTAGACTCAGCATTTAATTCAGGTCTAACTCAAGGCTATAGTCAATTTGTATTGCAACTTGGTATCACTGCTTATTGGATGTTTAGTAATAGGTGTTTGCTAGTTTCAAAGATCGCATGGGAAGTTGCCATTGATCACAATATTCTGTCCTTTTATTTCCTTTCTATGTTGCTTGATGATCTGGTTCTGTGACACTTTGGAAGCTAAAAGTCTGGCTGTTAAGTTTTGTTAGACAGTGGAACAAAGTAAAGGGGAAGGTTATAAAAGTATGTTCCCTGGTGATTCTTATAAAGGGAAAAATACACTATCTATTGAGCTTAATTTTCAGATTCATCATGTTTAGACAAGATACAAATTCATTATAGGCAGTATCTATCTTTCCAGGAGGCTGAAGATAAACTGTTTGTGCTCTAAAGATTGTTCCAAACCCCCAGGTCAATGATTGTAACAAAATAAGAAATTATTGAGAAATTTCCCTAAATTTTTTTAAAAATTGCTTTCCATTATAGCTAATAAATACTATTAATATTATATTCTGGAGAAATGTTCCCATTTTCATTGGTAAACATCCCTTTTAGCTTTTCATGGAACACTTTCCTGCATGCATTTTAGTCAGAGTAGTATTGAAGATTTTATGTAAAAGAAACCTTGTAAATGTTACTCTGGTTCTAAATATTAGTTGTAGTATATAGCAATATTCTCCATTATCAAAATTATTTCAAATTTAAAATGTTCTATTTCTAAGATGTGCCCAACAATGTTATCATTAAATTAATGTCATCCTATATCTTAACTCAGGAAATCCTGTTATAGAGTCTATAGACTCACATTTTTTGGTAACCAAAAGATCTGTTACTTTCAAATACAGAATCTTATTACCAAGTTAAATATAAAATCACACTATTATAATTTGTGAGATAGAAGATTACAGCACTTTTTCCAAAACCATGATAATATTGTTATTTTTTTTACTGAACTTCTTTAGGCAGTATTTCTGCCTTTTTGATTTTGTAAAATTATTTTACATTTTTGAGGGAAAGTAATCATGATGTTGCCTGAAGTGTCACATCAGGTACATCCAAATGGCAAATGAATGTCATTACAGTGCCCATTGGGGAACTCACTTTGATTACAGAGGACGTCCATGCCCAAGGACAGCTGCTGTCATCAGTTTCCAGGCAGAAGTAACATCCTGCTCGTGGCAAGGGGGCAGGGAAGAGCTTGTACTATAGCTTAGAAACACGGATTCTCTCATCTTTGGAGGGGAAATAGGCTTAGGTATGGAAATAGAGCATTAAACGGAAAAGTAAACCAATCAAAACAACAAAAGAACTTGTAATTTGTTTGGGAGAATTTAAGTCCATTTCCCATTAGGTCATGAGAGCACATAAAGTGGGATTTTTGACTCCTGTGCATGGAAATGGAAGCAAACAGGGTGATTTTAGTAGTTACATACTAAGACAAGTCTACTAGGCAAGGGTATACCAAAGGCCAATTTTATATCCTTTTTCTGTTTTAAGAGTTAGAGGGCTTTATCTCAGAACAGAATAGATTCTGAAACCACAGTCACACCCTGTTATTAAAACAGTCAATAACCATCAGGGTTAGAAAAAAACAATTGTAATAATTCTAAAGACCAAAACAGAAGAAAGTAGTGAGACCCATAAACAACTCTGAAGTGAAGACTTTTAAATATAAGTTTTAGTTCAGCATTAAAAAAATTGAAATTGGCCCATTTTTACATCTCTTTGTTTTTCTAATTGAAAAGACAAGCAAGGCACATGAGATGTGTTACCTATTAGGAACAGAATCACTTCATTAATTCAATATTCCAGTGAAACCTTAAGGTCTCTAATTGACAGGAAATGTTAATTTGTGGGCACTATAGCCTGTGCTTATTTTGCTGGGATATTTAACGGCTCTCTCCCTACCTTTGCTTCAGTTTCTCCAGAAAGCCAAGCTATCAGTCTTTTAATTGAACTGGAGAGGGAGGGAAAGAAAGGATGTCAGCCCTCTCCCACTGATGAGTGTCACATCCAATTGCCACCCTTACCAAAGGGAATGAAACTAGGTTAAGGGGACAGGTTCTGTATTTTTAAAAATTACCTGCCATGTGTTTTTTTCCCCAAATGTCAGGTGGTGGCCTCTATTAGAGGTAGACCATTAATCAAACTAATGAGAACGATGGATGAACTGTTCCTTAACAAAGACATAATGCCTCAGTGGGAAAGGGGTAGAACAGCAGATTTTTATGATGTAGGCTTTTCCTTATGAATACTTGGGTTTGAGTCACACCACATGTGCAAATCAGCACCTCCTGACCCTTACAACAGTTTAATGCTCCCTAAAGAAGAAGACTATTACTGAATCAAAATCAGTTTTATCTATGGTGAAGAAAGAAAAAAGAATCCCATTTGCTTTGCAACAGTAAGGCATTGCAAAACCATTCTCAATGATCTAAACTTTACTAGTGATCATTCAAGTTTTGAAGATGCTGCTAAGGACAGAGGAAGTTGTTTCACGGAAGTAGGATCTGATCATATGTTAACACGGAGGCTTGATCTTTTTGCACATCTCTAGACCATTCTAAGTTATTCTGCCTTAATGCTAAGTCTAGAGTAGGAGAAATGGCAAGAAAATATGGATGTTATACTTTCAGGACTCAAAAGAAATAAGAAATTCCTCACTACACCTTTCCGACAGCTTATGGCGAGCCTAATGGAAGAAAACAGCAAGGTTGAGACATGACTGCAATGAGGAAAGTCAGCATTCAGTTCAGTTCAGTTCAGTTCAGTCGCTCAGTCGTGTCTGACCCTTTGCGACCCCATGAATTGCAGCACTCCAGGCCTCCCTGTCCATCACCAACTCCCAGAGTTCACTCAGACTCACATCCATCGAGTCAGTGATGCCATCCAGCCATCTCATCCTCTGTCGTCCCCTTCTCCTCCTGCCCCCAATCCCTCCCAGCATCAGAGTCTTTTCCAGTGAGTCAACTCTTCGCATGAGGTGGCCAAAGTACTGGAGTTTCAGCTTTAGCATCATTCCTTCCAAAGAAATCCCAGGGCTGATCTCCTTCAGAATGGACTGGTTGGATCTCCTTGCAGTCCAAGGGACTCTCAAGAGTCTTCTCCAACACCACAGTTCAAAAGTATCAATTCTTCAGTGCTCAGCCTTCTTCACAGTCCAACTCTCACATCCATACATGACCACAGGAAAAACCATAACCTGGACTAGACGGACCTTAGTTGGCAAAGTAACGTCTATGCTTTTGAATATGCTATCTAGGTTGGTCATAACTTTCCTTCCAAGGAGTAAGTGTCTTTTAATTTCATGGCTGCAGTCACCATCTGCAGTGATTTTGGAGCCCCAAAAAATAAAATCATTAACAGGCACTAATTTGCCTTGGTCAAGCCATGGACAAAGACTCCTTTGACCTACTGGCCATCCTGATGAAAATCCTTGAACATGCAGAGAACACACATGGTAGACCCAAGAAATGGCATTTCTCCAAGAGTTCGCATTTGTAGAGAGAAATGTTTTTCAGCTTTTGAGGTTTGGCAATGCCTATTAAAAAGTTTACTTCAATTTAAAAGTTTACTTAAACTAAAATTGTTTCATGTCAATCTGAAGACAAACTAAATAAACGTTTCTATTAAAATCAGGAATAATATATAATGAATGAATCTTTTTTCAAAACCAATCAGTGATATCATTAAATTTTTATGGAAATTAATCTTTATAAATAATGATTCACATAATTTTAATTGCAGAGTATGCAGTTATATTTCCCGTGTTAATTTCTACATAACTATATGGTTAGAGAAAGTAGCTTAATTTTTGTCTTAACATTTTTTATAATTAATTATAGATTTTAAGTCTGGAAAAATCAGATTTCATGGTATAGAAAAACACATTGTACAAAATAGGAAGAAATAATCAGGTTAGTGAATAGTTAAAATGAAAATGTATTATATTTAGAAAGTAGAATGAAGAGTGGGAGAAAGTGGGAAAAATATAAAGTCTGATGTTGTGGACTCCACAAAAACTTTTTCTGTAACCCAGGGAAAACAAGGACCCCACTTTCTTCACAGGTAACACTAAAATTAATAGTAGTACTAAACTAAGTGTAAATGAAAAACACTATCTCTTGAGCGCTTACTCTGTATTATACTCTATTCTAAACAGTTGTTCAATGCAACTTTCACAAAAATCCTATAAATATGTAATATCATCCCCATCTTTAAACAAATGAGAAAACTGAGGCAGAAAGAGATTAAGTTAACCCAATTCACACAGTAAAAAAACAATAGAGCCAGATTCAAACCATGTAGTCTGACCGTGGGCCAGGGCTCTTATTCTCTCTGCTATGGATCCGGGAGTCAGAAATGTTGTTTCCCCCTTCTCTGCTCTAGGGATATCCTTAAAAGTTGGGTGAATGAAAGGCAAGTGTCCACTCTGAGCGAACCAAAATTCTTCTCATAGTGAAGTGTTTAAATTGCATTGCTTTTCTCACACCAAGTACCATGGAGTACTGCTAGTCACATCTCCCTGAAAGAATAAGAGCTCTTAACTACTTGTACATGATTATCTGTGTTGGTCCTCAGAGCTTCAAACACACACACACACACACACACACACACACACACACACATGCATGCATGGATACATGGTTATAGAAATAAAAAGACTGCTGATATGTTTTTCTGGAGAATGTTTTCTGGGACAAGAAAAGTTAGAAAGAGTAAAGTCATTGTCCACTTTACACTTTCTTTCATGTTTCTCTGTGTTTGGGTGACATTGCACCCTACAACCCTAAGGAACAATTCTAAACATATACCTTTCTTGCATTTCACTCTTTTCTTTAAACACCACATGTATACCTGTGGTGGATTCATTTTGATATTTGGCAAAACTAATACAATTATGTAAAGTTTAAAAATAAAATAAAATTAAATTAAAAAAAAAATAAACACCTCATCCAATGTTCATCTACCTTCAAACACCTCATCGAATGTTTCCTTCTTAGATTGTACCTTTCCCTCAGAAATAAACTTCTCTTCCTTCTATGCTTATTACACTCCTCTTCACCAGCTTTGCCAAGCAAAGCCGCTTATCCCTCAGTATGGACCTCTAAATCAGTAACACCAAGGTTGTGAACATTTTACCACAGTGGGAAATAAGGGCCCAACACCTTTGGTATTGAGATCAACTGGACTTTTCCTGAGAATTTGTTAACTGTAGTGCAAAATAAAGTCCTACACAGCCCTGTTAGGAACCTCTTCTGCTCGATGTACAAATCAGAATTCCTGCTAAGTGAATCTGTATAAATTACTGTTACATGTTATTTATCTATTTTGGGGTGGAATAATAGGGAATTATTTCTAATACATTTGATTTTATACATGCATTTGATTTTATAATGCTTTTTTCTTTTTTTTTAATGCTTCTCTTAAAAAATATTTATTTTAATTTATTTTTTTTAATTTTATTTTATTTTTAAACTTTACATAACTGTATTAGTTTTGCCAAATATCAAATGCTTTTTTTCATGTTAACATAACAAACACAGCAATGAAGTAGGAAACAGTCAGTGCAATATCATTCACTAAGATACTCTAATAAAACTGCAGGGTGTATAGTGAATGTTAACTGGTTTACTATCTTGGAGTGCCATAGTTGACTATAAAGATCCTGCTGCTGCTGCTGCTTCAGTCATGTCCGACTCTGTGTGACCCCAGAGATGGCAGCCCACCAGGCTCCCCCATCCCTCGGATTCTCCAGGCAAGAACACTGGAGTGGGTTGCCATTTCCTTCTCCAATGCGTAAAAGTGAAAACTGAAAGTGAAGTCGCTCAGTCATGTCCGACTCCTAGCGACCCCATGGACTGCAGCCTACCAGGCTCCTCCGTCCATGGGATTCTCCAGGCAAGAGTACTGGAGTGGGTGCCATTGCCTTCTCCATAAAGATCCTAACCTTATCTTATAAAATTTTCTCAGTAAAATAGAAGTAAAAATGAGTCCAATCCCAGAGCATTCAAGCTTGAGCTTTCTCTGAGTGCTAAAGTCACTTCTGATTCACAGTTTAGGAGAGGGTAGTCTCTTGGACTATATGACATCCGGTTATCCATCCCTGATGGTTTCAAGATGAGTATCTATTTCCTGTGGACATATGAAAGTGCTGAGTCGGGCTGTATGATTAGAGAAGGGATTTTTCCTAACAGATAGCTTTGGCTATCTACATGACAGCGAAGGAACATTTTGGCAGGAAACCACATAACACAGCAGGATAACCGGTTTGAACAAAATGTTTTTATGCAATGTGTTACGGGGGAATTGGTTTGCATGTTGACAATACTACCCACCATTAAGCCCCAACTCTTTTCCCAACCAAATGAGTTTTTTCCTCTTACTATTTGACTAATATTAATGTATAGTATATCTATTTTCTAAGCAATCTAATAAACAGTTTTGATGGCTTATATTGAACCAGGTTTTTAAGCATAGCCAGCAAGAGGTATGCTGAGAAATACAGATTTCTTAAAGAGTGCTTTATTTTTAATTATCATTTTTATTACATTTAGATACTTCTTGTGTCAAGAAATAGATAAAACCCCGTAATTTGTATATTTCTGAATTCATTCAGCAATTTTGCCAGGCTCCAACTATGAGAAAGGTGCTGTTCATCATCACAGCATGTGAATCTTGCTGTGTAAGTAAAAGAGGTTAGATGCAGGCACATTTAAACACATCGTATATGAGAGAAATACAAGCAAAGCAATATGGTAGCTCAGCAGAAGAAGCCATTACTTCCAGTGAAGAGGAACAAGAAAATCATTATAGGAAAAGTAGCATTTGAGGTGGATTTAAAAATAATTTTTTTTTGATAAAACTTACTTGTTTATTCATTTTTATATTTAGTGTACTATAAAGCTTAACAAGAATGGAGACTAGATTTAAGCTGTGCGGATTCATTCTCTGGCCCTACCTCTGAACAGTTTTGTGACTTTAGTCAAGTCATATAATCATTAACCTTACTTGTAAAATGAAGATGAAATTAGTTCCTTTCTAACAGAGTTCCTAGAAGAATATACATTCTTAGTATGCATGTATCTGCAAAACAACAGAGGGAAGTAAGTGTAAGGTGCAGAAGCTTTGGAATTTGACAATGCTGTATTTGAATCAACTACTGATCACTATTACTAAACTTTTCAACCTCTTTGCAACAAATTTTGCATCTTTTAAATGAGTATAATAATCCTACTTCATTAATTGTTGTAGAGAGCAAATACCAGGCACAGTGTCCATAAAACATAGGTACAGCATCAATGTTAGATAACGATAATGATAAGAGATGACATTAGAAAGAGACAGCAGGGTTAGGTTTTGCTGGACCATGCAATCCAGGTAACATTAACTAGTCCAATGCTATAGACCAGAGTTCACAAGCATCAGCCTTCCATATCCAACAAGAGGTGTGTATTATTAGAACTACTGACACATATATAGCTGTATTTTGTTTGGTATACAAGTGTCTTAAAAATTAGGGAATTCTATATTCTTTCCAGAAAAAAAAAATCAAAAATAAGCCTGAATTCCAATGGAAAAGCAATCAGCTGGAATTAAGTTCCATCTGTGACTTATTTGGAGCCTATGTATGCCAAGGTCTCTACTAATCCTTACTGTCTTAATTCTACCCACTTGACTCATTTTGTTACCCATGTGCCTGCCCTTTACACACTTGAGTTTGTGACTTTTCTGGATACAACAGGCACAACTGGACACAGCTGATTTTACTTTAACCAAGTAAGTGCTGGTATTTTTCAGGAGTATTGTGCTCAGTCAAATCCAACTCTTTGTAGCCCCATGGACTGCAGCCTACCAGGCTCCTCTGTTCATGGATTTGCCAGGCAAGAATACTGGACTGGTTGCCATTTCCTCCTCCAAGGGATCCCTGTCCCAGAGATCAAACCTGCATCTATTGTGTCTCTGGCATTGGTAGATGGGTTCTTTACCACTACTGCCACCTGGGAAGACCCTTCAGGAGTATTATGTCTCTGCAATTTGCAAATTTGATTTGAGGAAGGAGAATACTGGAGATAAGTAAATGGAAAGGTTTCATAGTATAGATGAGAAGTAAACAGGTGTCAATTGAATGCAGAAATGGCCAGCAAAGAGTTGCTTTAAAAATTTTTTTCCAAATACATAATCAAGAGGACTTTGACAACTGATTGAGAAAAAAAGAACAAAAGACTATTGTTACTATATGATAGCTGGTATAGTTAATAAAAATGGAATGAGCCAGACTATGACTAGAGATAACAGACATTTCATTTGGGGGTATACTGATAAATTAGATATTTAAACTTAAGGACATTTTTAATTATCATGAATCATAATAAAAATCTATGTTGACCTTCAGAAATATTTGCAGGTCCTAATCAGTGACAATAAACTGTGAATCTGAATGACAAGGGTGGAACTGTAACTTATCATGTAATCTCAGAGCTTGGCAAACAGTATGCACAATGGGTGCAAACAGTATGCACAGAGGATGTTCCCAACCCAGGGATCAAACCTGGGTCTCCTGCATTGCAGATAGATTCTTTACCATGTGAGCCACCATGGAAGCCCTAGTATGCCCTCAGTAAATGCTTATTGGGCTTCCCTGATAGCTCAGTTTTGAAAGAATCTGCCTGCAATGCAGGAGACACTGGCTCGATTCTTGGGTCAAGAAGATCCCCTGGAGAAGGGATAGGCTAACCACTCCAGTGTTCTTGGGCTTCCCTCGCAGCTCAGCTGGTAAAGAATCTATTTGCAATGTGGGAGACCTGGGTTCGATCCCTGAGTTGGGAAGATCCCCTGGAGAAGGGAAAGGCTACCCATTCCAGTATTATGGCCTGAAGAATTTCATGGACTACACACGACTGAGTGACTTTCACTTCACTTCAAATGGTTATTGAATTAGAAAATATGAATAAATTTTTATAAATTTTTAGAATGTCATATTTTCACAGATCTGCTCATATTTTTTCTAAAATTAAAAGACAATTATATCAAATAATTTCAAATCTACAACATAATGACTTCTCAGATACAACTGTATGCTTGTTAATTATTCCATGTAAAGTGATGACAAATAGGAATTTAATGTGACTTTGCTGAGTGATAATTCTAAGAATTCCAAGCTATGTTTAGAAGTCCATTAAAAGATATACATTGGTGTTAAAATTTTCATAGAGACAGCTTTGTCATTTAAAATGGAGTAGAATTCCAGCAAACTGTGTCTTTGTCTTCAGAATTTCATGAGTTATGTAGTAAACTGTGGATTTAATTCATTCAGAGTAGTTCAAAAGAGGCAGAAATGAGGAGCTCTAACCAGAGAAAATTTAGGGCTAACTGGACATATCTTGATTTTTGTTTATTTGTTTGTTTCATTCCTCTGTGCATCTGAATTTACAGGCATTCTGTTCACAACAGCCAGATCCAAGAAAGGGTCAAGAAACAGGAAGAAAGGAGACAAAGGAAAAAAGAAGCTTTCTGTTATCACAAACCAAAATTTCTCTATAATAGCTATGGAAAGTTGTCTGTTCTGTCATTGAGAGGGGATTACATTTATGACGCTGTACCCACTTCTGTTGTTAGCATTGCTGGATATCTGTTTTAATATGAATGTGTTTAGGTCACTGCAAAATGGAATAATCATGAGATATGCAAAATGCATTACTAGACTTGAGATGAAACTGATAGTTTTTAGCCCTCAGTGCAAAAGGAAGAATGATTTTCAGATCATGTTGTTGATTCTGTTAGGAATTTGACTTTTACTGGGAATGTTTTCCCTGAAAATATAACATAATATTATATCTGACCACCTTTGTATATTTTCTTATGCTGCTTTGCTATAATTTTTGTCAACCAGAAAAACTCATATCCACTCATTAAAATCCACCTCAGACCTTCCATCCTCTTTGAAACTTTCCTAATTCTTTCCTTCAAAATTAATTTTTAATACCTTTCACATACTTCTATTTCCACATTTAGCATTCTGAAAAAGTATTACTTCCCCCTGGGAGCTCTAGAATTATTTTCTCTAACAACAAACTCTCATAGTTTAGGTCTAAATTCTTTTGAACAGAGTGAAATAAGTCAGAAAGAGAAAGACAAATACCATACATTAACACATATATATGGAATCTAGAAAGATGGCATTGATGATCCTACATACAGGGCAGCAAAGGAGGCACAGACGTAAAAATAGACTTTTGGACTCAGTGGGAGAAGGAGAAGGTGAGATGATTTGAGAGAATAGCATTGAAACATGGACATTACCATATGTAAAATAGCACTGAATATGCACATTACCATATGTAAAATAGATAACAAGGGCAAGTTTGATGTATGAAGCAGGGTACTCAAAGCCAGTGCTCTGTGACAACTTGGAAGGATAGGGTCTGGCAGGGTGGGGTGGGGGGGGAAGGGTGCTCAGGATGGAGGGAAAACATATTTCTTATGGCTGATTCATATTGATGTATGGCAAAAATCACCACAGTATTGTAATTATCCTCAAATAAAAGTATATTAATTCATTAAAAAAAAAGTGCTCTGAATAAAAATGACTTGCTGATAATGAAAGAGAAGTCATTCAGTCGTGTCCGACTCTGCGACCCCATGGCCTGTAGCCTATCAAGCTCCTCCATCCATGGGATTTTCCAGGCAAGAGTGCTGGAGTGGATTGCCATTTCCTTCTCCAGGGGATCTTCCCGACCCAGGAATCGAACCCAGGTCTCCCGCATTGCAGGCAGAAGACGCTTTACCATCTGAGCCCCCAGGGGGTTCTGAATAAAAATGACTTGCTAAGATTTAGTAATACATAATCTTTGCATAGTTCTATAAGGAGAAGGCAATGGCACCCCACTCCAGTACTCTTGCCTGGAAAATCCCATGGACGGAGGAGCCTGGTGGGCTGCAGTCCATGGGGTTGCTAGGAGTTAGACACAACTGAGTGACTTCACTTTCACTTTCCACTTTCATGCATTGGAGAAAGAAATGGCAACCCACTCCAGTGTTCTTGCCTGGAGAATCCCAGGGACGGGAGCCTGGTGGGCTGCCGTCTGTGGGGTCGCACAGAGTCGGACAGGACTGAAGTGACTTAGCAGCAGCAGCAGCATAATAGATTTACAGGGCTTCCCTCATAGCTCAGTCAGTAAAGAATCTGCTGGCAACACAGGACACACAGGTTTGATTCCTGGGTTGGGAAGATGCCCTGGAGAAGGAAATGGCAATCCATTCCAGTATTCTTGCCTAGAGAATCCCATGGACAGAGGAGCCTGGCAGGCTACAGTTCATGGGATTGCAAGAGTCAGACATGACTTAGTGACTAAACCACCACCACCATAATAGATTTACATATAACTATCAAATAATTGTTCTGGTTATGCTTAGAATTTAAAATTTCACCTGTATTTCAGATAATACAAAATAATTTCCAAGGTAAAAAAAAATCTAAGGTATCAAAACAAGACTGGTAATATCCAATGTATCTTAGAACTAAGACCTAAGTACTTGTGGGATATAAGCACAAGGTCAGCTACAAGTGTTTGAGTTGACCCTTTCCTTGACCTATGAGTTTTATTGCCTACATTTAAGCTCTTGCACACTCCCTATCATTAAATATTCCCCAGGAATATCAAGTTTAGGCATGTTGAAGTTCTATAAATCACTTTCCTTGCCCAAAGTCCCTTTCAAAAAGTATAACTCTGTTGTGTATTTCCCCATATGCAGAATGTCAGGTCAAACTGTAACCACTTCATTTTCTTTTGATAAACTAAAATCCTTGATCTACAGAGTTCCTTGTAAGGAAACATAGCAATTAGAAAGCAAACCAACCTGTATTCAATCAATATGTATTTGCTGACAAATAATGTTTGTATAATCTCTGGGCTTCCCTGATGGACCTTGAGGCAACTTTACTATTTATCCACCAGTGAGGTTCTCTGGAAATGCTTAATAATATTTTTGTTTCTTTCAAAATGGAATACATACATCTGGAGCCTCTTTCAGTCCTAGGAGAAAAGCTGTTGATTTATGAAGTGGAAATAGTCAGCCTAAGTCTGCAGGACACTGCCATGGCCATTTAAATGGCCATTTAACCTCTAGAAACAAAATAAAAGGCCCTTTATAATATATGAACATTGATGTTTGGAAGATGTTGAAAAATTAATTGAAAAATGTTTACTATTGAGACCTAGAATGTATTAAATATGATGTTTAGTTTTTGATTATGTTTAAATGTATATGCAGGTCAGGAAGCAACAGTTAGAACTGGACATGGAACAACTGACTGGTTCCAAATAGGGAAAGGAGTAAGTCAAGGCTGTATATTGTCACCCTGCTTATTTAACTTATATGCAGAGTATATCATGAGAAACGCTGGGCTGGAAGAAGCACAAGCTGGAATCAAGATTGCTGGGAGAAATATCAATCACCTCAGATATTCAGATGACACCACCCTTATGGCAGAAAGTGAAGAGGAACTAAAAAGCCTCTTGATGAAAGTGAAAGAGGAGAGTGAAAAAGTTGGCTTAAAGTTCAAAATTCAGAAAACTAAGATCATGGCATCTGGTCCCATCACTTCACAGCAAATAGATGGGGAAACAGTGTCAGACTTTATTTTTCTGGGCTCTAAAATCACTGCAGATGGTGACTGCTGCCATGAAATTAAAAGACGCTTGCTCCTTGGAAGGAAAGTTATGACCAACCTAGATAGCATATTCAAAAGCAGAGACTTTACTTTGCCAACAAAGGTTCATCTAGTCAAGGCTATGGTTTTTCCTGTGGTCATGTATGGATGTGAGAGTTAGACTGTGAAGAAAGCTGAGTGCCGAAGAATTGATGCTTTTGAACTGTGGTGTTGTGGAAGACTCTTAAGAGTTGCTTGGACTGCAAGGAGATCCAACCAGTCCATTCTGAAGGAGATCAGCCCTGGGATTTCTTTGGAAGGAATGATGCTAAAGCTGAAATTCCAGTACTTTGGCCACCTCATGCGAAGAGTTGACTCATTGGAAAAGACTCTGATACTGGGAGGGATTGGGGGCAGGAGAAGGGGACGACAGAGGATGAGATGGCTGGATGGCATCACTGACTCGATGGACGTGAGTTTGAGTGAACTCTGGGAGTTGGTGATGGACAAGGAGGCCTGGCGTGCTGCAAAGGGTCACAAAGAGTCGGACACGACTGAGCAACTGAACTGAACTGAACTGAACTGAATTATCTCATGGCAAAGAAACCATGACTTTGTAACTATGCATTTTAAGAGTCTTGAAAATAACAATAATGCTCTCTTAAATTTGCATTATACTTCTCTTTAAGGTTGTTGCTCTTGTTTAATGCTGCTGCTGCTGCTGCTACTGCTAAGTTGCTTCAGTCGTGACCAACTCTGTGAGAACCCATAGATGGCAGCCCACCAGCTTCCGCCATCCCTGGGATTTTCCAGGCAAGAGTACTGGAGTGGGTTGCCATTGCCTTCTCCAGTTTAATGCTGAGTCATGTCCAAATCTTTTTTGACCCCATGGGTTGTAGCCCGCTAGTCTCCTCTGTCCATGGGATTTCCCAGGGAAGAATACTAGAGTGGATTGCCATGCCCTCCACCAGGGGATTTTCCTGACCCAGGGATCAAAACTGTGTTTCCTGAATTACAGATGGATTCTTGACTGCTGAGCCAATGGGGGAAGCTGTCTATTTAAGGTACTCAAAGCATTTTAGAGGACAAAGGTAATATGTATATAATCAAGAAAAAAAAATAATTGTTTTAATAGAAGAATAGGGTGGTAACAAATTGAAACTAATTCTGTTAGAAAATGGTTTAATTTGTGTTCCAAGTGATTCGTGTTGGAAATTTTATGTTTAAAGATATAATTACATATGCGTTAGTTGCTCAGTCGTGTCTGACTCTTTTGGACCCTGTAGGACTGTAACCCTTCAGGTTCCTCTCACATGGGATTCTTCAGGCAAGAATATAGGAGTGGGTAGCCATTACCTTCTCCAGGGGATCATCCCAAAGACCCAGGTATCAAACCTGGGTCTCCTACATTACAGGCAGATTCTTTACTGTCTGAGCCACCAGGGATGCCCAAAGATATAATTATGAACCATGATTCCAATAAGTAATACTGTGTTCTAGTCTCTAGCCACTGACAGAATGTGGTCTGCTGGAGAAGGGAATGACAAACCACTTCAGTATTCTTGCCCCAAGAACCCCATGAACAGTATGAAAAATCAAAAAGATAGGAAACTGAAAGATGAACTCTCCAGGTCAGTAGGTGCTCAATATGCTACTGGAGATCAGTGGAGAAATAACTCTAGAATGAATGAAGGGATGGACCCAAAGCAAAAACCAGTTGTGGATGGTACTGGTGATAGAAGCAAGATTCAATGCTGTAAAGAGCAATATTGCACTGGAACCTGGAATGTTAGGTCCATGAATCAAGGCAAACTGGAAGTGGTCAAACAGGAGATGGCAAGCGTGAACATCGACATTCTAGGAATCAGAGAACAAAGATGGAGTGGAATGGGTGCATTTAACTCAGATGACCATTATATCTACTACTGTGGGCAGGAATCCCTTAGAAGAAATGGAGTGGCCATCATAGTCAACAAAAGAGTCCGAAATGTAGTACTAGGATGCAATCTCAAAAACATCAGAATGATCTATCTCTGTCTGTTTCCAAGGCAAACTGTTCAATTTCACGGTAATCCAAGTCTATGCCCAGATCAGTAATCCTGAAGAAGCTGAAGTTGAACGGTTCTATGAAGACCTACAAGACCTGCTAGAACTAACACTCCAAAAAAATGTCCTTTTCATTACAGGGGACTGGAATGCAAAAGTAGGAAGTCAAGAAACACCTGGAGTAACAGGCAAATTTGGCCTTGGTGTACAGAATGAAGCAGGGCAAAGGCTAACAGAATTCTGCCAAGAGAACGCATTGGTCATAGCAAACACCCTCTTCCAACAACACAAGAGAAGACTCTATACATGGACATCACCAGATGGTCAACACCGAAATCAGATTGATTATATTCTTTGCAGCCAAAGATGGAGAAGCTCTATTACAGTCAGCAAAAACAAGACCGGGAGCTGACTGTGGCTCAGATCATGAACTCCTTATTGCCAAATTCATACTGAAATTGAAGAAAGTGGAGAAAACCACTAGACCATTAAGGTATGACCTAAATCAAATCCCTTATGACTATACAGTGGAAGTGAGAAATAGATTTAAGGGACTATATCTGATAGACAGAGTGCCTGATGAACTATGGAATGAGGTTCATGACATTGTACAGGAGACAGGGAGCAAGACCATCTCCAAGAAAAAGAAATGCAAAAAAACCAAAATGGCTGTCTGAGGAGGCCTTATAAATAACTGTGAAAAGAAGAGACGTGAAAAGTAAAGGAGAAAAGGAAAGATATAAGCATCTGAATGCAGAGTTCCAAAGAATAGCAAGGAGAGATAAGAAAGCCTTCCTCAGCGATCAATGCAAAGAAATAGAGGAAAACAATAGAATGGGAAAGACTAGAGATCTCCTCAAGAAAATTAGAGATACCAAGGGAACATTTCATGCAAAGATGGGCTCAAGAAAGGACAGAAATGGTGTGGACCTAACAAAAGCAGAAGATATTAAGAAGAGGTGAAAAGAATACACAGAAGAACTGTACAAAAAAGATCTTCACAGCCCAGATAATCATGAAGTTTTGATCACTCACACTCACCTAGAGCCGGACATCCCGGAATGTGAAGTCAGGTGGCCCTTAGGAAGCATCATTACGGATAAAGCTAGTGGAGACGATGGAATTCCAGTTAAGCTATTTCAAATTCTAAAAGATGATGCTGTGAAAGTGCTGCACTCAATATGTCAGCAAATTTGGAAAACTCAGCAGTGGCCACAAGTCTGCAAAAAGTCAGTTTTCATTCCAATCTCAAAGAATGGTAATGCTAAAGAATGCTCAAACTACTGCACAATTGCACTCATCTCACATGCTAGTAAAGTAATGCTCAAAATTCTCCAAGCCAGGCTTCAGCAATATGTGAACCATGAACTTCCAGTTGTTTAAACTGGTTTTAGAAAAGGCAGAGGAACCAGAGATCAAATTGCCAACATCCACTGGATCATCAAAAAAGCAAGAGAGTTCCAGAAAAAACATCTATTTCTGCTTTATTGACTATGCCAAAGCCTTTGATTGTGTGGATCACAATAAACTTTGGAAAATTCTGAAAGAGATGGGAATACCAGACCACCTGACCTGCCTCTTGAGAAACCTGTATGCAGGCCAGGAAGCAACAATTAGAACTGGAGATGGAACAACTGACTGTTTCCAAATAGGAAAAGGAGTATGTCAAGGCTGTATATTGTCACCCTGCTTATTTAACTTATATGCAGAGTACATCATGAGAAATGCTGGGCTGGAAAAAGCACAAGCTGGAATCAAGATTGCCAGGAGAAATATCAATAACCTCAGATATACAGATGACACCACCCTTATGGCAGAAAGTGAAGAAGAACTAAGGAGCCTCTTGATGAAAGTAAAAGAGGAGAGTGAAAAAGTTGGCTTAAAGCTCAACATTTAGAAAACTAAGATCATGGCATCTGGTCACATCACTTCATGGCAAATCGATGGGGAAACAGTGGAAACAGTGGCTGATTTTATTTTTCTGGGCTGCAAAATCACTGCAGATGGTGATTGCAGCCATGAAATTAAAAGACGCTTGCTCCTTGGAAGGAAAGTTATGACCAACCTAGATAGCATATTAAAAAGCAGAGACATTACATTGCCAACAAAGGTCCATCAAGGCTATGGTTTTTCCAGTGGTCATGTATGGATGTGAGAGTTGGACTATAAAGAAAGCTGAGTGCAGAAGAATAGATGCTTTTGAACTGTGGTGTTGGAGACGACTCTTGAGAGTCCCTTGGACTGCAAGGAGATCCAACCAGTCCATCCTAAAGGAGCTCACTCCTAAAGAATAAAGGGTGTTCATTGGAGGGACTGATGTTGAAGCTGAAACTCCAATACTTTGGCCACCTGATGTGAAGAACTGACTCATTTGAAAAGACCCTGATGCTGGGAAAGATTGGGGCAGGAGGAGAAGGGGACGACAGAGGATGAGATCGTTGGATGGTATCACCAACACAATGGACATGGGTTTAGATGGACTCTGGGAATTGGTGATGGACAGGGAGTCCTGGGGTACTGCAGTTCATGGGGTCCCAAAGAATCAGACATGACTGAGCGACTGAACTGAACTGAACTGAGTCTCCAGCCATACTACAGGACCCCATACCAAATCTCAAAGATGACTTTTTACAACTCTGTGTTTTGGCATGCTGCATTTGCTACACATCTTTACTTCTTCAGTTTAGTTCAATAGCTATCATGTCTGACTCTTTGCAACCCCCCATGGACTGAAGCATGCCAGGCTTCCCTTCCATCACCAACTCCCATAGCTTGCTCAAACTTATGACCATTGAGTCAGTGATGCCATCCAACCATCTCATTCTCGGTTGTCCCCGTCTCTTCCCTTTACTTCTTAATTTCCAGCTTTATAAGTCCCTCTAGATAACAGTAAGGATAGGGTAGAAAAAGATGAATATTTACAAAGTGTCTATATTGAAAGTGGATTGCAGCCTGCCAGCCTCCTCTATCCATGAAATTCTCCAGGCTAGAATACTGGGGATCTTCCTGACAGGGACTGAACCCAGGTCTCCTGCGTTGCAGCCAGATTCTTTGCCATCTGAATTCCCAGGAAAGCAGATATTAATAATATTAATGTCAAAATAATGAGTAAAAGTAATTTATATTTTCAAGGAATATTTGGTCTAGTGAAAAGACAGTTATCTACCCATTTAAGTGCTCTATCAGCACTATATATATATATATATATATATATATTATAGTTTATAACGATTCTTTCATAAAATATTGAGAGATCACAGGGGGAAAACTCTTCTTGGGGAGAGTGTCTCCCTGGGGAGACATCAGGGAAAATTTAATAAAAGAGAAAAGAGGGCATTCTCCCATGAAGAAGCACATGATTCTAGATAACTGTTGTACTATTCATTTATCCTTTTGTTTTATCCATTTCATCTAACAAACAGATCCTCTAAATCATCTAGTGAGGAAAGTGAAGTCACTCAGTGGTGTCCAACT
This sequence comes from Bubalus bubalis, assembly GCF_019923935.1. Classification (NCBI taxonomy): domain Eukaryota; kingdom Metazoa; phylum Chordata; class Mammalia; order Artiodactyla; family Bovidae; genus Bubalus; species Bubalus bubalis. The sequence continues at coordinate 73,057,383 of NC_059162.1, read as the reverse complement.
CTTTGCGACCCCATGGACTGTAGCCTACCAGGCTCCTCTGTCCATGGGATTTTCCAGGCAATAGTACTGGAGTGGATTGCCATTTCCTTCTCCACTAAATCATCTAACAAATCCTCTAAAATGTGCCAGGTATAGTGATTAGCAAGATTTCAATCCTTGTGCAAAAGAACTCACTGTCTAATATACCTCACATCATGAAAGCATTGAGGATGTTCTAACAGCTCTTAGAGTATGCAGGAGAATACAAAGAAAGCTTTCAAAGAGTAAATGAAGCAATAGTGAGATAAACAGGATTCCAGGCTTGTAACAAATATCATCGACCTATCCATTTATTCTTTTGTCCATTTTAACATTTTTAAACTGTCTATATGCTAATTGCTTTTTTGAAACTACTCAACAAATCCCCAAGTCCTAGTTCAAATGTTAGCTCCTCTAGGAAAAATTCAGAATCTAGAGGAAATCTTTAATGTAATGTAAATTAATTTACTTTTATCAGTGTTGACATCACTAGGATCTGCTGCCATATGGTTTCCATTATCATGAAATTTTTAAGGGTAGAATAATGCACAGTTTCTATGGTGTAATGGAAGAAGCAGGAGTTCTGGAGTCAGAAGAGCTGGATTTGTGCCGTCCCTCCTGCATTGAGCATGGACAACTATCAGACTTAGTTTCCTCATCTGGAAAATTGAAAGAGCAAAGGAGATAGTACAGTGATAATATGTAAGCAGAAAAGTATAATAAAGTGTGGAGGTGGTTAGTGATTCTTTCCCTCTAACTTTCTGAGTATAAAAGTCCAATATTGTATTTTATAATATAGAACTCAATTGATGTTAAAGAGATCACAGGTATTGAAAAATGTGCTGTGTTAGAATTAAAAAAAAAAAAAAAAACTGGGTTACAATCTTGGTTCCAAAATTCTCTGTCACTTAATTTTCCTGAGTCAGGTTTCTCATCTGAAAAATATTCTGACTACTGGTTTACAGGGTCAAACCCTCTTTGGTTTTATGAGAGAATGTATGTAAAATGCCTTATAAATTATAAACTGCGTAGAAATATATGGTATTGTATTTATCTGTTGGCTCTGATAAATTAATTCTATCCAGCTAGGTTTCAACAAAATATACATTATTCCTCTATCTGAAATATTCTATAAATTCTATGCTTCCCTATAATTTCTAGAGAATCTTTCCAATAAGGTGATTTTTTAAAAGTCTTGCTTTCTTATTTCATTCCTTGGAAGACTAAAGAATCTCACAGGATTCCCTTTCCCTCAGAATATCCTGGAGAGCATTGGATCGGCAGCCTTCATCTTTCCCTTTGACTCTTTAACATCAAATGTTATGATTTGACTTTCACTTTCCTTTATTCAAATTTCCATTTTTCTAAACATATTTTCCCTAGTGCTCTGCTGAAGTGAAGATCATCAGTGGTCACTCTCTGCATCAGCATGACCACATATTTGACTAGTGGATCCTTCAGGTCAACAACCTAGAGAGATATTATTGAGATGTCCTTCTCATACACTTATCCAAAATTCACAATGGAATACACTCTTCCTATTTTTATTCTTTTTTTTTTGAATATTCCTTTTTAAAGCTCAGGGCTCAATTGCTCATACTGCAGTTCCCAGTTATTCTTGCGGGTGAGTTATAAAAGGCATGATGGCTTTTACATTAGATTAAACAGGTTGCCTGCAGAGCCACACATTTATGTAGCCATCTCTGAGCTCATCATGTAAAACCTGAACTTCAAGGATTTTAATGGGAAATTACTACTGTGGAGACTTGATAATTTGTTAGTGATAGAGATTCATATTTTAAATTGCCAAACTTCTCGGTGGTAATTGGGAAAAAGTGAAGGCAAGAAAATGTAAAGGAATTTAGCTGATATCCAATTCCTCCCCCTTTACAGACTACCTGCATTTTTACAACAGGACATTCAAATCACAGCCACCTTATGGGAAACAAATGAAGGAACAAGACACTTTTAAATCCTAATTAGTAAATGCCTTATGAATAGCCAGGCAGATGTTTATACAGCAAGTTATATAACAGAAACAAACTTGCATAAACATAGGAAATAATATTTTATTCCATTTTTAAATGACATAATCTCCTTGTCCTAAATTACGGTGTATTTAATTGGAAATCAGTTCTCTATTGTTGTCATTGATATATATATATATATATATGTATTAGTCACCAGCACTCTTTTCTTTCTAGTCACCTCTGTGATGCTTGATTCCTTATAATGTTTGCCAGGAACTCTCCTAGCACTGGCCTAGTTCTCCATCAGTGTACTCTGAACTCAGCAGCCAGAGAAAATCATTTTAAAATGTTAAGTCAGATGTCACCTGGTCAAAACCCTCCAAAAGCTTCCTAACTCACTCAGAATACAAGCCAAAGGACTCATGGTGGCCTACAAGGCCCTACATGATTACCTGATACCTTCTGCCCCACCACTTGATCTCCTCCTCTCTGTCCCTTACTCATTCTTCTCTAGCAACATTGGCCTCTCCGCTGCTTTTAGAAGATTCCAAGCACCCTTCTGTGTCAGAGCCTAGGAACCTGCTATTCTCTCTGCCTGCTACACTCTTTCTTTAAAAGCATTGTGACTAGCTCTGTCATCTCCTTAGTGCTTTACACAAACTCTACCTTCTTAGTGACTGGTCCTCTCATCACTCTACCTAAAAAATACCCAGTTCTTCTTCCCCTTCCTGGATTGATTTTTATTTATACGACTTCCTAGCATCTAATCCAGAGGTCAGCAGGCATTTCTGTAAAGGCATAGACACAAGCCATATACTCTTGCAAATGTTCTACACTGGCACTATGACACAAAACAGCCAAAGGCAAAAGGGGAATGAGAGTATAAACTGTGTTCTGAAACTACTGTTGTTTCGGTGACAAGTCATGCCTGGCTCTTTTGCAACCCCATGGACTGTACCCACCAGGCTCCTCTGTCCATGAGATTTCCCAGACTGGAGTGAGTTGTCATTTCCTACTCAAGGGTATCTTTCTGACCACATTTTTCAGGGATCAAACCCAAGTCTCCTGCATTGGTAGGTGGATTCTTTACCATTGAGCCACCAGGGAAGCCCTCTGAAACTATTGGGTTGGTCAAAAAGTTCATTCAGACTTTCAATCCTTTATTTACAAAAACAGAAGGTAGAGCCCTTTTGGATCACAGGTCCTAATATGCTGACCCTCAATGTAACATATTGTATGCAGATTAATTTTTTCTTGTTTTATCTGTCATATGTTTCTGGCTACATTTTGGCTGTAAACTCCATGAAGGCAAAAGTTTGCCTCATGACTCTATCACCACTGCCTACAATAGTACCTAGAACCTAGGTGACATTCGATAAATTAATTGCTCAATAAAAGCTTTTTATTTATCCATCTAAATATCAAGGTAATGGCTCACTTACTTGAATGAGGACAGTTGAAGAGGAAGACCTCTCTCCATATCCCTGTTCCCATTTCTCTTGGAAAATAACCCGAGGACCATCTGCCATGCTCACAGTGATTAATAAGGGATGCAGAGCTGCCAACAGTCTGTTTCCAGATTCCTACTGCTCTGCAAATTCTTGCAATATGCCTGAGCATTCCCTTCCAAATTCTGCCCATCCAAGTCATACATGACCCTGTCATCATTATGGGAGTACCAGGAAGCTGATAGCCCTACAGTGTACATACTCATGTGTGACTGGGGGAGAGTGACAGAGATATTTATGGACTATCCAGGAAGGGAGAGTTTGTGAAGGGTAATATACTCTTAGTTCTTTCCTTCGAGTACTTACTTCTGAAGTCACTTACTATGTGACTTCACAAATATCTTAAGAGTTAAGAGGGATTATTGCATAGCAAGCATTCTTTATATTATTTTCTCTTTATAGTGATTTCTTCAGCACCCCATTCACAGTCTTTGCCCAGTAGATCTTATGGACCAACTGATAATTTCCAAGCATGGTGACAGGGCATTTTTGGAACACTTTATGTTTCTAAATTTAAGATTCAAATGTACTCTGTAGCTATATTAGAATAACTCTTTAACACCAATATCTAAAGCTAAGTCACTTCAGTCATGTCCGACTCTGCAACACCATAGATGGCAGCCCACCAGGCTCCTCTGTCCCTGGGATTCTCCAGGCAAGAATACTGGAGTGGGTTGCCATTTCCTTCTCCAATGTTTCTAAATGTAAGATTCAAATTTACTCTGTGGCTATATTAGAATAACTCTTTAACACCAAATTCTAAATAAAATACTTTTTTAAATCACTATATTACAATTTAAGTTGTTACAAAATACAGTGAGAGATAGTAGACTTTGAATTTACTGTGTGTAATGCAAAGAACTAGACTGATGAAATGAATAAGTGCAAAAAGCAAAGCTATATAAATTTTCAATCCGACTCTTATGAAACTACAGAGGGGTAACATTTTAGAATTGAAAAGTCTTTAGAGATTTAAGTGATACTTCTGCTATTTCTATACAGATTAAGGAACTGTGTCCCCCAAAGGATAAACAATTTCCCATATCAAAGAACATCTCTTTTAAAAGTGGGGACCATATGGGAGTGAAAAAATTGGAGACTATTTTTATAGAACATTTTATATATATATAATCAAATTAAAGTAGTGTAATTGGACATCCAATGAAACCAAACGGGAAAAGAGGCTGAAAAGAGGACCACTAACTAGTTTAGTAGTGTTAGCCACTCCAGAGAAGGAAATGACAACCCACTCCAGTGTTCTTACCTGGAGAATCCCAGGGACAGGGGAGCCTGGTGGGCTGCCGACTCTGGGGTCACACAGAGTCGGACACGACTGAAGCGACTTAGCAGCCGCAGCAGCCACTCAGTCATGCCTGACTGTGATCCCACAGACTGCAGCCCCCCAAGCTTCTCTGTCCATGGGATTCTCCAGGCAAGAATACTGGAGTGGATTGCCGTTCTCTTCTCCAGAGGATCTTCCTGACCCAGGGATCGAACCTGGGTCTCCTCGGTTGCAGGGAGATTCCTTACCAGTTCAGCTATAGGGAAGACTGTTTGAGCTACAGGGAAGACTACCAGTTTGTTAAACACTAAAAGCTAAGAAGTTCCCGTCTTTTGACTATGGTTTATTTTCATCTTACATAGGAAAATGAACGATTACCTGTAAATTCTAAAATGTTTTATGAAATCTGCATATTGAGAAGCCACAGAACTTGATGTTTCAGATCATTGATTCTGGAGCCAGCAGCCGAACTTTGAATCACAGCTTCAACACCTAATAGCTGTATGACCTTGGGCAATCTCCTTAGTCTCTTTGTGACTCAGCTTCTCCTCCTATAAAATGAGGATGATTGTAGTCCTACTTCCTAGTGTCATTATGAGAACTAAATGTAAAACACTTAGATAAGTGTCTAACACAATGGAGTATTACTCAGCCATTAAAAGGAATACATTTGAATCAGTTCTAATGAGGTGGATGAAACTGGAGCCTATTATACAGAGTGAAGTAAGACAGAAAGAAAAACACCGATATAGTATACTAACGCATATATATGGAATTTAGAAAGATGGTAACAATAACCCTGTGTATGAGACACTGATGTATAGAACAGTCTTATGGACTCTGAGAGAGAGGGAGAGGGTGGGAAGATTTGGGAGAATGGCATTGAAACATGTAAAATATGTATGAAACGAGTTGCCAGTCCAGGTTCGATGCACGATACTGGATGCTTGGGGCTGGTGCACTGGGACGACCCAGAGGGATGGTGTGGGGAGGGAGGAGGGAGGAGGGTTCAGGATGGGGAACACATGTATACCTGTGGTGGATTCATTTTGATATTTGGCAAAACTAATACAATTATGTAAAGTTTAAAAAATAAAATTAAAAAAAAATAAATAAAAAACTAAAAAAAAAAAAAAAAAAAGATAAGTGTCTATCATACAGTAATCTCTATATGCTATTATTACAATCTAAGGGGGTGGCCTGCACAGCTCATTGGGAATGTTTGGGTTGCTTACAAACTTTTTCCCTGGCATTGGGAACTTTTAAGCTCCCTGCATTGGAGGAACTAGAAAACACTGAAGTGCCTACATGCATTGCAAATGACTGAGACTGGAATCAGATGTCCATACCCCAGTTGTCCACAGACTTCTTCTCTTCCCACGCTGCTCTTTCAACACCAATGAAAGCAGAAGAAATAGAACTGTCTTCATTTGTAAATTTGGCATCATTTCAAAACCCAGTAAGTAATGAGAAGAACTTTGCTAAGAAAGATGGCTAACCTTTATAAATAAACTGATTATTTGCAAGCATAAAATGAAATTAATTTTAGAATATTACAGGGGAGACATGAGTAAACTGCAGTTATTAGGGCATAATGCAGTCACATTAATTCAAGTTAGTGAGTAATTATCACTGCTTCCATTTTTCTTTTTTAACCATTTAAGAGGTCTGACTCGATAGAGTTGAATTGAATGAACCAAATTTCACACCATGAAAGGAGAAACCACACATTTAGATAAAGTAGACTCTGCCATAACATCATTTATAAAAATCATACCAGAAATTCTAGGACATTGTGTAAGTTTTACACACACAGAGGTGGCAACATGAAAAAATTATTTATTTAATATAAAAGGCAAAATAAAACTTAATATTTTAATTATGGTACATTTTCCTGAATTGCATGAAATTCATAATATTGGCTTATTTTTCAATATGAATAACAATAAAAAATTTTAATGTGTATTATATGCAGGTACTCCTGCAATTATTTTTTAAAAATTACTTAACTTTTTACCCTGTCCCTGTCAAATTTACTATACAAAGAAACTTGAACAAAAATAGATACATCTAGAAAAGGGCAAGAGAGAGAATAAAACCTAGATATGCTGACTTTACGCTTAACATTCCTAAATCCTTTTATTTATATTGTTCATATTATATATATATATATATATTCTTTACATTAAGTTTCCCTTCCATCCTTATCTCTGCTGCTGCTGCTGCTGCTAAGTCGCTTCAGTCGTGTCCAACTCTGTGCGACCCCATAGACGGCAGTCCACCAGGCTCCCCCATCCCTGGGATTCTCCAGGCAAGAACACTCGAGTGGGTTGCCATTTCCTTCTCCAATGCATGAAAGTGAAAAGTAAAAGTGAAGTCGCTCAGTCGTGTCTGACTCTTCGCAACCCCATGGACTGCAGCCCACCAGGCTCCTCCGTCCATGGGATTTTCCAGGCAAGAGTACTGGAGTGGGGTGCCATTACCTTCTCAGATCCTTATCTCTAATATGCCATTATTCACCCACTTAAAAAATTAAAATGATATATTCTCTCACTTTCCCTCACTCATTTTTCCTAGATGTCTTTTACCCAAAACTGCCCTGGTCTAGTGATTTTTACAAACCCAACCCTGTCTTGCTTCCTGTGTTAGGTCTTGATACTGCCTGTGGTTCCTCTACTCCGTATTCCTATTAAAAGGTTGGTGGCTTTCTGGTCTATTCTGTGTAATTTGCTTTATATTTTAGATTACATTGCACTGAAATAAATCATTTGAAGTATCTGTGTGCTTCTCAAAGGAGGGACATGCTTTTATTCTTCTTTAGAGACTCAATAGATAGCACAATGCTGATCACATAATATATCCTCAAAAATTTTATTTGAATACATAGGTGAGTGAAAGAGTATACTTCTTCTTCTTTTTTTTTTTTCAATTGGAATTCCTACACATGGTTATTAAATTCCCAGACCAGATGGATCCTCCTCAATCAGGAATACTCCTTAAGGGAGGATAACGTTGACTACTCTGGCATTCACCCAAAGTGATGATTATAAGTAATGAACAAGAAGAGTGTCCATTATTAATAGGACATTAAAATATCATTTCTTAACATTTATTATGTGCTAATCACTTTATATATGTTACCTTATTCATTCCTCCCCACAATACTTTAAGGTGGTATTTCTGTTCATGTTACTATAGATGAGAAAACTGAGTCAGTAATGTCAATAAATTGCCCAAAGTCACATTATCTCACATATCTCCGAAAAGAAAGTTTGTTTATATGAACTAAATAATCTTCTTTCCCTGGTTTCTGCCTTAGTTATGGTGGGCAGCATGCACTGATGGATTGACCACATGGTTGCCTGCAAGCTATAGCAGCAAAAGACTTACAGAATTCCACAGGATCTCTGATTGACATTACTCAGGCCAAGTGATGTGCAATTATTCACACCATGCAGCTTATCCCCCTTGGAGGCCAGGGGCATGCAGTTCTTGGTCACAGATGCACCCTGAAAGGGAGGTTTTGTTCTGTTTCCCACTTTATCGCCAGGGTTAAAGGCTCTAGCACAGGCTAAAGTTTAGACTGAAGAATAACATGTGTATAATTTACTGGCTTTCACTACAATTTGATTACACCCCCAAATTAGAAGGTCATCAGGGGAAAACAAGAAAATAAATTTATCTGTGAGGGAATTGTGACTAAAGTAATTTTTCCTGGTACATTGATGAATGTTGTATAGTAGGTAAAAAAAAAAAATGACAGATAGAATTTTTTTATATCCTTAATTTATTGACACAAGTGCCCTCCAGCCTCCAAAGCACCTTCATCTGACAGAAATTAAACAAAATTTCAAAGAAAAGGGCAACACAAGACAGGAGCTATTTCCAGTACTGAAATAGAACAGGAACTACAATAAACAGAAAAATCCTTCCGACAAAGCATACAATAAATAAAACATCAAAAGCACAAACAGAAGAACTCAATTAAAGTAGAAAAGTTTTCAGTCTTTCCCTGAAGGACATAAATATTATTATTTATTATTTATATAGTGCTCTAGGTGCACATGGTTTTATATACCAGGTTGAATATTATACAAACAACAAAAAACAGTGTCCTGTAGGGCTTCTGATTTAGGGACACATTGAGAACAGAGGTATTGTATGGACTACTTTATACGAAGAAAAGCAATGTATTCAATACAGTTCAGTAAGTCATTTTTTAGAAGAGAAGACACTTTAATAGATTTGTCAATGAAGAGAAGTTCAAGGTCAGATCTGAATTGTATGTTTGCATTACTTCAACAACTAAAAACAAGGTGAATAAAAAAATGAAAGAGTAAGAATGATAAAATATTAGTAATTAGAACTTCCCAGTGGTAGTTCCTGACTCCTCATCTTCCTTATTTTCAGCATTAGTTCCCCAGTAAATCAGTTCTGAAATGTTCTAGTCATGCCTGTAGGCTCAATATAGAGCCTCTCCAACATACACTCTTTCCCATTGGGTTTAAGATATTTTGAGTGGTTTCTGCTTTTAGTATGGAACAAAGACATATACATCTTAAAACATGTCTTGTGAATAATATGGTTATGCTCTACTGTTCTTCTTTTGTGCTGAAAGCATTATTTTTAAAATGTCAGCATTTGAAATATAATACAATTTTTTGAACCCAGGTTTGAGATACTTTTATTTTCTCTCATATGAATATATACCAAAAAATAAAGGTGAAAAAAGATTTTCCCCTTAAAAGAAGAGATGAAGAGGAGGCAAATAGGCAAGTTAAATGCCAATGGTAGTCTCTTTTGGGTTAAAAAAATCTATTTGAATAATTTAAAAATCTCTAATTGAATACTTTAAAAAATCATGAGAAGAATAGTAAAATGTCTCCTAACTAGACCATTAGCAATTATTAGAAAAAAGAATTTTGGCTTCAGAGGCAATTTTGGAATTGTTTTTGACATTATGTTCCACAACATATCATATTCATCCATTATAATGTCAGTAAGAATAGGATAATCAAATAATAATGAATAGCAGATGCTTTCCCAACCATTTAACTTTTAATATTTCAATATTCAAAAAAATGATAAAAGACCATATCTATCGTGAATAATGTAAGCTGTACTTTAAATAATGACACAAATATTTGACCTAACAAGTTTTGTATATTTTAATTAAAATAATGGAGATATTAAATTGTTTCATCAAAATTTTTCTCCAATATTTTGATCCTTTAAATAATCTATACTATGTAATAACTCTCCCCAATGTTGTTGATAGTTTAGGATTTCATCCTGAGAGGAGAAGGTTACTTTTATGCTTAGTTTGTGATTTTTGGCTGACTTTATGGTCAGTAAATAATACTTATAAAAGAAAATCTAATGTATTTTAATGACTATTGTATATTTTATAAATAAATGTGTTGATAAGAGATGAGATAATGGAATGCTGTCTGGATGCAGTGTCTGAAGATATACCAAGGTTCTACACCTACAATTACAAATTTGGTAAGTCATTTAACCTTCCCAAATTGTAGTTTCCATCTCTGAAAAATGAGAATATACTTCTTTTTTATTGTTATAATTAAATGGGACAGGGTAAAAGAAAGTTGTTTGTGAGGCACAAAGGTCATACAAATGATAAGTATCAATAATATTTTGCTTCAGAAAGGGGAAATACAAAAAGAGAGGTATGCTTTTGCTACCCTAAAGGAGATTTACACACAAGAATGTATATAAATCTAAACCAAAACATGTAAACCATTATGTCACATAAAAAGAGCACTTGTTTCAAGCTCAGTCATGTCCAACTCTTTGCGACCCCATGGACCATAGCATCCCATGCTCCTCTGTCCATGGTATTCTCCAGGCAAGAATACTAGAGTGGGTTGCCATTTCCTTCTCTAGGAAATCTTACCCATACAGAGATTGAACCCCCATCTCCTGCATTAGCAGGCAGGTTCTTTACCACTGAGCCACTAGGGAAGCCCATAAAAAGATTATATCAGCATATAAATTCATTATTATTATTATTATGTTTACTGAAAATAGTTTAGGATTATTATCAAATGTGGAAAAAGTTATTTTGATTTTCTATCAATAAAATCTGCTTGACTGGCCCTTTGAATTGAACATCATTAAACAATTTGTGATCAATGTCCTCTTTCTAGTGGTGCACATGAATTTTACATTATCTTCATCAACACCATTATTCCATATCTAAACAACAAGAAATTTAAATCTCTTTCCAATGAATTTTTTAAATCCATGCCTCCTAATTACTTAATACAGTATTTTTGGAAGATATTTCTGTGGATATAACTCAAAATAACCACTAAATACAGAAATAACTGTGAACCACAAAAAATATCCCACAGCACCTCAATCAAGAGAATCCCCAACTCAATTTTCATTTTGGTCGCCACCCTAATGTCTTCTAACACAAAGGAAAGCATAGAAAGACACAGTGGTCTTAATCAATTGAGGTAAAATACCTTATCTTCATGGGATTCCCCAGTGGCTCAGCAGTAAAGAATCCGCCTGCAATGAAGGAGATGTGGGTTCGATTCCTGGGTTGGGAAGATCCTCTGGAGGAGGAAATGGCAACCCACTCCAGTATTCTTGCCTGGAAAATCCCATGGACAAAGTAGCCTGGCAAGCTACAGTCCACAGGGTTGCAAAAAAAAGGACATACCTGAGCGACCAAACAACAACCTCATCTTCATAAGTTGTGTATAGATATAAATCTAGATATATGAATACTTTACTACAGTCCCTTCCAAGGCCTCTAAAAAGCTTAACTTTCACGAGATTCATCGAAAATCTACTTATGTTGTCAAGAAATGTATGATGTACTTTCTACTATTATCCTAACCATATTAAACTGCTTCAGACTTAGCAGCAGCAGTTCACTAAAAGCTATATCCTATTCCTGAAATTCCTTCTTCCCTAGCCTGCCTTCACTTTGCACTCTTCCTGCTTTCTTCCCTACCCTAATATACACACACACATAGTGTCTCTCTGTTTCTCTCTTTCATTCATAAACACACACACACACACACACACGAGGATGGCAGCCTTTTTATCTGGCTCATTCCTCCTTAGCCTTCATGTTTTAGCACAGACATTATTTCTCTTAGGAATATTCCCACATCTCCAAAACTCTAGTTAGGAATTCCTCCTGAATGCTCCACATCTTTCACCTGTTTCTATGAAGGTAGGATCCTTCCATGTCCTGTACATAGATTAATATTCAGTATCAAGTAGAGTTTCTGGATTAAAATACTTGTTACATAAATATCTGCTGAATGAGTAAATAAGAGAAAGGATTCTAGAAGAAATTAGGTAAACTAGTTATTTATGTCAGTTGATACAATGGTCAAAACCTTAATTATATATACAGAGAAATTGATAAATATAGGTAAGTATGCTGATGCTGCTAAGTCACTTCAGTCGTGTCCGACTCTGTGCAACACCATAGATGGCAGCCCACCAGGCTCTCCTGTCCCCGGGATTCTCTAGGCAAGAACATTGGACTGGGTTGCCATTTCCTTCTCCAATGCATGAAAGAGAAAAGTGAAAGTGAAGTCGCTGATTTGTGTCCGACTCTTCGCGACCCCATGGACTGCAGCCTACCAGGCTCCTCCATCCATGGGATTTTCCAGGCAATAGAACTAGAGTGGGGTGCCATTGCCTTCTCTGATAGGTAAGTATAGTTAACTCATAAATTTATATAAATATGTGTAAAAAATGAATAATTGTAGAATAGTGAAAAAAAGTCCCAGGATATAGCCTCCTGTATTAAAATAAATCTTACTGGAAAACACAGCAGGAAAAAGTGAATATCTTACTAAAATTCTGGAAGACAGAAAGGTTGTTGATAAGGGAAAGTCAATTAGTCTCACATTTATTTAATGTGATGGATACTGACTGCTAGATTATGTTGACAGTGCTATATAAAGGTTTTATTTTCGGGTAATAGAATAGTGTAGAAAAGGTAGCTAAAGAGAGTAGATATTGGAGATTTGCCTGATATATTTGTTTAATAAAGATTAAAACATGATAGAAAAACATATGGAATATATATTCAGGTCATAAAACCATAATCACTCAAAAGAATAATTATTTTGATTTCCTTTTTCCATTTACTTAATAATGAGGGAAATACTATCATTTTTCTGACAATCTGTGATATGTAACAGTAGTCTTAATACATTAATGGGTTTCCCAGACTTGTTTGCATAGTTTATATGAAGTATGTATCATAAATTGAGCATCTATTAGCCCTGTGAAATGTACCACCTGGCTTAAACATTTTTAAACATAGGAATGAAATATTGACAAAAATCTGGTATAAAAGCTTACAATTTTCTTTTATTTTTGACTCTAAAAAGTGTTATTATTTTTATATAACAATGTTGGACACATCAGACTTAAAACAATTTCCTAACATTCACCTGTCCCCCTGCTTAAGCAAGGTCTCCAGAAATGGTCCCCAAGGACAATATACACATAAAAGTGATTGATTAAGAAAGTAGCCAGGGAAGAGAATTTCTCAGTCAGATAAAGCACATCCATGGGTAAAATTGTACTTAATTGTTAAATATTATAAATTATCTCAAAGACTGGGAACAAAAGATGGCTGTTTAACCACTTCTATTTTTAATTTGTTAAATTGAAACATAGTTGACTTACAATGTTTCAGGTATACAGAAAAGTGTGTATACACTATGTATACATATATATATGTGTGTATATATATATATATATATATATATATATACATACACATAGTGAAGTGAAAGTGAAGTCACTCAGTTGTGTCTGACTCTTTGCAACCCCATGAACTGTAGCCCACCAGGCTCCTTGGACTATGGGATTTTCCAGGCATGAATGCTGGAGTGGGTTGCCCTTTTTCTTCAGGGGATCTTCCCAACCCAGGAATTGAATCCCGGTCTCTCGCATTACGGGCAGACACTTTACCGTCTGAGTCCCCAGGGAAGCCCATATGTAAATCTTTGAGGAACACATGCAGATTAGGGGAGAATGGCAGGCCTGGAAAGTACCTGGATGTTCTGAGCCCTTTCTCCATACCTTGCCCTCTGCATCTCTTCCACCTGGCTTTTCCTGAGTTAAGCATACCAAAATCATTACACACAAGGATCTGCAAAACATGCACAACTATCTTCAGAACAATCATCCATGGAAAGGAGAAAAAGACGGGAACCTATGAGAAAAGATCTTCTGTAGCTAAATACATTAAGAACTACAAGACAAGTATTGTGGGCAGATCTGTGATAAATTCAAATCCCATACACCCTGGGAAAATAATTATATTACAAGTGTTCCACAGGAGTAAGTTTTGAACCCACATCAGATATCCCAGTCCAGAGGTATGCCACCAGGAAGATGAACCTCTAGAATATTTGGCTTTGCAGGTCAGCGGGACTTAACTGCAGGAGCCCCACAGGACCATGGGAAATAGAGACTTCATTCTTAAAGGGCACATACAAAGTCTCATGTCCACAGGCATACAGGGCAAAAGAAATAATTTGATAGAAGCCTAGGCCAGATCTACCTGCTTGTCTTAGAGAATCTTCTGGAGGGACCAGGGGAGTGCCTGCAGCTCATCCTGGGGACATAGACACTGATGGCAGACATACTAAGGAACATTCAACCATATAAACAGTGTTGGTGGCTGACATCTTGGTTCAGTGGCACAAAGACCTGCCCTACACAATAGCCTGTAGGTGACAGTGTTGGGACACCTCAGGCCAAACAACTGAGTGGGGACACAGCCCCACCCATCAGCAGACAGGCTGCCTAAAGACTAAAGAGTTCACAGGCACTTCTGGTCTCACCCTATAAACACAGCCCATTCCACCAGGGAACCAAAATCATCCATCCACCAGCACAGAGGCACTGGCCACTCCAACCAGAAAGCCTGAGGAAGCCTCTCCACCAGCTACATCCACCAGAGGGCAGACACCAGAAGCAAAAAAGCTACAGTCATGAACATAGACTAGATCCTACCCTGGGATCAGCTGGACCCTGGCCTGGCTTAATAGCAGGCAAATACAACCTTCAGGACACCCAACTTCAAGCCTATACCCAACTGTGTCAGGAGCCAAATATCCACCCCCTCCCTATTCCTGTAATCTGAAAGGAGTTCTGGGATCCCTGGGCCCCACAGCCAGACTTTAGGAACTAACTCTACCTGCCAGTAAATCTGTACTAACCCCAGAGACTTTGTGACTTTGGGACCCTAACTCTGCCCACCAGCGAACAAGCATTATCCCTTGGCCACCTAGGATTCTGCAACCAGCCACCTCTTGGTCAGGTCCCACTAAGCAGCAGTTAGCAGCATCCACACAAGGCCTAACAGACTGCCCACACAGTTAGCCTGCCACTACAGAAGAACCAATTCAGCCCTCTAAAAGTGAACCCCTAGAGCATATAGCTTGTGTAAAGAGAGAGGAGTGCACTGCTGGGATGCACAGGATGTCTCCTAAAGAGGGCCACTTATCCAAAGTCAAAAAACTTAACTAACCTATCACATACATAAAAATACAATAACAACTTAGGCAAAATGAGGCATCAGAAGAATATGTTATAGGCAAAGGAATAGGATAAAACCCTAGAAAAATCACTAAGTGATGTGGAGACAAGCAACCTATCCAAGAAAGAGTTCAGAGTAATGATCATAAAGATGATCAAAGTACTCAGGAGGAGAATGGATCTAAGTGTGAAAAGATAGAAGCATTTAACAGAGTTAGAGAATATAAAGAACAATCAAACTGAGATGAAGAATAACTGAAATGAAAAATATACTAGGAGGAATCAATAGTAGACTAAATAATTTAGAAGAACTAATCAGTTAGCTGGAAGATAGAGTTAAGGGAACCACTGCTGCTGCTAAGTCACTTCAGTCGTGTCTGACTCTGTGCTGCCCCATAGACGGCAGCCCACCAGGCTCCCTGGTCCCTGGGATTCTCCAGGCAAGAACACTGGAGTGGGTTGCCATTTCCTTCTCCAATGCATCAAAGTGAAAAGTGAAAGGGAAGTCGTTCAGTCGTGTCTGACTCTTAGTGACCCCATGGGACTGCAGCATACCAGGCTCCTCCGCCCATGGGATTTTCCAGGCAAGAGTACTGGAGTGGGGTGCCATTGCCTTCTCCAAGGGAACCACTGCCACTGAACAAAAAAGAAAAAAAAAATGAGGACAGTTTGAAGGAGCCTCTGGGACAACATCCACCCCACTAATATTTGCATTATAGTTACCTCAGAAGAAGAGAGAAAGAAAGGGGCCAAGAAAATATGTGAATAGATAATAATGGAAAATCTCTTTAACTTAGGAAATGAAATAGCCAAGTCCAGGAAATGCAGAGTCCCATACAGGAGTAACCCAAAGAGGAATACACCAAGACACATTATAATCAAAATGACAAAAATTAAAGATAGAGAACACTAAAAGCAGCAAAGGAAAAATCAACAAATAACATACAAGGGAACTCCCATAAGGTTATCAGCTGATTTTTCAACAGAAACTCCACAGGCCAGAAGGAAGTGGCAAAGTGTAATCAAACTGAAGAAAGGGAAAAACCTACAACCAAGAATACTCCATTCAGCAAAGCTCTCATTTAGACTTGAATTTATTGCAAATCTGCCCCCCTACTTGTCTTGTAGTTCTTTATGTCTTTAGCTATAGAAGATCTTTTCTCGTAGGTTCCGTCTTTTTCTCTTTTTCATGGATGGTTGTTCTGAAGATGGTTGTGCGTGTTCTGCAGATCCTTGTGTGTAATGATTTTGGTATGCTCAACTCAGGAACAGCCAGGTGGAAGAGATGCAGAGGGCAAGGTATGGAGAAAGGGCTCAGAACGTCCATGTACTTTCCAGGCCTGCCATTCTCCCCTAATCTGCTTGTGTTCACCTAAAAGGTTTACAATTTCAAAAGATTAATTTAATTATAAGTAATCAAAGTAGTCCAGGGCTTTCTTTGTAGCTCAGCTGGTAAAGAATCCGCCTGCAATGCAGGAGATGCTAGTTTGATTCCTTTGTCAGGAAGATTCCCTGGAGAAGTGACAAGTTACCCATTCCAGTATTCCTGGCTCAGATAGTAAAGAATCTGCCTGCAATGTAGGAGACCTGGGTTAAATCCCTGGATTGGGAAGATCCCCTGGAGGAGGACATGGCAACCCACTGCAGTATTCTTGCCTGGAGAGTCCCCATGGACAGAAGAACCTGGTGGGCTACAGTCCATGGGGTCACAGAGTTGGACACAACTGAGGGAATAAGCATATCACAAAGTTATGTTCGGGGATTATGTAATTAATAATCAAGGAACATTCAATAGGTTTTTTCCTGAACTTTGGTGAAGGAGCAGATATTAGTCTGAAAAAAAAAATGCTAACCATTAGAGAAAAACATCTTAAAATTAGATATAGGTTGAAGACTTAAAAAAAAAAAACAAACCTAGTTTAAATTAGGTTTGATGTTTATTTACACTATGTTTAAAGTTTTATCAGGAGGAGGGAGTCATTAAGTATAGCTGTCTCATATTTTTAATTCCAGAAATTGATACTGTATACCATCTTAAGGACTAAGTAATAATTTTACTATTCATTCTGTTCCACTGTGTGAAATTAAGTTGGCTTAGAGCTAGGTTAAAAAAATAAAAAAACTATGAATGTGACTATTATCTGAATCTGTAAGTGCCTTTTTATTCATTCAAGTCTGTGTGCTCAAATTTGAGTTCATATCACACTCATGAGATGTTTTTTAATGAATGTGCTACCCTGAAAAGGTGAATGTTCAAAACACTGCAGAAGCAAATGTGCCCAAAATGCAATAAACTAACAGATTTTGTATGTGCCTCACCTAAGCAGGGTTTCGAAAATTCACCCTGAAGGCTAGAATATTGTCTTTGTAAGAATCTCAGCTTTCATATGAACACCTGGGGATACAAGAGCTGTGAGAAACAAATCTAATATAAGTTAAACGCTATTGCAAAGTTGCGTTAAATCGAAGAGCTGTACAAAAGTTCTCCTTCGTCTTGGAGTTTTTTCTCCACCCTATGTCCAGAATATCAAATACTGTACTATTTATCATCAATGTTTCAGTGACTTGGGAATGCAGAATATATCTTGTAAAGTGCCACTTAAGTAGGTTTACAAATGTAGGTGACATGCTAAGCTGAGCCATGGAAAGATATTGTCCAAGGAATGGTCTCAGAAGTGAGTGACCTAATCATTTTAGAAGGGCTTATCTAAATCTTAGATCTCTAAAATTCCAATTGTTCTTCCAACTGTAAGTTGATACAATAATATTTCAGGTAGAGGTTATGTGTGGACTACAATATTTTGGGATAATTTTATCTTCTCAGGGCACCTCTGATGGCACCATTTTAAGTGTCCTATATGTGCTCAGTTGCTCAGTCATGTCTCACTGTTTGCAACTCCATGTACTCTCACCCACCAGGTTCCTCTACCCATGGGATTTCCCAGGCAAGAATCCTGGAGTGGGTTGCCATCTCCTCCTCCAGGGAATCTTCCTGACTCAGGGATAGAACCCACATCTCCTGCATTGGCAGGTGTGTTCTTTTACTCCTGAGCCATTGGGGAAACCTTTTAAGTATTACTATTGTTTAGTCACGAGGTCATGTCTGACTCTTGTGACCCCTTGGACTGTAGCCCATCAGGCTCCTCTGAGCCTGGTGGAATTCTCCAGGCAAGAATACTGGAGTGGGTTTCCATTTTATTCTCCAGGGGATCCTCCCGACCCAGGAATCGAAGCCAGGTCTGCATAAGTGACAGATATTAATATATTCTCTTGAATTAATTACTTGTCCTTTTAAACTTTATGGTTTCCCAAGACACAGTTCTGTGGATTATCCTAACAACAGACTAGTATTGTTGTGCTATAGACAAGAGTGCTACTCATTAAATATTACTGTGGCAATCCAGCTACAAGGGGCCCAGGAAGTATAATAAGCAGAGACATGTGTTATGACCAGAAGTGATGTATGTCACTTCCTGTTTGGTTGAAAACCCTGTCAAGCATGCTCTCTTTTCCCTCCAGACAGACAGACTGCTCTGTTTTCAAAATCTCTCATTCTACAATGAGCAAAGCTCCTTTATTTACCACAGCAGACAGAGAACAAAAAATAAAACTTGGTTATGTTAAGTCACTGAAAATTAAAGTTCGTATAATATTTCAGTGTAATTTATTTAGCCCATTCTGACAGATATAGGCTGTATCCATTTCACATTTCAGTAACACACTCCTAGCCATGCTGCTGAGAAGAGCAGTTTGTGGAACAAACCTAGGCAACAATTCACGTTATCTAAGATTGTGATTGTACAATAAACCAACATGGCCACAAACCTATTCGCACCTGTTCCCACATAGTCAATGTTGTTCCTCTTATTCTACTTAATTTGTTCTTTATTCCTCTTCCTGAAAAAACCTAATGAGGTTAGTAGAAGCTGGGCTACCCTTAGGCTTTACCAATGTTTCATACTCAAAGACAACAGAACCTGTATTTTATGTCTCAGACATACTTTTTATTGCTATGCCTCTCAGTTCTTATGCATTCCTAAAGATGTAAAAGAGAAAGGACAAATAATATGTTTTGAGCATTTTGTTTGGTGCAAGAGTCAAGTTACCTACATTTATAGAATAACATTTATGTTTGCAAAGTAATTTGAGTTTCAGATTTGAAAATAAATATAGAAATAACATATTAAATATATAGTGCCCAGGGCAAAACATTATATCTAAGGTTTGTTTTGCAGTGTAGAGCTAAAATATTTGTTGACAGGAAAAAATAACTGCAGAATTTTTAAAAAGAGAAATTTTATTGTATCATGGGTTAGTAGAAATATTTTGGAATAAAAACATGAGGTTAAGTCCTTATGGTGAGCCCAAAATAATATTGTTTTTGACTCATTCCTAAAAGTTGATTGGCAGAAAGCTAAGGGAAGCTCAACCTTAATCAGCCAAGATGTTAAAGTCATGGGAGAAAGGCAAGCAGAAGGATGAACCATTGTAGCCAGAGTCATGGAAAAGAAGGGGGAGAGTTTGATTATAAAGTAGATAAGGATGCTAAATGGGCTTGGAAGAACCAGATACTGTTACAAAGGGTTGATTGAGGGGGCAAAGTGGATAATAAGGCAAATTGAAGATTCCTAAAAATTAAAAAACAAAACATTATATGTGACTGCACCTGTTAATTAGTATATATGGCTTATTTTCTTCTCTTTAAAATATAAAAAATGACATATACCTTTACCGATTCATAGAGTAGTTATATACAATTAAGATAATGTATATAAAGGCTTAGTGTATATCTCAAACAACCTAGTATACACATGAAAATATTACCATAATTTATTGTTGTTTTGTTAATAATTTTCTATAGTTTCCCCCTCAACTGGCTTATACCCCTGACCCCAACCAATGGAAAAATACAAGGAGGATAGGATGAGTAATATCACTTAGTGAGTCAAACTGTAGTGGGTGTTACTATAATAGTTCATATTCATCATTGCTGTGGTTGAAAATGTACATTTAGTTGTGGTTGAATAGTTCACAACGAAACAAAATCTCATCTGTATGACAGAAACTCTGTTGTGTTGGGCTTTGAACATAATCCAAGACATTCAAGACAGTAGCAAAATTAGGCAATTGGAAAAATCAGAGTAAAAAAGGCATTTTTCATGCTTATTTCCTTCAAAGGATGCTCTGATTTTGTTAATTGCCTCAAAGAGTGCTTCGATTTGCTATTTTCTACAAACAGTATTCTAATCTAGTTTATCCTCTGAGTTGCAGCTGTGTTCAAGTATCCTAATAGATTTGGTGCATGCTGAACTATTCTTCTACGATTAATTCACTTGGTTCTTCACGTGAATGATTTATACCTATTTAAAACTAAATTGGAAACCATTTCACTATTGCTTATAAAGTCATTAAGACAGCTTTTAGATGACATTAATTTGCACTTAGATAATACCTTTCATCTAAGGATCTCAAAGCACTCTATGGAAGTACATTTTTTAATGTAGGAAGACAGAAAAAATGCAATACCATACTTAGGAATGATATGCAAAGTAGAAAATAAAATTTAAAAAAATCCTTATATTTGAGTGTAAATCATTTATGCTTCTTATTAATTTTATGTTCTACAACCATCAATCTCTCATTTTCTCTCCTTGTCTACGAGGTTTGTGGGTCTCTATCTTCTTTAACTACATTCCTGGTGGTCAGTCTTCATACTTTGAAGAATCAGAATCATACTTTCAGAATCAGTCAAGCCAACATTGTCTGATTCTTCTACCTTATGGTATGTGATCTCCATTATTAATTCTTCCTTTTATTTATGCCACCTAATATTATAATTAGACTATTCCAAAAAGTATTGAAAGGATGTGAATTTGCTTTCAATAAACGGAGTTAAAGCTGTCAGATCTGCTGCTTATGTGTGTTAGCGTCCTAGAAGTTCAAGTGTCTTCAATTAAAAAATGGTCAACACTAGAAAATGTGGGCTTTTATTCTGTGGCAAAGCAGTATCATAACAACACAGGGAAATGCCCTAAAGATATTGATTTCCAGGAAAACATCTGGTGTCCACAGAAAATTTTTCTTTCCCATATAAAATACATATATTTTTACTAAATCACAAAGAAAAATATGAATAAATTGATATGCCTTTATAAGGACAATCTAGTCAACATTATTTTATGAGGTTTGAGAAAAATAAATCCTAGCCGCAATTGTTATTCTCCTCTCTCTTGTGTTTATTTGCTTTAATTGTATTTAAGCAGGTCTCTGATTAAAACAAACAAACAAAAAAAACTTCTTAAACTAAAACCCATAAGTTAGCAGAATAATCCTGCTTCCCTCTGTAAAAGCAGATTTTTAATTACTCTGCGTCTTTGGAATTTAACCAATTCATGCTGTCAATAGCAGCAGTAGTAGTTGATTACACCAATTGATTTCAACTGGGCTGCTGCAAATCAGTAAGAAGTCTTCAAATAAAATAAGAAAAGGTGTGGCCCAATGCTAGGGATTACCCTTTGGTGAGCAAATGTGGGTTGAATGAAGCCCTACCTTGCTCTTACAGCCAGGAATTCTGGAACAGCTGCAAATTGAACAATTGAGCAAATTGAAAAGTTGCATGCTGCAGTCCTGGTTTAGATGCTAGAGACTTGGAAACATTTGTATATCAGAGCATACAGTTTAACTACTAGAAACAGTAAGTACCAAAATTGAAGAAGGATTTACCCAAACACTTGGGCTAATAACTAGGACCCATCTCTGGAATATAACTTTATACATTGTCCCTAGATCTCTTCCTGTTCCAAGCCACAGAACAAAGATGGAAAGATTCAATGAAACTATATCATTTTGTATCATTATCATGAACTTGTCTTGACCCACCAAGTAAAGAAAGTTTCAGTGTCAAACGGGATATTTTTCTTAGTCTTAATCTCTCCTCTACTTGGCTCTGCTTCCCCCTTGAAGTTGGCACTATCTATGTTCTCAATTTTTTAAACTAGTGAAGATAACACATTCTGGCTTCTTTAGTGGGGGTGAAGGGTCTCCTTGAGGATTTTTAAAAATGTATTGGCCCTAAAATATAAGCAGTTCTTAAATATAAGATAGGAGATTTTCTTTCAAGTCTAGTGGAGTTCTGAGCCACCAGGAAAGTTTTATTACAGTTCTATACTATGATAATTCTGTGATTCTAAGCTAACCAGGGCTTCCCTGGTGGCTCAGATGGTAAAGAATCTGCCTGTAATTCAGGATACCTGAGTTCAATCCTGGGGTCAGGAAGAGCTCCTGGAGAAGGGAATGGCTACCCACTCCATATTCTTGCCTGGAGAATTCCAGACAGAGGAGCCTGGTGAGTTATAGTCCATGGGGCTGCAGAGAGTCAGACACAACTGAGCAAATAACACTTTCACTTCAAGCTAACAAAATGAGAAACACAAATCAGTTCATTATACAGTGTTAATTAATGATAAAGATTAACATTATTTCACAAGACAGAGTATGTGTAGCGGTGGTTAAGAAAGATTTTAGGAGGAAGCAGGATTTGAATTAGACCTTAAAGCACATTTCTATGTGATTTTATTTTCTATTCTTTGTAGAGATAACAATTCATTCACTCTTAGCTATCAATCTGAGGATCTGCAGATATGTCTGATAATTCCTTGGAAATACAATAGGAATTAGAAGTGTATTTCAGTTGGAAGGGAAAGCTTTTTGAATTGCCTGAGCATAAGTAAGTATTTAGGGGAATGAAAGAAAGTGAAGTTGTTTCCTACAGGTCATGGTCTCAATATTAGAGCATTTGGGGCTCATCATGTAATCAATGGGGAATAAAGCATTGCTTTTCACTGAAAACACTCTAAAATAGGAGGATGAGTGATTTAATGAGATAAATCAGACCTCTGCTTTAGAACACACATACTACCCACATATTTGGAGCCAGGCTGGAGTGAGGAGAGACCTAGAAAAAGTATACCCTATGAAAAGATTTAGTTCAGAGAGGAGATGATGAACTATGGCAGTAATAATGAGGATAAAGAGAGTTCCTTGGCGGCCTAGTGATTCAAATTCTGAGCTTCCACTGCTGTGGTTTGGGTTCAATCCTTAATTAAAGAACTGAGATGCCACAAGCTGTGCAGTCTAGCCACTCCCCTGCCCCCTCATCAACAACAACAACAACAACTAAAACATAACAACCACCCCCAAAACCAAAACAAAACAACAAACAAAACTACAAAAAACAAACAAACTAACTAAAAAACCCCGAGTGAGGATTAAAGATGAAAGTAACATGAAACTCTTGCAACAATGACTGTGTGGTTAATGGGTAGAGTGTGAGAATGGTGAGTGATAAAAGAATCAAAAACACTTTCAAATCCATGGCAGTATACCAGAAGGAGACAAAGAGAAAAAAAGGAAAACGTTCATGAGAGTAAGCAATAACAGCAGTTCCATTTGGAGAAAACTCTACCAGGGAACCAGACGTAGCCATCTATGGCCTTAGAAAAAGAAGGAGTAACTACAGTAATCACTAGAGACTGTGTTAGTTTGATAGGATTGCCATAACCAAGAATCACAAACAGGGTAGATAAAACAATAGAAATTAACTTTCTCACAGTTCTAGAGGACAGAATTCAAAGATCAAATGTCAGCATTTTTAATTTCCTCTGAGGCCTCCCTCCTTGGCTTGTAGATGCCGCTCTTCTATCTCTGTCTTCACATGGTCTTTCCTCTGTGTTTGTGCCTGTCCTAATCATCTTGTCTTATAAAGAACCAGTCATATGGGACTTAGACTCCATCCTCAGATTTTCACTTAACCTTAATCACCTTTTTAAAGATCCTATCTCCAGATACAGCACTTTTGAAGTACTGTGCTTAGAACTTCAACATTTAGATTATTTGCAGGCAGGGAATTCACTCTTAATGATCAAGAAAGTAGAACAGACATGCGAGTAGAATTCTCTGTGGTTTTAGTTTGATATTTATAATTTTTACTATAATGCACATTACTTCTATAAATCAAGAACACTAAAAGTTATTTGGAGATTATTTATCATCCGGCAGACAATCCGTATCCAATGTAAGCATTCTGTTGAGCCTTGACAGGCATTATACTTTTTATATTATAATTTAAGAACTCTAGGAAAAAATCCCATGGCCTGTCATGGCCTGAATTTCATTTAGACTTTATGTAGTGATGTCATGGAAATATGTTACTGTTTTTGGTCTTTTTAACTCAAATTAGAAATGACTTTAAAATCATCCTCTTCTGATAATTTCAAACAGAAAAGTCTGCCTTCACTATTTTATTTTTGTTTGGTGGGTGGAGGGTGAAGAAAAAACAATTCTGGTCAATATCATTAGCTAATATATTCTTTATCTTGAGAAGTTTATTAGGACACATAAGTTTAAATGTGCTTCCTTCATAAACTTGTTTAGCAGAGACGATCCATCTTTGGACAAAGTGCTTTTTATATATCTTTCCCAGTAGTAGTTCTCACACTTTGGCATAAATTATAATCTCCTGGAAAGTGTTTTAAAATACAGATTGCAGGACTGGCACCCTGAGTTTCTTATTCATAGTCTGAAGTCAAGCTGAAAATTTCCATTTTAAAATTCTCAGTTACATTGATACTGCTGGTCCAGGGACCACTCAGCAGAAACCTCTGCTCTATAGTAATGTTTATAACTATAAAATCAAATTATGTTATTTTACTTTGAAAAAGTATTTTCCATTGTGAAAACATAAAGCTTTAATTCAATAGACTCATTAAAATAACCATTATGAATAATGAGAAATTGCTGGAAATAGTAATGAAATGCATGGCATCTTAGAAGATATGAAATTAATTGAAGTTACCACCAAGAACTAATTCAAAGGATTAATAACACTAAGTCAGTGTATATTTAAAATATTTGTTGCTTGATCATATATCACCTTGGTCTTAGCCACATTACTGTGAGGACAATGAAAAGGAATATAGGATCAATATCATATCTATCAGTGAATTACTCTAGAGAGAGAGATGCCTGGGTCAATGAAATAAATGGCTCTATCACCAGATAGCAATATATGAGATTTAGAACACAATTCTGAAAGCTTCAAGACAGCAACAAGTATAACATAAGCACATCTTATCGGTTAAATCATCAAAGAAATTACAAAAATGTGTGAAGAATGATGAGTCGTGAGCATTACCTCTTTTTCTTGTTGCCCTGGGATAAAGACCAAGGACCAAAGTGAGGATAAAAGATGTCTCTCCCTACCTCCCTCCATTCATTAATATAAAATGACAACTAAAAGGAAATAGGCTGTCAGGATTTACAGGGTCTGATCTTTAAGAAAAGATAATTGTTTTTAAAGACTAAGGGTGCCTTCAATAAGACAAGACCTACCAGAGTGTCAGCTCAAGCCCAGCTATTTTTAGTGAGGGCAATCAACCAGAGGAGACATTTATGGAAATGTGGATTTTCCTTATGACCCTTACGCTGACACCATAGGTGGAGAGATAAATGCACCATGATCATTATACAATATACTCCCTTATTCAAGAGTTTAAGATCCCTAAATAAAAAAAAGTTCTAATTTATCAAAAGTTAAAAAGCATTTTTTTCTCTATGACAAATCTTAACATAATTTTCTTGTTCTTTACTAAAGCATTTCAAAAAAGCCTTAGAAGTGTCAAATTTTTGACATGGCATTCACAACATTTCTTTGGTCTGTATAATTTTTTTCCTCTATCATAAGATGAAATACTGAATAAAACTTCAGGCTTTTTTTCTATTGAAATTTTTTCATTTAAAGACAAAGTATATAAAGACTAAAATTGTCGTTTATTTTCAGATGGCCCAATTTAGAAACATTAAGGAGACTAATGTAAATTTCAGCATGAAGTTTATTTCTAAAACTTGCTTCAGAAACTGAAGCTTTCATATGAGTTCTATATGAAGATAAATCTTTTCATCACAGCGAAATATGTTAATTTTAGTATGCCTTGTCTTGAAATATTTCAAGATTACCAATATAGGTAATAATATAAAATAAATTTCCTTTCCAGTAATATTTTTAGAAGCATATAATTTTAAGTTCAAACTTCAGTATTTCATAATGGAGGAATATTTAAGGTCTTGTATTTCAAAACACACACTGACATCAAGGTGGAAAGCCTTGAGGATATGTTTTCATAATAAAAAAAATAACAATTTTCACATACAGAAATCTTATAATCTTTCATCTTTTCATTGATAGCTTTCTTAATAAAGCATACTTTGTTAATAGCTTCATTATGAAGTACATTTTGTACCATCCTCATAGGGTTAACAAAATTATTCCTTTAATCGATTTAACGGTGTATGTCTAGAGATAAAAATGATAATGTTCCCAACTATTTACCGGAATAAATCCTTTAACAACATATACAGCTAGATTTGACAAAACAGATATCCTTTGTTGATTTTTCTCTTTTGCTGTTCTCTATTCAAATTTAAGACCTTTGGTTCTAAATAACTTTTTTTTTGCAATTATTTATTTTTAAGCTCCTTTGAAATGATCTCCAAGCACTTTGATACAGATAGAGAACCTTATAGTTTCAATGAAAATTTTCAAAGTATTGCTTTACCCTCTGGTAAAATATTATTTTGCAGTTTCCTACCAAGATAACCTGCTGCCTTCAATTCTGGCTGTATGCCTAAATATTTTTCTTTTTCCTATTCATAAATCTTCAACTTAAAAGAGGGTAAGAGTTTTTGACAAAGGCTCATGCTTATGGCTGTTAGCATTTTCCTTACAACTTCACATCTTCCTTCCACAATAAAGAATACATAGCAGTGCAGGGTGGGGGGTTAATATTTAATTATTAATATTGATGCATATTTAGATTTCCAGCCTAAAATTTAACTTCTGGAGTTCTATGAAAACGATAGGTAATATATCCAGTAAATATAAAAACAACAGAAAATACTCATAATGGCAAAAAATGGGTGGTATTCTTAAAACAATAAATTTATTTTATGGACTCACTTTTCCTTTCTATCTCACTCATATTTTTTACCTATAAAGGATTCTCAAGAGTTCTATTCAATTAGAATCCTTCCTACAGTGTAACATTTCAAGCTTTAAGAAAATGTTCTTTCTAAAAATTATTTAGATAACAGGATCCCCAAATACACAGAGGCTTTATAAGAGGCTTTTTTTTGTGTGTGTGTGACAATAACAGTTGGATGCAGAAAGGAATCAGAAATAAAGAAAGGATAATGATTAGAAGAATAGATAAGAAGGAGGTTAATTGGAACAGGGCACTGCTTCACAGCAAATTTAGCTTTTAATAAGAATATTAAAATAATAAGAACTATAGATTCTTCTATAATTATATTCTGATGACATCACCAAAAATTCAGACGTTTGTGTGCAAGTTCCCTACAGAGTCTTAAATCTCAGTTTAAAATAAATTGCAATTGTTAATTGTTTGGTAAGGTTCACCTTAATTAGACCTTTGGATAGATTTCTACTTTTACATTTTCCTAACTTGTTATTATACATGTGCATTTGAAAACACTGAATAATTAAGTATAAACCTACAAATAAAGATTCTGCAAAGTGCATTTGTTTGCCCAATTTATTTTCATTTGTTTATTTACTTAAATTTGAAAAAGTATGTTTTTGCTAGAAAAATGTATGTGGGAGAGAAAATTGGTGTAAACATTCCTTTAATATAATGAGTAACAGGTTGATTTTACTCTATTGAAATAATGTGGCAGACCTCAAGTGAGTTTCTGACTGAATTATTTTAGTACTAATGTGTTCTTTTTGAAAGTCTTTCCCCCTCACCCAACTGCTTTTTGCTCTGGTTTTAAGGGTTTGCTCTTAAGCTTGCTATTTCAGCTATATCTGTGTACTGTGGAAGGCAGCCAGTTCTTAGAATGGCTGATAAACTAGTTGACCTCTGTAATCTACATTTTAGAGAAATACATTTCAGCTACAGATGTTTCCAAAGGTAGAAAATCTGTGGAGAAAATTAATCTGTAACCGACAGATGTTTTCATATTAGCACAGCTTGGGAATATTCTCTTCCAAACATTTGGCCTTCTTGTGGAATTCAAGAGCGCTGTTATCTCACTTTCCTAGGCTCTTGGATCCTAAATCATGGCACCAAGATGGACTGTCATCTAAATAAACAGATGCAAACCTTCCTTTGTAGTTAGAGGGAGCAGTTTAAATCTGTTGACTCTCACATTTGCTCCTTTCCATTTAATTCAGTTATTTTAATAACTGCCGATAAAATTTTCCTAAGTCCTGTGGAAGGCACAGTGAGTTGCTTATATCAAACCTCAAAGTCAGTATAAATCTTGGCAGAAGATTTCATCCTATTTGGGCATTTTATAGCATCTTAGGGAATTATTTTTCCCCTAAGGGCTTTATTATTAATGGGAACTGACCACGTGCTTTAAGGGAAGAATTGACTTCCTCAATTAGACGACCTTTCAAGAGAGTTAACAGAGAATTTATTTTTTCATTTAGAGAAGAGAATGTTTCCCATAAGATCACTGAATCTTTCATGGCTGACTTTTCTTGCAAACACAATGTGTAAAAATTTCAGTTCCTTAAAAATTAAATAGACACTGTGAAATTTAATAAGGTTTGCTGCTGCTGCTAAGTCACTTCCGTCGTGTCCGACTCTGTGTGACCCCATAGACAGCAGCCCACCAGGCTCCCCCGTCCCTGGGATTCTCCAGGCAAGACCACTGGAGTGGGTTGCCATTTCCTTCTCCAATGCATGAAAGTGAAAAGTGAAACTGAAGTCCATCAGTCGTGTCCAACTCTTAGCAACCCCATGGACTGCAGCCCAGCAGGCTCCTCCCTCCATGGGATTCTCCAGGCAAGAGCGCTGGAGTGGGGTGCCATTGCCTTCTCCATAATAAGGTTTATAAGGGACTTATTTTTAGTATTGCTGTTTTCTCACCCCCCACCCTTCAGATAACAGGTTATCTATTTCACATACCAAAAATATTATCTCCAGAAAAAAATAAAATAAAAAGCATGTTGAGTTCTTCCCAAAGAGTCAGTTTCAACCTAGATCTAGAGGAGGTTACAGGAATAATTTTCACTAACATTTACTATGTGATTATGAATATTTCCTTTGCCTTCAGAAGCTCTGTTATTTCATTTGAAACCCATGGTTACCTACTCCACCAGGTTATAAAGATTGAAGAAAATTTATGTAAAACACCTAGTGTATGGTAGGTACTTGAACGGATGCTTTGCAACCATTTGTTAAATGCCACAGTGCTTACTTTTGTTTGTGTGTGTTAGCTCCTTAGTCATGTCTGACTCTTTGCAACCCCGTAGACGGCAGCCCACCAGGCCTTTCCACCCGTGGGATTCTCCAGGCAAGAACACTGGAGTGGGTTGCCATTTCCTTCTCCAAAAGGAACTATAGAAAGAAAGTGAAGTCTCTCAGTTGTGTCCGACTCTTTGCAACCCCATGGACTGCAGCCCACTAGGCTGTCCATCCATGGAATTTTCCAGGCAAGAGTACTGGAGTGGGTTGCCATTTCTTTCTCCTTACTTCTGTTTAACTCAATTCAATATATGTGAGTTTATGTATAATTTTAGGTTTTTGCTGCTTGTCCTTGGAAACTTCAATCTTTCTTTGCCTCAGTTTCTTCTATGTATAGAACATTACTTCAATAAATGTAAATTATATGTATTAATGCATATCATCAATACCACTACTGTAGGATTTATTCATTACAAAAATATAGCTCCTCAATTATATTCCATTCAGAACATAAAACTGCCACCTTGATTTTATGATATAAATTAGATGCAGTAATGAAATTATTTATATAACTTTATCTAGATTGTAATACATGTTTACTATATAACAGTTATATACATTATATTTCTACTGTTGTTTGATAAACTGTGACATTAGCTAATTTTGGAATTTTTATTAACTAAATTGAAAAATAAAAGGGCTAATCTTTTTGTTCAACTAGCAGTTGTATCACAGATAGCTAATTCAAAACAGAAATCACATTCAATAAACTCCCCAGAAGAGATGTAGTTTGTCTAGCATAGTGATAATTACAGGTTATTTCATTAAAATATAATTTTCAGTGAAACAAAGGAGATATTCCTCTAAGTTAAAATTTACTTAACTTGATAAACCATACAGAACAAAAACTGTTTGCTATTATTATTAGAACCAATAAAATATATATTTAAATGAGATAAAGTTCTGAAAAGAATAAACAGAAGAGTTAACAATGGCTTAATTTCAATGATTTTCTTTACACTCCTTGATATTATTACTCTTGTGTGTTCTCAAATATAATATTCTGCTTTTATGCTTTAGTTAAATCAGTGAAATAAAATGGCTCAGTTTTCCCATGGGACCCCTAAAGGCTCCTGTAAGTGATTCCATTCATTACCTCTTACCGTATATCTTTCCTAACACTGACTTTGATCCGCTATGGTTTCTACCACCTTGGCTTATAAGCAGCTAATATCTTCCTTTCTACAACATTGGTTCTTCCTTTTGTTTCAAGAGTTATAATTTGCTTAATTTCTTGGAAGACAGTTGTACGAAAATTGTTAAAACATAGTTCTGCAAGGCATCTATTATTTCTTTTTACTGGACAACACCTACACATATGAATTCACCCATGGTCTAAATTCATACCCTAATTGGTCACTGTTTAGTTTAGTCACTCAGTCATGTCCAACTCTTTGCGACCCCATGGACTGCAGCATGCAAGTCTTCCCTGTCCATCACCAACTCCTGGAGTTTACTCAAACTCATGTCCATCCAGTCGGTTATGCCATCCAACCATCTCATCCTCTGTCGTCCCCTTCTCCTCCCACCTTCAATCTTTCCCAGCATCAGGATCTTTTCCAATGAGTCAGTTCTTTGCATCAGGTGGCCAAAGTATTGGAGTTTCAGCTTCAACATCAGTCCTTCCAATGAACACCCAGGACTCATCTCCTTTAGGATGGACTGGTTGGATCTCCTTGCAGTCCAAGGGACTCTCAAAAGTCTTCTCCAACACCACAGTTCAAAAGCATCAATTCTTTGGTGCTCAGCTTTCTTTATAGTCCAACTCTCACATCCATACATGACTACTGGAAAAACTATAGCCTTGACTAGATGGATCTTTGTTGGAAAAATAATGTATGTCTCTGCTTTTAATATGCTGTCTAGGTTGTTCATAACTTTACTTCCAAAGAGTAACCATCTTTTAATTTCATGGCTGCAGTCACCATCTGCAGTGATTTTGGAGCCCCAAAAATATACTATGCCACTGTTTCCATTGTTTCCCCATCTATTTGCAATGGTCATACCCATGTTAAAAATCATCCAGCTGGAGGAACTTGACAGCTGTGGATGGAGTAAGGAGAAACACAGTCTACCCTCAATATCATGGCCTTTACCAGGAGGTTTAACCAGACATATCAGCAGAAAATTGGATTAAATATTTACTGATCATGGCCCTGCCTACCAGAACAAGGCCCAGTTTGCCCTACAACCAGTTCTTCCCAACAAGAAGTCTGCACAAGCCTCTTGTCCTCCCCAATAAGAGGATTGAATTTCTTATTCTGTACCTGTATCTATGGTATGTAAAAATTGGTAGTTGGCATGTGGGGAGATAAAACTAGACATCACATTCACCACTTTCAGAAAACAAGTACACAAAGTTACATTTAAAAAAATTAAACAAGATATCTAAGCTTGAAGAAAAAGTATTTAATGGTTGTTCAGAATGAGACTGGAAGACATGTCAATAAGCAATCACATCCAATGAATCAAAGCAGTTGTCTGGTTATTGATTTAAATTCACATAGAGAATGGTTGGGCTTGTCCTTGATATTATTTCTTCTTATAAACATTTTTCTCTATGTGTTTGAACTAGGAACATGAAAGAATCTGTAATAATGTACTGAAGGCCCCATTTGTACAAGCTAAGACCAGTGTCAAGAGATTCCTTAATTGTGTTCATAAAATTCAGAATGGTTTTTGAATCCCTCTGCCTAGGCCAAAATAGAGTTAAACAGTGGAAAGGTGAGTTTGTCTTAGCACAGATACAGGCAGTATTAGTCTAACATCTCCCCACCTGGGTGATTCTAAGGATGTCACAGAATAATGAGCACAGTAAACAATTAGCATCATCCAAGAAACAGCCCTCAAATAGTCTGTGGCATCTGTTTGTCCCCAGCTCTAATGCTAATAAGAGCCAGGACTCTCCAAGGTACCTTCCTTTTCAGCTTCAAGTCTAATTACACTTCCTGCATTTCAAACCAGTGAGGTACTTATGGCTAGGGAGAACATCACATTATTTTTATAGTAGAACAAATTAAGAAACCCTGCACAAGTGGGCAGAATGCCAGCTTGCAATTCTCCCTGAAGACCTGACTCACACAGCAATGTTTCCTGCAGATTTCTACTTGTTTCAATTTAAAGATTTTTTATTACAAGGAAAAAAATTTCACATTAGCTCTTTTTTAAGTTTTTGTGGTAACACACAAAATTAGCAATGTAAGTATAAAGTAAGAGGATCTGGATGAATAAAAAAGAACATGTAGTTTATACGTAAAAGCTGAAAAGTGCAATGAAATATTCAAACTTCCTAGAAAATGGCTCACAAGCCATAAATTAATCATACTGAACACAATTTTTTAATATGCAGAGAAACACTAGAGAAGTACTCAATATTGTAGGGAAATATTTTTCCTTGATTGTACACATTAGCATTATTATGATTTATCCAAATAGCTGGTAAAATAGTATATGCTCTACTTTAAACTTTTTTATCTGATCTTGGATTACAATGATATTTTTTGTAACAAAATATGAGTCTTTACATTCAGCATGAAAACATGTAAATGTTTTTTACAGAAATATCTTTAAAGTACAAAATGATTGAAATATAGGAATGCTTTTAATAAGCAGGTAGAAGACTTAGTTGAAAAGATTTATACTTAAAATGCTAATTAAATCTTGTGAAGAAGTTTCTATATCAAAAGACGACAGCTTTTTCACTTATGCACTACTGGGAAATGACTATCAACCATTAATAGTCCTTATGACAGGCCTGAACTCTAATGTTTGCAAGCTTTCAAAGGAGTTGCTAATTATACACAAAGGAACAAAAGGTGTTGAAAACTTTACCAAAAAGGCTTACACTAGTCCAGGGAAATTTCCTAAATTTAAAACTGGCTAAACATGTCCTCTTTTGAGAATTATGATTATTATTCATGCCTAAAAAGATTGGTAAATGAAAATGTTAGTGTGTACTTTAGTAGTGATAATCTAAGAATGCAAGACTAAGGGTTTATATTGCATTTTTCTTCCATGATATTAACAGACGTATTCCATGAGACTGATTACTGTTTATATAGTGCCCGTCTTTATGGACTCAGATTACACTGAAATAGCCAGGTGGCGCTAGTGGTAAAGAACATGCCTGCCAATGCTGCTGCTGCTGCTGCTAAGTCGCTTCAGTCATATCCGACTCTGTGCGACCCCATAGACGGCAGCCCACCAGGCTCTACCGTCCCTGGGATTCTCCAGGCAAGAACACTGGAGTGGGTTGCCGTTTCCTTCTCCAATGCATGAAGGTGAAAAGTGAAAGTGAATTCGCTCAGTCGTGTCCAACCCTCAGCGACGCCATGGACTGCAGCCTTCCAGGCTCCTCTGTCCATGGGATTTTCCAGGCAAGAGTACTGGGTTGGGGTGCCATTGCTTTCTCAGCCTGCCAATGCAGGAAACACAAAAGAGATGCAGTTTATATCCTGGGTTGGGAAGATCCCCTCAAAAGAAGGAAATGGCTACCCACTTCCGTATTCTTGCCAGGAGAATCCCAGGGACAGAGAAGCCTGGCTAGCTACAGTTCACTCCACAAAGAGTCAGACACAACTGAAGCAACTTGGTACACATGCAGCCTGTGTAGACTATGTATTTAGTCAAGACTTATGGGGCAAAAAGAAAAAAAGAAATGAGGAAAGGAAGGGAGAGATGGAAGCAGGAATTGGGGGTGGGACAAATAAATTAGTAGTCCTTAGTTCTTCATACCTAATCAGGTAAGTTATTTATTTTGGATGGAAGACTCACTGTAACTCTTTAACATCAGTCAACTTCTAAAATGGTATCAGAGGTAGTACAAGGCATAAGTGTTAGTCGCTCAGTCGTGCCCGACTCTTTGAGACCCCATGGACTGCAGCTCACCAGGCTCCTCTGTCCATGAGATTTTCCAGGCAAGGATACTGGAGTGGGTTGCCATTTCTTCTCCAGGGAATCTTCCCAACCCAGGGATCAAACCCAGGTCTCCTGCACTGCAGGCAGATTCTTTACTGACTGAGCTACAAGGGAAGCCCTTGGCACAAGGTACAAGGCATACTACACTTTTAAAACCACTCACCCACTCCCAAACTTGCCTTAAACAGACAAAAATATCTTTAGTGACAATAAATCAAATATAAAACTATGTGAGGGGTATTTATAACACTTATATTTGTATACTTACTACACTTCCCTGGAGAACAGCACAGCAATCCATTCCAGTATTCTTGCCTGAAGAATTCCATGGACAGAAGAGCCTGGTGGGCTGCAGTCCACGGGATCGCACAGAGTTAGACACGACTGAAGCAACTGAGCATGCATGCATGCACTTACTATACTTCCTAAGTTTCTGAAATAGGGAAGAGAGTGATGCAAACCAGTGAGAATGAGAACAGAGAGTAGAGACTGTGTCTACTCCTCTTGTCACTTGGTTGTTTAGTGTGTACACGCATATGTGTGTGTGTGCATGCGTTCAGTCACTGGTCGTGTCCAACTCTTTGTGACCCCATGGATTGTAGCCTGCCAAGCTCCTCTGTCCATGGGATTTGCCAGGCAAGAATACTGGAGCAGCTTGCAACTTCCTCCTCCCCACAGAGGATCTTTCTCACCCAGCTATCGAATCTATGTCTCCTGCATTGGCAGGCAGATTCTTTACCACTGAGCCACCTGGGAAGCTGACTAACACAAGATGCCATTTGAGGTGCAATATATTGACTTAGTGATCTAAAAGATTAATACCTTTTTAAAAATTCAAGTATTTTTTTTCGCTGTTTCTTTATTCTTCATCCCACACATGAAATTTTAATAGAAGCATGTATCTAGTTCATTCCTTGTACTAGGATTTTTTTAAATAACCATTAAAAAAAAAAAAAAAAAAACTTCTATGGTTCTTGCTTTCCAGTATTGTATTCTATAGCTTCTCTTTGTTACCTCAGGATAAGAAATATATATTCTCTTGGAAAGTCAGGTGGAAATAAACCTTCTAATGTGGAATCTCTGCAGTTAACTGCTCCCCTACTGGGAGTCGTGGTCACCTGCCCTTTGTTGCTGCAATCTTGGTGCAGTAGAAAATAGCAAAGCAAGCCAGGGGAGCTCAAATTATTTGAACGACCACATGTCTACATGCCTTCAGAATCACAAGCACATGTCTGAATAGTCTGAGAGTGCCATAATCTAGACTTCATTTTGCCACTCTCCCAGAGTAGAAATTAGCCAACTTACTCTATCATTTTTAATTCTGAATTATCTCTGACTAGAAAAGGAACTAAATTGGACTATAGAGAGCCCAGAATACACGATCTTTTGGTATTCTCTTGAGTTCTACAATTAGTTCCAAAATAAAATATCCTGAATAGTTCATGAACAAGAGAACATGCATTCAAATGGGAATAGAGTCCCTTTGAAAAAACTTTGTAGAAGTAATAATAATGACAATATTTCTATTTATTAAGCAGCTACCCTGCAACAAACACTATACAATTGCTTTGAGTGCATGATGTCACATCCCCTTAAAACAACAATGAGATGTATGAATCACCATCCTCAGTTTACACATAAGGAAGGTAAGACCAAAGAAGTTAAGTAACTGCTTGAACCAGGACTCAAGGATCCTGATTATGAAAGCTGGCTAACTTCTTAAAGACAAATATCTTTCATGAATAAAACATGAAAGAAAGAGAGAGAGAGAGAAAGAGAGAGGGAGGGAGGGGAGAAGGGAGGGAGAAAGGGAAAAAAAAAAAAAGAAAGAGCCTACATCAGGAAAGAGAGCATACATGGTTTAGTAAAATATATAAGGAATACCTAAAAATAGTCTCCAGGCATACAGATGGCCTGATTCTGGTATTGCCTATCATTTTCCCTCAATAGGACACTTTGGAAGCCCTTGGACAGGAATGACTAAGGTAATGGTATGTTTAGGCTTTAGTTTAGATCCTAATGTGTTTTTTATTTATGTGCCTCAGTTCAAGTTTTATTCATTATTGCCATCATTAATGTATGCGTACTACTTACTAGGTACAGTACTTCATACTTCCCTTTATATACAGGATCTTATTTTATTCTAACAACAACACATTTAGGTAATGTTATTTTTCATATTTATTCAGATATAATTTAAATATCACAGAAGTCACCATTTTGAATGTAAAATTGAATGTTTTTCAGAATATTCACACCTATCATCATATTTTCATAATTATAAAAATAAACATATTATCCTTTAGCATTAACTCCTTATTCCCCCTCACTCTAGCCCTGGCAACTAGTAATCTATTTTCCAACTTTAGGGATTTGCCTATTTTAAACATTTTATATATATGAAATCTCAGTTTATGTGGTTTTAGTGTCTGGCTTCTTTCACTTAGTAAAATATTTCAAGATTCAACCATATTGTAGTATATCAGTCAATATTTCCTTGTTTTAGCTAAATAATGTCCCATTCTATGCATTTATCATGTTTGTTTATCTCTTTATCAATTAATGGACATTTGAGTTGTTTACACATTTTGGCTATTATCACTGATGCTGCTAAGAACATCCATGTATACATTTTTATGGGAACCTATGAGTTAAGCTCTTATATCCAGTAGAATTGCTAGGTCACATGGTAGCTGTTTACTTATTTGAGTAATGGCCACTGCCTTATATTTCACACAGCTACATCATTTTACATTTCTACTAGCAATGGATGAGAATTCTAATTTCTCTACATCGTTACTAATATTTGTTATTGTTCATCATATTTGTTATAGTCATTTTAAATTTTAAATTTGGATGTTTTTATTCTTGATGCCACATGTAAGGAACTATTACCTAGCCTAAGGTCCTGAGGATTTACTACTATGTTTTCTGATCTTCCCTGGTGGCTCAGAGGGTAAAAGCGTCTGCCTACAATGCCTACCATGTGGGAGACCCGGGTTCAGTCCCTGGGTCAGGAAGATCTACTGGAGAAGGAAATGGCAACCCACTCCAGTATTCTTGCCTAGAAAATCCCACGGATGGTGGAACCTGGTAGGCTACAGTCCATGGGGTCGCAAAGAGTCTGACACGACTGAGCAACTTCATTTCACTTTCTGGCAAGAGTTTTATAGTTGTAGCTCTTACCTTCACATTTTAAATTCATTTTTAGTACATTTGATATATAATTTCAGGTAGGCACCCAACTTCATTCTTTTGCATGTGGATATCCAGTTATTTTATTATCATTTGTTGGAAAGGCTATTGTTTTCCCCATTGAATTATATTCCCATCCTTATCAAATCAACTGACCATAAGTGTAAGGGTTTAGTTCTGTACTCTCTAATTAGATTATTGTATCCATTTCAGAATTGAGAAAATTGAGGCCTATAAATATTGAGTAACTAGCCAATATAAGAATTTAGTAAGCTGGGAAGAATTAGTTGACTTTAAATGCTATGAGTCCAAACACTATGTCCTTTAAGCACTGATTCTGATGCCATTTTACAGGTATCATCTGCAATGATGCCCTACTGGACTGATTCTCTTTTTAATATCATAGTTGATAAAATAATATTTGAGTAAATCTCTGTTCAGATTTTAAGTATAGACATCTCTTTCTGTATTTTATAACTCAAAGTAATACTGCCTTTTTTTTCTACTTCAAAAACACGAGTAAATGGAAGAGCATGATTTCCCCTGCCCTTCCATGCCCTAACACGTATACCTAGTAAAAACTAAACTCAATATAACACAAAGGTCAAATAATCCAGGACAAGAAGGCAATGTTCTACATTGGATTTAAAATCACAAGAACACTCGTCCCTTGATAAATCCCTCAACTGCTTTGTCCTAACCATTTTCCCCTGCAAGTGGTGAAGCCTAAAATACTAGTTTAAAATATCTCAAGTCCTTTCTATAGTTATAAACCTAGTTTGAGAGGTGCTCTTTAAAGCTAGTAACAAATAAGACCTGTAACTTTATATTTAATATATATACAAAAGGAAGAGAAACATACATGAATCCTACAATCTTAAAGGAATTAATCCATATTTTTAAATATATAGTGGATTTACTGCCTAGTGTGAAAGCTTGTTAATGGTATAAAAAAATAAAGTAATTCTGCTGCTGCTGCTGCTAAGTCACTTCAGTCATGTCTGACTCTGTGTGACCCCACAGACGGCAGCCCACCAGGCTTTCCCGTCCCTGGGATTCTCCAGGCAAGAACACTGGAGTGGGTTGCCATTTCCTTCTCCAATGTATGAAAGTGAAGTCTCTCAGTCATGTCCGACCCTCAGCGACCCCTTGGACTGCAGCCTACCAGGCTCCTCCGTCCATGGGAGTTTTCAGTCAGGAGTACTGGAGTGGAGTGCCATTGCCTTCTCCGAAAGTAATTCTACAAGTCATAAAAAGTACATAAAAACTTTAGGGTTTAAAAAAAAATTTTTAATCCCAAATTTGATCAAACTCATTATACTAGACCCCTAAAAAAATTTTGGATTCCAATCTAGACTAATAGGTTTAACTGTACACTCATCTAATAATTTTGATCAACACTGAATTTTAAAGAAAGGTGGCACATAGCATATTTGTGAATTCAGAGGAGAAATATTTCTAATTTAGAAATTTAAAGATAATTATTTTGATTCCTTTAGAAACTCAATAGAGGGTTTTAGCTTAGGGAGAGTATTTTTTTTTGAAGGAACTGATACATTTTAAGTTCTCAAATGTCACTTACTAGTGTGCCATGGCTAAGAGTGAAGACTCATTAAGTAGTAATGAAAAAGAGCCTGTAAATAGTGCATAATTCATTTTTATTCTCAAATATCTGGCTAAAGGCCCTCAATGACATTTTAAAATCAGTCTGATTGTTGTTTTTTATATCAGTCATTAGGGAGGTTAAATGGTCTCTCTCAGTGGTATGAGTCACAGGTGTGGCTGTGACTTTTTATTTTCTCTTCTTAATACATTTCTATGCCTACTATCTGCAAAGGACAGACATCAAAGTAGTAGGTTTTTTTAAAAAAATGAGAAAACTCCTATTCAGTTTACATCTGTTTTTTTTTTTTTTCCATTTAAAATTTAAATAAACTTTTGGAAGTTTAAAACATATCTTGTAATAATTAAGATCCAAATTTTAGATTCTGTGTAGGCGAAAAACAGAGCAACCTTTTCAATATATGTCTAGGATTACCATGGGAAAGATGTCCTCAAAGGTAAACATTCATAGGAGAGAAGTTCATTCTGCAACCACTTTCAGAAAACTGAGAAACCAAATCTTTGTTTCCTACATTGATGTCTGCTATGCAGCTGAACAAAGGTATCTGTCATTATCTTCTGAATTATATATATATACACACACACACACACACACACACACATACACACAGGAGTTCAGAATGTGAACCTTAGACTGAGACCTTGAGAAAGAGGTGGGCTCAGAGAATATCACTAACCTTTAAATTTCAGAGTGAGGAGGATGACCCCAGAAAGAGTGCCAAGGGAGACAGGACAAGCAAGGTGGTCTATATGGGCTGGCCTACAGGTAGGATCAACAAACAGTAGACAGATGGTTTTAAGATATCAGACCAGGGCCAGGTGGTCAAGAAAAGATGATAGGGATTTGACCCTAAAAGATTCCTTGAGCTGGGGTGTTGTCACAATGGAAAGGAAACAATACTGAGGAAGAAACTATTAAGAAATATACCAAAACCTCCAACTGCTTAAAATAGTTAAAAAAGTTTCACAACTGCATTTCAGCTTTTATAGTATCTGCGTATAGTCTCATTTAATTTCTTTTGTAGAAATACTTTTGATTAGTGTTAGAATGTTTTTAAGGCCATATTATTCACAGTAGGAACCACTTTATTCTGATCAGATCCCGTCATATTTCTTCTAATAGCAAGTTTGTATGAAATTTTCCATATTTGCTTTTAGTCTCATCAAGATTTCATCACATGTGAACTACTATTTTTCTTTGTTAAGTGTCCAGAAGGTCAGTTTCACTGTTCAATGGTCCACTGTCACTGGAGCTAATTCTCCTCTGACCCTGCACTTCTCCCTATGTTCTTGTAAAAGAATAGCCATTAGGTACTTGAGGTCTTTCTAAAGGGCTAAGGAGAAAACATAGCTAGTGAAGAAAAACAGTTGAGTTATAGAAAACCAATAAA
Source organism: Bubalus bubalis (assembly GCF_019923935.1). Classification (NCBI taxonomy): domain Eukaryota; kingdom Metazoa; phylum Chordata; class Mammalia; order Artiodactyla; family Bovidae; genus Bubalus; species Bubalus bubalis. The sequence continues at coordinate 73,016,595 of NC_059162.1, read as the reverse complement.
AAAAAAACTTTGCTGATGCACTGACTGCTTAGGTAGTTTTCCATTTCTGTATTTCCAACCAAACTCTATATTATGCCACTGAGTGTGAAATCCTGTGGAAGTCCTATGCAGTTTCTCTGGTGTGATATATGGCCATTTCCTCACACAGTAAATGGGAGAGGCTTAAGAACTCTTGCACAGGAAGCTACAGTGGAATTATGCCACAGTTAATCACAGTAATGTGTTTAGAAGTATAATAATCTAGGTTTCCCCATTAGTCTCTGTTTAGTATTTGTACAAAGCATTCTTTACCCTAATCATGCAAATAAGCATGTTACTTATTGTTATGAATTAAAATTATTTATTGCATTTACTTTATTATATTGAATTGTCCAATTATTTTTGAGGCAACTTAACAATGTAAAATTCCCTAAGCATATCTATTTGGGTTTTTGAAACAGAAATAGTTCATTTTCATTTAATAATATTCAAATCATCTTAATTGCCTTCACTGATACATGTAATGTTTTGAATCTTAATAATTAGAGTTATTTAACTTTCAGGGTAGTCAACTATGTACTGGAAAATGCGGGCAGGGCTCCAATTAATGTGGGAAAAGAATATCTGCATGTTTTAATAACTTTTAAGAGGAAACATAAGATTTAAGCTATAACCACAATTATAGAGGCTAAAGATAGAAAGCACATTTATTTGCTTAACTCATCTCTCAATATGTACAGAATTATTACACACAAAATGTAGGTGTTTTGTTTCATATTAATTTGTCCTGAAAAAGATACATTGAAGGGAAGACTTAGAGTAACAAGATTTTAGTAGATTCTAGTTGTATTAAGGCATAAAATAGAGAATAGTGAAAGAAAATATTAATACATAGCCATCACTATCATATCACTATAGACAAGTAGTGTTAAAGTGTTTAAAAATGTCTATTTTATCTTGATATAATATATAAGTAACTGATTTGAACACAGATAATTTTTTAAAGATCATTTTTTTACATTAAAATCATCTGAAGATGACAAAGATTATTGTTTTGTATATTTGTTGAGGTGTCAGTGAAGCAGCCATATGAAATTGTTCAAAACATATTATCAATGCACAAAGTTTACAAATGAGGTTTGAATTTCAGACATAATGAATAGAAACAAAATGATCCAAAAATAAGTATCATTTATTTCCATAGGAGCCTATCACCACTACTCCTCCTGTTTTTCCTCCTCCTCCTGCTAATATCAGGTATTATTTGTTAATTACATTAAGACAGATTGGTACTATTATTATTTTTTATTTATTATGCATCTCTCATCACTAGAATGTAAGCTTGTGACAGCAGCTTCCTGAAGCTATTTTTTATACTATGAAATCCCTAGCTCCTACACTATATATGCTACAAACCAAGTACTGAAAACACTATTACTGAATAAACAACCAACATCATTGATTTCTAGTGTAGGCAATTGGTTACAGAAGATGAAACATCATCATGATGGGATTCTGGGATAAAAGTGACCTCCTAACCATAATAGGCACTGTACTATTTGATTAGTATCATGTCAAAGACCCTTTTCCTAAAAAATGAGATGTAGTGAAGTGTAAGTCACTCAGTCATGTCTGACTATTCGCTGTTTCATGGACTGTAGCCTGCGAGGCTCCTCTGTCCATGAAGTTCTCCAGGCAAGAATACTGGAGTGGGTTGCCATTTCCTTCTCCAGGGGATCTTCCCCACCCAGGGATCAAACCCAGGTCTCTTGCATTGCAGGCAGATTCTCTACCATCTGAGCCACCAGAGAAGATGTAAGCTTCTCATGTTTGATTTTTAACCATAACATAACAAAAATGGGGAAAATAGAATAATTACAGTGTTTATTTTTCTTTAAAAATTATAAATATTTATATTGTTAACTTCATGCTCAAAGAAATTAAGAACAAAATGGTGTTCTTCCTCCCATTTCACAGACTTAGATTTGAAAGAGGGCAGCATAGAGGCCGGAGAAGGCAATGGCACCCCACTCCAGTACTCTTGCCTGGAAAATCCCATGGATGGAGGAGCCTGGTGGGCTGCAGTCCATGGGGTCGCTAAGAGTCGGACACGACTGAGTGACTTCACTTTCACTTTTCACTTTCCTGCATTGGAGAAGGAAATGGCAACCCACTCCAGTGTTCTTGCCTGGAGAATCCCAGGGACGGGGGAGCCTGTTGGGCTGCCGTCTATGGGGTTGCACAGAGTCAGACAGGACTGAAGCGACTTAGCAGCAGCAGCAGCAGCATAGAGGCACACACAAGGTTAAGATTCAAATGGTAATTGCCAGACTGGACATCATCGTTCCAGAGTCCACTGTACAAGTACTTATTTATAGATTAAAGAACATAAATTCTGTAAATGATCAGTGTGCTTTTAAATTTAACAAATTCTGAAGAATTCAAAGAAAGCATTTATTCATCCTTTTCCAAAATAATTACTTCTTAAAAATAATTTAATTTCAATTTAATTCACAAACTATTCAGAATCATTCATACTTATAGGAAACCAAAATCTACTATAGCTACTCTATATGTTGCAGTTGTGCTCTATGGGATGAATTGCTTGGTCAGATACTGTCAATTTTTTCTACTTGGAAATGCAGTGTCATTTAGATCCACCCAACTTTCGAACTAAACACCTAATCTGCAACTTTACCTCAAAGATAAATCCACCACTTCAGAACTTAGCATGGTTTTCATTTTCATGCTTTAACTCAATATTTGTAAGGTCATTACTATAATAGTAATAATTTTTAAAATCATCATTGCTAACTATTGTACTAGAAAACATACAAATTGTAAATTATTTTTTTTTCATACTTGCCCATTTATTCTCCATCTGGATAACCATGGAATGATATTTTAACCCATTTCTTTAGTACATAAGTACAAATGTGCACAAGATGTTATTGTTAATTATATAGTACACTTTCAAATATATATTAAATTATAAAAAGTTACTACTTTTTCTAGATAAGCCTTATTTATATATTATATTTTCATGTACACTTGTGATAATAACTTGTGACGTATGTATTGGAACAGGAAAAACTATTCTAGGCTAGGATATATCAATGATTTATTGAAATGCTATGATTAATTCTCTTTTATTAATTTCCCATTTTTAGACTTATCTGTCTATGAAATTTCTGTTAAGCACAGGGATTTTTTTAGACCAAATAAAAACTATGAAACCTAATCCAAAGTATGCAAGCCTCCAGTGACCCAGTTAAAAGACCAGAAAACTAGGTTAAGTCTTCACATTACTAGTATTTAAGCACACATTCACCTTTGTACACCAGCACAGATATCTTTGACTTTTGATGACACTGTGATGGTGGCCAGGCTCTTCTGTCCATGTGATTTCCTATGCAAGAATAGTGGAGTGGGTTGCCATTTCCTCCTCCAAGGGATCTGATGGTATATCCATTTTATATGCATTTTGTAAATGCATGCTTATATCTTTAGTATGTTTAGTAAAACAAATACATTTTATTTAGCTTAAAACAATTATGTTCTCCAGAAAAATTAAAGCAGAAATTTTATTTTCAAAGCTATTTTCTATGCACTTTGCTCTATAAAATATTAACCAAACATGATATAAGATTTGTATATGATGCTAGCATGTCAACTAAGATATTTAATATGCCAGATATTATTAGTTTTAAATCAGTCAAAGAGTACCATTGTGATCTCACTCTTTCATCTCAAGATGTCCTGGAAGATCCATGACTAAGGTGATGTTTTTTAATCATGTGATAAGAATAATCATCTATGGATTTTGGTATATACTTAAATACATTTACATTAGATGCTTTTTCTCCTTTTTTAAAGGATATTTTATATATAGATATTTATAATAAGCATGTTTATATATATCATATATATGTTTATAATAATTAAAATTATTTCCTTCCATTAACTAGGCAGATATATCTTTTATGTATTTAATGTTAGTGTGCAGAAATGGATTTATAGACTTAAAATTTGTATCAGTCTTATTCTTTCCTTTAATAACAATTGATTTATTACTTTTCTTCCTTATTTATATGGTACATGAATTTATAGTGATGACTCCATGGCATCACTTTGTTATTAAAATCCTTTAGTCTATCTTTATCTAGCCAAAATGAAATCCAGAATGAAGCAGTGCCTCAGGGAATGAAAGCAATTGTGATGCCATTGCTAAGGAGAGCAACTGTATTTATCAGCATTACATGAAGGGAAAAGAGGTGGCTTGGGCATATTTATTAATAATGTGATCTCAACAAGACACTACTTAATAAAATTAATTTATATTACTGACTAAGACATGTATTGTACATTATCAAATAGCATGATTAGTAACTTTCATTTGCCAATTCTAGACAACTGGACAAAATTGTTTGATATTTGTGATATGATCTCCAAAAAATAATCAAATTTGCTTTATGGTACAACATAACACTATCATTCTTAAATGAAAGATAATACAATTGCCCTGGTAAGACACAAAGTCTGATAGAGTAATATAAACTTAATGCAGTAGCAACGTCCCTTAAACTTTTGAACATTATCATTCAAGGTTTATCTCTATGTCTCTTCCAATACAGGACTTGGCAAGATGAGCAGTCTCTTAAGAAAATAAGTAATGTCTATCTCCATAAAGGTGGCTGGGAACAAATTTAGAGTTTTTATAAGCCAATCCTTACATAAGTGCCTGCTTCTTCAAGCAAACTCTCTAAGGAATAGTCACAGTTATAGGAGTTTCTACTCATTTGGTATCTACCCACTCAATCTGGTGTCCAGAAAGAAGTTAAAAATCCACTTATATAGAAGAACAAGGTTGCATGATCTCACAATCAGTAGTGTGGATTCTATTATATATCATACCTAAGATGGCAGCTTGCAAGGGAGTCCTTGCTACATTCAAAGTTTATGATACAGATATTTTATCTCGGTCCATCTCTAATACAGCCTGTGGGTGAGTACTAAAGCAGTCACCTTAATTCTTTGTATTATTAGAATGCTCTCAAAGGACTTTAAAGAGTTTTTCTTCTTTAAAGAGGGCATTTTTATATACACTAATTGTTTTTTCTCATTTTGTAATTCTGTCTTAAGAAGAAAGATATTTGACCCAATATTTTCACTGAGATTGGTGATGGACAGGGAGGCCTGGAGTGCTACAATTCATGGGGTTGCAAAGAGTCGGACGTGACTGAGTGACTGATCTGATCTGATCATTTATTCTATTCTTTGATTCTGTTTTTCAGTTCACTTTTTAATACTTATTTGTATGCAAACAAAAAAAAAGTTAACTATTTCTTTAAAAGTTATGTTTAGCTATAGTTCATTTATTTTAAATTCATAATATCTTGATCAATAAATCATTTTTAGTGAATTAAATATAAATTTCCATCTCAAATTCTAAGGTTAAGTCTTTCATTTATGTCTATATATCATCCATACCAAGGAAATTCACTCTGTATTTGGAAGTTTCCTCTTATTGAGAATCTAACACTTAGAACAATGCAAATATAATCAATAAAACTCAAACTCATGAAGATTATTGAAAGTTAATAAATACTTAAACAATATGAAGTCCATTCATTACTAATTAGTCCTTCACTCTTGGGACAGGGCAAATAAACTTAAATTTAGCTTCTGAATTTAATAATATTTTGGGGTAGTCTCTCTGACCGAGAAAGAATAAGAAAGCTAACAAAAAGAGAATACATTTAAAATAAGATCCACTGATAATTGCTTTCCCAATAATGAATCCATATTTGATAAGAGGTTTAACATATCTTCATAGAAAAGGAACTTTTTTTAAGATACACTGTTTTAAAATTAAAGTATAATTGATTTACAATGTTGTGTTAGTTTCAGGTGTATACTTAAAATACAGTTATAATAAAATAACATTTTGGAGGCCCACTAGAAATACATGTCCTACTAACTCTTTCGCTGACTAAACACACACACATACACACACAACTAAACAACAATATAGTATAAGATGAAGTACATACTTTAAATCCTTTTTAACTTGGATTTAGATGTTTCTAGTGCTAAACCTAATCCCTATCTCTTAACTATACCTAAATCTTACCTAGCATTCAGAAGCAATTAGTAAAGAGTCTTTGGAAGTCATTTGGAAACTGGGAAGACTCTCCATTTATTATTATTTTTTTTTTCTCCACTTATTTTTACCTCTAAAATTTTCTTGCTCTTTTGCTACTGCCATCAGCCCACCAGTCAACTTCATTCAGCTCTAGGAAAAAAAAATTACAGATCAATCATTTTGTCTTGTCTCTGTCACAGTCAGTTTTTTAACTGTCTACCTGTACTTGACTTATTTGAAAAAGTTTAAACTGAAAGTGATCAATAATATTTACAAGAGAATTAACTATTTCCAATATGTGGTCAGTCACTTAGTCAGTCATGTTTGACTCTTTGTGACCACATGTCCATAAGATTTTCTAGGCAAGCATACTGGAGTGGGTTGCCATTTCCTCCTCAGGGGATCTTCCCAACCCATGGATCGAATCCACGTCTCCGGGGTCTACTGCATTGGCAAGCGGAGTTTTTACCACTGAGCCACCTGAGAAGCCACATGACTGAAAAAGAGCACTTTCACAGAGATCTTAAGTAATCTTAGGTCTGCTCTCTGTTTCCATTATTAATCTCCATAGAAGTTGTCTAGAACCTATATGGCTCTTACTAACAGCAATTTACTATGGCAATATAATTGGCCAAAACATTGAATTAACCATTGTTAGAAACATCAAATAATTGATTTCCAACAGACAGAAAGTTGACATAGAGAGAATCTGAAAAACATACCAGTTTAAGTCCCTATGAAGTAGTCCCTGGGTCTCTTCTATACACTATGCCATTGAATCTTTCCCAGCATAGCTTTCTTCCTAGTTTAATACAAACATTTCCAAAAGTTTAACCTCAATTATAAATCTGAATTATGACAATATCTAATCCAAACACTGAACTAATTCTAGCAAATGTGTTATAATTGAAGGAACTCCAGACAAAAAGTAAAGCAGAAAGGGCAAGGACTAATAAGTTGAATATTTCACTTGTAATGAGAACTCAGCTTGAAGCATAACATCCTCAGAAGGTGGTCAACTCACCTCAGCTGGCTGAAGAAAGGAGGCTCTGAGAAGTCCTCCAACTAGGAAAGAAACAAATTTTAAACTTGGGTCTACTTAACTCCTTCCATTATTATCTCTATGAGCTTTGGAAACTATTCAATGCCAGTGGGTCTCAGTGCCCTTCTCTGTAAACTGAGACAATTGACTTCTAAAACCTCTTCCATGTACAAAGTCTATTCTTTTAAAATCTGTGTAATAAGTTGTCACAGTTATTAATCCCTCAGAGCAGCATCTAAATCATTACCTCTCTTGATTCCAAAGTAATGTATGTGAATTTGTTGTTATCAAAGTAGATACAAAAGAATTTGGGGACTATTTCTTTTCTTAAATCTAAGGAAATGAGCTGGCTTATTTTTCCTTATTTCTTAAACACACATATATTCTTAAAATAGTAGTAAGTTTAACAGTGTTGACAAAGGGCAAATCATTTGAAAGCACTCACTCAGGTTTTTAAACATGGAACTCCCAATAGTATTAGTTGAAGTTTAAGGACACTTGCTGCTAAGATACTTGGAGAATCCCCTCTGGATTGCTTGTGAGACTTTGGAAACAATTAAGTCTTTGCTACAGTGCTCTGTGGGCACAATCCTAAAGATGAAAGATGCACTGATCAATTTACAGACAGTATGCTTTCGAGAAGGCATTGCCTCATGCTGCCATATAGCAGGGCATATCTGCAGGAGTCTGTTTGAAATGGCTGGTAGTTTTTCTTTCATAAAGTATTGCACAAAACAGACAAAATAGGACTGGAAATAAAGCAGTGTAGAGAAATTGGGCATGATTTTGAAAATTCAATTATACATTTCCTCAAAGATATACTCTGGAATAAAACATAGCTTTTTAATGTTCTTTATGTTTGTTGAATGTTATTGCTTTGTTATTGTTTGGTTAATCTCACCAAACCACTTCTAAATTCAAAAGATTTCTTCCATCCTTCTTGCTTTCTTCTGAGTTAGGACAAGATGATAACAGTGGCTGGCACTAGTGAGTTAATTTTATAACCAAAACTGACATTCCACTCAAGTATCCAAAATTTAAGAGTAATGAGGTGTCAGTTTTAACTGGAAAGGGGTTTTTATGTGATTTTAGAAGTCTTTTGAATATTTATTTTGTTCCACTTTATACAAATCTGTGTAAGATTTACCTTGTTAGTTCCAAATATAAGTCTCTCTAGGCCAGATTGGGAAAATAAATTAGACTTCACAAACACTATGAATGCTGAATCAATATATTAATATTGAGGATGCATCAGAAATATTAACCACAAAAAGACAGCAACAATTACATCAGAAATATTAAAAATGTTTCATCAAAGTCTTCATTGTAATTATGTATGTGTGTGTTAGTCGCTCAGTCATGTCTGACTCCTTGCAACCCCACAGACTGTAGCCCACCAGGTTCCTCTGTCCATGGGAGTCTCCATGCAAGAATACTGGAATGGATTGCCACTCCCTTCTCTAGGCTTCCCTGGTGGCTCCGAGGTTAAAGCATCTGGCTGCAATGTGGGAGACTTGGGTTCGATCCCTGGGTCAGGATGATCCCCTGGAGAAGGAAATGGCAACCCACTCCAGTATTCTTGCCTGGAGAATCCCATGGACAGAGGAGCCTGGTGGGCTGCAGTCCATGGTGTCGCAGCGAGTCGGACACGACTGAGCGACTTCACTTTCTTTCCTTTTCTTTCTCCAGAGGAGCTTCCCAACCCAGGGATCGAAACCTGGTCTCCTGCATTGCAGGCAGATTGTTTACCATTTGAGCTACAGGGAAGTCATAAGAAGTAATTATGCATAGGCTATAAAAAGAGTTACTTAGATATTAGACTCAATTCATGATTAGATACAGAAAAAGGAAATAAACTAAAACAAAAATCAACAGAGAGAATAGGATATTGTGTCTTGTATCTTTTAAAACAGCTTCTCTCCATATAACTGAGTTCTAACAGTAACTATGCAAAAGCACACACTATAAATCAGCGAAGTAATATTCAGTGATGACCCATTTATTCAACAAATATTTAACAAGCGTCTATTGGAGGCTAGACCACATGCTAGATACTGATGATAATCTTTAAAGAAGACATCCATCTCAATCTTTAAGACACTAAGAATACAGTGGGTAAATAAACAACTAAAATGAAAGTATGAACATTTGAACACTAGAAAACTTTAGAAGGTCTCTTAGTCCAAACCGATTTTAGAAGTGTATGGGTAGTGAGATACCCATACACTCAGAAAGGTGTCAAGACACACCTGATTATGCTCATTTTACAGATGATTAAACTGACCCTGATTGATTATGTAACTTAAAATTGTCTGCTAACAGTGACAATGCTAATTGTGGAAGAGTGTGAATTGAAGTCCAGGAATTTGACTTGGAAATCCATTCTATTTCAGTTGTACAGCTCCACCCACCATTCTAGTCAATTAATAAATACAATTACGTTCAAAGGTACATTCAATTTATCTGGCAAAATCATAAGATTATAGAGTAGGTTAAGTGACCATGCCTAAGGCTATTCTTAGAGTATTGACTTTAAGCCAGAATTTCCTGTAGTGCTTTATTAAAAAAAAATCCAAGTTTAGCATCATGGTAGTAAAAGACATATCATTCTACTGATAATCTTTCATTGAACTCTTTCTTCAGATGTAAATACATCATATATTTTATTAAAAATTTAAGACAATATGTTAGTCAATTATACTTAATGTTTTTGATTAAAATATACATTGATAACTAGAAATATAGTAGTTTTATCAGTGCTTAGATTGATATAGAAAATAAAGCATTTAGTAAGAATTATGTATTGCAATGTTTATTGAAATGTGACTAAATGGAAAAGGTCTGTCTAGTCAAGGCTATGGTTTTTCCAGTGGTCATATATGGATGTGAGAGTTGGACTGTGAATAAACCTGAGTGCCAAAGAAATTATGCTTTTGAACTGTGGTGTTGGAGAAGACTCTTGAGAGTCCCTTGGACTGCAAGGAGATCCAACCAGTCCATCCTAAAGGAGATCAGTCCTGGGTGTTCATTGGAAGGACTGATGTTGAAGCTGAAACTCCAATATTTTGGCCACCCCACGCGAAGAGTTGACTCATTGGAAAAGACCCTGATGCTGGGAGGGATTGGGGGCAAGAGGAGAAGGGGACAACAGAGGATGAGATGTTTGGATGGCATCACCGACTCAATGGACATGAGTTTGGGTAAGCTCCAGGAGTTGGTGATGGACAGGGAGGCCTGGCTTGCTGCGATTCACAGAGTCGCAAAGACTTGGACACGACTGAGCAACTGAACTGAAATGAACTGGAAAACAGTCAAAAGAGATCTGGTCAGGAGGCAGATGATGTCTATGTAAGACCTGGTTCTCTGCTACCTACTGTGTCTTTGACCTGTAGCAAGAACTTCAACTTCCTTGCATTCAACTTTTATATCTGTAAAATAAGAATAGTTATTCCTATTTATTGATCCTCAGGAAATTGTTAATGCAATAAGATAATAGATGCAAAACACTTCTAACTTTAGGCACAAATAAAGTTAAATAGTGGACTCAAAAGCTCGCAAGAGCAGTCACTGTTCTGGGGACCTCGATACCTGAGAGAACTGAGACTAAGAAATCCAAAATTTCTCAGTCAAGGTGATATGGTTATTTAGTATCAAAGTTGGAATTAGGATGTTTTTCTCTTAAGTGTACTCTCTCCGTTTGGTACTAGGGTTTCCCAAAGTAAAAAAGCAAACTGGGAGAGAAATGAAAAGGCTTAGGGTCAAGCAAGTTTGGTAAAAACCAAATTGAATAATGATAAATGTAAAGCATAAATTTTGTAGTCAGTCTTTAATTTGAGCTTAGCTCTTATAGTGTTTGTGTTGGTGTTTGTGTTGTTTTGCATAGTTTGCCTAACCTACATTAGCTAGCTGCCAATTTCCTTCTTCATAGAATAGGTATAATGATAACATTTTACTGCCTTTCAGATTGATTAAATATAATAGATATTAAGCATTTAGCATTATATCTGACATACAGTAACCACTCAACTAGCCATAGCTAATATCTTAGTTGCCTATGGCCACTGAAACAAATTAGCAGAAACTGCATGGCTTGAAACAACAAAAACTTAATATTATATATTTCTGTAGGTTAAAAGTTCAACACTAAGCTTAGGAGCTAAAATCAAAGTGTAGGCAGGATTACCTTCCAGATCTAGCAGTGAATGTATTTTTTTTTCCAAATTCTAGAAACTCCTTCTATCTGTTGGTTTATGGTCTCTTCTTTTAATTCAAAGCCAGGTCCGTCTTTCACACATCATGTTGTTCTGACTTGTTTTCTATCTTTCTCTTTCAGTTATGTGTGTCCTTATGATTACATTGAACTACATAGCTATTCCCTAGAATAACCTTTCTATTTTGAAATTAAGGTGTTAAGAACTTTAATTATTTCTGCAACCTTAACTCTTCTTTCCCACCAGTTCAGTTCAGTCGCTCAGTCGTGTCCAACTCTTTGCAAATCCCTGTACTACAGCACGCCAGGCTTCCCTGTCCATCACCAACTCCCGGAGCTCAGACTCATGTCTATCATATTGGTGAGGCCATCCAACCTTCTCCTCCCACCTTCAATCTTTCCCAGTATCAGGGTTTTTTCCAATGAGTCAGTTCAGAGTTTCAGCTTCAGCATCAGTCCTTCCAATGAATATTCAGGACTGATTTCCTTTAGGATTGACTGGTTGACTCTCCTTGCAGTTCAAAGGACTCTCAAGAGTCTTTTCCAACACCACACTTCAAAAGCACCAATTCTTCAGCACTCAGCTTTCTTTGCCATGAACGAGTCCACTCTTACCCATGAAAGGTAACATATCCATAAGTTCCAGGGATTAAGACATAGACATCTTTGGAGGCCATTATTCTAACTACTACAGATGCTACAATGAAAAAGAATTGCCCGTAGAGAATCATATGTACATTTACTATTCATATGTTTTAGATGGGAGTATAGTATTCACAGTTTTTAAACTTATTTGAATCTCTTTTACTACATAAAAAGTTTTAGAATCATTGCTCCAAAGATTACATTTTAGGAAATTATGTAGTCTATCATATTCCCTCCAATATATTATTTATATATACATTTATATGTGTATATGCAATTATATGCATATATATACACATGTACACATATATGTAGCTATATTTATAGACATGTATTTGCTATTAGATTGAATATTTTCATATTCATTGTAATAATTTGCAATCTTACCCTTTAATTTTCTCTGACATATCTTTAGCACTAATGACAACTATTCAATTCAGGACAATTTTCTGAAGGAAATCCAAATAGAAGTTTGAATAATATTAAAGATACACTCTACACACTAGAGTAGGTAGCCTTTCCCTACTCCAGGGGATCTTCCCAACCCAGGAATTAAACCCAGGTCTCCTGCATTGCAGGCAGATTCTTTACCAGCTGGGCTACAAAGGAAGCCCAAGAGTACTGCCTATCCTTTCTCCAGCAGATCTTACTAGGAATCAAACTGGGGTCTTCTGAATTGCAGGTGGATTATTTGCCAACTGAGCTATATATAGTATTCTAGCCTGCAGAATTCCATGGACTACAGTCCATGGGATCGCAAAGAGTTGGACATGGCTGAGTGACTTTCACTTTCTATATACTACTTTCAAATATTTCTAGCCTCTCATATATTTAGTAAAATATAGAAGTAATTCTTTTCTGCATTACATTTTCTATACTTGTTTATAATGGACAAGAAGAGAAGCCAGCATGATGTGACTCTAAACCCATATTTTTGTGTGATATACCCATGCTGTTCTTATTTTTAGATTTCTCAATCTTAGACGTTAGATTTTGAAGGAATGAGAAAATATGTTAAAACTGAAAGAAGCCCCAATGCCAAATGACATGCCTTCATCAACTGATTAGAATTTTTTCTATTCATTTCATCCTGGTTTCATTTCCAATTATTTTCTTTCTAATCTTTTATAACAAAGGAAAGGATGGCACATAGACACAAAGGAAAACAAATAGAGCTGCCATTCCTGAAGTGAAGTTAATTTTATAGTCATTAACACATGGTTGCAAACCCTAGTTACACAATGTTTCCTCTGAAAAATAAAGAGAAAAAAAAAACCTGAGAAATAAGTATACCCCTTGGTGTATGCAAGACAAAAGATATTTTTCCCAGCATGTCTCTAATCCCTCAGTGGAATAAGTGTGTCTTTGAAGAGTTGATCACAGTACCAACATTCTCTCCATTAACATAACAAATACTAATGTAAAACAAAGACATTCTAATTTCAACAATATGAGAAGATTGTGATATTTCTGGTCTTGAGACCAGAGTTCATGGTTAACCTAGGATTTGATTCTGAGACATTCTCTGAATGAGAATTAACTCTTTCAGAACCAACACACACTATTACTTGCACCCTATCAGAATATCCTGGCAGAGCACCCATGAGAGACAGGACCCTGAAACTAACACAACATCGTAAACCAACCATGTTGGTGGTGGTAGTTAGCCATTCAACCATATCCGACTCCTTTGTGATACCATGAACTATAGTTCTCCAGGCTCCTCTGTGCATGGGATTTCCCAGGCAAGAATACTGGAGTAGGTTGCCATTTCCTTCTCCAGAATATACTCCCCACCCAGAGATCAAACCCAGGTCTCCTGCATTGGCAGGTATATTCTTTACTACTGAACCACCAGAGAAGCCCAAACCAACTATAATTCAATATTAAGAATAATCCCACCATACATATACTCCATCCATCCCTTACTTAATCAAAATTTAGGTGATTGTTACATTAAAGCACAATCAACTTAATTTCTTTTATTTTTCTTTCTCCCTTTTTTCTTCCATCTATATTTCACAGAAGAGGTAAATGAGACACCACCTTGTGGCTGTGAATGAATAAATTTGTTGAAAATACCATTTGCTCCTGAATTTCCAAAGCATGCCACAAAGTCATAACATCTTTATAGGCTGCCTCTCAGGAGACATGAATATACAAAAATAATATTCATAAGGAAATCTGAGGATTAACAAAAAAAAAAAAAAAGAAACTAAACCAAGTAGATAGAAACAGGTACATGGTTTCTCATTAATTAAAACTTTTGGAAATTCATGAAAAACAATGAATCCATAGAGGTTCAGGATCTTTATATATTAAGCAAACATGTCCTTGTTATACATTGTACTGTGTTTTTTATCCCCTTTCACCCTCCAACTTCTCAAAACTGCAGGTCATCTACTGAAGATAAGCTGTAGGTCTAGGCAATGAAAACCAGATGCTCTCCATTACTACCATTTATCTGATCATCCCACTATTCATATGATTTTAAGTTTGGACCCCGCTCCAGTACTCTTGCCTGGAAAATGCTATGGACGGAGGATCCTGGTGGGCTGCAGTCCATGGGGTTGCTAAGAGTCGGACACGACTGAGCGACTGCACTTTCACGCATTGGAGAAGGAAATGGCAACCCACTCCAGTGTTCTTGCCTGGAGAATCCCAGGGACGGGGGAGCCTGGTGGGCTGCCATCTATGGGGTCACACAGAGTCGGATACGACTGAAGCGACTTAGCAGCAGCAGCTGTCACTTGGTGCTTTTACTTTCCTTTACTGTTAAATGTAAGGTCCCTCCATCTTTTCTCTGGAAACATATGGGTGTTAATTTATTCTTCCCATGATTTTATACAAGCAACCAAGCATGAAAGCACTACAGTACCTGATCCTATGAAAAGACACAGTGCTGCCTTAGCATAGACTCCTAAAGGACCACAGGAGATGGGAACTACCACGGTCAATGTCGTCTCTGCCTCTCTCCCATTCACCATGGGTTTCTCTCCGTCTCTTTGTTTTTTACTTATAATACCAAAAAAGTAAGGAAAACCTGTGCCTCTTTTTTGAATAGTTTCACATAGAAAAACCCATGCTGACATAATTTTACTATGAAATCAGTGCCTATTATCAACTATTTTAATTAATGGATTTATTTGCTCTTGTGTTTTTACTTTGGCTATTGGTAATGTCTACCGTTTTGTACATAAAAGACTTTTTGTCTGCTATTACGTTTTTGTTTTTTTTTCTTTAGTTGACACCAAAAGTTTTTCCTATAACATGGTCTACAATTAGTCTGTCTTTATGAAAGTTAGAGGCCAAACAATTAAATCTATTTTTCTAACTGTTTTATTGGTCAGGCTGGGAGATGATTGGTCTAAAATAAAAAGGTTAGCAAGAATTTCATTAGTTCTAATAAGCAACATGGCGGGGTGTCATTTTAATACATTTAGGTTTCACAAGAAGTCTTTTTGTCCAATTTGAAAAACGGCTGGCTTGGCATATGCAATTTTCTATGTTGTGCTGTCATCATCCTTCCAAAATAAAAGAAACAGAAAAATAGTAAGTTAGAGAAACAGGAAGGTAATAATTATTATAAAGCTGTTCAATACCTCTGTTAAATAAGAAGTTACAGGGATAAAAATGATAAACAGGAGTTGAATCACTGATCTTTTC
Organism: Bubalus bubalis; assembly: GCF_019923935.1. Taxonomy (NCBI): domain Eukaryota; kingdom Metazoa; phylum Chordata; class Mammalia; order Artiodactyla; family Bovidae; genus Bubalus; species Bubalus bubalis. The sequence goes on along the minus strand of NC_059162.1, from coordinate 73,000,908 downwards.
ACATACAGATCTCGTGAAAGAATTTCATTACAAATAGTAATACTACTTATAACAGTTTATTGAGTACTGACTTTGTGTCTAGTACTTAACAGATTTCATCTCTTAATTCTAAAATAAATCTAAGGTTTAAGTATCTCAATCCTGAGTTCACACAGGTACTAAGAGGCAGAGCCAAGACTCATGTTCAGGTCTATCTCAGTCTAATATTTTTCCACAGAATGACATCTGGAGAAGTCATTTTCTCTACAAAGCATAGTTACATTAGCTGATTCATCTCAGTTATTTTTACAGCAGGCAGGTATGAGTAGAGAAATGGGGGCAAGGGATTGCTGCTGCTGCCACTAAGTTGCTTCAGTCGTGTCCGACTCTGTGTGACCCCATAGACGGCAGCCCACCAGGCTCCCCCGTCCCTGGGATTCTCCAGGCAAGAACACTGGAGTGGGTTGCCATTTCCTTCTCCAATGCGTGAAAGTGAAAAGTGAAAGTGAAGTCGCTCAGTCGTATCCAACTCGTAGTGATCCCATGGACTGCAGCCTACCAGGCTCCTCCGTCCATGGGATTTTCTAGGCAAGAGTACTGGAGTGGGGTGCCATTGCCTTCTCCGGCAAGGGGTTAACTGGTACAAAATCACACATCTTATAAACAGTGGGGTCCATTAGCAGACAAACAAAAGCAGGAACCTCCAGAATGATAAGAAACCACACATTTTAGATGCTAAGTGTCCTAGAGGCAGACAAAGAAGAAGGGGGGAAGGCGGGAATCCTCTGTATCTGAACATAACCTATTGCTCATAATCTCTCATTACAACGAAATTAGCCTTGCAGATTAGAAGTACGCATCAAACACTGATGCCATGACACTCCTGATTTAAGCTAAATAAGCATAAAGATCCCTCCTTCCCTTGGAAAGATGGAGCTAGAAAAATCAGGGTATATGATCCATCCCCCAAATCCTCCTTCCCCAGTGAATATTCCTCCCTTTATTTATATGCTCTTCGTAACTGGCTTGCCCAGGAAATCCAAGGAAGAGCTACTCACCTGTTTGCCTGCTCTCCTGCTGAGAGCACAAATTTTGCTTAAATAAACCCTCACTTTACTTCCTTAACCTTTTTGTTTTGTCTTTGAATTATTTCTGTGATGAAGAACCTTAAATTCATCAGGAACATCTTGTAAGCACTTATTACTTCATTTTGAACATGTTTATTGAGAACTATATTAAAACACATTGCTTGTCTTCATGTGGTTTACATTTTAGCCAGGAACACAGAAATATAAACCAATAATGAGTTATGACAGATGAGGGGAAAGGGTCAAAGAGGACTCAAGGAGTGATTAATTCTGGTTAAAGGGAGGAAAGAGGACTCAAGTTAGAATAAACATGCAGAGGTGTGAAACAGCAAGGTTCTTTAAGGGTACAGCAAGATAGTCAGGACTCCCATAGGCTAAGGGTAGAAAAATGAGAGAAGAAGGGGGCAGAAGGGATTGTTGCATCAGGGGGAACAGGCAGTGAAGGGTTTGCTTGCCATTCTGGCCATACTGCTTCCCATAAAGAGAGCTTCAAACTCCAGTCACTTATTTAGAAAACTGTTTTATATTATTTAATGTTCTCATAAGATTAATAAATGTATAATTTTTAAAATCAAATAAAGTATAAGGTTGAAAAGTGGAATATTTCCTGCCATATCAGTAAACAAAGGCTATCACAGCCTTTTGTCAGCGATTGCAGTCACCACGGATGGTAAGCTGGTGAGCCCAGAGGAAACTCAGGATGTGAAAATATAGGATACTGGGCCCAGGTGGGTAGTATGCATATTAAAGGAATTGTTTCACTGAGACCAGACTCTTGCATCTTCCCACACATAGAAAAGCACTAAATTCCTTAACTTGGAATATCTGGTTTTCCTTTAATTCACAATAATCTTTTGAAGTTCAGACTACCTGCCATTTGTTGCAAAACTTCAATATAACCTGGCTCCCCTCCTCACCTCCTCAGAGTGGTTCTCTCAGGGTTACTTGAGATATTGTTTCCCGGCCTGAAGTCCTAAAAATTCCCACCAAATAAAACATAACTTTCAATGTTTCAATGCTTAGGTTGTGAATATTTTTTTAGGTCCACAAGGTGAAAAGCAACATGAGCCTTATTAGAGACAAAGTGCCTTATATTCTTCCTTACTAACCATCAGGATAATAAGCAATGACCAATTTTGGTAGCAAAGTTCAAGGTGATATGGAGATCTTTAAAAAGTACTCATTTATCATGAGACACTGTGAAACACTGAAAATATAAAGATTATGTATAGAATCATCAGATCAAAATACAAAAACCCAGAAATATTTTACTCCCAAATAAACAGTTCTTTTTATTAGACACTGAAAAAAGCAGAGACATTATTTTGCTGATGAAGGTCCATCTAGTCAAAGCTATGGTTTTTCCAGTAGTCACGTATGGATGTGAGAGTTGGACTGGAAAGAAAGCTGAGTCCCAAAGAATTGATGCTTTTGAACTGTAGTGTTGGAGAAGACTCTTGAGAGTCCCTTGGCCTGCCAGATCAAATCAGTCAATCCTAAAGGAAATCAGTTTTGAATATTCACTGGAAGCGTTAGGTAGTTAGAATAGGAAAAAAGAGTCCAGAATGGCAGTGGCTACAAGACAAGGAAGGGAAAAGCCCATGAAAATAGAACAAAGGTCCGAGGACCAGAGTGAGGATCTCAGGTAGAAAAAACAGCACCCCGGCTAGCCCAATTTACATAGAGCAGGCCCAGCGGGGGAGGAGAAAAACATATAAAACAAGGAGCCAAAGGGCCAGGGCTTTCTCTCTTATTTTCGCATATTTTGGGTTGGCATGCCCTCATGCCTCAAAGATTTATTTTCCTTTATTTTCTAAATAAAACTGAGCTGTAACTCGAAGATGTAACACTGATCTGTCTGAGAGCTGTGAGACACAGAGGGCTTTAACATCCGTCACTTCAAATTTTTGTTGTGACGAGACAGAACCAAGGAAATTACACACTCCCCTGACATCTACGGTGCTGTGACTCGGATTTAACCTGGCTGAAACAACCTCAGCATGGCCCCCGCGAGGAGGAGGCCAAGCACAGCAAGAGCCCAACTTGGTGAAAGCTCCCATGGTAGAAGTGGAATGGGAAGAAAACCCAGCACAGGGGAACTGACAAGAAGCCCAGCATGATGGAAACCAGGACAATGGAAAACAAACTCAGCAGAAAGCTCATGCAGCTCAGTCTCAGATTCCAGAAGACCTCCAGTTAAGGTAGGAGGCCCTCACTCCTATGGCTGGAGGGACATATGCATAACAAAATCTTAATTCCTTTACAATCTCTGGTTTCTTGTTTCCTCGAACTGTCTGCAAACAGGCGAGTGGCAGTGGGTGCAACTGAGGGACTCTGGAGAAGCTACTCCTCAGTATGTCCCAAAGGCTTCACTATCTGCTGAGCCTCAGTAGCTGTTACCCAAGCCGGTGGGGGTTCTTCTGTCCTTAATCTTCTTTGTGCCAAGGATCAGGCCAATGAACACTGTGAGCACAGGTAAATCCCATGGATGGAGAAGCGTGGTAGGCTACAGCCCATGGGGTTGCAAAGAGTCGGACACGACTGAGCCACTTCACTCACTTCACTTATGAAGGGGATTCCTTGGCACATTTTCCCCACTGCTTTTTCCTCCCATCCTCCAGCTCCTCTCTCCTGGGACTTGAGCCTGGCCAAAACCCATGATGGCTGGCTTCAGGACCTAATGCAGCTCAGACTCTGATGTCTCATTGCAAAAAATCAGTTAGAGACACAGAGATCAGTAAGAGGTGGATTTGTTAGGATTCAGAGAGAAGCACACTCTTCAGGTTGTGGGCCATTACAGAGGGCAAGGGCTTTGGCCATGGAATGTGGTCTGGTTGGGTTTTGAATTCATATGCTGGGTGAGTGTGGAGATCATCCCAACCATTGGGGAACCGTCCACTCCTCCGTCTTTTGACAGTGCCTTGGAGCTGTCCTGCCACCTCTGGGTGTGTCATTTAGTTTACAGATTGGGGATTAAGGTTTACTTGAATTTGACTTGTCATCTTGGACTCATTTGATTTTAATCGGTTTATGTTATGCCCTTGTGCTAGGTCATTCTTTCAAAAGTTGTGCCCTGCCCCCTTTCCCTCCCATTTCATGCTCTTTTCCTGAGCCCCATCCAGGCCCACAATGTTGTCTCTACAATCTTCTGGAGGGACAACCAGAAAATAGCTTGCTCTCAGGAGGGAAATACTGTATACTATCAAATCCCTCTAGATATTCAGGCCTTCATATTCCATGTTTCCTACAACATGTGCAACATCAGCATCTCTCAGTGAACCTGCTAGGGTGGGAGACAGGCACACAATACCTGCTAGAAGTCTATCTGTTGGCATCCCTTCAAAGGCAATTGGGTTTCCAGGGATAATGTTTGCCACTTTGGGAGTTAGCACTGCAGGCTGTTTGGGCCCAAACCCTTACCACCCTTCTCCTAAAGTTACAAACATACCCCAGATCAAATCTCCACTCCGCTTTTATGGAACATCTGGTCTGTTGCCTCTTATTAATTTGTTCTTAGGCCAATTACTAACTCTTACAACCAGGACCCTGCCCCCTTGTAGGCAACATTGCTCCATCCTGCCTATTATTAAAATACTCTTAATGCCCCTAACAGGGCCAGATAACCCACTCCTTTGTCATTACTTCTGTTATTACTTAAAGTGGTTCTATGACAATGGAATATTTACCATTGGAGATACCCTAATCTGCTCTTATAGAGAACTAGGGGAGGAAATCAGTGACTTACATTCCATTAGAGCAGTAAGAGGATAAGGCTTATGACTGTTTCATCAGGTTCCCAGTCTCAGGGCACAGGCTTGGGTTGCTTTACATCATGATATCTATTCCCATCTGCAGTGAACAAACTGGTTATTAGTTAAAATTACAACCCCTTAGTCGGAGAAGGCAATGGCACCCCACTCCAGTACTCTTGCCTGGAAAATTCCACGGACGGAGGAGCCTGGTGGGCTGCAGTCCATGGGGTCGCTAAGAATTGGACACGACTGAGCGACTTCACTTTCACTTTTCACTTTCATGCATTGGAGAAGGAAATGGCAACCCACTCCAGTGTTCTTGCCTGGAAAATCCCAGGGACAGGGGAGCCTGGTGGGCTGCCGTCTATGGGGTCGCACAGAGTCAGACACGACTGAAGCGACTTAGCAGCAGCAGCAGCAGTCCTACCCAGCACTGGTCAGGCTGGAGACCTTTGGGACACCCAACTCAGGACCAAGGGTCCCTGGAGGTTGGCCTGCCTCAATCTGCCTAGGGATCTGGTCCTCAAAAGGTCATCACACCTCAACCTGCTTGGAGATCCGCCAGTCCAGGGGTCCCAGGAGGTCGTCACACCTTGACCTGCCCAGGGACCCAACACTTGGGAGGCCAACCTGCCTTGACCTGCCTGGGGATTCAATCTCCAGGAGGCTGTCATGCCTCAGCCTGCCTGGGGATCTGCACCCTGACCTGGGGATGCCTGGCTCTCAGGTTGCAACAGTACTGGGTAGGATAAGCTTCAGAAAGACTCACCCCTAAGGAAGTCCACCCATGGAAATAGAAGGAAGCCTATTACTTGTGAGACTGTGCCCAGTCTCAGCAATAACTAAGGAGCCCAACGAAAATCCCACTGCCTTTATGGAAAGGCTAAAAGAAGGCCCCCAAAAGTTTACTAATCTGGACTTAGACTCTTACGAGGAACAGGTGATTTTAAAGGACAAATTCCTATCCCAATGTGCATCAGACATCAGGATAAAATTACAACAGCTACAGCAGCAGGACCCTGCTCCCTCTTTAGATGAGATGGTTCAGACAGCCACCAATACATTTTACAACAGAGAACAGGACAAGGAGGCCAAGGCCCAGCAGAGGGAGAAAAGGAAAGAGACAGAGCATGCCCAGATGCTGGCCAGCCCTCCAGGGAAGCCCTATGGCAAACCCCAAGTCCTTGAAGGACAAGGCACCAGGCAAATGCCTAATCTGTAGACAAGTGAGGCACTGGGCCAAAGAGTCTCCAAACCATGGAAAGCCTCCTCAAATGGCTTGTTATAAATGCCATCAACTGGGACATCAGGCAACACTCTACCCTGGGGACCCAAAAGTCTCAAGGTCAAGCGCCAAGCTTTGCCTCATGATGGTTCAACAGGACTGAAGCAGCCCACTCCAGCCAGCCCGCCTGACACAGATAACCATCACGGGGCTGGACCCAAGGGTGCAACTGGATATGGCAGGTAGGTCCAAGAATTTCTTGGTTGACACAGGGGCTACCTACTCTGTCCTGACCTCCTACCTCAGAGCCTTCTCCTCCCAAACCTGTACCATTTGGGTGCTACAGGAAAAACAACTATTAAAAGATTCACCAGGGCACTGCTTTGTTGCTAGGATGGACAAATATTTTCCCACCAGTTTTTGGTGGTCCCTGAGTGTCCTACTCCCTTATTGGGGAGAAATCTATCCCTGCCTTTGAAATCTTGCAGCTCTTACAATCCTGATAGAAGATGCTTTAAAACACTCTTTTGGGAGCAAACTATTTTTACCAGCAACCTCCTGCCTACTCCCGAGGGCTCTCTCCCCTTTCACTCTTGCCTAGAAACCTTGGACCACTGGACAAAACCCCAAAAGGGATTGTCAGAAGATCCTCTGGCCAATTCTGAGGAAATCTGGTACACTGATGGAAGCAGCTTTGTCTTGGATGGAAAAAGAAGAGCCAGATATGTAGTAGTCTCCAATTTTGAGATCACAGAGGCTAAACCTTTGCCACCAGGTACTTCAGCCCAATTAGCTGAGTTCATAGCCCTGTCTTGAGATTTAGAGCTGGGAAAAGGAAAAAGAGTAGCCATTTACACTGACTCCAAGTATGCCTTTCTGATGCTACATGCACATGTGGCTATTTGGAAAAAAAGGGGCCACTTGACCACTCAAGGGTCCCCAATCAAATGGTGATCAAATCCTTAGACTCTTGGAGGAAGTCCATCTGCCTGCTGAGGTTTCAGTCTCCCACTGTAAAGGACACCGAAAAGGGAGCATAGAAGTGGCATGAGGGAACCAAGCAGCCAACCATGAAGCTAAGAGAGCAGCATTACAGAACAGTGACCTAATAGGCGTTGCCACCTTAGTTCCACAGACTAATTTGCCAGAAACTCCTTAGAGCTTTTGCCAGAAGCTCAAAGAAGGTGAGACTCTTAGAGCTAAGAGTGAGGGCTTTCAAGAAGATCATATGGGGTGGTTCCAAAAGGAGGGATTCCTTTTTCTGCCTGGGAACCTCCAATGGAAGTTGTTAACTCCTGACATGCCACCACTCATTTAGGGGGAAAGGCCCTCCAAAGATTACTAGAAAAGTCCTTCAGAGGAATAGGTCTCCAAATGACTATAAGGCCTCCTCTTGTCCCATTTGCCAATTAAACAAACCCCAAGGAGCTCGAAGACCTCAGTTGGTCCAGCCTGTCCAATGATGTGGGACCTACCTAGGAAAGGGCTGGCAGATAGACTTCACCCAGATGCCAGTTTCTCAAGGTATAAATACCAGTTAGTCATGATAGATGCATTCACATGATGGACTGAAGGCTTTCTCACCCAGACTGATAAGGCTAGTTAAAAAAAAAAACTGCTCCATGAAATCATTCCAAGATTTGGTCTGCCCAGGTCATTACAAACTGACAATGGGACATTATTTACTTCTAAGGTCACCCAAGGGTGTCTGGAAAGCATTGGGCATTACTTATTATCTCCATTGTGCCTGCAGGCCTCAGTCTTCAGGAAAAGTAGAAAGAGCCAACCAATTCTTAAAATCAGTGATAAAAAAATAATCCAGGAGAACTCCCTGGAATGGAAGGAGGTTTTACCAATAGCTCTCCTCTGTATCCATGTTGCACCTAAGGAACAGGTTGGTTTTAGTCCTTGTGAGATGCTATATGGGAGACCTTTTGTTTATGTCAATGACCTCTTCCTAGATCCAGAGGTTCAGGCCCTCCAGTCTTATACCATGGCCACTGGGCAATTCCAACAGGATATACACTTGTGGAGTGTCAATCAGGACCCAAAAGATTCTAAGGAGTCACCATTATAAGCTCCAGGGACTCAAGTCCTAATTAAAGTCTGGAAAGATGGGTCCCCAAAGGCTCAACTCCAGCCCACATAGAAGGGCCCCTACCCTGTGATACTTTCTACCCCCACAGCAGTCAAGGTATCAGGACATGACTCCTGGATTCACTACTCATGAGTCAAGCCATGGAAGAAAACAGAAGAAGACACTCAATACATCTGTGAGGCCCTGGGAGGTCTCAGATACCTTTTCAGAACTACAAATGAGTGCTAATGAACACCCCCAAAATCTAGTTTCTGGGGATAAGATTTCTCAGCCAACACAGCTTGGCAGGGGCTGTACTCCAAAATAGACAGGAGATAGATCTTCTGATCCCTGAACAAGGAGGGACTTGAGCCATCCTGGTGATGGGGATTTGGAGTTAGCTAATGCCCCCACTAGTCATTGTTACACCATATCGATGCTGCTTATGGTTGCTCCATGTATTATCAATTGTTTAACCTGTTCTGTTTCTGCCCAGGTCAACAAGCTACAACAAACAGTGCCAGTTCAACAAGGATATATAAAACTACAGCTGATCATGGAAAATATCACTCACCATTAGATGGACACTGCTATAAGGATTCTAAGGCCTGTTACTAGCAAGAGGGGGAGGCCCTATGCTCCTTGCAGTCCCAGTTCAGCAGGAAGTAGCCAGAAAGACCTCGACACTTCTATCCCAAAGAATTGGACTTCCCATCTCTTGAGGAGGGAATATTAGGTAGTCAGAATAGAAAAAAAGGAGTCCAGAATGGCAGTGGCTAAAAGACAAGGAAGGAAAAAGCCCATGAAAATAGAACAAAGGAAGGTCCGAGGACCAGAGTGAGGACCTCAGGTAGAACAAACAGCACCCCTGGCTAGTCCACTTTACATAGGGCAGGCCCGGGGGGAGGGAAAAAAACATATAAAAAGAGGAGCAAACGGGCCGGGGCTCTCTCGTATCTTTGAGTCTTTTGGGTCGGCATGCCCTCACGCTTTGAGGATGTATTTCTCTTTATTTTCTAAATAAAACTGAGCTGTAACATGGAGCTGTAACACTGATCTGTCCAAGAGCTGAGACTCGAGTTGTGACACGCCAAGGGTTTTAACAGCCGTTGCTTCAGATTTTTGTTGTGATGAGATAGAACTGAGGAAATTACACACTCCCCTGACAGAAGGACTGATGCTGAAGCTGACGCTGCAATACTTTGGCCACCTGATGCAAAGAACTGACTCACTGGAAAAGACCCTGATCCTGGGAAAGATTGAAGGTAGGGGGAGAAGGGGATGACAGAGGACGAGATGGTTGGATGGAATCATCCACTCAATGAACATGAGTTTTCAGTAAGCTCTGGGAGTGGGTGATGGACAGAAAAGCCTGGCGTGCTGCAGTTTATGGGATCACAAAGAGTTGGATGTGACTGAACAACTGAACTGAACTGAACTGATTCCAAATGATAGGTCTAGGGTTTTATTCAGTCACATGCAATGTGTTTACTTTGGACTCAATCAAAAGGGTTTCATGAGGATGTAGATGATGGGCAATGTTTTGACAATTTGATTGACAAGAGCAGTCCAGAAAACAGAGAAAGTTGCAGGTAGGAATAACATTTTCTCCTTGGTGTTTCATGTATATACATATGCCCTCTATAGCTCTTGCTGTGCCAATGTTCTTGGTTTTATATAGTAGTCAGATAGGACTATGGCTACTTTTGGCAAAGTGCACAGCACCACACTTGTATCCTATGGCTACACATAAATATCACTTTATGGTGATGAGATGGAATATTAAATACTGTAGTCAGACAAGGAGAGAACTGAAAAATTATGAAGCACATGAAATCAAACTGGTATATTTAGCTTTCTTTGAGCAGTAATATAACATTTTAATAACAAGTATTAACAAATAACTCTCATTCTTTCAGAAGGTGATGGGTCAGAAGTCTGGCTCCTTTACTTATTTTGAAGGGACAAAATTGGAGATCATTTTACTTCTGAGATATATAGCTCTTCCATTTAATTAATTTCATATTTTAAGCCTGAAGTATGTTCCAAAAAGTTTCTGTGAATTCAAAAGTTCCAGGCATTCATGCACACCCTCCTTTTGATCTTGATGAGGCCACACCAATTTTTTCAGCCACATGCAAATGCAAAAAGTAAATCATATCATATTTTGGCAGCAGCCAAAGTGGATAACAAACCACACTTCAGAAAGCGTAGATTCAGTTAGGTTGCCTTTAAGGGAGACTTCACTGCTGTGTACGGCAAAGTTAAAAGAGGAACATATCATACTGTCAAAGACAAGTGGGCTGTGTGAACTGCAAGCTCAAAAGCCTCACAGTAATCCCAACCACATGCCAAGTCTCAGAAAGTGGGGCAGTGTCTCCTTTGGAGATGGGAAAAGCACTCCAAGGCATACAAAACGGACAACTCTCCATGAGAGATGGATGTGCCGTGGAATGTTTTCTGCCTTCAAATAATTGTTCAAATGTTCTGCAAGGTGTCTTCATTAGCTAAATAAATACCTTTGAGAGCAATTTTTATTTGTTCAGAGCAGAGTTAGAGTAACTATTTCCAGGACTCTTTAGGAGGTCAGGCACTTCAAGGGTAGATTTATGTTACTTTGAAAACCACATATAGCTGTTCCGTTAAAATGCTCTTTTTATAACAGAAAGCATGGTATGTCAAACCTAAAAAAAATTCATTTTCTCTTTTGTGTTGTAATTCTGATATTTCAGTCTTCATCACTCAAACCCCAATTCACTAATATACTCAAAGCTTGACTCACTTCACTTCATTTCATTGTTTGCTCAGAAAAGATGTATAACAGGCATGAAGGTCAAGATTATTGATAAAAACCCACAGCAATGAAGTATCTATTAAACCCAAGGTAAGTGACAACCATGTGACTCAATCCACACGGAATTTTTCTAGATGGAGTGATTTTGACAGAAATCAGCAACATTATAAGATTTCAACAAAACAAAAATATAACTATATATACTAACATTTAGAAATTAAGATGCTTACACCTATAAGGTAAAAATCTCTACTTCCACACACCCTTTTTCCATTTCCATGGTAACTACACTAGTTCTCACAATCTCAAACAGGTGTGGACCATCACAACACTTTTCCAACTGAATTTTCTTTTTCGGGACCTTACACTAAAATTTTGTTCCATTCAAATAGAAAAATTAAAAATCTGTTATTCTGATTCTATTTCTCTCATTTTACTGAGCCTATGTTGGTCCAAAAAGATAATCCAGTCATTAATGCACCTAGCTATATTATCCCACACATTTCAACGGGAAATGCTTAGAGTAACGCTAGATACTGTTCGACATGATGACTGCATAAATTTGTCAGCTAAACAACAGTGTCTTTTTGTGGTTAAGTTATTGATAGATGTTATCAAGTTCTCCATTGGTTGCCTTTTCTGGCTTCTTAAAGCAAAACAATCATAACCTATTTTAGTGTCAGGAACTTTGAGAACAGGATAAAAATGATAATTATTCTTCCTAGGGGAAAAATATATTAAAAAAAAACACATCAAATTCCACACACACTCTCATGTATTCTAAGGTTAAAGAATCCCTTGATTTACAATTTTATCACCTTGTTTTGGCCAGTCTAATGGCTACTCTTTAGGATAAAAATGTACCTCAATAAACAAGCAAACGACAACAAAGAGTCACACCACATCAGCCAAGGAAGCCTGTGGCAGAGTTTGAAGAAATTTGCTATTTAAAAATCTCAAACTGATTTTGTCAATCTCTTCAATTTTTCACCATTTCTTTATCTATGGAAGACTGTTTCCACCTTTGCCAACCACCGAGATGGTGGAGCTGGGTGGATTATTCTAATGTTTCCCTATGATGATGCTCATAACAGCTACTTCCTATAGCAGCTTCTTAATCTGAGAAAGCGCCCAGCCCTGGCTCCCCAGGGCTCTCTGTTTAAACTCCAGGCAGCTGCTCCTCTCAGCAATGAATGGCTCCAGTCAGCAGCTGAGCACATCAATTACAGCCTCCTACAGCTGCTCCCCAAGAGCCCCATTGCTTCTTACATGCTCAGATGACCTCCAACTGCATCTTGATCTCTCAGGAGCTGCACATTTGAGCATTTCTTTGTCAGCAGCACCTCTAAATGATGTCTTATGGCAATGTTCTAATGAAGCCATTCCCCTAATCTGAGGAGCTGCTTCTGTTTTCAAACTGCCCATCCCCGTACCCTCACTCCACTTGATGGAACAAGACTATGTGGCATTGTACTTCTAACTGCTTCTTCAGTGCTTGTTGGGTCTTGAAGTAGCTTCTCCTTTAGCTCCAAATGATTTACTGGCCATACTAAGGGTAACTTCCGAGTAGTTTCCTATAGCTGAACATTATTTCTTGCCTTGTAGTCACTTCTCAAGCCCCTCTCCCTACCAGCTGCCTCATTTCTAAAGTTGGCTGTGACTCTCCACAGGAAGAAGACTACTTCTTTCATTTGTACTGTGAGATGGAAAATTTCTTATCCTTTTCCACAGTCATCACACCTTATCCACAGTCATCAGGAATTCCAGCCTTCCAAATGTAAATTTTTGAGCCCAGGAAGAATAATAATGGCTATCCAGCAGCCATTAGTCATTTGTGATAAGAGCTCTTCAGGTAAACTCCTGAGGAACTGGGAGGATGAGAGAAAGCACAACAGGCAGCCATCTACCACATCCACCAGTCCTCAAGGAATTAAGGATGTGAATAATCAGGAAGTAAGATTTGGCCCAGATAGCTGAGATGCATGTGAAAGGAATGAATCAGTGAATCCAGACACTTTCATCTTCCCATACATAGTTCAGTTCAGTTCAGTTGCTCAGCCCTGTCCCGGAGTTTACCCAAACTCATGTCCATTGAGTCAGTGATGCCATCCAGCCATCTCATCCTCTGTCGTCCCCTTTTCCTCCTGCCCCCAATCCCTCCCAGCATCAGTGTCTTTTCCAATGAGTCAACTCTTCTCACGAGGTGGCCAAAGTACTGGAGTTTCAGCTTCAACATCAGTCCTTCCAATGAACACCCAGGACTGATCTCCTTTAGGATGGACTGGTTGGATCTCCTTGTAGTCCAAGGGACTCTCAGGAGTCTTCTCCAACATCACAGTTGAATCGCATCAATTCTTCAGTGCTCAGCTTTCGTCACAGTCCCATATATAAAAGCTTGCTAAATTCCTTACTTCTAGATATCTGATTTTCCTTATTTAACAATAATCTTTTGTTATTTATGGGCCTCCTAGGTGGCATTAGACTTAGTTTCCAAAGTCAAGTCACTGGTTTACCAAAGAGTCCCAAATTGCTTTTCATTAGTTTTCCCACAAGGCACAGATGAATCTGTAAAGATTAAGGCCTGGAATATTGCTGGACAATTCATAGATCCCAGGGTAAATATACTACCACAGCTTTATAGCCTCTCTTTAGGTTATTTTTCTTAAATTTTCAGTCTGTGTAGATAATAAAAGATTGCCATTTCTGCTCATGCCATTGTGTATTTGTAGCTCTAGTATTCATTAAGGATACAAATTAAATATTAATCATAATTGCACCCAAAAAGCTAATAAAGAGAAGCCCAAGGCTCACATAAATACCAGCATTTAATATTTATGCATACCTTTATATTTTCCTTCCTAATTTATCTTCCTTTCTGACAATTAGTTTCCTTCCAATATAAGTGTAATTAATTCTAAAATTTATTTTTAAATTTGCTTTTTATGCTCAGGAATGATATATACATGTGTCTGGGTTTATATTAATAATACAATTTTTTTTCAAGAATGTAAAGAGGTAATTATTATTGTATAAAATGTTTACCTATATAGATGATAGAGCTTAAAACATATTTTTTGAGAGTACTTACAAGTAGAAACACTTGACATCTTAGGAAAAAGATTTATATCAGTCAGGATTCAGTCAGGAAAATAGGAACCAATATAAGTCTTTCACATAAAGGGGGTTTAATACAGGGAATTGTTTACAAAAGTAATGAAGGACTAAAAAGACAAAGCATAAGAAGATGAGCAATTCAGAGACTTGTAACAAGAAGCCACTGATATCCCTGCTTGTAAGCAGGTATCATTACCAGATCCTAGAGGTGGGAACTGTCCATCAGGAGCTAGATCCACAGCAGAGGACTACCTGGCATGAGCTGGAGTCAAGGAGAAAGGCATGGGGCAATGAGACAGCAAAAATAGCCTGCCTTCTCCCTTTCTTCTGTCTCATTTCTTGCCAGTGTCTTCCACTGGATGAATTCTGCCAGAAAACAAATAAGCTTGGAAACACACCCATGGAGGCTGGGTTGGTCAGCCAATCCCATGATACAAAATATAACAAAAGAGTTACAAAGAATAGCTCTGAGACTAAATAGGCAAAAATGACTGTTACCGTTATCTTTCCTTTCATATTAGGTAGTATTTTTTCCCCCTTCGGAGAAGGCAATGGCACCCCACTCCAGTACTCTTGCCTGGAAAATCCCATGGATGGAGGAGCCTGGAAGGCTACAGTCCGTGGGGTCGCTGAGGGTCGGACATGACTGAACAATTTCACTTTCACTTTTTTTTCTTAGTACACATTTTTTTTTTTCTAATTAGTGTAACCCAAAACCCTGCATTGGTATAAATTTATTATATCTTTTCACATAGATTTTATTCACAGGAAGGAAGAGTAATTAATTTTACTAATGTTTTACAGAATAACTTCATTGTCTAATTCTTAAATAAAAGTCACTTGAAATTAATGAGAACAATCTCAATTATATCCCAATCAAAAGGAAAAAAGAGAACAGAATCTATCTGTACATTATTAGCTCACTGGAAAAAGAAGGTAAAGTCTTTTGAATATTTACTTGAGTCCGATACTCTGAGAAATTTCTTATATGTCTAATTTATTTTAATTTTCCCAGTCATCCAAAGAGTTGGATATTACTTTTTACTTCTCAGCGAATGAAATTGAGTCTTAAAAAGATGGTGACACTTGGAACCAACTTCATATATTTTGTAAATATCAGAGCTGAACATCATCTGAGGTCAATCCAATGCATAAACCACACTAGACTACTTAGGAGAATATTGGTTTTAACTAGTTTCAAGGGGAAATATAGCCTAAATAATACTGAATGAGAAAAACATGAGAAGAATTTTGTCTGGTTATTGGCTGACTTGTATTCTTAGGGGCCTTCACTCATTCATTCTATCATTTATTAAATATTTATTTAAGCTCAACTTACATGACAGCCCTTATTGAAATCACTTGTAATAACTTATATGACAGCCCTTATTGTATTCACTAATATTAGGGCTGTCAGAGAGAAGATCCATACTTTCATGGAGCCTGTTACAACCTGCCACACAGTGGATAATTAAAACTAGTATACATCTTTTCTACTCGTCAAGTGGTTCTCAACCTGGGGTGATTTTTCACCCCAGCAAATGTTTGTTAATATCTAGAGATACTTTGGAGTGTCACAACTAGGGCATGCTACCATGTCTTAAGTGTTGAGGCCAGTGTATAGGTCCATTCAGGGTGCCATCAGAAAATATCATAAACAGAGTGGCTTACAAACAGGAAATGATCATTTCTCATAGATTTAAACATCCAAAAGCATGACATTGGCAGGTTTGGTGTCTGATGAAACCTCACTTCCTAGATGACTGTCTCTTCACTGTAACCTCACATGGTGGAAAGGGGAAGAGATTTCCTTAGGGTTTCTTTTATAAAAACACTAATCCCGTTTTTGAAGGCTTCATGCTTATGACCTAAGCACCTTCCAAAAGCCCCATTTCTTAATGCCATAATGCTGGCATTAGGGTTCAACATATGAATTTGGGCAGGACACAGACATGCAATACATGGCAGCCAGGCAGCCAGGGATGCTTTTAAATATCTCACAATATACAGAAAATTTCTTTTCCTTCCACACACACACACATTCATTATATGATCCAAAATGTTAACAGTGCCAAGCTTGGGAAACCCTGTTCTTGATAGAGATGAAAGTACCTTCTATTTTTGAGTGTGTGTGTATTAGTTTCCTATTTGCTGCCAAATCAAATTACCACAAAGAGTGGTTTAAAACAACACTAATTTATCCCATAATTATAGGTTAGATGTCCAATATAAATCTTTCTTAGTGAAAACTGAGGTGTTGGTAGAATTATGTTTTTTTCCAGAGTCTCTAATAGACAATCCATTTCCTTTCCTCTTCCAGCCTCCAGAGGGTCCTCATATTTATTTGCTCATGATTCTCTTCCTCTGTCTTTAAAGCCAGAAAGGGTAGCTTGAGTATTTCTTACATTCCATTACTGTGACCCATTTCCACAATCATATCTTCCTTTGATTCTCTTCTTCTGCCTCCCTTTTTCACTTTTAAGTACTTATGTGATATCCTTGGGTCCATCTGGATAATCTAAAATAATGTCCCTATTTTAAGGTCAGCTGCTTTGCAATGTTAGTTCTCCTTTGAGTCATGGTCATCTTTGGGGACTGTTATTCTGCTTATACAAAGAAGGATGCATGTGAAATTTTTAGCAAAGTTATTTGTACCTAGGAGGTATTGAATGAAAGTGAACTGCCCAAGGGATTAAAAAAATAAAATTAAACTGACTTAATCCTAGATGTCTTTTTAAAATAGACTACCTTTAAAAGGTAAGGTCCTAAGCCTAGGAAAAGAGCATACATATGTTAGCTCTGCACTGACAACAAGTTCTTCCTCAAATCTTCAACATGCTGTTTTAAAACACATCTTCACATTCACTTGTTCAAATCAAAATCTGAAAGAATAAGTGAAATACCTGAGAGGAAATTCTAATGGTGGTATGCTTAACCCATTAAAATGATAGCCTCTTACTTCTGTTTAGCATTAGGAACCCTTGCCTACAATATTAGTTGTGACTTTGTCCCATACAAAGTGTATTTGTATTCTCAAAATAACATTGCTAATATATATATAGTAAAATACTGGTATCCCATTTAAATATTATATTTTTACTGCGACATGCAATCACTATTCTGCATTTGTGAAAACATGGGGATTAGCAGCGGATAAGGATGCTATGACCTGGAATAAAAATAAGCAACCTAAGTCATAACTGCCTAACTAATCCTTTTAATTTAAAAATTTTCCTGTTATGTCAGCATTCTTGGTGTTATGCCCTAAAGATAGCATCAATACATTAAATCACAGCTTAAGCAAAGTGATTAGCATAAAGGCAGGGAGAAAGAAGTACATACACATATACAACCAATACATTTCTGCTGAGTCCCTAATATTTGTCAGGAACTGTTCTGGATGTTTGGGAGTCAAAAGGGATTAAGACCCAGTCCTCACCCACAAAGAGTAACTGAGGTTCTTATTTGGATAACTTTAGTGATTCCATGAGCATTTTGCTCACATAAAGAAGTCTATAAAATGTAGAGGGTATGTAAAATTTTTCTCGAGACCAGGTCTGCAAATTTTAAAATGGGTCAGTGACTGCAAAATGTTTAAGAACCATTGGTTTAGATGCAAACTGGCTTCCTCGGTGGCTCAGCAGTAAAGAAGCTGCCTGCAATGCAAGAGACACAGGAGATACTGGTTCAGTCCTTGGCTTGGGAAAATCCCCTGGAGGAAGAAATGGCAACCCACTCCAGTATTCTTGCTGGAGAGGAGCCTGGCAGGTTATAGTCCTAGGGTGGCAAAGACTGAGCACACATGCACTCTTAATGTGGGTTAGACATCTGACAGCTGAGTTGAGACACATGAGCCACCTTTCCTGTGTCTATCTTCTGCTCTTATTAGGTAACTAAAGGACTGCTGAAGGAATGGGAAGGAAGTGGTGCAGGTCAGGACACAGAGTGACTTGCGGTGCAGGTCAGAGAGGCATTAGGACACAGAGCAACTCGTATCCTGCATATTGAACTTTACCATTAGTCTTAATTATATCTCTTTAACTCTTGACACTATACATAATTAATTCTTATTGTTCTTCTACAAATCATATGATAAACAATATCATTAGTAGATTCAAAATGTATCCTCTGCTAAATTTTTATCTTTATAAGTTATAAAGGTTATAAGTGCTATTTTATTCAGAATTTAGTTACTAAAAACAGCAAAACCCTAATTGTCTTTGTAGTAATTTCTTGACTATACACATACTTTGGAGAAGAAAACAGTAAATTTATTTCATAGATCAAATCCTATTGAAATGACTTCCTAGGAGAACACAAATTATTTCACCAGACTAAGAGTTTATTTGCAGGGTTTCTCAAAATAAGTGGACCAGCTAAAGCTTGGTAATCTTTTATTTATAAAGAGATTTTCATACTGATGGTGTACACTGCATTGGGATTTGACATGTATTATTTACACAGTTTATTTTTTTTTTTTAGGGAAAAATAAAGATACCAAGATAGGCAACAAATGTAACTGTTCTGAATCATAACACAAAATCAAACAATTAATACCAATAAAATAAAAATATGATAAGTCTGAGACTTGAGATACTTATCAAACTATGTACTTCAAGAACCAGAATGACTATCCATCAATCTCTGAAGGGACTTTCAATGGGCAGCAAATCTTGCTTAAAGGGTTATCTATTTTAAAACAGTTTCAAATTGCATTTTGAACTCTTTATTACCCAAAATGGAAATACAGCTTTACTCAGTATCAAAATGAGTGATAAATATTGTTCCTCTTCTACACACCCCATTCTCAGGTATCCTTTTAGTTAATATTTGCCAAAATGATTTAAAACTTAAAGCTTAGAAGAGAAGGACAAAGCCAGAATTGCTCCCCAACAACACTGACTGCAAACTGTAAAACTCTGCATTTCTTTTCCCACTTCTACACCCTCCAAAAAAATTATCCAAGTCATGAGTAGATCAGAGGTATTGGAGTAGAACCTTCCTTGCTGGCACAATTCACTAGTAACAAAGAGGCTAATTTAAATTTTGACACTGTTCCCCTTATTGTTACCAAATCAGAAATTTTAGCAGTAGTTTTCATAAAATTCCTTCTATAGAAAAATGGCATGGTTTAGTCAACAGCATGAAATATCTATCAATATTTTTTTTGCTCTTTCTCATTTCTCTCATTTACTAATGACAACATATTGAAAGTTTATAAGAAAATATTACCAAATTATTCATTTCCTCCATGTAGAATTTTGGATTTTTACACAGTTTTGATAAATAATGTTTTTTAATACAAGATTTTATATTAAACTATATATATATATATATAACTATATACTAACTTTTGGTTAGAATATATGACCACTACATTTAAAGAGATAATTTTTTTTCAAAGGAAAGTACTATTTATTGAAATCTACCCTCTCTTTCTGCTACTGTTTTTATCTCAACTGCAGAAAAGTCATGGCCAATAATTTTTTCTAAAGACTATAAAATAAAAAGAATATTCAGAACAGATAAAAATGTTTATTCTAGAAAAAGTACCAATATTCAAATAAGAATTTCACTAAAAATTAGTTCAAGGAAACTTATTTCTTATGATCCTTAGTACCTACATCAATAACCTATTCAATATCAATACACTCACAAGTAAAAGTGAAGTTATGATTTTCTTGAAGCCAGCCTGATATGCACTGCCAGGTAACCATAGCATTTCTAGCCAGATTGAAATATCTGAAAAGAAAAATGAAACAGTCTACCTGAAAAGTGCATGAATTTAAAAATTGTATGCATGATTTTACTGCGTAAAAAGGTCTAGCTCATATAAGTCAATATGAGTGGACCTGAGCTTTTCTGTGCAGGTACATTTGAGTGAATAATTTTGCTGAAGTCTAGATCACAAGTGATACCTGAAAGATTTCTTTTTCCCAGTTTCACAAATTAGGCATATTTTTTCCTAAAATCTTTAGAAAAGATTTTAGAAAATCTTTAGAAAAACCCCAAACCATTATCTTTCTGGACATCAATACTACTTAATATCTTATGGTGTGGCATGCTAAGTCACTTCAGTTGTGTCCTACTCTTTGGGACCCCAGGGCCTGCAACCCCTCAGGCTCCTCTGTTCATGGCATTCTCTAGGCAAGAATCCTGGAGTATTCCATGCCCTCCTCAGGGGCTCTTCCCAACCCAGGGATGGAACCAGAGTTTCATTATGTTTCCTGCATTGGCAGGCAGGTCCTTTTACCATTAGTGCCACCAGTAACTACTATTACTACCTTATATATTAACATATTATCAGAGGAAATGTTTCTGTTAGGTAGTTAGAATAGGAAAAAGGAGTACAAAATAGCAGTGGCTAAAAGACAAGGAAGGGGAAAGCCTACAAAAATAGAACAAAGGAAAGTCCTAGGACCAGAGTGAGGACCTCAGGTAGAACAAACAGCACCCCTGGCTAGCCCAATTTACATAGGGCAGGCCCAGGGGAGAGGAGAAAAAACATATAAAGGAGGAGCCAAAGGGCCAGGGCTCTCTCTCTTCTTTTCGTGTCTTTTGGGTTGGCATGCCCTCACACCTCGAGGATGTATTTTCCTTTATTTTCTAAATAAAACTGAGCTATAACATGGAGCTGTAACACTTATCTGTCTGAGAGTTGAGACACAGTCTGTCCGAGAGCAGTGACACGCCAAGGGCTTTAACATCCAAATTTTTGTTGTGACAAGACATACTGAGGAAATTACACACTCCCCTGACATTTCCACTGGACAAAACCCTTAGGAAATACAACAATCCTATTAACTAATGGGGCATAAGCTCCAAAATACTTACAAATGATTTTCTTCCTAAATGAAAATCTGTATATTTTAGACCAACATAAAATAGAAAAATGGGGGGAGTTTAGGTAAGGCTCCACTGTTACTAGTAAATCACTGTGGGAAAAATCTGTAAGA
This sequence comes from Bubalus bubalis, assembly GCF_019923935.1. Lineage (NCBI taxonomy): Eukaryota > Metazoa > Chordata > Mammalia > Artiodactyla > Bovidae > Bubalus > Bubalus bubalis. The sequence goes on along the minus strand of NC_059162.1, from coordinate 72,979,923 downwards.
ACTAATACAACTTTATTTATATCATTTTTTTATAACTGAACTTTGAGCCAGTGGTTGGTATTCAGATATTGACTAGTTTGCATTAATTCAGTGCATTTTGCCTTCCACAGGATCTTTACCATAGTGTGAATTGGGGTAACATATTCCCTGGTGGTTCAGTGGTAAAAATCTCATCTGCAATACAGGAGATGTAGAATTCATGGGTTTGATCCCTGGTTGGGAAGATCCCATGGAGGAGGAAAAGGCAACTCACTCCAGTTCATGGGACAACCCTATAGAGAAAGGAGTCTGGCAGGCTACAGTCCATGAGGTCACAAAGAGTTAGACATGAGTGAGCATGCACAAACGAATTGGGGTAAGCAAAAAAATGATTTATGGTAGAATAGGTAGTAATTCCTTACAGAGGGAATGAGAATGAGTATGTACACACCTAACCTTGTAACTGTGATCTCAATTATTTGATAGCACTCATAACATAATTTTAGAGAGTAAATGATTAATATTTTCTCATAAGCAGATGATACATATATACATATATAATTATCACATATAAGGTGGTCTTATAAATTTATCTCTGTTACAAATTAATGAAATAAAGCTACAGATCCTATATAAAAACTAAGGTCATTTTTTGGAGATTATTTTCCCCCTAAAAACAAACAAACAAAAAAACCCCAAAAGTGAGCTTGTAAATTCGGACAACAGATTTGTGGTTGGGAAGAGGAAGGCAAAGCAAGTGACTGGGATTAAAAAGTACAAATTTTCAGCTCTAAAATAAATAAGCCATGGAGATATAATGTTCCACATGTTGACAATTGGAGGAGGTTATGGAAAGGGCATGCATGACAACAGGCTGACCCTTGAGCTGGACTTAGGCAATCTGAGACTCCTCTCCCTTTCCCCTGTCAGTTCTGCTCACTGTTTGCACTACTAGCAGCCATTTCAAGGACTCAGCATTAAGAGAGCAATGTGTTTTTAGAACCATCTGGTCTGAAAACCGGAGAAGGCAATGGCACCCCACTCCAGTACTCTTGCCTGGAAAATCCCATGGATGGAGGAGCCTGGTAGGCTGCAGTCCATGGGGTCTCGAAGAGTAGGACATGACTGAGCAACTTCACTTTCACTTTTCCCTTTTCACTTTCATGCAGTGGAGAAGGAAATGGCAACCCACTCCAGTGTTCTTGCCTGGAGAATCCCAGGGATGGGGGAGCCTGGGAGGCTGCCGTTGATGGGGTCGCACAGAGTCGGACACAACTGAAGCGACTTAGCAGCAGCAGGACTGAAAACATGCCTGAACTCTCTTAAGGGCTCAATATAAACTTTTAAGATTCTTCCAAGTAGGTATGGAGGTCCACTCATCTTATGATCACTCAAGACTAGCCTCATATGTAAGTTTCCTTGTTTCTTAAATCTGCCCCCTACTAATCTCAACTGGTCTCAATCTGAACTGGTCTGCCTCTTTCTCAGGTTTCTTCTTGCCCTTTGTGTATGGGTACCAGTTTTGGATTTTAGCAGAGGAACTCTAACTGATCTTGCTCCTCTTTCTGTGTTGGGTGCTAAAATTCTTAGAACTAAAATTTTTACCAACTCCTAAAATATATAAAGAAATCATAGTACAAATTTCATGATTCAACCTCATATATGATTATATCCTATTCTTCTTACCTTATCTTTCGCTTCTGATTTATCCTATTCACCTTGGTGTACTAAATACTTTCTATAAGCCATTTTTAATTCCAATCCAATGTAAAATAGAATGCTAATAATAAATGATATTTGAACGTGCTGTCTTTTGACATTACAAAGATTTTCTTTAAACAATGACTAAGCTAGAGGCAAGGATCTAACATGGTCATAGTTAAGGATCTTTGAGTTGAAAGAGGATGGAATTTACAACTAGGATATATATTAGAGAGTATTCTTGTAATAAATTGCTGGAGAAGAAAGAAAAGGGAAGATTGAACAGAGCAAGAAGTTGAGCTGTGGTAGATACTGTTCAATGGCTTCAGCTGCTCTAGAGCCAAAATGGCCCATCAGTTATCTAACTGGACAGGAGAGAGGTTTTTATAACCCCTGCTTTCATTAGTCATTAGTCATTGCTGCTCCAGGTAGAACTTAATCTTTCCTCTCTATGTTGTTGTTCAGTCTCTAACTCATGTCTGACTTTTTGTGACCCCATGGAATGTAACACGCCAAGATTCCCTGTCTCTCACTCCTGGAGTTTGCTCAAGTTCATGGCCACTGAGTACGTGATACTGTTCAACCATCTCATTCTCTGCCGCTCCCCTCTCCTTTTGCTTTCAATATTTCCAAGCATCAGGGTCTCCTCCAACGAGTTGGCTCTTCAAGTCAAATGGCTAAAGTATTGGAGCTTCAGCTTTGGTACTTCCAATGAATATTCAGGATTGATTTCTTTAGAATTGATTGATTTGATCTCCTTGCAGTCCAAGGGATTCTCAAGAGTCTTCTCCAGCACTGCAATTCAAAAGCATTAATTCTTTGGCACTCAGCCTTTTTTATGGTCCAACTCTCACACCTGTACATGACTACTAGAAAAATCATAGCTCTGACTATACAGACCTCTGTTGGCAAAGTGATGTCTCTGCATTTGAATATGCTGTCTAGATTTGTCATAGCTTTCCTTCCAAGGAGCAAATGTCTTTCAATTTCATGACTGCAGTCACCATCTACAGTGATTTTGGGGCACAAGAAAATAAAGTCTGTCACTGTTTCCATTGTTTCCCCATCTATTTGCCAGAAAGTGATGGGATTGGATGCTATGATCTTAGTTTTTTGAATATTGTGTTCTAATCCAACTTTCTCACTCTCCTCTTTCACCCTATCAAGAGGCTCTTTAGTTCCTCTTCACTTTCTGTCATTAGCATGGTATCTTTTCCCCTCAGTCTTGATTCCAGCTTGTGATTCAACCAGCCAAGCATTTCACATGATTTACTCTGCATATAAATTAAAATTCAGGGTGACAACATACAGCCTTGTTCTCCTTTCCTAATTTTGAACCAGTAAGTTATTCTGTGTCTGGTTCTAAGTGCTGCTTCTTGACCTGCACACAGGTTTCTCAGGGGATGGGTAAGGTGGTCTGGTATTCCCATCTCTTTATGAATTTTTCCATAGATTGTTGTGATCCACAGAGTCAAAGGCTTTAGTATAGACAAAGAAGTAGAAGTAGATTTTTTTTTTCTGGAATTCCCTTGCCTTTTTTATGATCCAACAGATACTGATTAACAATTTGATCTCTGGTTCCTCTGCCTTTTTAAAATCCAGCTTGTACATCTGAAATTTTAAGTTCACATACTGTTGAAGCCAAGCTTGAAGGATTTTGAGCATAACATTACTAGCATGTGAAATGCGTGCAATTGTACAATAGTTTGAGCATTCTTTGACATTTTCCTTCTTTAGGACTGGAATTAAAACTGACCTTTTCCAGTTCTGTGAGACATTATTTTGCTTACATGCTTGAGTGCTGGTCAAAACTTCTTCTACTCTGCCTAGAGAAAACCTAGAGTATATCTCCCTGAAAGGGCACAAGTTGAATGATAAATGTTCCATATATTGTGTGTGTGTGAATGCATGCGTGTCTTAAAACAACACACATTTGTTATTTCCATTTCTATCCTAGAACGTTCTAACTGCTCAGAGTCTCACCAGGCAGTAGCAGGGTGTTGGCTGCGACTGCTGTAAATATATTTACTTATTATACAATATCTTTAGGTGTCTTATTTTGTGCTGTATACAACCTAGATTCTAGATGCAGACTGTAGTAGAAACCATTGTGTTATATGGGTTTCCCTGGTGGCTCAGAAAGTAATGAATCCACCCACAATGCAAGAGACTTGGATTTGATCCCTGGGTTGGAAGATCCCCTGGAGGACGGCATGGCAACCCATTGCTGTATTCTTGCCTGTAGAATTCCATTGACAGAGAAATCAAGCCGGCTGCAGTCCGTGCAGTGGCAAAGAGTTGGACATGATTGAGCAACTAACACTAACTGTGTTCTATATTTGAATAGGAAGCATTTAAATTTTATGTTTATCATGACAGTATTGTGATAGAGATCTCCCTTCATAATAAGTATTCAAGTCATATATATTCTTATACTCATGAACAATAAAAACTGCTCTTAGTAAATGCTATATGAAATGGTTTGAATTTCTGGACAAATAAGTAACTTGATTTAACAGCATTAAATATGGGCAATGAAAAATTTATTTTCTTACTACATCTATCAGCCAATTTCCATCCCCATGAAGCAAAATTCCAATATACCACACTGTTCAAATTCCATGAGTACATACATTGTTCAGCTCAATTGGTGAAAGAAAACATGGAGATAACTAAAGCACTAAAGTAAAGTGTTAGTCACTCAGTCATGTCTGACTCTATGTGACCCCATTGACTGTAGCCCACCAGGTTCCTCTGTCCATGGTATTCTCCAGGCAAGAATCCATGAGTGGGTTGCCATTACCTTCTCTAGGGGATTTTTCCAACCCAGGGATTGAACCTGGGTCTCCTGCATTGCAGGCAGATTCTTTGCCATCTGAGCCACCAAGGAAGTCCCAAATAAAATACACTTAGTACAGTAAGTATTAGAAGGTGCTACTATGTAAAAATCACTTTGCATAGTTCTCAATACAAGTGTTATACAAGTGTTATGATTTTTTTTTCATTTTTTTAACTTAACTATTTCTCTTTCAAATCAAAAGCTAATAATCACAGCGGATTTTTTCCCCCTGTCATTTGTCTTTTTGGTTTTGATTAGAATTGATTTTGATTTTCTGATCTGAGTCCACTTTCTTCAAATGAGAAAACTTTTAGAGAGTCTTTCAAGAGCAATCATAGGTTTGGAATCCAGGTTTTCCAACTCCTACTCCAGTGTCTTTTCTCTCCTATTATTCGATTTATTGATATTAATATCTCTGAGAAACCAATAATATCAACAAATATCCCATGCACAGTCTGTGTTGACAAGATATCTTTTTTATTCAGTTCAGTCACTCAGTCATGTCTGACTCTTTGCGACCTCATGAATTGCAGCACACCAGGCCTCCCTGTCCATCACCAACTCCCGGAGTTCACTCAAACTCACGTCCATTGAGTCAGTGATGCCATTCAGCCATCTCACCCTCTGTCGTCCCCTTCTCCTCCCGCCCCCAATCCCTCCCAGCATCAGAGTCTTTTCCAATGAGTCAATTCCTCACATGAGGTGGCCAAAGTACTGGAGTGTCAGCTTTAGTATCATTCCTTCCAAAGAACACCCAGGACTGATCTCCTTTAGAATGGACTGGTTGGATCTCCTTGCAGTCCAAGGGACTCTCAAGAGTCTTCTGCAACACCACAGTTCAAAAGCATAAATCCTTTTTATTACCCCATTTCTAAAATGACTTTTAAAAACCAGCTCCCTTGAGTACATAGCTTCAACAATTAAAGATGAGCTTTGTTTTTACCAGCCAAGGTGTGTTTGACATCAGTGATGAATAAATAGCCTTCTCTTACTTGTTAACATTTCCTACCTTGGTCATCCAAGGCTTGACAAATTATTAGGTAAAGAACATACACTTTAAAACTATCCAAATACATCTGAGTATCAAACTAACAAATTTAGAGACTGAAGAGATGTGCACATCAGTTTATTTCTGTTTTCAGTGAAGAAATATAGCTTAAGTGGGGTTTGACTTTTTGTGACATTTATTTAGTTCTTGAAATTGACTGACAAGCCTACTAATTTGTTCCTTGAACTTTATTAATGTAATTGGAAAACTGCCCACATGTCAATCAACTTCTAATAAGTAATTAGGTTCATAAATACTGTAAAATTATTAGCTTTTAATTTGACCCAACCACATATGTCAAAACAGTAACACTAATTTTATTTTTCTAGAGGAACAAAATATAGTGATAAAAATTTAGTAAGTACATTTGTAAAATGCTCCTCCTAAAATGATGTTCAAAAGTTTACATGGCCAGCAAAAAATAGTGCTGGAGTAAGGTATATAACAATTTCAATACTACTGAACAATATACATAATGTAAAATTATGAAGAAATTCTATGAAAATTGAGCATACACATGTATATATATAAATATATAAATTTTGCACCATACATACATATTTATAGTCTAGTTGCAAAATGTGGGCCTAATATGGAATAAGAGAGAATGAAGAAAAGGAAGGAGAGATATTTTTAGCGTTCAGAAATATATCATTTAAATATACAAGAAGTAAAATGTCTATATCTTAAGTGATTCAAATATTACTGTCAAAGTATACTTTTCCTTACATTATAAATTATTTCGTATAGTGTTTGAACTAGAAACTTAAGTCAAAAGGCACTGAACAAAACAAGAGAACAAGAATCATCTTGGATAACTGAAGAAATGTGCCTTTGACTTGTAACTTCATGTCATTTTTTGAAACTGGAAAAACCACTGCCCTCTGGAATCTCTGGATAATCTTTGGATAAAAATTGACTTTGGTGAAAATTTTATTATTTTCTCATATGATTTTAAATAAAAAACACCAAAAAGTCTTCAATGATTTGTAATAAGAAAAACCACTGAGGAAATTCACTGACTTACCCTTCAGTGTATACTTTTCTTGTTAAAGCTAATTGTTTAATAAGTTTAATCATCACAAAGTTAAACTATTTACTAATAATTGAAGCTGTGCTTGAATCCACTTTTACCCTTATGTGATGAAATAGTAAAGTTGTAAAATAACAATCTTTTCCGAATGTAAGCCATGTGACATAAATACTTACTGTTGATTTTTGAAGAGTAAACTAAAAAATAATACCAGTAACTTGCTCATTCAGCTTTCCTGACAGGAATAAAACAGGCATTCACTGGCACTACATTATCATATAATTTGTTATTAGTTTTACTTAGAAATACTGCAATATCATTTTCAGTTCCATAGTATTCTATTTTTTTGCATCCAGTACATGATTAATATATACAGCACAAGGAAACAATGCAAAAGGGTAAAAGCATTTTAATTACATTTTCCATGAAAAGTAACGTGTTGAGGGTAAATATGCTCTTACATTTTAGCATGCAAGTTAAAGAAAATAATTTGCTGATTCTGTTTATATTTGGATATTGTAAGTTAGCTATGATTTATGATCTACTGGATGTAAATCAAAAATAAAACATTGTGAACCATATTTTTCCAACCACTCTATATTTAATTAAAGTAATTCTAGAAGGGTGTTTCTCTTCATTGCAACTTGAATCAAAGTAAAAAGAAGCTGAATTGAGACAAAGTGTAGGAAAGCTTGAGGATTATTTTTAAAAAGTTACTAGTCATATTGCAAAAAGTTCTAAGTTTAATGTAGCCATCACAGGTTATCAAAAAATTATTGTAATGTATCAATCATGTATCTCAAAAATTTATTGAATGGGTGACTCATAGGAAGAAACAAAGTGAATCATATACAAAAGAATCATAATGTGGTGTTAATGGATAATTTTTTGATCTCCGTAAGTAGGGATTTGTATGCCTATAATAGCCATTATACTTAATGGAATCTAAGAACATAAATCCCTGAAAACAGTGACAACATATCTTTCAACATTGTCAGTTACCTCTTAGTCATTCTTATATCCAAATACCAAACATTTCTAAGCAGAGACCTTCACAATATAGCAGATATGGAAATGAGTACCTTGCACAGTCAGATGCACCTGCATTGTTCTTGGTGTATGTTGAGTCTGAACAGAACACGTGTACGGGCCATCATCTGTCACATCTACATTCTGTATCTGGAGGCTGTAGTCCCTTTTATTCAATGTTGAAATTGAAACTCGAGGATCCACTGACCACTTATCACCTCCCGCAAAAATAATACTTGACCGATTCAGCCAGGCACCCTTTGAAGCTCCATCTTCCAAATAACACCTGCAAATTACCAGAGATAGAACATTATTAATCAAAATGAAAATGAGAGACATTATCTTTGTTCTGAGTGTATCCATATGCTGAATTATGGCACTGCCGCAAATGCAAACATCAGACATAAACACAGGAGACATGAACATGTTGGTGCATTTTTCATCCTCAAAGCAAATATGAAACAATACCTTCGCACAGTTCAGTTTAGTTTTGTTTTTTTACATGTGTCTGCGTGTATGTGTATTTTAGTTCAAAGCCAGTCAAAATCTTTTTTTTATTCAGTCTGGAGGACAAGTACATTTAAATAAGGTTAAATTAGTTCAAATAACAATTTCAACACAAAACACATTTCTTTCTTTGAAATTATAAGAAGTAGAATAGGTTCATTAGCTAGCCTGATTTAACCTAACCCAATTCTGTATATAATGTACCAGATGCATAAAACACAAAATGGTACCATATATGTTTATTTTTAAAATTATCTGCATTTGCAGAGCAGTAGACCTGTACACCAAAACTATAAACTGCTTTTTACTAGTAATTTTGGTGCTGTAATTAAATGTAGCAAGGCTAATATAATACTTTTAGTAGTAAATTCTTGCCATCTTTTCAATAAACTGATCAACAGTTTTTCCAGAAAGCATTCTTTTATCCAACAATACTTACAGAGCACCTACTATTCAAGGGACATTGCCTTTGCTCTCCAAAACTTTCAGTCTACTAAGGAAGACAATCTAATTAAGTCAACCAATGAATAAAGCACAGAAAGAATACTTTTATTAAATCAGATGCAAGACACATGAGAAACAAAAGAGGGGTACTTGACATAGAAAGGTTGTTACGAGTATAGAAAATGCCCAAGATAAGGAGATGAATAGTGGAAGATGTGATGTTCTAGACAGAAGTGCAATATGTGGATAATACCAGGGAAAGGTGAAAGAGGAGAGCCAAGCATTTCAAGCAAGTAGAAAGTCTGGAATATAAGCTAGGAGGGATGAGAGATAAAATTGAAAAGGTAAACTAGATGTAAGTGATAATAGAAAGCATGATGATTATTAGTAGATTTTAAGGCTAAATCTGAAGTCATTTATTCAGAGTTGTAATTCTATAACAAAATTCAAAAATATAGCTTTGCATCCACCAGACATCAGGCATGCCAAGATTTGAAACAGAAGGCTGTAGTCACATATCAGTGATTTTGCTGAGGCCTGGAATTCTAAATTTTATCTTGAAAACACTGTGATACAAATTAAAGACTGGTTCTCTTAAATGAGTACAAAGCACAGCTACAGAGTCAAAATACACATACAAGCAAATAGTTTGACAGCATTTCTACAGAACACCTTAGGGGATTGAAGGCAGCATTTTGAGATTGATACAAAATGGCAAGTTGAAAACAACAGGGTAGACTACTGCCAAAGGTATCAAACTAATCAGTGGGTGAAAAAATAAGGAACAAGATACATTGCTGAATCTAATTTGCAGTCAGCTTCACCATCTACAGAATGCAAACTAGTAGAAGTCATACAGGTCACTGTTAATTGAAAAGCTTTTCCTGATGTATGTAATGAAGAAAATAAAACCCATTTTAATGACATAATTGAATAATTATAGTGTATTGTCATTTTTATAATATGCTGAAAGAAGCTACAGGGGACAGTTTCCAATTCACAAGATCACATGTGTATTGGTATGAGTAGAACATGGAAACACCTTTACTAGGATTATGATAATTCCAATATCTACATTTAATATGTGGGTTCACCAAGTGTTTATTGCGTGACCTTTGCATTTGTGGCCTTCAAACTTTATCATATCTGGTGTTCCTAACAACACTGGGAGGTATAGATCACCATGCTCAATTTCATCATCAGAATAGAAATAGAATTTTTGAGTTAAATAACTTGCCCAAGCCACGTTGTTAGTGGGTGGCAAAGTTGAATTTGCAATCAAGTCTCTTATCTTCACATTCAATGTCCTTTCCACCATAATGAAGATCAAAGGCTTTTAAAATAGATTTCAGATATGGGAAGATTATTAGAATGTTGCAGAAATTACTGCAAGTAATTTCTTATTTACTGAATGTGACCAACTGCTTAACCTGTCCTATTTTAAAGGAAGCAGAAAACTAATTATCAATGGACATTTTACCATGAAAGTCTGATTTAGAACACTCCGTCTGGTATTTTCCTTTCCCTAGAGACAGCAGCAGTTTTACCTTTATTTGGGGGTGGGGGTATCAAGAAGACTACAAAAAGTAACTAGTATTTAGATATTAGGGGTTTCATAGATCTGATCAGAGTTATAATTCTTAGTCTTAGCATAAGCACTGCTCCTCTGTTGTTGTATGTCAGGGATATTCATAGAAGAATAACTTCTAACTTCTTCACTGAGAAAAACATGAAAAAAAAGATCCTTTATGTCTCATTGGCTAAGATAATTATATTACATAAATTTTATTGACTCAAATCCAAAATTTTTCAAAACATATATTAGGAAGACCCTTTAATGAGACTCATGGTAAAAAAGCTGGTGTATCATTTCCTTGGATTTCTGTAGAACTGTGTCAGATTACTGAGGTAGAACCTAAATACCTCAAATTGCCATATATGGAATTTAACAAATTGGGAACAGCAACATTTAGGCATGACTTTCTATTTTATAAAATTATTATATATTTAGAAAGACTACAAGAGGATGAGATGGTTGGATGGCATCACCAACTCAATGGACATGAGTTTGAATAAGCTCCATGACTGGTGATGGACAGGAAAGCCTGGTGTGCTGTGGTCCACTGGGTCGCAAAGAGTCAGACATGACTCAGCAACTGAACTGAACTGAAGGTCAACTATAAGATGATTATGCAAAATGTATTACATAGGCATATACACATATGTCTCCTATCTTGCTCCTCTTTGTTCTCCACATCCACCCTATTTTTTTCCATTTATACAAAGAAATACTGCTTGATATGTATATGCTTTATTAAGAAGAAATTCTGGAAAGAAAGAAAGAGTTTAGGGTATGACAGAGGGTAATGGGAGGGTACAAGAAGGACAGATGTAATGAAAATTAAGTTTGTAATCTTTGGGCACCAAATTTTTTTTTCCCCCCTTTGGTTGAAGAACTCTAGTGATCTAAAGATATAATCTGTTGGAATCCTGGCTCATGCAGAATTTATAATTTAGCAAGTATGATAAATTACATTCATGATTTGCCATCATAAAGATTAGGAAGTGAAAATATAGTAATTAAATTGCTGTAATAATAAATTATTATATTATCTGAAGGTTTCTGGCTTCTGCCATTGACACCATTCTCCCCACAACAAACAGAATGAACTTCAGAATTTAAATGAAATCATCAACAATTCCTGAAATCAAGATTGCTTGGAGAAATATCAATAACCTCAGATACACAGATGACACCACCCTTATGTCAGAAAGCAAAGAGGAAATAAAGAACGTCTTGATAAAAATGAAAGAGGAGAGTGAAAAAACTGGCTTAAAATCCAACAATCAAAAAACTAAGATCATGACATTCGGTCCCATCACTTCATGGCAAATAGATGGGGAAACAATGGAAACAGTGACAGACTTTATTTTCTAGGCTCCAAAATCACTGCAGATGGTGACTCAGTTCAGTTCAGTCACTCAGTCATGTCCAGCTCTTTGAGACCGCATGGACTGCAGCACAGCCAAGCTTCCCTGTCCATCACCAACTCCCAGAGCTTACTCAAACTCATGTCCATCCAGTCAGTGATGCCATTCAACCATCTCATGCTCTGTCATCCCCCTTCTCCTCCTGCCTTCAATCTTTCCCAGCATCAGGATCTTTTCCAATGAGTCAGTTCTTCATATCAGGTGGTCAGAGTGTTGGAGTTTCAGTTTCAGCATCAGTCCTTCCAATGAATATTCAGGAGTGATTTCCTTTAGGATGGACTGGTTGAATCTCCTGGTAGTTCAAGGGACTCTCAAAAGTATTCTTCAACACCACAGTTGAAAAGCATCAATTCTTCAGTGCTCAGCTTTCTTTATGGTCCAACTCTCACATCCATATATGACTACTGGAAAAACCATAGCTTTGACAAGATGGACCTTTGTTGGCAAAGTAATGTCTCTGCTTTTTAATATGCTGTTTTATAGGTCGGTCATACTTTTCTTCCAAGGACCAAGCATCTTTTAATTTCATGGCTGCAGGCACCATCTGCAGTGATTTTGAAGCCCACCAAAATAAAGTCTGTCAGTTTCTATTGTTTCCCCATATATGTGCCATGAATTAATGGGACTGGATGCCATGATCTTAGTTTTCTGAATGTTGACTTTTAAGCAAACTTTTTCACTCTCCTCTTTCACTTTCATCAAGGGTCTCTTTAGTTTTTCTTCGTTTTCTGCCACAAGGGTGGTGTCATCTGCATGTGAGGTTATTGACAGATGACTCTATGGTGACTGCAGCCATGAAGTTCAAAGATGCTTGCTCCTTGGAAGAAAAGCTGTGGCCAACCTAGACAGCATATTAAAAAGCAGAGACATTACTTAGCCAACAAAGGTCTGTGTAGTCAAAGCTATGGTTTTTCCAGTAGTCACGTATAGATGTGAGAGGTGGACCATTTAAAGAAAGCTGAGCACTGAAGAATTAATGCTTTTCAACTGTGGTGTTGGTTAAGACTCTTGAGAGTCCCTTGGTCTGCGAGGAGATCAAACCAGTCAGTCCTAAAGAAATCAGTCCTGAATATTCATTGGAAAGGCTGATGCTAAAGCTGAAGCTCCAATAATTTGGCTACATGATGCAAACTGACTCATTTGAAAAGACCCTGATGCTGGGAAAGATTGAAGGCAGGAAGAGAAGGGGACTACAGAGGATAATATGGTTTTATGGCATCACCGACTCAATAGACATGAGTCTGAGTGAGCTCTGGGAGTTGGTGATGGACAAGGAAGTCTGGAGTGCTGCAGTCTATGGGGTCGCAAAGAGTTGGGCACGAATGAGTGACTGAACTGATCAACAATTCCAAGTCTTTCTATTTCATTCATAAGTAAAACTCTAATCCTGATAGTGACCAACCATCCTACGTAATCTGACCACTTGATTCCTCCCTGACTATCAGTTCACAGTCTTTCCCATTTACTCTGCTCTAGACTCTGGGTCTCCAGCTATGCTTCCAATAAGTCATACATTCCCCTGCCCCAGGAAGTTGGTATTTCTGTTTCTTCTACCTGGAACTCTGTTCCTCCAGAGGTCTGCATAATGTATTCCCTATCTTTCTTAGGTCTCCAATGAATTACATAAAGTGTTAAATAACAAAAAATACCACTATTCCCAGCACTCCCATGAGACATATTACCTGTTTACTGGGTTATTATTTTCTGTCTCTCCCTGCTAAAAGTAAGATCCAGGAACTGTCCATTTAGCCACTTCTGTATATTCTAAGGCCCTATACATAATGGACAATAAATAGAAATACTTGTTGAGTGGATTAATGTGGGCAAAAATTAAGATGCTTTTAGAAGAAGAAATAATATGGTAAAGTGCATCAAAATTTCCAAAGTGCAACCTAGTTCAGAAAGAAAAGTCATGGACATATTTGACACTGAGTAATTAAACACAGATATTTGTGGCACAAACGATGACTGCTGTAAAATACAGAGAAAGGCCTAAGCAATTAAGTGTTTGGTGGGGAACTAAACTCAGCATTGAGTGAACAGAGTAAAGTGGTTGGTGGGGGTTAGAGGTCAGTTCATAACTACTTGAAATAAGAAAGATCCACAACATTTGTCTCTGTACTTGAGGAACCACTTTAAGCCAGTAAATATTCTGTTTAGTACTTACTGGGCACTTTGTTAGGCACTTTACATTTCATATTCTATTTAATCCTCACATAAACTTATGAGCCAGACACTATTATCTTCATTTTATCTACAAAGACATGAAGATACTGGGAAATTGTAACATGAACAAAGCCTATCAGCCTGCACTCTTAACCACAGTGATAGACTATACTATTCATTCTTAGAGTCAGACAGCAGCAAGGGTGAGGGGTTCTTCTGTTTCAGATGGAGGAATTAATATGTGAGGAATAAGTTGGTAAAACAAAGATGATCAGATCATTAATAGGGGAAAGATGAAGCAACAATTCTCAGGTTACAAACTTGGATCATTTTTCATCTCTGGACTTCCAAATAGAACATTTTAACAGCTAGTGATCTAGGATCCCTTTGAAGTCTAGACAATGAAATAATATGAATAAAAATGTTTAGCAATAAATATATCCTTTAATTGTATATGACATGCATTTTCTTGAGAGCTTTTTTTTTTTTGCTCCACTTAAAAAATCTGCTAGACTACCTACTTTATAGGGACATGAGTGAAGCAGTTCTAAAAATACCCTCCTCAACATAAGCTGTGCTCACACCAAGCCAGTTATCATGACAAATACTTAAATTTTTTGTCAATCATCTGGATGTTTACATACACAGTTCCAAACATCTGGTTGTTGAAAAATTTATAGAAAATAACTTTAATAGTTCGTTTTGTTCAAGACTGTTTAAACCTAAACTTAAGATAGTTAATACTTTTCTAATAAAACTGACATTGCTGCATCTGAACTCTTTTAAGGAATTCCTTTATAAATGGCATTAGTACACATTGTGTTGTGCAGCTCTGCTCAGTCATGTCCAACTCTTTGAGACCCTATGGCCTGCCTCCTGCCAGGCTCCTTTGTCCATGGGAATTCTCCAGGCAAGAATACTGGAGTGGGTTATTTCCTCCTCCACCAGGGAATCTTCCCAACCCAGAGATCAAACCCCTGTCTCCTGTGTCTCCTACATTGGCAGGCAGATTCTTTACCATTGAGTCACCCAGTAAACCCATTAGTACACATTAGGCAAGTCCTTATTTTGGGGGGTATAAAGTCCCACTTGGTGAGGTGCTAGTTGAACGAAATGATGTTGGAATTATCCTAACAGACTCTGTGACACTATCTCCTGTGTGATTAAATCTGAAAGGTAGACATCAGAGAGCTTAGTAGAAATGAGCATATTTGGGTTATTTATTTTTTTAAGTTGATTAAGAAATTAAGCCTGTGACTGCCAAAGGATGATTGTTTTTCCTTTCATCTATCTAATTCCCTGTAACACGTTCCCCAAACATAAGCCTTAGCACCATTTCCAGTACCCTACACAGCAGGATTTATTCAACTCAATAGAAAAAGACTAGCATTTCTCAAGACATGTTGATTAATGAAAGCTCCTATTAAAGGTACTAATTAATAAAAGAAAAGTATAATTTCCCTTGGATTCAAAGCTAAACTGTGTGCAAATGATATTCCTGTGAAGGGATTGGCCAGCTACCTTCACAGCTGTCTTTTCATTGTATCACAAAGTTCTAAATTTGACAGAAGAACGTTCAAAAGCACACAGAAAAAATAAAAAATTCAGAACCTCATACAACCTCCAAGCTAATTTTGCATACAAAAAGAGCTTTGATATCCTGGTTTCAAGCCCAAAATGAGGTAAGGAGAGTAAAGCAGAGATTAAACAGAACAGAACAAATTCTATCTCCTCAGCCACTTGCCTTTGTTTTTAAAGTGTTCTCTTAATGTGTTTCCTGCCAGTTATTCCTTAGATAGTATAATAGATATGGATATATATATATGAATAAGGATATAGATATAAATATACACATATATTTGTATAAGTATTTGTAAGTCATACAATTACATAATGTGCAATATTCCCTAGAAAATAATATTATATATAATATTATGATTGATGATATTTTGAGTTACTTTTTAATACTTCTGTGGCAGAAGGTACTCTGGTACAGAAACACTTATTATCTTTTTGTTTTGTCATGTGTAGGGCATGTGTGACTTTGTCAAGAGAAATCCACAGAATTAGCAATCTGTCCAAAGATCTTCTTTATTAAGTGAAGCACTCACACTTACAGATGGTGACAATTATATTTTAAAATATATTTAAAGAAATTTCTAAGTGATAAATGCACTTGTGCAGGAAACAATTCAATATTATTGTGTAGACAATAATATACTACTACCATTATGACCTGTCAGTTACTATTCTAAGCACATTATATCTACTTCTCTTTCAATCTTTACAACATCCGTTGTGATAGGTATCATCAAGTACTATCATTTTGTCCATTTTTAGAGACAAGGACATGAGGTACAAATAAGTCGTGTAAGTTACAAATGATATGCTTATTGAAATTTGTAATGCATGGCATTAACTTTATTATGACATAATTTCATTTAACCTCCAGGAATAAGTATATAATATTAATGACATATGTACACTTATTTTTAGAATGGGAATTATGTCATGCAGAGACATTACTTTGCCAACAATGGTCCATCTAGTCAAGGCTATGGTTTTTCCAGTGGTCATGTATAGATGTGAGAATTGGACTGTGAAGAAAGCTAAGCACCAAAGAATTGATGCTTTTAAACTGTGTGTTGGAGAAGACTCTTGAGCGTCCCTTGGACTGCAAGGAGATCCAACCAGTCCATTCTAAAGGAGATCGGTCCTGGGTGTTCTTTGGAAGGAATGATGCTAAAGCTGAAACTCCAATACTTTGGCCACCTCATGCGAAGAGTTGACTCATTGGAAAAGACTCTGATGCTGGGAAGGATTGGGGGCAAGAGGAGAAGGGGACAACATAAGATGAGGTGGCTGGATGGCGTCACCGACTCGATGGACGTGAGTTTGAGTGAACTCCGGGAGTTGGTGATGGACAGGGAGGCCTGGCGTGCTGCAATTCATGAGGTCACAAAGAGTCGGACATGACTGAACTGAACTGAACTGAAAGTATATTTTAATTTTTAAATAGTATATTTTTACCAAAAAACCCAAATAATATTGATTTCTTACTTTGTGAAAGAAAAACAATTTTCTATATATTTTATTCTAGCACTTCTTTGAAATAATAAAGCTACTTTAAAAATGTATTGGACAAGAGATTGAAAGTTATGAGCTACTATCTAATTATAACACCAAATTCTCAAACATACGTATTTTTAATATTGTAAGTCAGAGAAAAGAATACTGAAAATAATGAATGTTTGAAAAAAGGTTTTCTTTGTTTTCTCATACATTCTATACCTAATTCCTAAAAGATGTGAACTTTAATAATGATCAAGCAATGGCATAAATGCATATCTTTGTCTTAATTAATGCACAATTTATAATAAGTCTGTACTTTAGAAAACATATATAAGTGTATATATATATATATATACTTATGTATGTTTTATACTTATATATACTTATATATGCAAAACTCAACATTTTAAATGCCTAATGTGAACATGAAGTCACTTAGTCGTGTCCGACTCTTTGTGACCCCATGGTCTGTAGCCTACCAGGCTCTTCCGCCCAAGGGATTTTCAAGGCAAGAATACTGGAGTGGGTTGCCATTTCTTTCTCCAGGAGATCTTCCCGTCCCAGGGATTGAACCTGGGTCTCCCGCATTATAGGCAGACGCTTTACTGGCTGAGCCACCAGAGAAGTCACTAGGCCAAGTCACCAGTGCTTCCCTGGTGGCTCAGGCGGTAAAGTGTCTGTCTACAATGCAGGAGACCTGGATTAGATCCCTGGGTCGGGAAGATCCCCTGGAGAAGGAAATGGCAATCCACTCCAGTACTATTGCCTGGAAAATCCCATGGACAGAGGAGCCTGGTAAGCTACAGCCCATGGGGTTGCAAAGAGTTGGACACGACTGAGCATACTTTCTTTAAATTCCTAGGAGATCATCAAATATTGGTTTTGTATTAATCTGTAAATTCCAAACACTGAAATCACTCATTTTAACTTGTAATTAAACCATATTTTCCACAATACTATAAATTGCTTTATTCTTTTTCTCTCCATTGTCTCATTTAAGTCAAGCTTCCATGGTAGCCTGTCTATGTTTAGAAGAGGTAATGACAAGGGAGTTTTATATTTAGGGTGTTTCAATACATTATTTATAAACCACTCAACATATGAATTAAGATTCATTCAGTAAAATAGGCATGGATAGAGTAATACTGACTAAAGTAAAAAAGTCTTAGTGCAACATACTGACATTTTTGGACTATTACTAAAAATTTAATTATGATCATCTTGTCTTATAATAATAATAAATTCCATTTTCTGAATGAAATGATGACTAGGTTAAGTGGTATGGAAAATACATTTATATGATCTCATTTAACACAAAAACATGAAAGTATGATGGATAAAGAATATAAAAGATAAGGCGCTACCTATTTGAGAAGTTAAAGACTAGCTTTGTTCAAAGCTGATACAAGAATCAGTAATCCGACAGGGAACTTTTTTTGTTTGTTTCTACTTTTTACATTTTGAATTCAACTAAACCAGCTTGCTTTCTCCCACATGGACCTAAGTGTGAGATATTTAGATCTGGAAGGGCTTCAGGAGTTTTGTTAACTGGCAGGTGCTCTGAACCACTGTGGGGAGAATTCTGTCCGCAGTGCTGTCTCCCTGGCAGCTGCTTCCTGGAGAAGTTGGACTTTCACCTGAGGATCTATAAAAGGAACGAACACTACATTCAGAATGCAGGCAGGAGGTGTTTAAAATAGCAGTATCAGAGAAGGAGAATGCAGCCAGGTCCAGAGAAGTGACAGAGATAAAGCTCTAGGGTCCAGGCAAGTCTCTCTATACCATCTTCTTAGGGATGGAGCCTCATACAGATGCCTCACTCTTAAAACAAGGGAAAAACAACACACACACACACACACACACACACACACACACACGGAACTCTGTACCCAAAGCAATATAAGCAATTCTAGTGCCCTCCGCCAAACATTTACTTCTTTCCATTAAACATCTTTGTGTTTAAATCATTTGCAAAGTATTCTATTTGCATATAAATACAGATGATAAAATAAGAAACATAACAAATGGATATACAGAAATGTTACAAACTCAACTGTTTTGTCAAACTAAGTATATGCTACTTTACAGCATCAATAAAAGCAAAAGTAATTATTCTCTGTGTCTTTGCTTATGTTGACCTTTAAACTATCTACTGGTCACTGATGGAGTTTTCTTCTTGCCTTTTTTTTTTTTTTTCTAATAAAAAGTATTCTGTGCACAAATTTTATTTTATGAATAAAGAATGAGTACATAGCACAATTAATTAAAACCAGCCTTGCAATCATTAACTAAAGTAGCCATTAATCCATATTTATCTGTCCTCTCTTGAGAAAATTGACTAAGTCATATTTCAATATGAGGTATGCCTTAAAATACAAATTAGGGAATGTATCCCAGAGGGAAAATAGTGTACTTTTTTTTTTTTTTAATCTGCTTCCTGCAAACAAATTTGTTTTCTCAAAATTTGTTAAAAGTTAAAAATAATCTTAGTTTTTGTTAGATCACAGGGACACATTATATGTCCTTGAGAGGCAGCGTAGCAGAGTGATCAAATTATAGTTATTGTGTGTGCGCGCGCATGTATGTGCGTGCACATGCATGCGTGCACACTCACGCATGCACACGCACGCGTGCATGCTCAGTCATGTCTGATTCTTTGTGACCCTATGGACTGCACAGCGGGCCAGGCTCCTCTGTCCATGGAACTTTCCAGGCAAGAATATTGGAGTGGGTTGCCATTTTATACTCCAGGGAATCTTTCTGACCCAGAATGGAACTTGTGTCTCTGTGTTTCCTGCATTGGCAGGCAGATTCTTTACGTATGTTGGAGTCCATATGTTAATTTCTTGTGTACTAGCAGTGGGACGTAGGACAAATTAATGTGCCTTAGTTTTCTCATCTATAAATGTGGATTTGTAAAATTATTTGACAAGATTGTTAGGATGTTTGTTAAATGTACCTGCTAAGTGTGTAATTAAGGGCAATTATCATCAATCACCTCCCTACAGTTAACTTGATGTTTAAAACAAAACAAAACAAACTACCACCATCCTCAATGACCAAAATCCCTTATGCTGTGAAATATAATTTAAAGGAAGAAAAAAGAGCCATTCGGAGTTCTGGCTTGATAAGAGCAAAATGTTACTTATCTGCATTGTCATCCTGCTGCTGGTTCATGAGAAATAATTTTTACATAAATGAAGGTCATACCTTAAAGTACTCCTATTTTACCTTCCTTGAACTTCCAAATAGGCTTTTCCTTTTTTCTTTTTTTTTAATTTCCTCATCTTATAGGCAGAACATGTTAAGAAAAAGAGAGCTTCAGTGTTATTACCTTTTTAAAAAGTTAAATTGAAACTTAAAACTTATGTTGTAGATATCAACTCCATGGTTTATTAGCAATTACTTTGGGCAAGTAAACTGAACTCAAAAGTAACTATTAAAGCATTACTCACATATTTGCAAAATGGAGATAGCACCACTTATACTAAGTAATTCCTATTTTGGTAAAAGATTAAATGAGACTGTGCACAGGAGATAGATTTATAAAGTTTTAAGGCAAAATATGTATATAAGTACTTTGTAATTATTATAAGGTTTTATGAGTTAGTTTTCCTCATAACTCTAGGACGTGGTTATGCATCTCTATTTGCAGATTGCATGAGTACAGCGATCTTCCCAAACTCAGGGTGATGAAGTAAAGGTGAGCAATTGCTTTCTTTTTGCATTTATGATCCATAAAATGATTTTATACACTATGTAAAGTATTGCATGCTTTTAAAATGTCAACTAAATTTTTCATCATAAGCTAAGGTCTTTGCAGAAATTATAATTTCTGATTACTATAAACATGGATATATTAAAATAAAAATGTTAATCCTCACTTTGAATGTGTTAATTCTCACTTTTAAATGCATCCAAGAATGTACATAACAGTGATACCAGTAATTTTAAAAAATTAAAAAAAGAACAAGCTCTGTCTTTAAAAAATGCTACATTGTTTCTCTTTCTCCTTAAACTCATATTTTTAATTCACTTTTGCATATAATTTGATCCTAATCTAATTTTAAACATTAAAATCTATTATTGATACCTTATCTTCTACAGTATAATTAAATATGTAAATTGGCTATAAAAATTCATATGACTGTAAGAATCTAAGTAAGTAAAAATTATTATGGAGAAATTTATTTTTACAGTCATTCAGTTCAGTTCAGTTCAGTTCAATCGTTCAGTCGTGTCTGACTCTTTGTGACAACATGGACTGCAGCATGCCAGGCCTTCCTGTCCATCACCAACTCCGGAAGCCTACTCAAACTCATGTCCCTCACATCAGTGATGCCATTCAACCATCTCATCCACTGTCATCCCCTTCCCCTGCCTTCAGTCTTTCCCAGCATCAGGATCTTTTCCAAAGAGTCAGTTGTTTGCATCAGGTGTCCAAAGTATTGGAGTTTCAGCTTCAACATCAGTCCTTCCAATGAATATTCAGGACTGATTTCCTTTAGGATGGACTAGATGGATCTCCTTGCAGTCCAAGGGACTCTCAAGAGTCTTCTCCAACACCACAGTTGAAAAGCATCAATTCTTCGGTGCTCAGCTTTCTTTATAGTCCAACTCTCACATCCATACATGACTACTGGAAAAACCACAGCTTTGACTAGATGGACTTTTGTTGGCAAACTAATGTGTGTGCTTTTTAATATGCTATCAAGGTTGGTCATGACTTTTCTTCCAAGGAGCAAGTGTCTTTTAATTTCATGGCTGCAGTCTCCATCTGCAGTCATTAATAGTATACAATTGAACAGGTTATATATAATACATTTTGATAAATACTGAATTTTTTTATTTTACATAATTAATCATGGATATCTTAAAGAGTTGGTTTTATCTATAGACACAGAGATAAACTTTCTTGCACAAATGAGGATACTATTTGCTTACATGAAATAGACTGTAGAATCAATTCTGGGAAATCTTGTTTTTTTTTTAATAAAACTATGAAATGGAAAGAATCCTGTTATAGTGATGCCACTCCATTTTTTTTAACTGCATCTGAGTGATATGATTATAATAATCTATAATCAAAAACACTACCAAATCTGTATCTTTTACAACTCTATTATACATTCATATAGGTGTTCATGAAGGTGTGTTGAAAGCAAATTGGAAACTGCCTAAATTATAATAGAATTTAGCAGACTAGAATTATTATATCAACATTGACACCAATGTTTTATTTTTACAATATTATTTGTATTGGAGTATAGTTGATTAACAATGTTGTGTTCGTTTCAGGTGTACAGCAGTGATTCAGTTATACATATACATATACACATTCTTTATTAGATTATCTTCCCATATAGTTTATATAAAATATTGAGTAAAACTTCCTGTGCTATACAGTAGGGCCTTGTTGACCATCGATTCCATATAAAGTAGTGTGTATATGTCAATCCCAAACTACTAATTCATCTGCTCCCCAACCTTTCCCCTTTGCTATCCATAAGTTTATTTTCAAAGTCTCTGAGTCTGTTTCTGCTTTGCAACAAATTCATCAGTATCATCTTGTTAGATTCAACATATAAGTGACATACTATAATATTTGTCTTTGACTTACTTCACTTACAGTGACAATCTCTAGATCCATCCCTGTTGCTGAAAATGGCATTATTTCATTTTTATGAGCGTAATATTCCATTGTATACACACACAACACATCTTTATCCATTCTTCTTACAATAGACATTTAGGTTGCTTCAATGTCTTGCCTATTGTAAACAGTGCTGCAGTAAACACTGGTGCACATGTATCTTTTCAAGTTACAGTTTTATCCAGATATACACCTAGGAGTGGGATTTCTGGATCACATGGTAACTATTTTTAGTTTTCAAAGGAACCTTAATAGTGTTCTCTACAGTGGTTATACCAATTTACACCCCCAGCAACAATGTAGGAGGGTTCCCTTTTTTCCATACCTTCTCCAGCATTTACTCTTTGTAGACTTTTTGATGATGGCCATTCTGACTGGTGTGAGGTGATACTTCAGTGTAGTTTTTATTTGCATTTCTGTAATGATTAGTGATGTTGAGCATCTTTTCATGGGTTTTTGGCCATCTCTATGTCTTGCCTGGTGGCTCAGATAGTAAAGCGTCTGTCTACAATGTGGGAGACCCAGGTTCAATCCCTGGGTTGGGAAGATCCTCTGGATAAGGAAATGGCAACCCACTCCAGTACTCTTTCTTGGAAAATCCCATGGACAGAGGAGCATGGTAGGCTACAGTCCATGGGCTCGCAAAGAGTCGGACACGACTGAGTGACTTCACTTTATGTCTTCTGTAGATTAATATCTATTTAGATCTTCTGCTCATTTTTTGATTGGATTGTTTGTATTTTTGATATTGAGTTGCATGAGCTGTTTGTATATATTGGAGATTTATCCTTTGTTGGTTGTATTATTTGCAAATATTTTCTCTCAATCTGTTATCTCTCTCTTTTGTTTATGGTTTCATTTGCAGTACAAAAGTTTATTTAGGTCTTCTTATTTATTTTTTGTTTTTATTTTCATTATTGTAGGAAGTGTATCCAAAAATAAATGTCTGTGATTTATGTTAAAGAGTGTTCTTCCTGTGTTTTCTTCTGAGAGTTTTATAGCATCCAGTCATACATTTAGGTCTTTAATTTACTTTGAGTTTATTCTTTGTGTTTGGTGTTAAGAGAACATTCTAATTTCATTATTTTACATGTAGCTGTCCAGTTTTTCCAGCACCACTTATTGAAAAGACTGTCTTTCTCTAATGTATTTTGCTCCCACCTCTGTTGTAGATTAATTGACCAAAGATGTATGGATTTGATTCTGGGCTTTCTATCCTGTTTCATTGCTCTAAGTCTGTCTTTGTACCAGTACCATACTGTTTTGATTATTGTTTCTTTGTAGTAGAGTCTGAAGTCAGGGAGCCTGATTCTTCCAGCTCCATTCTTCTTTCTCAAGAGTGTAGAAAAGAGTGCAGAGATTAGATCATGTAAAGCTTTATGGCCCATTACATAAGAATTTGCATTTTGTTCCAAAGACAATGAGGTACCTTATGGCCAAGAAGCAAGTAGGTGGTTCCTAGAGTTAGGATAGTTATGGGTTAAGAGATGTTTTATAATAAATCTCTTTTGGGCACCTTCCTATACTGTTGGTGGAATGTCATTTAGCATAGCCACTATGGAAAACAATATGGAGGTTCCTCAGAAAATAAAAACTGAGTTACCTAATGATTAAGCAATCCCACTTCCAGTTATATAAAACTCTAATTTGAAAAGATACATGCATCTCAATGTTCACTGCAGCACTACTTACAATAACCCAACACATGGAAGCAAACTAAATGTCCATCAATAGATGAATCAATAAAGAAGATGTGGTACATATACACAATGGAATATTATGTGTACTCAGTCACTCAGTCGTGTTCAGCTCTTTGTGACCCTGTGGACTATAGCCTGTCAAGGCTCCTCTGTCCTTGGAATTTTCCAGGCAAGAATACTGGAGTGGGTTGCCATTTCCTCCTCCAGGATATCTTCCTGACCCAATGGAATATTACTCAGCCACAAAAAAGAATGAAAAAAAAAAAAGAATGAAATAATGTCATTTCAGCAACATGCATGGATCAAGAGAACACCAATATTTTATAGAGTCTCTTTGTTTCATTTCATTTAGTTTTTATACTTTGAACTATGCTTCATGATATGATTCTGTATGTTTGAGAGATTTAGCAAAAGATGAGTCCAAAAGCAAGAGGTAGGAATTAGAAACAATTCTCTCAGATCTATACTCTCTGGTAGGCCAATTTTAGATAAGAGCACATATGAAAATTTAAGCCAAAAATTTATTTAAAAAATTACATATTCCTATAAGGGCTTTTAAAGTCCTCATATAGCCTAAGGACATTTATATCATAGTTTGAAACTTTTTGATACCTGGCATGCTATATATTGTATCTTTTCCCACTGTTAAACCATTTAACTACATATTTAAAGCTATCGGCATAGTTTCCTCTATTTTTCTCCTTTTCAACCTTCAGCTTCTATCTGCCTAGGTATAGGAAAAATAGATAATTGAATCTATGTAAGAATTATTAGAATATTAGTTTACAGATTGCCTGTAGTGCCCTGAAGATATTCTTCATGAAGAACACAGACTTGTTGAATAATTGCTTAAAGAGTCTCACTTCTTTCTATTTCAAGTGTATGCTTAAAGTCACTGGAAATCTGAGCCCAGCTACATTAAAATTATCTATTTATCAGTAAATTAAAAATAATTAACTAGTCTCTTAAAACCACTGATAAGAATGTCTTAATTTGCTAAATGTTCTGAGTGCAATTATTTTATTTTTTTGTTTACTCAACACTAAAACACACTTGAAGAAATTTAGCCAATACCTATGTATTTTAAATATGTGTTGTTAGTCTCTTCAGTTTATTTTCCTCCTCAGAACTCTAAAATACTTTATTTTTTTCTCCATGACAAGTTCTTTCATTATTGTTAAATCTTTGCTGCTTCAAGACATATCTGTGTGCTTCAAAAGTTGTGTTTTTTTGCGTGTGTGTGTGTGTGTGTGTGTGTGTGTTGTGAGAGAAGGAAGGGAGAGACATATTCATTGTAAAATGCATAAGAAATGAAAATGAATATTTATAATTACAAGAATAGTAAAGGATAGCAAAATCTGAATATGTAACCAACATATAATTTATATTATTTTTCATCTGAGTGCTTTCTTTACAGAAACTACCAGAACCTCTACAAATATTAATCCTTCTCTTTCTGGAGGATCCATCCAGTAGTCTCATCTAATGGACAGCTGACCCTGTCATATCTCAGTGTCTGGCTGGCTCAGGAAAGCAAGTGCCTCCAAGGAATCTAAAATTCCACTGTGATTTAGGAAAAGTTGAAATTTCAGCCATGACTTTCTCCTTTCTAGATTGCTACATAATTTTCCTAACTTCATGACTGAATCATCTCCCGAGGTCAGAACTCTTGTGATTGAAAGCCATCACAATAATGTTCTCTAAAAACAGATGAACTGAAATATGCGGAAAATATTCATATGGTTTCTCTAAGGTAAATTTACATTGAATTCAGAACAACATGGGGTAGAATCACAGTTATTGATGCTGACTAGCCTTAGGAATCTGGGGACTGCTTAATTTTTCTAAGCTTTCACATTTGATTCTTTAAAATGGGGATAGCAATACGTATCTGAAGAAGGTATTTTGTGAAGATTAACTGAAATGTCCCAGGTGACAAGACTTAAACACCTCGCCTTAGGTGTCATTTCTTGAAAAGCCCTCCGTGACATCTGCTCCATGCCCCTAGACAGTTTTAAGGGACCTTTCCTTTTTTTTTTTTTTTAATTTTATTTTATTTTTAAACTTTACATAATTGTATTAGTTTTGCAAATATCAAAATGAATCCGCCACAGGTATACATGTAAGGGACCTTCCCTAAAGCTTGCATTGCCTCCAGTGCATTAACTATCTTGCTTTATTGTCCTGCACTGTAAAATCCCTTTCTTGATTATATCACCCCCGCTAAACTGTCAAAGATCTGACTGACTTATCCACTATGATGACCAGTAACAAGCACAATATCTATTACTGGTTCTTGCCTGTAGAATTCCACAGACAGAGGAGCCTGGCAGGCTACAGTCCATAGGGTCGCACAGAGTCAGACAGGACTTAAGTGACTTAGCACACATGTTTGCAGCACTATTACACAGTCAGTGTGTAAAAAAGCATTTGTATGTATTGAATAATATAATACCTGAAATAAGAGATTGTGCAAATGTTCTATAAAAGAGAAGAAATCACATTCTTCTGGATATACCAAAAGGGTACAAAGAGTCCAGAGTAGGTTTAGTATTAGTATAAGAAGAAGCACTGGCATTCACCCTATTCCCACTGTACTTTAGAGCTTTTGCTGCTGATTATTCTAAACTGAGACACACACACAAATCTCTGGATTTCCTCTATGGTTTCAAAATGGAATATATCATTTGGAGCTAACAGGAATGCCCACTGTTTATCAAGTTTGTTTTTACCTACCTGTGTAGGTAAAAATACAGTGATACTATAGGTAAAAGTACGGTGATACTATATATATCACTTAGTGAGGCCAACTTCTAGCTTTGATGAAAGTAGAACAAACTCCTATTTGTCACAGAAAAACAAATGGAAGCCACTCACAAACACAGTATCTTTTTTTCTTAAATTTCTGGAACATGAGAAAAATGCTCAAGGGCTGGGTTAAGTAGATAGTAAGGTGAAGACATAAAGAAAACAAAGTAAATGAACAAATCTTTGGTGAACATGAAAAACTTTGCTCATTTGGTCCTGATTTGATTGGAACAATATGATATTTTTAATTGTTGTCCTTACACATATAAAGATAGTTTTTTAAATTTTTATTTGATGATCTACAAACATACCCAAATAATATCCATATTTATGTTCTTCCTCCAGTAAGCCTTTCATTTCTCAGCACTCACCCTCCTTAAATGTATCTGCATTTTGTGCAAACACACTAGCAGTTGCTTTTAGTATAATCTGTAGTTAACATAATAAATATTTGGGGAACATAATTAAATGTAATAAATACACGGTCATGATAAATTAGAGAAGGACATGAAGAAGAATGGAAATTAAGTGCTTTCTAAAATTAGAAATTTTAAGTTTGGTATCCCCTATAATTTTAAGGGTTACTACATTTGAAATTCTTTTTTATTATTTCATCTTCAAAGACCCTGTTTTATTCTTGAAATGGTTTCTATGTAAGACACTTCTTAAGCGTTTACAATTCTCTACCTTAAGCTATTAATCTCTCACGTAAAGCTGTCAAAATCTTTTATGAAAATCGAACTGCACTATATCCACATTTCTTTTCACAGCGTGTTACATTCAAGCATCCCAGCAAGTTAGTTAAGCACAAACTGCCTTGTAAAAATCATGTTAGAAATACAGCCACACTTTCCCTACTGCCTCTTCTGTTACTAACATTTCACAATTGTCTTTGCAATCAATATTGAACATACAGGACTATTGTTCCCTGGCTTGTCTCCTGAGTTGTAGTTCACCACAACTCGATTCTTATTCAAAAGGACTTCATGGATGTCATACTATATTTACACATTAATCTTTTTTCTCTCTAATTGGACTCTAATTATGAGCTTTTAAAAGAAGCTAATATATCTTTCCTTCTGTTTTCTTTAAAATACCGGTTTATCATAAGTATATTTTCAGGATTTCAAATCAACACTGCACAATTATTTAAAGGCCTACCTTATATTTTATGTACTTATTACAAAATAAAAAAAAAG
Source organism: Bubalus bubalis (assembly GCF_019923935.1). Taxonomy (NCBI): domain Eukaryota; kingdom Metazoa; phylum Chordata; class Mammalia; order Artiodactyla; family Bovidae; genus Bubalus; species Bubalus bubalis. The sequence continues at coordinate 72,951,754 of NC_059162.1, read as the reverse complement.
ATGGATTGTAAAATAAATATAGGGCTTTATGGAGAGCTAATAGATTTTAAAGTGACATTTTACAGAGTTACATATATTGAATGGATTTAATTTCTTTTGAAACACACATGAGTCCAATAATTGAAACTATTTTTGGCAAAGTATACTTTTGATTTTTGCCAAACTTCAAATTGTCTTATAAATAATGAGAAACATTTGTCTTTCATCTTGAGCAGTGACTGAAAGTCATCATTATCTAACAGATGCTCAGTGACCCTTGTGAAACCAGGTGGTCATCCCAATCAGCTATTAATGGGCAGGCAGCTATGGCAGGCAAATCACCAATATAACCACCAATTAAATTCCACTTTGTATTTGACAGAAAACAAGGTGAAACTGAGATATACCTATCTAAAGTTACTGAGAAATAACCACACTTCAAAATGAATTCAAGACTTTTATTTTGAGATAGTCTGAGTCAATTTCCATTTCAATTTCTTCAATAAAGTAAAAGGCAAAACAAAAACTCCTTGCTTTGAATAAGCTTATAATCAACAATGGAGGATATGCAAAATATTTATACCAGGACAGATGTGATAGAAGTGCTCTAAGACACTTAATGGTTTATAGAACTTTAAGAGAGTTGCCATGATATCTCACTGCATTAGAAGAATTAGGAAAACTACCTAGAGATATAGAGGTTTGAGACAGTTCTTTATAGACAGGAATCTTTTAGAGAGTTAGAAAAGGGGATGAATCAGTGTTGTCAACAGAACAGTTCTCGGCATGAGAGAACAAGAGAAGCACAGGGAGAGAAGTACAAAATAGGAAATGAGGTTTAGTGGAGCATGCAATCTGATATGATTGAATAGGAGTGTATGAAAAAGGGGAGAATAAAGTTCCAAAATTCATCGGGAGGTGAATGATAGATTTCAGATGCTGACCAGTGAATTTTGGAACAATTTCAGTAGGTAGTAAAGATGTTTTAGAGTAGATAAGGGATATCTTTGAAGGAGTTAGGAGGACTTTTTATTATATTATTATATCATATGAACTGGATAGTAAGCTAAGTGATTTCATATATTCTATGCATTATAATTCTCAAATATATATTATTATCCCTTTTTACACTGAAAAAATAGGCTTCAGAGCTATTAATAATTTTCCCAAGGGAGGAGAATCAGAACTACTTTAAATGTTCCACCTTCAGTCATTCAGTCATTTTCGACAAGAAGTTATTAAGCTCCCTACTTGTTTTCAGCATTTTTGACAAGGGATACAGAGTTGGAAATATATGGTCCAGAAATTCTAGAAATTACCAGAACAGCAAGGAGACACAGGGGTAAACAGATCATAAAGATATACTGTGATGGGTAATATAATGCACATAGGTAAAATGTCCAAAGAGGATTAAAAAAAGGAAAGCATAAATCCTCCTTGTGTAGTCTGAATTGAGATGAGGATTCTTACGGCAGGCAGAATATTTAGTTAGACGCTATGATCTTAGTCTGAAGTTGTGACAGTCTTGATTGACTTGTCAACAAAGATAATTCAAAGGAAAAGATAGATAGGGGGTCATGGTCGAGGTAGAAATTTTGGTCTTCAAAGAGATGAGAGATCAAGTTTAAAAAAAAAAAAAGAGCAAACAGATGGCATTCTTTCTAACTGTATGCATTTAGATATCTCAAAAAAGAATACAAATACAATTAAATCTAGGGAAATTAGAATAAGTACTTGGCTTGAGGGCAGAGGTAATAAATTACTTTCTTTAAGATGTTGCATTTGAGGCACTGCTGGCATCACCAAGAGGAGATGGTCAATACGTAATTATAAATGCAGTGACTGGGAAAGAGGCACACTTGGAGACTTTTTTTACAATTTATGTGAGTATGATCATGCTGCTGGTAGTGGTGGTGGTTTAGTTGCTAAGTCGTGTCCAGTTCACATGACCCCATGGTCTGTAGCCTGCCAGGCTCTGCTGTCCATGGAATTTTCCAGTCAATGATACTGGAGTGAGTTGCCATTTCCTGCTCCAGGGGATCTTCCCAACCCAGGGATCAAACTCACGTCTCCTGTATTGAAGGCAGATTCTTTACCCCTGAGCCACCTATGGGAATAGGTGAGGGAAAGGACAGAAACTTGGAGATATTGAATATTGTAGTATTGAGAATAGTAGGAAAATCATAATCAAACATGAAAGCCAAGGAAAGTTTTACCAAGAAGGGGTATTTTTTGTTTTTTTAATTTTCTAACATTATGAAGAAGTCAAAAGAGGAACTGAAAAATATATGATAACCTAGATGATAATTTCTCAGTAGCATTACTGAGAGAAGTTTCAGTGGAGAGGTGATGATGTAAGGATGTAAGCCTTTCAGAAGGTTTTATTGGAGAAGAAGAATCAACAGAAAAATATAGTTTCATCAGTGTTCAATCATATTCTTTTTATAAGAACTAGATGCATGTAAAGTGGGACCTTTTAATAGCATTCCCAATCTTCCTCCTTTTCAATCTCACTGAATTTTGATGTTTCTAAATATTCATCTTTTAGTTTACTACTTATATACAGAAGGCTTTAATTAGGGATAAAGCTGACCAAATAGATGATCTTGTGCATCCCTTGAAACTGGAAATCACAAACTCCCTATCTGGTCATTGTTCAACTAGTAGGTATCACTTAATTGCCAACAATTTTATTAAAAAAAAAAAAAAAAAAAACCTAACATTTTTGTTTTAAAGCTTCTTTAACATCTAATCAATATTCCTATTCTCAAAGTATTATAATTTCCATATCCTTTATTTCTATCTCATTTAACTAATTTGGATAATTATAAATACATGGATTTAGGACCATCATATGACACTGTTTCTTACTCATTTAGGATCTTAAAAGATAATAATGGTTAGATAGTTTGTCTTTTCCTCATTATATTTTTAATTATTGTGTGCAGAGGGGTATTTTTAATCATTAAACTCTTACATTTCTCCCCATTTCTTACTGAAATAAAAAATAGTTACTTTATAGTCAGCTATATGGGTATATTTGAAGAGCAAAGACAAATCAAGGAAGGAATAATTTACTTTTTTTAAGAAAAAGGGCTTTCACATAAATTGATTTACTGCATACTGATTATCATGAGTCCAACTTTTCTGTCTTCCTGAGACACCATATGATACTGTTCATAAATTTAGGCTTTGAAAAGTTGAATGAGATTATTTTAAAGTTGTTTGGATATAAGTCTAAATAAAATGAAAGACGCTTACAAAACCTTGCTGACCTAAGCAATTACTGGGATAATTCACATAGATAATAACTTCAGAACTAATGAGAATTAAATTGAGGATGAGGGAAGTGTTGGAATAATCATCATTTTTGACGATCTATGCTTTTCTCACTTCCAGAAAGGAAATTGGAAGAACAAAGATATTAGAAACAAAAATCCATATAAGCAAATTTCTGAAAATACACAGTGCAAGATACAATGAATTCTAATAAAAAGTATTACAATCTTATATTTGTCAGTCATAGATAGTAGATGATCGATAGTAGATGATCAAGTGATGATTATGATCTTTTCATCATTAGTGATATTCTAAACACTAATCAAATATTCAAAAGTACTTTATAAAGTTGCTGCTGTTGCTATATTTTACAGAATAAGATGAGTCCTAAGGAAATTAATAGTCCAAAGTTAAAAACTAGAAATAGTAAGAACAGGGATTTGAACTCAAGGTCTAACTGATTCCAAATTCCTCGCCCTTTCCACCAGACTCTCCAGACTAATACAAACTGTAATATTCTAAAGAATCTTTCAGTTTACCTATATGTCACTAAGCAGCTCTTCTCTCCTAATACATTACAGGAAATTGCCTAAATGTGGCCAGGAAATTTTTAAAAAAAAAACAGCTCTTTGTTTAGGCCACGGTCAGATTTTGCCTGGGCCCAAGAACACAGTAACAAAAGCGGGGGGCGGACAGAAAACAACTGTTGTATTGAAAGTAATTGCTCTTACATATTAGTGGATAATATCTTGAAAATTAACATCGCTATTTCCTTAGCCTAGAGATACAAATACGAGTGAACTCAGAGCTCTGGAATCATCTGACACAATAGACTGCTGACTCCCTGAAGGCAGCCTTGACCAAAGGTTAAACAGGCTTCCCAACAAAGCAAAGGAATAAACAGTGGAATGGTTCTATTCACTTATACACATGTATCTTACATAGACTTTCAAACTTTTTGTTTGCTCACTTTTTGGTACTCCAGACAGCATATTAAAAAGCAGGAACATAACTTTGCCAACAAAGGTCCGTCTAGTCAAAGCTATGGTTTTTCCAGTAGTCATGTATGGATGTGAGAGTTGGACTATAAAGAAAGCTGAGAGCTGAAAAATTGTTTCTTTTGAACTGTGGTGTTGGAGAAGACTCTGAGAGTCCCCTGGACTGCAAGGAGATCTAACCAGTCCATCCTAAAGGACTGATCACTCCTGGGTGTTCACTGGAAGGACTGATGCTAAAGGTGAAACTCCAAAACTCTGGCCACCTGATGCAAAGAAGTGACTTATTTGAAAAGATCCTGATGCTGGGAAAGATTGAAGGCAGGAGGAGAAAGGGATGACCGAGGATAAGATGGTTGGATGGCATCACTGACTCAATGGACATGAGTTTGAGTAAACTCCGGGAATTGGTGATGGACAGAGAAGCCTGGCGTGCTTCAGTTCATGGGGACACAAAGATTCAGACATGACTGAGTGACTGAACTGGTACCCCAGGGACCATAAACACAGTCCAGGTCTTTACTCTCCCAAATGAACCAGTATCGGTCATTTGAGAGTTGGTCTAGATCAGTTATCTGCTTTAGCAGTTTAGCACTGGAAATTACTAGAATCGTGTTTATTAAAATATCCAAACCTCGGTAAATGTCAGCAACGGCACAGACCATGATACACATCTTTGATGTGAGTCCCTTTTGTTTGTTGTGGTTGAGAGCATGAAATTTAGTTTCTACAGATGCATCAGCTTTAGTTAACTGTGCTGTAGCCTAGGAAAGAAAGGGCTTATAAAGAAATCATACTTCGGTATGTGCACATATTGTCTATACAGGACACTTGCTCTGTTTCAATAAATAAAGACACGCTAAAGACAGCATTAATGTCCATTTCTTTTCATTTGAGTTTACCAGGAAACTAAGTATATCACAAGAATATAAGTACATATTTTAGGAAGGCAGTGCTAACATTGAGTAGTTTGCGCCATCAAATGATATGTCAACAAATTGATCTTTTATTTTCTGATTTATCTCCATACTGAATATGGCTTCAAAATATAAACTTGATTGCCAGCTCCTTGAGAATAAGGGTTTTCTTGCTGCCAATATATTAAAAGAGCCTAGCACAGTGTCTGACATCTACCCAATGCTGAACAATTCTTGCACAGGTTACTAATTGAATAAATCTTCTTTCAGCACAATTATCAATGACATAAATTACTAATATATATCATGGACTTCCCTGGTGACTCAGTGGCAAAAAGTCTGCCTTCCAGTGCAGGAGACACAGGAGATACAGGTTTGATCCCTGGTTTGGGAAGCTCCCCTGGAGAAGAAAATGGCAATCACTCCAGTATTCTTGCCTAGGAAATCCCATGGACAGAGGAGCCTGGTGGACTAGCTTTCATGGGGTACCAAAGAGTAGGACAAAACTTAAAGATTAAACAACAACAATCCATATATCATATCAAAGTTTATTAAAGGGTATGAAAAACACATCACCAACCTTAAGTAATAATGGTGAAGGAGCATCCTCTTACAAAATTAAATTTGCAACTTTCAATTTTTCTTTTAAGCATATTTATTGCTAAAGCTACAGATATTCTAAGGGTGGTGAAGAACTCTTTCTATACATCAAAAAAATAATAAGAAATAAGTAACTTGATTAGTAAAAATTTGCTTTAACAGTCAACATAAAATAGGAAAATCAATTTTTTTTTTTTTAACACTGATACTTCAAAAGCTATACAGGCTTCGTGAAATTATCTGTCAGTACATGTCAGGTACATCAGCAGGAAATATCCCTGTTTTACCTTCTGTGCATCTTAATGGTCAGCAAAGTTTACTTGGTCTAAATTCTCACTGCAGAGCATCTGAGATTTGTAGTAACAGCCTAGGAAAAAGAGCTTGAAAATAAAATCTGAAAACCTGGACTATGGTTTTTATTCTGCTACCAACTGCTTATAAGGACTTGGTCTCTGAAAACCTTGTTTGCCTTATCTATGAAGTAAAATAAGCATTTTCCAAAATGGGTTACATGGAACTATTTGTGTGCATAAAAACTAATTAAAATAATCAGGTTTCCTTATTGCAGGGACTCTCAGAGCATTTAGTATATTAATGTCAAAAAGGGCTCTGCCACAGAGGTAATCCATAGGTATTCCAAAACTGATTTGTCTCTGAAGATGGTATTCAAGATTAATCATGTGAATTAGTGTTCCACAGAGAGCAGAAAGGATGCTAAACTGAAAGCCACGCCTATATCCTAGTGCATACTTCAGTGAGTTTCGCTTTGTCCACGCTGGCTCATTTTGAGGCTTAGTCTATAGTGCAGAAAACTAAACACAAAGTAGCCATAGTACAGGATTAAATTCAAGGGTAAGCAAGATATCATCAGATTATTTGCTCTACTTGGGTAATCTGAGACTCTAAAACCAGCTTTATAAGCACTAAAGTTACATAAACCAATTCTTGGTGGAGAATTTCACATAATACAAAAATGGACTGAAACAAATAGATATAAAATCAGGGTTTCATGGGTAAATACAAATCAATACACAGTGATTCATGATCAGTGAAAATAACACTGTTGAAGATGTATAGCAAGAGAATGCTTCTTCTTTTTTCTTCAGTTAGAGGAATAAAGCCTATACTAATTAAGCTCTTGGTAAAACAGTGTATTATATGTGGCCAAATATTTCTCAATAATCACTCAAACGATAATTACAACTCACATGCCAAATGGATTTTGGAAACAATTCAACACACCTACCTATATTCACTGGTACTATAAAATTGTTTAACATAGACCAAATGTTCATATGAATAAAAACTTACTGCTAACAAATCAATAAGGCCCCTTGCCATTAGAGAACTTACAGACTTTCCTTACCATTTTACCACCATTCTAGGCACTTGTATTTAATTAATTATTCTAAAATTCTACATTGATTATGCAATTTTGTGCTTAATATCATCAAATAGCTCTTCATTGCCACAGAATTAAGTTTATAGGCATTATTCCAGAATTAAAGATATTTTATAATATGACCTCTAACTACTTTCTAGGCTTCCCTAGTAGCTCAGTTGGTAAAGAATCTGCCTTGAAATGAAGGAGACCTGGGTTCAATCCCTGGGTCAGAAAGATCCTCTGGAGAAGGAAATGGCAACTCACTCCAGTACTCTTGCTGGAGAATTCCAGGGACAGAGGAGCCTGGCAGGCTATAGTCCATGGAATCACAAAGAGTGCAAATAACTTTCACTTTTCACTTTCAACTACTTTCCAGATATTTCATCTGCAACCTTCCAATATGACTGTTTGGTAATAGACATTTTTTTTTGTCTTTCATGAATATTCTTATTAAATTGAGCCATTAATGATAAATTTTTCTAAAATATCCACATTGTATTTATCATATTTTAGAACCTCATCTATCCTGTAATGTCTATTATAAATTTCTTCTATTATAAATGTCTATTATAAAGTTCTCCTTTATCATTCTAAATTAATAAGGTTTTCACAGAAGTGCATGCATTTAGTATAGGTCATGAAGGACCTTTTTAACATTTTCTGTTTGTCTACATCTCCTGAGTATAACTGTAGCATTTTCATGACAAAATTGTGAGGTGAAATTCAATGCCTCTAGCCTTCTCTTTTTATTGTATTTTCCCACTTAGGGATATAATTTCCTTTAGCACCTACATCTTCTAACTTTCTAATCCCTTTCCCCAAAATGAGAGATAACAGATTTCAAGATGTATATGTATTCACATGTGTATGCTAACTTAACCAGACATTTTCACATTTAAGCCTAACTTTTAACTGGAAAATGAAACTTTTGTCTCCCTATAAATCAGTTCAGACAAAAGCTATGAAATAATGGAGATAAAGAAACGACAAAGAGGAGACTTTCTTATAGTCCAGGGAATCACATTACTCCCAAGACTGTCTGATATAACACTGATTCATCACTTTCAAAATTTTGATGAGTACTTAGTCTCAGAAACGTCAGGGGCATCAACTCACAGAATATTAATCTCCCTTTAGTCCTATACTACCACTACAAGATCTAATTAATCTTTTGGGACCAAGCTTTTTGGTCATAATGTTGTCATCTATATGAAATTTTCCTTAATTCCTTCCAGACAGATTAAATTAATCCTTTATTGAGATTATCTCAGCATTTTTTCTTGTCTATAGCATTAAAATCTCACTCATTATGTCAATGCAAAGGACATATGACTGCTGATTTTTCCCTCTCTGTCTGATCTAATGTGTTTGCAGTCATCTGTTATGTTTATAACATGACAATTTATACATATAGTCAAGATCTCTCCCATGAATTCCAGACCTCTGGAACCATCTGATTAAAAAAAAAAAAAATGAACTAATCATTCTTCCAAATCCTATATCTCTTCGCCCCTTCACTATTTTTCAAGCTGGTAACACAACCCACTGGGTTAAACAATATGAATATATTTTTTACTCCTGCTACTGCTGCTAAGTCACCTCAGTCGTGTCCGACTCTGTGTGACCCCATAGACGGCAGCCCACCAGGCTGTCCCATCCCTGGGATTCTCCAGGCAAGAACACTGGAGTGAGTTGCCATTTCCTTCTCCAATGCATGAAAGTGAAAAGTGAAAGTGAAGTCACTCAGTTGTGTCCGACTCTTCGCGACCCCATGGAATGCAGCCTACCAGGCTCCTCCGTCCATGGGATTTTCCAGGCAAGAGTACTGGAGTCAGGTGCCATTGCCTTCTCCTAGTCTGTACTAAAATGGGGAATTTCAAATTTCAATCAATTAAACTTTTACAATATCTCCCCTTCCTGACATATCTTTTTCCACAATGTTCCTTAATGGTTGAAGTTATGTTAGGTAAGTTATTTTATAAACATGTATGGCAAGGAATTTTAAATACAATATTAACATATGGTCATGCTAAGTATAATTTTCTGTGTCTCTGGAGTCTGATCTATTTTTGGTCTAAATAAACCTAATTTGGGTTTCTCTGGTGGCTCAGACAGTAAAGGATCTGACTGCAATATGGGAAACCCAGGTTCAATCCCTGAGTCGGGAAGATCCCCTTGAGAAGGGCATGGCAACCCACTCTAGTATTCTTGCCTGGAGAATCCCATGGACAGAGGAGCCTGGAAGGCTCCAGTCCATGGCATCACAAACAGTCAGACATGACTGAACACTAAAACCTAATATTTAAGTTTGCCGTCCTCTTAACATTGGTGTTTCTTAATGGCTTAATTACCAATGATTTATTTTTCAAGTTTTCATAGAGATTTTAAGACTCATATCTATTTCTTCATATCTAATTCTTATTTTAATTATTTTCATGACAACATCCCATTAAGTGACCTAAGACATTATTTCTGACTGATACTTTGTGAAATGAAAACCTTTACACATAGGAAACATTTTTTTTCCCCAATAGTTTCCACAGATAATTTGAGTAAATAAATAAAAACCACAAAGCAGGATATAATCAAAAGATGAAAATTCAGTTCAGATTATATTATATATTTTCTCTATCAGCTATGTCAAAAATTATACATCATAGAAATGATATCAAGGTAAATTCACCCTAATCTCAAACTAAGAACTTTTATAGGTAGGCACTAACCTCAGATGTGCAGATGACACCACCCTTATGGTAGAAAGTGAAGAGGAACTAAAAAGCCTCTTGATGAAAGTGAAAGAGGAGGGTGAAAAAGTTGGCTTAAAGCTCAACATTCAGAAAACAAAGATCATGGCATCCGGTCCCATCACTTCATGGGAAATAGATGGGGAAACAGTGGAAACAGTGTCAGACTTTATTTTTTGGGGCTCCAAAATCACTGCAGATGGTAACTGCAGCCATGAAATTAAAAGATGCTTACTCCTTGGAAGGAAAGTTATGACCAACCTAGATAGCATATTCAAAAACAGAGACGTTACTTTGCCAACAAAGGTCCGTCTAGTCAAGGCTATGATTTTTCCTGTGGTCATGTATGGATGTGAGAGTTGGACTGTGAAGAAGGCTGAGCGCTGAAGAATTGATGCTTTTGAACTGTGGTGTTGGAGAAGACTCTTGAGAGTCCCTTGGACTGCAAGGAAATCCAACCAGTCCATTCTGAAGGAGATCAGCCCTGGGATTTCTTTGGAAGGAATGATGCTGAAGCTGAAACTCCAGTACTTTGGCCACCTCATGCAAAGAGCTGACTCATTGGAAAAGACTCTGATGCTGGGAGAGATTGGGGGCAGGAGGAGAAGGGGACGACAGAGGATGAGATGGCTGGATGGCATCACTGACTTGATGGAGTGAGTCTGAGTGAACTCCCGGAGTTGGTGATGGACAGAGAAGCCTGGCGTGCTGCGATTCATGGGGTCGCAAAGAGTTGGACACGACTGAGCTACTGAACTGACTGAACTGAAGGCAAATATGTATTCACTCGGAAAGGTTTCAACAGATGGTATTAGCATTACTGTATGATACACTTTTAGGTCAACAAGATTGACTTAAACTATCTAAAAAACAGTCTATATAGTATTTGTCATGTTTATATAAATGTTAAAATCTCACACACATCTTTTAATCAAATTAACTCATTGAAATTTATTGACCATCTACTACATAAAAGACACGGGAGCCTGACCTATGAAACGTCTTGTGAAATTGGTTCTTGAATAAAAATGCTCTTCTAGTGATCCTACAAAAAATAAGATTACTAGTTTCTTTGTGCTTTGTTTTATATTCTAAGGTCAAAGTTACAAGAAGACATTTGTTAATAAAGTAGGTCCTTATAGGTTTATTGCCACACAAATTTGTATCTGATAAAAAGCAACTACATATAATTTTACAAGGGTGTTACACTGTCTAGAAAATTATCATAGCATAAAATGAAAATGTAAGTTACCTTTATTTCCTATTAAAGTAGAATTTTTAATGGCCAGAACAGGCCTCAAATTAATTATTTTACTATTATTGGGCTTTTATTTTTTGCATCCATCCTAAACTCTTTCCAGCATTCCCATGAACATTAGTGGCTCATTAGGACACTCAGAGTTAATCTACTGGGCTAAACATTTGTTCCATCATTACGGTCTATTTTTCCCAGACATAGAAATAAGCAGGAATCTAATTTTGGATAATTTTATTGCCTAGGTCATAGTAGTAAATTCAGCTCAGTCTGGAAACAGTTCTTATAAAATTACCTTTTATTAAATGTACTATGTATTTTGTAGAAAGCAAAAAAGAAAAATCCATTGAGACAAGATTCCTTGAATGCCAGAATACAAAATAAAATTATGTTCATTTTCCTCAGGCATCATTTAGCATAATATTAACTCCATAGCTTGTATAATTTGATGACTCTTAACTTTCCCATAAACAAATTATAATAATGCCCATATATCAAACTTTTATCAAGCAGAAACAGAAGAAGATTTTATCATATTGTCACAGTACCTAAGCAGTTCCTTGGTAATATTTTAGGCTTACTGAGAAGCAACACTCACTTATTGCTATAGGCTGAAAGTGTGTGTCTTCCCCAAATTCATATGTTGAAATCTAATCCCCCATGTGAAGGTATTAGAAGGTAGGCACTCTGGGAGGTGGGATTAGAGTCCAGATAAGTGAGACTTAGATCCACAGAGCTCACTTTCCCCTTCTGCCTTGGGAGGACACAATAAATAGATGGCTGTCTATGAACTAGCAAGCAAACTAACAAAGATCCTCATCTGACACCAAATCTAGAAGTGCCCTCGTCCTGGGTTTCCCAATTCTCAGCACTATAAGAAACGGATCTTTGCTTTTTGTAAGCAACCCAGTCTATGGTATTTTTGTTACAGCAGTCCAAACAGACGAAGCAACTTATGAAGTCCATCCATTTGAACTGAACTTATGAGTGAGCAGAGGTTATGCTCAAATCCCTAACTGCCCATCATTTAGCACTTTCATGACCAAAGTTTGTGTCTAATTCCAAATCAAGAATTTCCTCTGCCTATTTCTTGAAGTAGAATGTTTGAATCAACTCTGATACAGGTTTTATTGAACATTGCTTGTCCCTGGCTTGAAAACAGAGCTACAAAGTTAATTTCTATGTTTATGGGCAATGTTAAGTTTGTCCACTATGTAAAATGCTAAGGAGATTTAAATTAGAGGCAATCCCTGTAGAAGTGATTTGGAAGTCAGTAGATAGAGGATCCAGCCCCTAGCACTGATACTTATTATTTCTAGTCACTTAACCTATGTGGCAGGTTGTGTGACTAAATGAGATGTTTATAAATAAAAATATTTGGTAAACTGCAAAGAACTTTGCAAAGATAACATCCTTATAAAAAAAGGTATATAAGAGCAGAAATCGGGAATCAAATAGACCTAGGTTGGAATTCCATTTTGACATTTACTACTGGGGTGGTGCTAGTGGTAAATAACCCGCCTGCCAATGCAGGAGACAAAAGAGACATGGATTCAATCCCTGGGTCATGACTGGAGGAAGGTATGGCAATCCACTCCAGTATTCTTTCCTGGAAACTCCCCATGGACAGGGGAGCCCCAGAGTCCATGGGGTTGCAAAGAATCGAATACAACTGAAGCAACTTAGCACATACGCATTGACAGTTATATGAGTTGGGAAAAATCACAAATTTATCTGAGCTCCAATTTTTTTCACTTGTAAAACTTGGATAATAAATCTGACAGAACAGTTTTTATATGAATTAATAAAATAATCTTAAACTTGAGGGCAATATCTAAATATTATATTTTTATTAATATTAATATTTTTATTCATCTTAATCCTTGGGAATGGGGGAAAATGACAGACAAACTCTACTACTGGCAAGTAAAAGTAGGGCTTTCATGAAAAAAAAAAATCCAATACAATCTTTAAAAGTGATGAATGCCAAAATGTCAGATAAGACAGGAGGAAAAGGACCTATTATTACAACCTATTTCCTAAAGACAATAGTCCAACGTGCACTTGCCAGCACTAAAGGTCAATACAGTCATGGGCATCATTTAAAAGGTTATAGAAAACAAATCAGAAAACATTATTTCTTTTTGGTTTTACACAGATATGTCAGGGGATGATGGTAAAGGGAAGTGTATAATTATTGTGACAAAAATCCACAGCATTTCCTTTTACATATTCTCCCTTTAAAAATGATTTCTTGCTTTATTAAACTATCATTTTACTTGCTCATATGTAAAATGAGCAGGAATGAACATTTACAAAGGAAATTAAACCCTCTTGATCTAGCATGGTCAGTGGTCAGATTCTTTAAGTGGGGAATTAGCCTGCAATCATTGGTATAATGGTATCACTTTATAATGAAAATCTGTCCTAGCTGGCTCTATTCAATATACTTAAAAATCCTTTAGAAATTAAGATGCACCTATTTCTTAGATAATGATATGTTAAAGCATATCTTATTATTGCATTTGCAAATGCTAATTTAGGAGAATAAAAAGTGTCTCCCATTGATTTCCCTCAAAGAATACACTGTTAAAAAAAAAAAAAAAATCTTGGACTTTTACTCCATTCCTTCTAAATTTTTCATGTATTTTTCTGGAAGTACATCTTTCATTTTTCATCTTCTCACCTAAAATCTGACTACATTAATGACAGTGGTTCTCAAGCCTGGATGGGTATTAGAATCACCTTTGTAGTATTTTAAATATCACCAACAAAAATACTCTAATCATTAAAAAAAATTTTTTTTAATTCCTATTTTTTTTTAATTTATAATCACTCTTTGTTCTAAAACCACCAGTATCACTCCTCCAAGAAACTGGGAACTAATTTTTGCATATCTTTCCAGAAAGTATATAAATGAGAATATTTTATATCTATTTAAGACTTTTTGTTAACATAAATAAGATCATCCTATACATAATATACTATAAATAGATTGCTTACCTTTACAATATACCTAAACTATCTTTCCATAATGCATACACGTAGATATAGCTTCCTTCTTTTCAGTGTTTGAAGAGTCACCCAGAAACTATAGGAAAAGCCCTAGATGATTCATGAACCACAGTCAGGGGTGTACTACAGAAAAAGCAGCCACTAGCTCTGAGAGGTCATCAGCATTCATTTTGTTTTACAGGGAGAAGGCAGAGCACTGTTAGGGGGAGTAAATAGATATTTTGCTTATTCAATGCTGATAAATAGCCTTTAAATGCTAAGAATGTAGGTACAGCTAACGCATAAATTCATACAAGTGCAACTGCTACATCAGAGGTTATATGAACCTTCATTTTGTCACATTGCTTTCTCAAATGTCATGTTAATTAATACTCCCACCATCCCTGTGGGAATTTTTATTTTATAAAATAAAATATATATTTTATGACTATTTATATTGAATACACATATTCATTTCTTAAAAGCTCCCAAAGATAATCCTATTGATTAAACATATTTAGAATCACTTCCTCATTTTTGAACCATATATTTGTAACACAAGCATCACTTGTGAAAATGTATCACCAGAATTTGTTATGAAGCAAATATGAACTGAGATCCAAAAAATAATATATTGTGAATCTTTCTGTTAATTTGTGCAGCCATGTTGTTCAGGAATTATGGTTCTACATTACATCAGACTCTATTCTACATGAAGGATATTGAACATCAACATTATTAGGGGTGTTACTCTTTTCTCACCTCAAAACATATCTTGAGTTGAAAATTCAAGTTGCACAAAGATCATACCTGAAAATGTTTAAGTAAGATCATTCATAATGCCATTATTATTTCATCACCTTCATCTTATACTTGTAGCTGATGGTATTTTCCAAAGATAACAAAAGCAGTAGTTTCTTGTACCCAACATGTTCTTCTGCATTAAGACCCTGGCCAAATAGTGGAATCTAAGTTGACTTCTCTTAAATCTTGCTTATCCTTAGTGATTAGCTTACCAACATCATGTGATACCATCATGAAACAAGAAATTTAAGGGTAGATCAAAGGAAGCCATATGGGTTCTACTTTGTTCTTTTGTAATGTTCACTCTTCAGATTATTCTTCTTAGATTTTTCTTTCTTGGAATTCAGTTGCCAGGGAAAGGCCATGCATAGATGACCTGGTCAACAGTCCTACCTAAGCCCAGTATTTGACTCCTACAACAGAGGTGCCAAGCATTTGAATGAAGAGTTTTCAGTCTTCCAAGTCACTCTCAGATATTCAGTTCTTCCCAGATGAGGTCTCAACCATTTCTGAGAAGACACCAGCCAATCCCATTCTGCCCTGCATGAGTTCATGATCCACAGAAACTGTGGGAAAAATTAAGTGGTTACTATTTTATGCCACTATGTTTGGGGTGGTTTGTTATGCAGTAATAGATAGCTACAGCACTGAAAGGTTGTTTTATACTTGAAAAATAAAAAGAATATATAACTATTTCATTTAGATATAATCAGTTTTCATTCCAATCCCAAAGAAAGGCAATGCCAAAGAATGCTCAAACTACCGCACAATTGCACTCATCTCACAGGCAGTAAAATAATGCTCAAAATTATCCAAGCCAGGCTTCAGCAATACGTGAACCATGAACTTCCAGATGTTCAAGCTGGTTTTAGAAAAGACAGACAGAGGAACCAGAGATCAAATTGCCAACATCCACTGGATCATCGAAAAATAAAGAGAGTTTCAGAAAAACATCTACTTCTGCTTTATTGACTATGCCAAAGCCTTTAACTGTGTGGATCACAATAAACTGTGGAAAATTCTGAAAGAGATGGGAATTACCAGACCACCTTACCTGCCTCTTGAGAAATCTATATGCAGGTCAGGAAGCAACAGTTAGAAATGGACATGGAACAACGGACTAGTTCCAAATAGGAAAAGGAGTACGTCAAGGCTGTATATTGTCACCCTGCTTATTTAAATTATATGCAGAGTACGTCATGAGAAACGCTGGGCTGGAGGAAGCACAAGCTTGAATCAAGATTGCCGGGAGAAATATCAATAACCTCAGATATGCAGATGACACCACCCTTATGGCAGAAAGTGAAAAGGAACTCAAAAGACTCTTGATGAAAATGAAAGAGGAGAGTGAAAAAGTTGGCTTAAAGCTCAACATTCAGAAAACTAAGATCATGGCATTCGGCCCCATCACTTCATGGGAAATAGATGGGGAAACAGTGGCAACAGTGTCAGGCTTTATTTTGGGGGGCTCCAAAATCACTGCAGATGGTAACTACAGCCATGAAATTAAAAGACGCTTACTCCTTGGAAGGAAAGTTATGACCAACCTAGACAGCATATTCAAAAGCAGAGACATTACTTTGCCAACAAAGGTCCATCCAGTCAAGGCTATGGTTTTTCCAGTGGTCATGTATGGATGTGAGAGTTAGACTATAAAGAAAGCTGAGCACTGCAGAATTGATGCTTTTGAACTAGGGTGTTGGAGAAGACTCTTGCGAGTCCCTTGGACTGCAAGGAGATCCAACCAGTCCGTCCTAAAGGAGATCAGTCCTGGGTGTTCATTGGAAGGACTGATGTTGAAGCTGAAACTCCAATACTTTGGCCACCTGATGCAAAGAGCTGACTCATTTGAAAAGATCCTGATGCTGGGAAAGATTGAAGGCAGGAGGAGAAGGGGACGGCATTGGATTAGATGGTTGGATGGCATCACTGACTCAATGGACATGGGTTTGGGTGGACCCCAGGAGTTGGTGATGGACAGGGAAGCCTGGCGTACTGCGGTTCATGGGGTGGCAAAGAGTCAGACACGACTGAGTGACTGAACTGAACTGAACATGAAAACAAAAGAAAATATTCTCCACAGTATATTTAATGATTGAGAGTTAATGAAAGAGAGTTCCATGCTCATCCTAAGGACGTACTGGATACAGTGGTCAATATTAGTTGTCTATC
The DNA here is from genome assembly GCF_019923935.1 of Bubalus bubalis. Lineage (NCBI taxonomy): Eukaryota > Metazoa > Chordata > Mammalia > Artiodactyla > Bovidae > Bubalus > Bubalus bubalis. The sequence continues at coordinate 72,934,631 of NC_059162.1, read as the reverse complement.
CATTAGCCCTATATGGTGATACTTAGTAATTGGTCTAAACCTAACAGTGTTCTATTCCTTTGGCTAGTTGTTAGTTTAGCCATGGACTGTATCCGTTAACTTGTATACAAGTTCTGGACAATAAAACAAGATTCTGAACCATTTGAGAAGTTCTGGGAAATAATTTCCTTTCCTGATACAGTAATCAAGGGTCACACAGAGAATTATTTCCCAATGTCCTAACAGTCACTGTCTTTGTGCTTAATATTTGCTATATGAAGACTTGAGATTTAATGTTGGAAACAATGCTGGCTGTCTTGTGAATGTAAAGCCAGAGCCAAGGGAAATACAATAATTCTGAACCAAATCAAATGTATGACAGTATTGATCCACTAAACAAAACCTAGAATCATGTACAGTCAAACCTCCCTATCACTGGATCCCCTAGACACAGGGCCAACCTAACTATGCAATTTTAAAGGAACTTAACTGCCTGCAGGTTTTACTATCCCAGGGAAGTCTGGGAATTAATTCCCTGCACATATCAAGGGACTACTCTATCTCCAGTCTTAAGCAAAACAATGTATATCTGTAAAGTTCAATTAGATTTAGGGAGGTTTTGTCCCCTGCAACTGAATGTATTATAAATGCAACACAGGGTTTAGACAAAGTAACCCTCCGCAGATGGATACTTAGGAAGTTCTTCATAATTTATGATGTGAATGATATACTGGATTTGTATAACACAGTGGTTTTGTCAATACACATTTTAAATCTTTCCCATGGGTTTCCAAAATGAATTGTAGAACTGCCCCAACCCTCAACAAATTTTTGTTTCTTTTGGAGAAACATTTTAGTCTGAAAGATCCTTTGAGAAAATGCTTTGGAGTCTCCTTCTTAAACTTCTCAAGGATGTTTGATTTTCCTTAAGCGTCTCCTGACTGATCATATATCCTGGACCTAGGATCTCTGCTTTGCATGGAAGTTTGTGAAGATCAAGGTAATATACTTTATTTACTCATGGAAAAGGGCTAAGGAAAACCTGAGTTGTTCATTTACCCATTGATTCTTACAATTTGGGATTTTGCATATTATTTCCTATGTTGTAATGTATGGTTCATTTTTAATTAAGCATGTATTCTCTTCCTAATAGAATTCACTAATTTAAACTAGCATTTAGAATGTTACATTTGGGAAATGAATATTGAACTAAAATCCCAATCACCATAAAAATGTTTGAGAGGCTACTCTTTTTCCTCTCCTTAGGCAATAGCATTATTTGATCCTGGTAACAAAGATAAAAAAATGCCAGTATTCATCCAGCATATTTAAAGAGTAAGAGATTACAAATGTATCAGTGTTTTTCTGGGCTTGTATAGTATGTCATGCGATAAAATGGCCAATCTAGAAATAATTATATCTTTTGCTTTATTCACTAATTCAGTAACCATGTGCAAAACATTGATGTAGAATGCTAACATCTATGCCATCAAATGACCAATAACCCCCCTCATTCATTCAACTAACATTTGCTATTTGTAGAATCCAGAAATAATTTACAGGCTTAAATTTTTAAAATATGGGTTCATTTTAGTTCTGTGTGGCACAGGAGTGGCCAAGAGGAGATACTCCACATCCAAGATCAGGAATGGGGGCAGTGAGGTGATATCCCATGTAGAGGTAAGGAGCAGTGGCTGTGCTTTGCTGGAGCAGCCATGAACAGATACCCCCGTCCAAGGTAAGAGAAACCCAAGTAAGATGGTATGTGTTGAGAGAGGGTATCATAGGGCAGACGGTCTGGAACCACAGTCAAAGAAAACTAGCCAATTTGATCATGTGGACCACAGCCTTGTCTAACTCAATGAAACTAATCTATGCTCTGTGGGGCCACCCAAGACGGACAGGTCATGGTAAAGAGGTCTGACAGAATGTGGTCCACTGGAGAAGGGAATGGAAAACCACTTCAGTATTCTTGCCTTGAGAACCCCCTGAACAGTATGAAAAGGCAAAAAGATAGGCCACTGAAAGATGAACTCCCCAGGTTGGTAGGTGCCCAATATGCTACTGGAGATCATTGGAGAAATGACTCAAGAGAGAATGAAGGGATGGAGATAAAGCAAAAACAAGAGCCAGTTGTGGATGTGACTGATGATAGAAGAAAGGTCCGATGCTGCAAAGAGCAATATTGCATAGGAACCTGGAATGTCAGGTCCATGATCAAGGCAAATTGGAAGGGGTCAAACAGGAGATGGCAAGAGGGAATGTCGACATTTTAGGAATCAGCGAACTAAAATGGACTGGAATGGGTGAATTTAATCATATGAATTATATCTACTACTGTGGGCAAGAATCCCTTAGAAGAAATGGAGTAACCATCATAGTCAACAAAAGAGTCCAAAATACAGTATTTGGATGCAATCTCAAAAATGACAGAATGATCTCTGTTCATTTCCGAGGCAAACCATTCAATATCATGGTAATCCGAGTCTATGCCCTGACCAGTAATGCTGAAGAAGCTGAAGTTGAATGGTTCTATGAAGACCTACAAGACCTTTTAGAACTAACACACAAAAAAGATGTCCTTTTCATTACAGGGGACTGGAATGCAAAAGTAGGAAGTCAAGAAACACCTGGAGTAACAGGCAAATTTGGCCTTAGAGTATAGAATGAAGAAGAACAAAGGTTAATAGAGTTCTGCCAAGAGAACACACTGGTCATAGCAAACACCCTCTTCCAACAACCCAAGAGAAGACTCTACACATGGACATCACCAGATGGCCAACACAGAAATCAAATTGATTATATTCTTTGCAGCCAAAGATGGAGAAGCTCTATACAGTCAGCAAAAACAAGACTGGAGCTGACTGTGGCTCAGATCATGAACTCCTTATTGCCAAATTCAGACTTAAATTGAGGAAAGTAGGGAAAACCACTAGACCATTCAGGTATGACCTAAATCAAATCCCTTATGATTATAAAGTGGAAGTGAGAAATAGATTTCAGGGACTAGATCTGATAGACAGAGTGCCTGATGAACTATGGACTGAGGTTCATAACATTGTACAGGAGACAGGGATCAAGACCTTCCCCAAGAAAAAGAAATGCAAAAAGCAAAATGACTCTCTGAGGAGGCCTTACAAATAGCTCTGAAAAGAAGAGAAGTGAAGATCAAAGCAGAAAAGTAAATATATACCCATTTGAATGCAGAGTTCCAAGAATAGCAAGGAGAGATAAAAAAGCCTTTCTCAGCAATCAATGTAAAGAATAGAGTAAAACTATAGAATGGGAAAGACCAGAGATCTCTTCAAGAAAATTAGAGATACAAAGGGAACATTTCATGCAAAGGTGGGCTCAAGAAAGGACAGAGAAGGTATGGACCTAACAGATGCAGAAGATATTAAGAAGAGGTGGCAAGAATACAAAGAACTGTACAAAAAGGAGTTTCATGACCAAGATAATCACAATGATGTGATCACTCACCTAGAGCCAGACATCCTGGAATGTGAAGTCAAGTGGACATTAGGAAGCATCACTACGAGCAAAGCTAGTGGAGGTGATGGAATTCCAGTTGAGCTATTTCAAATCCTGAAAGATGATGCTGTGAAAGTGCTGTACTCAATATGCCAGCAAATTTGGAAAATTCAGCAGTGGCCACAGGACTGGAAAAGGTCCATTTTCATTCCAATCCCAAAGAAAGGCAATGCCAAAGAATGCTCAAACTACCACACAATTGCATTCATCTCACACGCTAGTAAAGTAATGCTCAAAATTCTCCAAGCCAGGCTTCAGCAATACATGTACCATAAACGTCCAGATATTCAAGCTGGTTTTAGAAAAGGTAGAGGAACCAGAGATCAAATTGCCAACATCTGCTGGATCATCAAAAAGCAAAAGAGTTCCAGAAAAGCATCTACTTCTGCTTTACTGACTATGCCAAAGCCTTTGAGTGTGTTCAGTTCAGTTTCAGGTCAGTTCAGTCACTCAGTCATGTCCAACTCTTTGCGACCCCATGAACTGCAGCACCCCAGGCCTCTCTGTCCATCACCAATTCGTGGAGTTCACTCAAACTCACATCCATTGAGTCGGTGATACCATCCAGCCATCTCTCTGTCATCCCCTTCACCTCCTGCCCCGAATCCCTCAAAGCATCAGGATCTTTTCCAATAAGTCAACTCTTCGCATGAGGTGGCCAAAGTACTGAAGTTTCAGCTTTAGCATCATTGCTTCCAAAGAAATCCCAGGGCTGATCTCCTTCAGAATGAACTGGTTAGATCTCCTTGCAGTCCAAGGGACTCACAAGAGTCTTCTCCAACACCACAGTTCAAAAGCATAAATTCTGTGGTGCTCAGCTTTCTTGACAGTCCAATTCTCACATCCATACATGACCACTGGAAAAACCATAGCCTTGATTAGATGGACCTTTGTTTGCAAAGTAATGTCTCTGCTTTTGAATATGCTGTCTAGGTTGGTCATAACTTTCCTTCCAAGGAGTAAGCGTCTTTTAATTTCATGGCTGTAGTTACCATCTGCAGTGATTTTGGAGCCCCCCAAAATAAAGCCTGACCCTGTGTCCACTGTTTACCCATCAATTTGCCATGAAGTGATGGGTCCAGATGCCATGATCTTAGTTTTCTGAATGTTGAGCTTTAAGTCAACTTTTTCACTCTCCTCTTTCACTTTCATCAAGAGGCTTTTTAGTTCCTCTTCACTTTCTGCCATAAGGGTGGTGTCATCTGCATATCTGAGGTTATTGATATTTCTCCTGGCAATCTTGATTCCAGCTTGTGTTTCAGCCTAGCATTTCTCATGACGTACTCTGCATATAAGTTAAATAAGCAGGTGACAATTTGACTGTGTGGATATTAATAAATTGTGGAAAATTCTGCAAGAGATGGGAATTACCAGACCACCTGACCTGCCTCTTGAGAAATCTGTATGCAGGTCAGGAAGCAACAGTTAGAACTGAACATGGAACAAAAGACTGGTTCCAAATAGGAAAAGGAGTATGTCAAGGCTGTATGTTGTCACCCTGCTTATTTAAATTACATGCAGAGTACATCATGAGAAACGCTGGGCTGGAGGAAGCACAGGGTGGAATCAAGATTGCTGGGAGAAATATCAATAACCTCAGATATGCAGATGACACCACCCTTATGGCAGAAAGTGAAGAAGAACTAAAGAGCCTCTTGATGAAAATGAAAGAGGAGAGTGAAAAAGTTGACTTAAAGCTCAACATTCACAAAACGAAGATCATGGCATCTGGTCCCATCACTTCATGGCAAATTGATGGGGAAACAGTGGCTGACTTTATTCTTCTGGGCTCCAAAATCATTGCAGATGGTGACTGTAGCCATGAAATTAAAAGACACTTACTTCTTGGAAGGAAAGTTATGACCAACCTAGATAGCATATTCAAAAGCAGAGACATTACTTTGCCAACAAAAGTCTGTCTAGTCAAGGGTATGGTTTTTCCAGTGGTTAAGTATGGATGTGAGAGTTGGACTACAAAGAAAGCTGAGCACCAAAAATTGATGCTTTTGAACTGTAGTGTTGGAGAAGACTCTTGAGAGTCCCTTGGACTGCAAGGAGACCCAATCAATCCACCCTAAGGGAGATATGTCCTGAGTTTTATTGGAAGGACTGATGTTGAAGCTGAAACTCCAATACTTTGGCCACCTGATGCCAAGAGCTGACTTACTTGTAAAGACCCTGATTCTGGGAAAGACTGAAGACAGGAGGAGAAGGGGACGACAGAGGATGAGATGGTTGGATGCCATCACCAACTAATGGCCATGATTTTGGGTAAACTCCAGGAGTTGATGATGGACAGGGAGGCCTGGGATGCTGCGGTTCATGGGGTTGCAAAGAGTTGGACATGACTGAGCGACGGAACTCAACTGAACTACAATTCATGATTCTTAGCACATCATCAAATATAGATCCTTCTAATTTCATTGTAACACACCTATCTCTTCAAATGACAGCTAGTTAATCTGACAAACTTAATTCAGTTTATGCTTTTTAGCTATTAACTAACACATATCCTTTTTCCAAAGTAGCAACTTTCTTTTAGTATGTGCATGAATCACAAAATTTTCCATACTTTGACAAAAATGTGGAATATGCCTTGGTGTTCCTTCAACCAGACTTGAGCAGAGGATTGCTTATGCCTACCATGCATATTTTAGGTATAGTTTCCTGAAGCTACTGATGGTGGTTGTCTGTGATATTCCTCAAAAGCAGGTTTTAAAATGTCTTACACTTGATTTTCCAAGTGATAAACTTATTACCAAGTCATAAAAAAGAATCAAATGGCCATTTAAAGAGTTAAAGTGTACACAAGATATCACATACTGAGTTTTCAGAGAAACAGAGGAATTGCTTGTAGTATGCTGAAAATCAACCATGCCTCAATTACATCAGCAGGCAAGTCAAAAACTCCTGCAGGTGATGACAGCCATTGCAGATGGTAACGTCCCCCTCTCTGAATTTCTGCTCTGTTGCATAGGAACAGATATTAAAGGAGTTTAAAAGCAACATAGGGTTTGAGGCCATAGAAAAGTGATTGATCATGCCTAAAAGAGAAAAAAATAAACAGCTTTAAAATTCTTTGTAATATTTAACATGCTCACAATGTGAAGGAAGGGTGCAAGTCAATTTTATTGTAATTTTACATTCCATAGGCTAAATATGAGCTCCACCAGCTGGGCTGTTAATACAGGTCAAGGGATAATTAGCTGGATTTGTTTCAGTTTTAGAAAACTTAAATGAGCTCTGAGCATGTTCAAGACCTAGAAAGAAACAAAGATTTCTTCACTGATGTAATAGGTTCTGACAAAAACATGAGAGCAGAGAGTACAGGATTATGACACTAAGATGCACTCATGAAAAAATACTGAGTGGAGAACTGATATTATACTTGCAAAATTCAACTAAATGCCACAACTATAAAATAAATGGATTATGATGGTGGTAAAAGTCCATGCTGGGTATTCCTACTTATAGTAAGCATGTAGGGAAAGAAAATAGAGAAATTCAGCCCAACTATCATCCAAAGGCTCCAATAATTTTTTTCTATGGTATTTCCAGACAATGGTGCATATAAATTTTATGTTACCACAGGCCTTTGTGGGGAAGGAAAAACCTAAGATTGGATTTTTCTTAAGAAATATGATTTGATTTTACTTGAAAATCTTTTTATGAACAAGTTGAATAACTGGAGATCACACTTTATGATAATTTTTAAACATAAATCATTATAAACTATAAAACAATCAGAAAATTAGTCTATTATAATTAAACATATAATAAATTTTAAAAATTCCATATTATTAACAACTCTGGTTAAATTTGGTTAAATTCCAAAAGAAAAAAAAATAAAGTAAAATAGAATAAAATAATATATCTAGGGAATAGAGGCTAGTCATTACTTGTCCTTCATTTAAATGTTTTACTTTAAATGCAAATAATCCACAAGTACCATATCTCTTCATAAAGTGAATGAAGCAAATATATGATGGTAAATTATATTATTTTCTTAATAAACATATGACTGGAGGATATGCAAAGGCTTATGCCAAATGCTTATAGTCAGTGTTCTCTAAATTACTTCATAACTTTGTTTTTTACTTAAAGACTCATGTTCTGAAATGGCAACCCATTTTGTAGTAATGTATGGTGATTAATCACATAGAACACTGGAATATAGCCAGACCATACCTTGCTGTAACTATGGAGAACACCATTGTGGAAGCCAAGCAAATTTCTCAGATTGTCATGTTTTAAACAACTATGCCTTAAAGAATATCACTTTCACTCTCAGCCTGCTATCAAATCACTTCAACTATCTGTTTCTCTAACACCTTCAAAACTTTAACAACTTTCCCTCTAGAAGTTAAATTTGTGTAATTATAAGAAAATGTACAAGTAGTGCTGGGAAGATGAAACAGGAAAATGTTGCTTAACTTTCCATTCCAATCCTTCATTGCAGCAAAAACTGAATCAATTCCTTCAATTGGTGTGAGAAACAATCCTCCAAAGATATACATAATGTTGAATTTAAATGGTAAACAATAAATTCTCAAGTTGATATGAAAAATGAAGGATATGAAAAGTTCCTTGGGATATCAGGTTTGCTGTGGTCAGTGAATGAGTTAAAGCCATAGTACATTTTTTTCATAGATGTGTATTTATTTAAATATTTATTAAGTACCTACTATGACTGATTTTAGACATTGAGGTTACAACAGTGGATAGAATACCAACAGATCTTCTGGAACTGAAAATCAACTCACCAATTCTCAATTTTCATTAGAGGGGGAATAACCCTTAATAAGCTTAACAACACTGTTAGGAAGAGAGATTTACCAAAATTTGCATGGAAAACATTTTACAAAGTATACTGCTAAAAAAGACTGAAAAGTCTAAAAAGTTTTATTTTTTTTTTTTTCAGAAAGGTAGGTTACCCCTCCGTAAATGTGATCTGATATTTTCTAATTGGAAACAATTAGGTTGCATTATGTAAATCTACAGATACTCTCACAATGACAAACTTTTTGGAAGTGGGGTTGGGAGCAAGAGATAAATTGACTAGAGACCCTGTTGTAGGTGGTGATGTTTTTCTCAGGGAAAACTGTTTTCTGAAATACACATATCATGCTGTTTCAAAATGGTGTACTCTACCATAGGGGAAGGTGGCTTCCTGGTAAAATGTTTTGCATGAATTCTACATGTTACCATACTGGGTGAGTGGAGGTCACACATCACACACAATACTACAGGTGGTATATGTACATCATCATGTTCTACCAATTGAAATTCCTCAGTCAAAACTGTCTAATAGATCTTCCCTGCACTTCATATAATGCTTCCTTGCCCTTTCATTAAAAGATTTGGTGAGCTCTGAAGGAAGCATATGGTTGAGTATAGGCTTTGTGTAACTCCAGGATGCAGGCAGGACCAGGACCATGACCAAGCAACAAGCTCAATCACCTTCTTAGTCATGACTGTCCCATCAAGCATATTATTCCTTGTTGCCATACTTTTCTCAATGTATTTCAACACTTACTATCAAAGTGGGGACAAATGGAATAAGATATGTGAGTATTCCGTATGAATTCTTAGAAGATGATTAGGAAGTTCTAGACCCATGAAAAAAGAGCAGGACTAAATGACACTAAGGATACCCTGAAAGTCAGCTGCCTGCTGGAAGCCCATAGGTGTTTCCTTCTTGAGGAGCAGTGCACCAAAAGTCAGAATAAGTCTCTTTGAAACAAGATGAAGATGCTGTTTTGAGTTGCTAGGTAGTTTCCTGCCTCTGCTTTGTCTCATGTATAAAGATATTATGCATTCCATTTTAATTCGCTGCATTCGTTTATTCTTTCAACATACATTAGTGGCAGTCACTCTATTTAGGTACTGAAAATGCAGCTGAGAATATACACTTGTGATATTTGCTTTTACAAACTGATGGACCATTAAAGAAGCAATGATAACAAGGTACCATGGGTTAGGGTAGGTGCAGCTTAGATTACTCTGGGAACCCACAGCTGATTCACGGGGCCTACTTTAGGTTGTTAGAGGGGACAACACAGCAGAAGTGGCAAAGTGAGATAGGAAGAGTAGGCAGAAGAAACATGTTGGCAGGAAGTGCTGTGGGCAGAGGAAACAGTATCAGAGAAAGCTTAGAGGCCAGGGTGGGTAGGATACAGAGAGTATTGGGAAAGGAGAGGAAGACCTGAGCTAAAGAAGGTGGGAAAGGCAAGATGCTGATGGACCCTAAAAATTCCCTTCAGAAATTTGATTTTTATTCTAAAGAGAATAGGAACACATAAAAAAAAGTTGTAAGCAGGGTAATGGCATACTCTGTGTTTTAGAAAAGTTGCTCTGAATTTAAATTCATGTTGATCTATGACCCATGAACCTGGGTATTCGTACATGTAAAAGAGAGAGAACATCTACCCAGATAATTGGAATGGTTACTAAATGAAATATGGTCTAAGTACAGTCTGTGGCAAGAATATATGTATTTAAGGGAACAGACTCTAGAGTATTTCTGCATGTAAACAGAGCCTCCAGCTCCACCATTGTAGCAAGGTGAAGAGCATTTCCCCCAAATTCAATTTCATTGGAAACCTCAGAATGCAACCTTATTTGGAAATAGAATGTTTGCAGATGTAATTAGTTAAGGATCTTGAGATGATTCCTCCTGTACATAGTGGAGGAGTAGTGGGCACCTAAATCTAGTAACTGGTGTCCTTATAAGGAACAGAGAGAACACAGAGAGGCACACGATAACGGCCCTGTGAAGGAGGGGGCGGAGATTGGAGTTAAGCTGCCTCAAGCCAAGGAATGCTTGCAGCTACCAGACCTGGAAGAGCCAAGAATGCATTCTTTCCTAGAAACCTCAGAGGTAGGTTGGAGCTATCCCTACTTAGACTTTGGACTTTCAGCCTCCAGAACTCTGATATTAATAGAATGTTACATTTCTGTTTTTTTCAAGAAACTCAGTCTGTGGTGCTTTGTTATAGCAACCCTAGGAAATGAATACAATTATGCAGTCCTGGTTTGCTCTTGGGTAAGCTATGCAACTTTTTTGTATCTTATTTCCTTCTGTGTACAGTTGAGATACTAATACCAAACTCACAGGGTTGCTATATGAATTATATGAGATTATGCCTGTGAAATATTTAGTGCACAACTTTGTCAGACACAAATAGTTAATGTTAGTACTTTTATCTATTATGAAAATCCTAGGTAGATAATGAAAAGAAAGTGTTAAAAAATATAAAACATTTTGATTATAAATGACATCCAAAATGATAATTGTTTTGTGGTTTTTATTTTCTTTGTTTGTTATCCATGACATACTTTATGGGCTTTAATATAAAAATATTTATTTTATTGTCAAATTACTAAATTTGTCAGTCTTCAATCAAAATATGCTCATGCTAAAGAAAAATTCAAACTCTATTCTTAAAGTTGCCCCAATCATTCATTTTTATCAGAATATTTTCAAATACATTTGTTAACTCCAAGTCTGCTTCCTTCTGTGAATAGAGTTTTCCCCTCTTCATGTAGGAATAGCACTGATCCAATAATCTTAGTGTAAGAAAGTACTCACATTTCAGTATAATTCTCTTGAGATTATTTTAAGGAAAAAGAGTAAATGACAGAAATGAACTATCCACTGCAGAACAATTTATCATGGAGTGTTGCATATCGCTGAGAAAGATTCAGTGTAGTAATCACTTGGAATAGTGATAAAGCATAATTGTATGCTAGTCATAAATTAGAGGTGAATGGCAGTTTCAGCTAATGAGTGCCAAATAGCAGTGCAGACACTGTAGTGATTAGAGAAGATGTGGTTATGAATGCATTTATTACTAGTTGTTACAAAGCTTTTCAAGTTATAAATGGCAGGTATATAAATAGACACCTAGATATTATGTCAGACTACTGTATCTATAAAGTAAGATATAGACATATAAGTGAGACAAATGTAAAACAGAAGAAACTAAAAAATAAGTCCTCTGCTATATACACATTATATCATATTAAATTAATTTTATATCACTTTAGGAAAATTTGAGCATACCTAACTTCAACTATATTTTGTTTCTTTCCTTTTACAATTTATATTTTATTTGTGCTGCTTTTCTGATGTGTATAAAGGGTAACTCTACATTGGCTGGTGGTATTTGTCTCTCTAGAGAAGATTTCAAAATCTTGCAAAACAGCTACAATTTTATTTTCTGCTCCATAAATACTATATATTCAACGAGTCCCTATTTATTATAGGATGCTATGAAATTTCCATTTATTTTGATATAGTAGAAATCAAAGTTAATTTAGGAGGTAGAACTAAATACAGATTATTTCAGTAATAATATTTCTTCCCAAGTTGACTCTTCTTCACTTTAAGATACACTGTACATTTTATTATTGCCTTTGGTTGGAAAACAGAAATATAGAAAACACATTTTTAAATTGTAGAATTAATAGCAATGTTTAAGGTTTCCCTCTCCTAAGTCTCATCTTAAGAGTTATGATAAGATCCATTTGCAGAAATGAGTGAAGAGATGAATACATATAGAATGGTATAGGAAAGAGTACCATTTAAAAATAAAAATTATGCAATTTTCCCTCAAATTATAATAAAATGAGAACATGCACAAAGTTAAGATTTTAACTATTCTTAAAATCATTTTTGCCTGATTTTTTGCTATAGTCCTTACATTGTTTTTTATAAACTGCCTTAATATTAGATTTCTCTGAGTAGGTTTGGTTATCATTTGGACAAAAATAAATAGGCATGTGACAAAGTGAAAATTTGGGTTTACTGGGAAAGCTTTTATTTCTGAGAATTATCTTTAATTATTTTCAAGAAATCAATTGTTGGCACAAAAGCTATCACATCTTAACGATTTTTTCCCAAATGCATTTTTGCAATTCTTACTTTTAATTAAAACAAAAATTAAAGTGTATTTTGGTGAATCCAATATTTCCCTGCACAAAAAAAAAAAGAAAAAGAAAAAAATATTCATAGCAGTACTTCAGGTCTCCAGTTCTACATGGAAGAGGCTTGTAAGTCACCACTCCACTGAAACAATGAGTAACAAGCTGAACAGATTGAGAAATCAGTAATTCTTCCAAGATTGGAATAAAGGTGAGGACACAGATGAAACTGTTGCCCCTAAGATTAAAGAGACAGATGAGAGAATACTAGGAGTCACAGCTGATATTTGCAAGTGGAAATGACTGCTATGGTTTGAAAACATCAACTATAACTGATAATTTTCTAGAGGCTTGGTGCAGAAAATTAAAAATTTCATGAGTACCCAGTAATAGAGAGCCACCCATGCTTTTGTGAGCTGTATCTTCAGGAGCCTAGCCAGAGTATCATAATAATATTGGGGAGAGAAAAAAAAAAAGACTACTGTGATTTTAATAGGAAGAGCAGAAAGGGAACCATTTTCAAATACACTAGAGCACTCTGTTCTTCCTAAGACATTATGCCCTTGGGAGAAATTGTTTAACCAGACTCTAACTTCTTGGGATCTTATTAAACCTTGTGGAAGGAAAACACTAAACTCTGCTAGCCTAAGCTTTCTCAAAAGAAAAGGGAAATAATTCCAGCCACTCTATATCCTTCTATGTGGAAGGGAATAAATATCCAACTTCAAACTATTCCAGATATTCTGTCCCACATAATTGGAGAGGTAGAGGTGGAGAAGGGGAACATGGAGAAGCACTGGTGAAGTTCAAAGTCCAGAGTCAAAGGTTCCCTAAAAGACCAAGACTTAATTTTTGGACTATAGGACACTCTCGTTTTCCCTTCCCCCCACACACCTGCCTTATCATCACATTCAGTTCAGTTCAGTTCAGTTCAGTTGCTCAGTCATGTCCAACTCTTTGTGACCCCATGAATTGCAGCACGCCAGGCCTCTGTCCTTCTCCAACTCCCAGAGTTCACTGAGACTCACATCCATCGAGTTAGTGATGACATCCAGCCATCTCATCCTCTGTCGTCCCCTTTTCCTCCTGCCCTCAATCCCTCCCAGCATCAGAGTCTTTTCCAATGAGTCAACTCTTCGCATGAGGTGGCCAAAGTACTGGAGTTTCAGCTTTAGCATCATTCCTTCCAGAGAACACCCAGGACTGATCTCCTTTAGGATGGACTGGTTGGATCTCCTTGCAGTCCAAGGGACTCGCAAGAGTCTTCTCCAACACCGCAGTTCAAAAGCATCAATTCTTCGGTGCTCAGCTTTCTTCACAGTCCAACTCTCACATTCATACATGACTACTGGAAAAACCATAGCCTTGACTAGATGGACCTTTGTTGAAAAAGTAATGTCTCTGTTTTTGAATATGCTATCTAGGTTGGTCATAACTTTCCTTCCAAGGAGTCAGTGTCTTCTAATTTCATAGCTGCAATCACTATCTGCAGTGATTTTGGAGCCCCCCCAAAAAAATAAAGTCTGACACTGTTTCCACTGTTTCCCCATGTTTTCCCATGAAGTGATGGGACCAGATGCCATGATCTTCATTTTCTGAATGTTGAGCTTTAAGCCAACTTTTTTACTCTCCTCTTTCACTTTCATCAAGACGCTTTTTAGTTCCTCTTCACTTTCTGCCATAAAGGTGGTGTCATCTGCATATCTGAGGTTATTAATATTTCTCCCGGCAATCTTGATTCCAGTTTGTGCTTCTTCCAGCCCAGCGTTTCTCATGATGTACTCTGCATATAAGTTAAATAAGCAGGGTGACAATATACAGCCTTGACATACTCCTTTTCCTATTTGGAACCAGTCTTCTGTTCCATGTCCAGTTCCAGGTCTTCCTGACCTGCATATAGGTTTCTCAAGAGGCAGGTCAGGTGGTCTGGTATTCCCATCTGTTTCAGAATTTTCCACAGTTTATTGTGATCCACACAGTCAAAGGCTTTGGCATAGTCAATAAATCAGAAATCGATGTTTTTCTGGAACTTTCTTTACTAAAAGCCAATTTAGAGCACTCCTGCTGACCCAGTACATCATGTCAGGGTATCAAGAGAAAATTATAAGAAATAATAAGACAAAAAAAAACACAAATACACAATTTGAAGAGACAAAACAATATTCAGACTCATGTACAGCAGGAATACTGGCATTATCAGACAAGGAATTTAAAACAATGATTAATATGCTGAGGACTTTAATGCATAAAATAGACAACATACAGTAATAGATGTGCACCATTAATGGAGATATGAAAATTCTAAGAAAGAACCAAATGGAAATGGCAGAAAAAAAAAATGTGACAGAAATAAAGAATGCCTTGATGGGTTCATGAGTAGATTAGCAGACTGGAATGGTGAAAGAAAGAATATCTGGGCTTGAAGATATTTCAATAGATACCCCATAAACTGAAAAGCAAAAGGAACAAAAACTGATAAAACCTGAACAGAATATCCAAGTAACTGTGGGACCAATACAAAGGTTTCCCCAAACTAATGTAAGACACTAAACCCTGTGGTTTTGTGTCACATAGCTAGGAAGTTCAGAGAACACCAGGCAAGGTAATGCCAAAAAAGGACATCTTAGCATATCACTTTAAAACTACAGAAAATCAAAGATGAAGGAAAAATTCTGTAAGAAGTCTGTGGGTGGAGGAAGGAGAGGAAGAGGTAACTTTAACATGAAGGAAATTATCAGGGATAAAGAGAGGAATCATATAATGATAAAAGGGTCAATTCTTCAAGAACACAATATAATTCTTAATGTCCATGGACTGAGGAGCCTGGTAGGCTGCAGTCCATAGGGTCGCTGAGGGGCAGACACGACTGAGTGACTTCACTTTCACTTCTCACTTTCATGCATTGGAGAAGGAAATGGCAACCCACTCCAGTGTTCTTGCCTGGAGAATCCCAGGGATGGGGCAGCCTGGTGGGCTGCCGTCTATGAGGTCGCACAGAGTCGGACACGACTGAAGTGACTTAGCAGTATGAGCCTAATAACAGAGTGACAAACAACACAAAGCAAAAACTGATAGAACTTCAAGAGGAAATAGATGGCCCCACGACTATAGTTGGAGACGTTGACACCCTCTTTCAGAAACTGAAAGATCTAGAAGGTAGAAAATCATTAAGGATGCAGCTGAAATCAACAGTACCATAAATCAATTGGATATAATTAATAATTGGATATAATTAATAGCTATAGACTACTTCCTGAGCAAAAGCAGAATACACATTCTTCACAAGCTTACATGGAACAGTTACTAAGATATACCACATTCTAGACCATAAAGTACACCTTATCACATTTAAAACAATAGGAACCATACAGAAAAACAATGGCATTAAACTAGAAATTAATAACAGAAAGATAATTTGAAAGTCCCCAATATGAAGAGATTAAAAAAAAAAACTTTTAAGTAACATATGAGTCAAGGAAAGAAAAGTTTAAAAATATTTTGAACTAAACAAAAATTAAAATACAACTTATCAAAAATATGTGAGATGCAGTAGAAGCAGTGTGCCTAAAGAAAATTTAGAATACTGAGTGCATATATTGGGAAAAAAGAGCTATCTAAAATCAGTAATCTATATTTTCACCTTTGTTGTTGTTGTTTAGTCTCTAAGCCGTGTCCAACTCGTCCACCTTAGGAAACTAGAAAAAGATCAAATCAAACCCAAAGAAAGCAGAAGAAATGAAATAATACAAATTGGAGCAAAAATAACTGAAAGTCAAAACAGGGAATTGATAGGAAAGTCAATAAAACTAAAACATGGTTCTTTTAAAAGACCATGGAAATTCATAAGTATTTATCCAAGCTAACTAAGAAAAAGAGAAAGAAAACAAGCTACTAATATCAGAAATAAAAGAAGTCCATCACTAAAGAGCCCAAGAACATTAACAGAACAATGAAGAAATTCTACAAAAAATTCTTTGCTCACAAATTTCATACTGTAGATATCAAATTGACCAATTGCTCAAAAGACACAATCTACAAAAATGTAAAAAGGAAGAAACAGACAAATCCTGTATATATCTGTATCTGAATGGACATGTATCTATTAAAAAAATGAATCAATAATTAACATTTCCCAAAAATTAAAGTATCAGGCTCAGATGGGTTCAATGATGAATTCTAATAAACCTTTAAGGGATAAATTATAGCATTTCTTTACAATCTAAGAAGATAGAAGTAAAAACAGTATTTCCTAACTTATCTATGAGTTATCCTAGTACCAGCATTACACTAATGCTGAAACCAGACAAAGACACTGAAAGAAAAGAGAGCCCCCATGGGGTGGCAAAAAGTCAGACACAACTGAGCAATGTTCACTTTTGCTTTTCAACAGTATCTCTCATGAATATAGAAGCAAAAGCCTCAACAAAATATTAGCAGATTGAATCCAACGATGCATAAAAATAATTAAACTATGACCAAGTAGGATTTATCCCAGGTATGACAGGCTAGTTTCACAATCAACCATAAATTAATATAATCCAGCACATCAAGAAGTTAAAAAAGAAAAGCCATATGATCTTATCAATAGATGTAGAAAAGATATCTGACAAAATCCCACATACATTCATTATAAAAACTCTTAGTAAAATAGTAATAGAGGAGAACTTCCTCAACGAAAATATAACTACAAAACTCCCTCCAGATACCATCATATTAAATGTAAGAAACACAAAGTTTTCCCCTAGAATCAGAAACAAGACATGGCTGTCCCCTCTAACCACTGCTCTTTCAACATTGTACTAAATGTCCTAACTAACGCAATAAGACAAGAAAATACAAGATATATAGCTTGGGAAAGAAAAAATAAAGTTGCCTTTGTTTGCAGATGACAGGTCATTTAAGTAGAAAACCCAAAAGAATTGATAAAGGGACTCCTAAAACTAATAAATGACTTTAGAACTTATTGCTGCTGCTGCTGCTAAGTTGCTTCAGTCGTGTCCGACTCTGTGGGACCCCATAGACGGCAGCCCACCAGGCTCCCCTGTCCCTGGGATTCTCCAGGCAAGAACACTGGAGTGGGTTGCCATTTCCTTCTCCAATGCATGAAAGTGAAAAGTGAAAGTGAAGTCGCTCAGTCGTGTCCGACCCTCAGCAACCCCATGGACTGCAGCCTGCCAGGCTCCTCTGTCCATGGGATTTTCCAGGCAAGAGTACTGGAGTGGGTTGCCATTGCCTTCTCCTTAGAACTTACCAAAGCTACAATAATCAAGAAACTATGGTATTGATAAAAGAATAGAAAAATAATATATCAAATAAATTTTTCACAAAAATACATACATATAGTTAGTTAAGCTTTGACAAAGGAGCAGAACAATACAATGGAAGAAAGATAGTCTGTTGAAAAATCATATTTTATAGACCACTTTCAGTGTTTAGACATAGATCCAGAAACTTCATATTATCTGATTTAATTTTCATCATAATTACATAAGATTGGAACTGGAACCAGGCCAGCCACAGGCCTATTTTCAAGTAGATCACTTCTAGGAAAAACCATTAGTCACTCAGTCTTGTCCAAATCTTTGTGACCCTATGGACTGTAGTCTGCTAGGCTCCTCATTCCATGGAATTCTCCAGGCAAGAATACTGGAGTGGGTAGCCATTCCCTTCTCAAAGGGATCTTAACCCAGGGATCAAATCTGGGCCTTCTGAATTGCAGCCCAGATTCTTTACCATCTGAGCCATCAGAGAAGCCCAGGAAAGAATCATATGAAGATATAAGACCAAGAAGTTGCTAAGTACTTACATAGGCCTTAGAACATTACTACGGACCCTAATGGTATTTGTACCATATCTGAAGTCTTTGGATTATTGCCATGTTACCTAGAATACTATATTTTATATCTTTTTCTAATATTAAAATTATTTACCTAATGCCACATACCTATTGAGTGATAAAGTCCATGATTCAAAGCCAGGTCCACCTGACTCTGAAACTGATCTTTTCAGCTCTACTGTTTTTGCTCTACTGGAGCAAAACTCTATTTCTGCTCTACTGTTTCCTAGAGTTATATTGAATACTTCTCATTGGACTGCATATAAAAGGAAACATTTTTAAATAATCAAAACAAAATCTGGCCCCTCAAAGATGTGTTTTGCATCCTAATTCCTGGAATCTGGTAATATCACCTTATTTGAAAAAAAAAAAAAAAAGGTTATTTGCAGACATAGTTAAGTTAGAGACTTTGAGATTGGAGATTCTACTGGATTGTCCAATGAGTGAAGTGAAAGTCACTCAGTCGTGTCTGAATCTTTGCAACCCCACGGTCTATATAGTTCATGGAATTCTCCAGGCCAGAATACTGGAGTGGGTAGCCTTTCTCTTCTCCAAGGGATCTTCCCAACCCAGGGATGGAACCCAGGTCTCTTGCATTGCAGGCGGATTCTTTACCAGCTGAGCTACAAGGGAAACCCTTGGATTGTCCAGTGAGTGAAAGTGCAGTCGCTCAGTCATGTCTGAGTCTTTGCACTGTAGCCTATGGACTGTAGCCTACCAGGCTCCTCTGTCCATGGAATTTTCCAGGCAAGAATACTGGAGTGGGTTGCCATTTCCAAGTAGGCCCTAAATCCACTGAGGAGTATTAGGATAAGAGACACACAGGAGGTCTTTCACAGACAGATGAGGAGGAGACAGAGGCAATGGAGGTAAAGACTGAAGAGATGCTTCCAGAAACCAAGGTATACCTGGAACAACCAAGAGTTAGAAGAAGCAAGGGACAGAATCTCCCCTTGAGCCTTGAGAGGAAGCATAGCCCTCTATTACATTGACTTTGGACTTTTAGTTTCCAGGCTGCAAGAGAATAAATTTGTGTTGTTTTAAGACACTGAGTTTGGAAACGAATACAGATTTTAATTTTAATTCAGACCCCACTGGGATTTTTAATCTATCATGAAAAAAACAGAACAAAGATTTACTTTAAAAATGTTTAAAGAATGTTTGAAAATTATTTGGGAACATAAACTGAATGATTGATGATTATATTTTTCCCTCAGAACTCAAGAAAAAGAACACCAGGAGATGATAAAAAAGAATACCAAATGAATGAAATATGAATGAAGCAATTTGAAATTTTTTTGAAAGTATATGCACAGAACATAAGAATAGGGCATTAAAGACTATAAGGGTGTCCCAAAGAGACTGAATGGACCTAGTATTGATGTTTTGCCTATGGCTTCCTATGCCTGCTACTTTTAACAGGATGATTTCCTTTTTCTCTCCATTCTTCCTCTCCTTTTTTTCCTCTCTTGCTCAACTTTTTTTTTTTTTTTCTGAGCAGGCTTTCATGCTATATTTCCAACTGATTGATTTATTCATGTGCAAAAGAAATTTTACCACAAGAAATTAATGTTTTATAGAATGCAGTCAAGGAAGTAGATTGCTTAGCAAAACCATCATATCTACTCACCTAGAGTTATTTATTTTCTCACTGCAGACACTCACATCACTGCCTCAGTAATCTAGTCTAAAGAATGGCCCATGAACATTAACCACATTGACTTCAAGAAATTCATAACTATTGATTCTGACATGCCAATTTTCTCTATAAAATAGTTCACTATCTCTTTGACATAAAGGAGGCTTGAGATTTTCCTATCTTGATAAGAATTCAGCCAAATTAGTTAGACCCTGATTAATAACATTTATTCTTATCTGAGTAAATAAAATTTAAAATATCATATTTCTACACTTTGAGGATATTATATGAATCTCGACAGTTTTAAAACTGCAATTTAAATTTAGGTTTTATTCCTTTGATCTGTTTATAGATCACAAAATTTAACTATTTTAATAGAAGAATTGTTCAATATAAAAACATTTCACAAATTGATCATGTATAAAATTATAATTAAACATGATGCTTCCTAGTTTTGCCTAGAGCACTAATGATATAACCATTAAAAATTAATGAAAGTAATAGTCATATGTCCAATCAGCTACCAATATTTAAAATTTAAAGGCAAGGTATTTCTAAACTTTATAAAATTAACAATTATTATCATTTTAAAATCAGTTTATCCAATGATGTATTAATTATTTTTACAAATACCTACATCTGAATATATTTAATCAACATCAGAGACTAGCATCTCTTGCTTTTTCCATAAATATGACAGAAAAATACAGGTGATCAATTAAAGGATGTTTATCTTATCATGATGTTCCACCTTGTTTTATTCAAATTCCCACTGAATTAATGGAGTAGCTCGAGAATAACACAAGACTTAGAATGAATGTTTTCCTCTTTATGCCAGTGCTTTCTTCACTAATATACTTAAATGTTCATTTTGGCACTCACAGAAAAGACTTTATGCTAATAGGAGTGTAGTAGAAAACTTAACCTTGGGATTGTCTTCAGTCATAGTTCTCACTTCCAGAAAGATTTATCTCTACTATATGCATGCCAAATCACTTACTGAACAAGAATTACAAATGCCAAAGTGGAGTTCAGACTTCTCCTAAGAATCACATAAAGAAGGAGTCCAAATGCATTTCTATTGCAAAGAAGAATATAGTCAACATAATTTCAGAAGTAGAAAAACAATGTAAATACATTTTCTTAGGTGCATGGGCCTTGATAGTGGCTGTGTTCTTTCTGGTCATGTCTTCTCATTTCTTTTTGCTTTCTTATATTTATTTTTGCATTATTCATAGTCCTCTAAAATTGTGTCTAATATACATAGGCTATTTTAGGATCTTAAAAATAGTGCAACTTAAAAAGGTACAGATAATTAGAATGAGAAGGATGTGATAATGTGGAATAGGAGCAGTATTATGGAATCAACCCGAATCACTACCACTTCTATTAACTGCTATTTTGACCCATTTTTCATGCAAAATTTGGAAATCAGCCACCTTTTTAAAGTTAGCTACACATACAGGAGCTTCTTCATATTCACAATGGAACCAACACAGGAATGATCTAGTATTAGATAAGTTTCCACAATCTTCCATAAAATTTATCCTATTCAGAATAAAATAGGCCTGACTCTAAATCTGAAATATTTTTCACTGTTTTGAACTGAGTCCTAATTGCTGGACCCTCTTCCCTGATGGAGAAGGCAATGGCACCCCACTCCAGTACTCTTGCCTGGAAAATCCCATGGACAGAGGAGCCTGGTAGGCTACAGTCCATGAAGTCGCTAAGAGTTGGACACGACTGAGCGACTTCACTTTCAGTGCATTAGAGAAGGAAATGGCAACCCACTCCAGTTTTCTTGCCTGGAGAATCCCAGGGACAGGGGAGCCTGTTGGGCTTCCGTATATGAGGTCGCACAGAGTCGGACATGACTGAAGCGACTTAGCAGCAGCAGCAGCAGCTTCCCTGATAGCTCAGATAGTAAAGAATCTGCCTGCAATGTGGGAGACCCAGGTTCTATCTCTGGGTTGGGAAGATCCCCTGGAGAAGGGAATGGCAACCCACTCCAGCATTCTTGCCTGGAGAATCCCATAAACAGAGGAGCTTGTGGGCTATGGTTCATCGGACTGCAAAGAGTCAGACACAACTGGGCTACAAACAAACACACATTAGTCTTGTGACTGAAAGTAAGTCCCTTCATTTCTCTTGCTTAGTTTCTTTTCTACAAAACAAAGGCTTCAGTTAGGATAGCTCATCTCCAAGACCCTCTCCAGTTCAAAATTTTTAATTATTAGATTTCTTTTAACATGCAACCAAATTCAACTATTTGAGAAGAAAATATCAATAAGTTAATAACTCAATATATGGAAAGAAAAAGCTACGTATTTCCAGTGTCTCCCAAGTGCTGGGCTTGGCATACAACAGATTCTCAGCAAAAACTTTCTTAAAAAATCAAGTTCCCATTAGTGTACCAGTATTGGGCTCTGTACAGTTAGCAAAAACAAGACTGGGAGCTGACTGGGCTCAGATCATGAACTCCTTATTGTAAAATTCAGACTTAAATTGAAGAAAGTAGGGAAAACCACTAGACACTTCAGGTATGACCTAAATCAATACCTTATGATTATACAGTGAAAGTGACAAATAGATTCAAGGGATTAGATCTTATAGAGTACCTGAAGAACTATGGACAGAGGTTTATGACATTGTACAAGAGGCAATGATCAAGACCATCCCCAAGAAAAAGAAATGCAAAAAAGGCCAAATGGTTGTCTGAGGTGGCCCTACAAATTGCTGAGAAAAGAACAGAAGCTAAAGGCAAAGGAGAAAAGGAAAGATATACCCATTTGAATGCAGAGTTCCAAAGAACAGCAAGGAGAGATGAAAGCCTTCCTAAGTGATAAATACCAAGAAATAGAGGAAAACAATAGAAAAGACTAGAGATATCTTCAAGAAAATTAGAGATACCAAGGGAATATTTTATGCAAACATGCACACACTTTAGGACAGAAACAGTATGGACCTAACAGAAGCAGAAGATATTAAGAAGAGGTGGCAAGAATACACAGAAGAACTACCAAAAAGATCTTAATGACCTGGAAAATCATGATGGTGTGATCACTCACCTAGAGCCAGACATCCTAGAATGGGAAGTCAAGTGGGCCTTAGGAAGCACCACTACAAAGTTAGTGGAGGTGATGGAATTCCAGTTGAGCTATTTCAAATCCTAAAAGATGATGCTGTTAAAGTATAGCTTACACTCAGTATGTATGGATGTGAGAGTTGGGCTATGAAGAAAGCTGAACGCTGAAGAATTTATGCTTTTGAACTGTGGTGTGGAGAAGACTCTTGAGACTCCCTTGGACTGCAAGGAGATCCAATGAGTCAATCCTAGAGGAAATCAGTCCTGAATATTCATTGGAAGGACTGATGCTGACGCTGAAACTCCAATATATGGCCAAATGATATAAAGAAATGACTCACTGGAAGGCATGAGGAGAAGGGGATGACAGAGGATATGATGCCTGGATGGCACCATCAAATCAATGGACATGAGTTTGAGTAAGCTCCAGGAGTTGGTGATGGATAGGGAAGTCTGAGGTGCTGCAGTCCATGGTGTCACAGAGTTGGACACCAACTGAACTGAACTCAATATCCAGCAAAATTGGAAAACTGAGCAGTGGCCGCAGGACTGGACAAGGTCAGTTTTTATTCCAATCCCAAAGAAAGTCAATGCAGAAGAATGTTCCAACTACTACACAATTGCACTCATCTCACACGCTAGCAAAGTAATGCTCAAGATTCTCCAAGCTAGGCTTCAATAGTATGTGAATCGAGAACTTCCAGATGTTCAAGCTGGATTCAGAAAAAGCAGAGAAACCAGAGATCAAATTGGCAACATCCCTTGGATCATCAAACAAGCAACAGAATTCCAGAAAAACATCTACTTCTGCTCTATTGACTATGCCAAAGCCTTTGACCATGTGCGTCATAACAAACTATGGAATTCTTAGAGATGGGAATACCAGACCACCTTACCTGCCTCCTGAGAATTATGTATGCAGGTCAAGCAGCAGCAGTTAAAACCAGACTGGCAACAATGGACTGATTCCAAATTGGGAAAGGAGTACATCAAGGCTGTATACTGTCGCCCTGCTGGATGAAGCACAAGCTGGAATCAAGTTTGCAGGGAGAAATATCAATAATCTCAGATATGGAGATGACACCACCCTTATGGCAGAACGTAAAGAGGAACTAAATAGCCTCTTGATGAAAGTGAGAGAGGAGAGTGAAAAATTTGGCTTAAAACTCAGCATTCGAAAAATGAAGACCATGGCATCTGGTCCCATCACTTCATAGCAAATAGATGGGGAAACAATGGAAACAGTGAAAGACTTTGTTTTCTTGGACTCCGAAATCACTGCAGATGGTAATTGCAGCCATGAATATAAAAGATGCTTGCTCCTTGGAAGAAAAGCTATGACCAACCTAGACAGCATATTAAAGAGCAGAGACATTATTTTGCCAACAAAGGACTGTCTAGTCAAAGCTATGGTTTTTCCAATGGTCATGTATAGATGTGAGAGCTGAACCATAAAGAAAGCTGAAAGCCAAAGAATTGATGCTTTTGAATTGTAGTGTTGGAGAAGTGTCAGGAAGCATTTAACAGGAGGCTTCCTGTGTGCTGTTTTGGATCTGTCAGGAATTCTCTGTTCCTTATTAATTCCTGAATATTCAGAAATTAAGAGGAGGGGCAAGCCTGTTCCGGGGGCTGAGGAATCCAGGTATTTCCTTCGTTAGTTTTTCTATATGGTGATAAGTACCCTCTTCCTTTTTATGAACCATATGGTAAAAGTGATTATTTACAACCCTCTCTCTTTCATATGGATGACCTCATGTTTCCTTGTAGTTTTGTTTTATCTCTGCTAAAAATAGCTATCTTGTAAGACAGTATAAATACCTATACAATGTTGAATAAAACACCTCTGCTCCATCAGAGCTTTGCTCCCCGTGTCTTGCTTTCTCTCTCTCTCTCTCTCTCTCTCTCTCTCTCTCCCTCTCTCTCTTTTTCAGGCTGATCCCCTGGAGCACAGAGGTGCTCTAGGTTCACTTTCCTGCCTGGGCTTCTAAGACCCTCTCGAGAAGGCGCTCTGTGTTTTCACCTGGAGAGGGCGCCTGAGGCTTTTGTGAACAGAGCAAGCCCCGTGCCAGGGGCTTTATTGGCTTTCTTTGTAAACCACGGAATATCAGCCTCTTTCTTTCTCCTTTACTTTCTTATCAGTCGACTCCGGACCACCAGGTTCTGGTCCATTAAAGGACCTCAACAAGTGGAGCCCGAACAGGGACTTGGTACACGTAGGCAGATTCAGACGGAGTGACCCCAGGGCCTATTGAGGCCGGTAAGTACTTAGACATGGGTAAAATAGCTGGAAAGCCCCATCACTTTTCTACTTTACTTCATCACTTATTTAAAGTTCAGGGACTTAATGCAACGTATGCTGGTTTTTTTAGCTAGATTACAAAATGCTATTTCCCATACTGTAACTGGAGAAGAAGCCAAAAGGCAACTAGAGAAATTACTTGCTTATGAAAATGCAAATCAGGAATGTCAAAAAGCTATAGCTCCAATTCTTGAGACAGGGACTATTATTGATTATTTGAAGGCTTGTCGCACTCTAGGATTAGAAACACAAAAGACGCAAATGCTAGCTGAAACAACAGTTGCTGCCTTAAGAAAGGGAAATGAAAGATGCTTTACATGTGGAAATAAGAACCATTTAAAAAGGGACTGCCCTAAGAAAGCTAAAATAAAATAAAAAAGGAAAAAATGTAAAAAACCTCCAAAAATCTGCCCTCGCTGCAATAGAGAAATGCATTGGGCCAAAGATTGTAAGTCTAAATTTGAAATTGAAGGAAAACCTATTCCAGGAAACTCCAAGCAGGGGACCCCCCAGGTCCCCTTCAACAAAAACCTGGGGCAAATTCCATCTTTTCCCTCAAACCCTCTACATCCGGCAGTGCTGCCATCGATATACCAACTTTGTTTTTAGATAATATGAAGTTAATGAGCTCTATTTAAATTCAAATTCACATGAACTGAAAAATATTAAATATAATGTTTATTTAAATACAAATATAATTTAAATATAATTGTTTGCTAATCTAATTATGACATGTCTTAAGTCATCAACATTATATAATACTTTTAGTATGCCTAGGTTTAAGGTAAACTAAATTTGTCAACAAAAAGGTAACTCTCTCTCTCTCTCTCTCTCTATATATATATACACACATATATAAATAAGATAAAAACTTTTAGATAAACTCTATTAAAATAATTATATTTTTAATAGAATAATCTATTATTATAATCTAAAGTAATCTCAGGATTGGGATAACTTAAATTTCTAAAGTTGTACTAAACTAAATAATAAAAGTTTATTAAATAGGTAGGTCATTTCCAAATAAAATACGATTTTAAAACATTAGTTACTAAGCATTATCTTCCTCTTACAAAAAGTTTTTCTTACAGAAAAACTAAAGATATTTTAAACTATTAATAAATATATTATATAATGTAAATATATTTATATATAAATATAAATTTATATACAATAAATATATATTATAATATGATATAATAAATATATTCACCAATCTATAAAATGCTAATATACAAGACACTTTATAGTTGCTAAGGAAAAGTAAGATATATGCTTTTAATAAAATGATATCAGATATGACAAACTCAGATATACATTCCACATTTTTCCTGGGGGCCACTGCTCACTTAACAAACAATACAATTATTAAAATAACTTGGAAGAATGACGAGCCTATTTTGACAGAACAGTGGCCCCTCACGAAAGAGAAATTACAGGCGGCTAAGGAACTTATAGACACACAACTAGAATTACAACATATTGAGGAATCTTGTTCTCCTTGGAACTCTCTTAATTTTGTTATAAAAAAGAAATCTAACAAATGGCATCTCCTAACATGTGGAAATAACACAAGGTATTAAGCCTTGTGGTTTACAACCAAATGCTTTTATTTGGGCCACACCTCTTCACTCTTCGTGGTGAGGCTACACAAAACGTTATGACTCACTTATTAGCTTGTTTTACAGTAATGGGGACTCCTAGTTCTATAAAAACAGACAATGGCCCTGCCTATATTTCCAGACACTTTAAACAATTTTTACAATCTTTTTCTATTAAACATATTACAAGTATTCCTTATAATTCACAGACACAAGACATAGTCAAACACATCACACACTAAAGTTACAAATAAAAAAATTTAAAAAGTGGGAATACACAAGGTACACTACTGTCTTCCTTATCTAAATCAGACTTTACTAGATTCCAACATATGATATTTTCTAAACCTGTAACTATTGTTAATACAGCTTTATTTGTTTTAAAGTTTTTAACCTCTTTGGAAGATTCGATCCAAGGGGGACCCCAGCATTCAAAATGGAGATGAAACAACAAGAACCCCAGGAAGAAGAAATTCCAATATGGGCTATGTCCGCTCTAAAGATCTCCAGAAAGCACTGTCCTCGGCAACATCAACCTTATGATCTCCCCACTTGGAGACAAATAAAATCCCTTACTAATTGAGCTGAAAATTTGGTCTTTCAACAGGGAATGCCTCGGAGTCCTGGATACATTTTCCTGGCAATGCCAAGCAGGAGTGCGTCGCCTCCCCCTGCTCGAGCCCTGACTTACCCAACCCCCCTCTATGGCAGGTCATAGAATGGACAGAAAAAAGACTGATCATATCAACCAATGACTCCACCCATATACCCCCTCCCTGGAATGTGAAAGGGCCCTCACACCCTGGGTGGGGAGGGGGGAAACTAATTAACATTTCTTTAGGCTATGAAGTCCTTCCCTTGTGCATAGGCCCAGAAAAATTGTGCATAAACGTCAGCGGACAAACTTGGGCTTTTGCCCTGCATCCCAAAAAGGATTCTCAGATGTTGCTTAGACTATTTACTGCCTTTTCTTTGTCTGTGAACCATGTTTATACTACTGAGACTTTAGGAAAAGAGTTAGGGAAAGAACATTATGCCAAGGGTTTACTTATAAGAACTTCACTTATGTTCCTGTTCGTTGGGACAAATGTCAAACCAAGTCAAGAAAATCAATGTTTGTGGCTAATCGTACAACTGTTGATTGGAGACCCCATGGTATGTGGTTATCTGATTGCTCAGATGATATTAACAACACTGTGTGTGATATGGAAGGTCACTGACACTAGGATGGAACATCACTATGACAAAGGATTTCTTGGGTAGCTTGACGGTGGATTAGCCCCACCTCATCCTAGGATGTCCTCGATAAACAGAGTGGGCCTGAACAATGGGACATTTGGAAACTGGCTGCGAGCTCCAGAGCACCAAAGAACTTAAAACTTGGACTGGACATTTCATAGAGACCAGTCGTGGTCATAGTAACTATTTCTTTCGCTATAATCAGTCATATTTTATATAGGCCTGTGTCCTTTATATTTTATAGGCTTGTGTCCCACTTCCTTTTGTTATAGCCATAGAAAATTTACAATTTAATAGGACTTTTATGTTCTGTAACTTGTATTAATTACAAACTATATACTTGTCTTAACTCCTCTATTCCTAAACTACTCAATTTTGTGTTACTTCTGTTCAATTCAATCATAGTGCCTACAACTGGGAACAAATCAAATTTCATTTACAAAATATACATGATAATGTCTCTCTGAATGTACAATTACTACCAAAATAATCTTTAAAACTTTTTCTAAATGTCTGTCCTCTTCCACTAATTTGGAAACTTTAGCTGAACAAATTATCCAGGCTAGACCCACGAAGATGGTTTCAAAGTGTTACCCACAACATCGGGTCTGAAAGTATAACTTTGGTCATTGTCTTGGTAATTATATTTGTTGTTTAACGTCACCTTTCTATAAGGTTGGTTAATACTAACCAAACTCATTTGGTCAGGACCTTTTTTTTTTTTTTTTACAAATATAATAAAATAGGGGGAATTTTCAGGAAGCATTTAACAGGAGGCTTCTTGTGTGCCGTTTTGGATCTGTCAGGAATTCTCTGTTCCTTATTAATTCCTGAATATTCAGGAATTAAGAGGAGAGGCAATCCACTCCTGGGGGCTGAGGAATCCAGGCATTTCCTTCTTTAGTTTTTCTATACGGTGATAAGTACCCTCTTCCTTTTTATGAACCATATGGTAAAAGTGATTATTTATAACCCTCTTTCATATGGATGACCTCATGTTTCCTTGTAAGTTTTGCTTTTATCTCTGCTAAAAATAGCTATCTTGTAAGACAGCATAAATACTTACACAATGTTGAATAAAACACCTCTGTTCCATCAGAGCTTTGGTCCCTGTGTCTTGCTTTCTCTCTTTCTCTCTCCCTCTCTCTCTTTTTCAGGCTGATCCCCTGGATCAGAGGTCCTCTGGGTTCACTTTCCTGCCCGGGCTTCTAAGATCCTCTTGAGAAGGCGCTCTGTGCCTTAACCCCCTTGAGAGGGCGCCTGAGGCCTTCATCAACAGAGCAAGCCCCATGCTAGGGGCTTCATTGGCTTTCTTCATAAACCAAGGAATATCAGCCTCTTTCTCTCTCCTTTACTTTCTTCTTGGTTGACTCTGGACCACCAGGTCCTGGTCCATTAAGGGACCTCAACAGAGAAGAGTCTTGAGAATCCCTTGGACAGCAAGGAGATCTAGTCAATCCTAAAGGAAATCAGTCCTGAATATTCAATGGAAGGACTGATGCTGAAAGGTCCAATACTTTGGCCACCTGATGAGAACTGACTCATTGGAAAAGACCCTGATGCTGGGAAAGACTGAGGCAGGAAGATAAAAGGACAATGAAGGATGAGACGGTTGGGTGGGGTCACTGACTCAATGGACATGAGTTTGTGCTAGTTCTGATAGTTGGTGATGGACAAGGAAGCCTTGTGAGTTGTAGTCTATGGGTTCGCAAAGATTCGGACATGACTGTTTGACTGAACTGACTGACTGGGCTCTATAATTACATTTATTTTGAAAATGGAACAGTTTAGATATATGACTCATGCTGCCCCTGCTGCTGTTTAGTTACTAAACATTCAGTGACCCTATGGACTGTGGCCTGCCAGCTTCCTCTGTCTGTGGAATTTCCCAGGCAAGATACTAGAGTGGGTTGCCATTTCCTTCTCCATGGGATCTTCCCAACCCAAGGATCTAACCCACATCTCCTGATTGGTAGGCGGATTCTTTACTACTGTGCCACCTGGTAAGCCTATATGACTCATAAGCATAAAACAAAATGAATTAATCTAAAATTCCCAAAGGGAAAGTGCATTTTCTTGTCTTTTGTGTTTTTTTTTCTTCACATTAAGAACTCATATTACTACATCATAACCTTTAAACAGCTATGATATTCTACACAAACATAGGTCATTGATGCAATGCAGAGCCCATCAGCTTATGTAATATGTACATGGACCAAGAGATAGAAGAATATTTAGGCAGGTGCCTTTGACACTACTCTAAAATTTCAGTTCTATTGTTTTATGATTTACTGGAAGAGTTCCTGTGAATATGCGCACTTGGAATACACTGGATCCAATCTGCGAATTTCCATTTCATTTATTTTTAACACCTGATAAGTGAATCTGATTGAGGGAGCCTGGCTGGTCTCCAGGTATAAGAGCTGGAGGAGTGCTTTTGAGTGATTTCAACTATAGACAATTATCTATCTTTCAAGTATTTGGAATTTAGTACAGGTTTTTTTTTGTTGTTTTTGTTTAAAGTTACTTTTACAACAAAATGCTTTTGCAGTTTGTAAATAAAATAAATACATTTTACTGTGCAATTTTATTTTTACAACTTGCTTTTGTCTTTGCAATAGGACTTTTTGAGCACAAATCTCTCTTTCCAAACATTTATCTCACTGCCTTTAAAAGCAACAGATATGTTTTGAGTAAAATGTCAACAGGAAAAAAAATTCAGTATATTTGTCAATGAATTTTAATTGCAGAATTCACTCATATAAACCCTTTAAAACAGAAACAACTTTTAATTTAGACAGCATTGTGCCTTATTGTGTTTTATTTCACCCACTGGAGACTTTTCAAAGCAAATTAAATCTGGAAAATGTATATAATTGTTATAGAATGCAGTATTTATACAGTATAAAGAATAAAACTAGAAAATCCTTGTTTGTTCCTGGACTTCAAAGATTGTAAAATGTTAGAGATGTTATTTGCTATTGCTGGGATGTATTGACTGCCTGAAATAAATCTAGGAACCTTCAAAATGGTCAAAGAGTACACTTTGCAAGTGAATTTTCTACCTGATCATTTTAAAGACTAAATCTAGACAACCTTCATTTTTTAAAGCTAAGTCTATTTAATGTAATGTGTACCCACATATGTGTGTGTGTGTGTGTATGTATGTATATATATGCATTTAATCACATATCATATTGCCTGTTTTTGCTGTCTTATCATTACTGAAAATTTCATAAGAATATTTCTTTCAAAAAATCATAATAGACAAAATACTAGGGAAAATAATGACAATATAGATGTCAAAAAATGAATCTCAAGGAATAGAACAAAGAAAAAACAAACAAAAAAAAGGCAGAAGAAAGAAAACTCTAGCATAAAAGATACAATTCAATAGCCAATTTTACCATCTACCTGAGTAAATTTCATTGCAAGTAGTGTCTCCTCAGCTGCCACTGCTGTTGTTTCAGTAAGATGGGGCAGGTATGAGTGATGAGTTACCAACAGCACAATCCAAGTGAGCTGCCTATGCTTATTGGTGGTGAGCATCTTTGAAATTGCCAACCCTACATTATCAAAGGTGTGTTTAACACAGGATGAGACCTTCTTTGAGCCTTTTATATGAGCTCTACCATTTAAGAAATAGGAGCTTTTTGTTTCATAATCAAAAGTCTCTTCATAACGGTAAGAGAGATGTCAGTTCAGTTCAGTTCAGTCGCTCAGTCATGTCCGACTCCTTGCGACCCCATGAATCGCAGCACGCCAGGCCTCCCTGTCCATCACCAACTCCCAGAGTTCACTGAGACTCAACGTCCATTGAGTCAGTGATGCCATCCAGCCATCTCATCCTCTGCCGTCCCCTTCTCCTCCTGCCCCCAATTCCTCCCAGCATCAGAGTCTTTTCCAATGAGTCAACTCTTCTCATGAGGTGGCCAAAGTACTGGAATTTCAGCTTTAGCATCATTCCTTCCAAAGAAATCCCAGGGCTGATCTTCAGAATGGACTGGTTGGATCTCCTTGCAGTCCAAGGGACTCTCAAGAGTCTTCTCCAACACCACAGTTCAAAAGCATCAATTCTTTGGCACTCAGCCTTCTTCACAGTCCAACTCTCACATCCATACATGACCACAGGAAAAACCTTAGCCTTCACTACACGGAACTCTGTTGGCAAAGTAATGTCTCTGCTTTTGAATATGCTGTCTAGGTTGGGAATAACTTTCCTTCCAAGGAGTAAGCGTCATTTAATTTCATGGCTGCAGTCACCATCTGCAGTGATTTTGGAGCCCCCAAAATAAAGGCTGACACTGTTTCCACTGTTTCCCCATCTATTTCCCATGAAGTGATGGGACCGGATGCCATGATCTTTGTTTTCTGAATGTTGAGCTTTAAGCCAACTTTTTTACTCTCCACTTGCACTTTCATCAAGAGGCTTTTGAGTTCCTCT
This sequence comes from Bubalus bubalis, assembly GCF_019923935.1. Lineage (NCBI taxonomy): Eukaryota > Metazoa > Chordata > Mammalia > Artiodactyla > Bovidae > Bubalus > Bubalus bubalis. The sequence continues at coordinate 72,902,053 of NC_059162.1, read as the reverse complement.
TCACTTTCTGCCATAAGGGTGGTGTCATCTGCATATCTGAGGTTATGGATATTTCTCCTGGCAATCTTGATTCCAGCTTGTGTTTCTTCCAGTCCAGCATTTCTCATGATGTACTCTGCATAGAAGTTAAATAAGCAGGGTAACAATATACAGCCTTGACGTACTCCTTTTCCTATTTGGAATCAGTCTGTTGTTCCATGTCCAGTTCTAACTGTTGCTTCCTGACCTGCATACAGATTTCTCAAGAGGCAGGTCAGGTGGTCTGGTATTCCCATCTCTTTCAGAATTTTCTAGGTCATACCAAACACTGTAACTTGAGTGCTGCCTGAAACATGTGAGATTCAGCAACAAACATCACTTAGTTTAAATATGGAGAGTGTTCTGTGCTCTTTGAGTAAGCATGAGTCTTATGTAAATTTTCAATAATGTGGTCTGCTCTTTTGATATGTAAAGACCATTTCTTTGAGTCAAGGTCCTAAAGTTTATGTCTTTACTTCCTGTATTTATTTTTCAGATTCTAAAGACATTCCCATGCTTTCTCCCTTGGACTTTATGATTTCTTATAAGGAACACTAAAGATAGAACCAAAGTATTGAGCTAAAATTGCCATATAACAACTACCAAACTCAACTCAAGAAGCGGTTTCCACAAATTATAAAACAGAGATGAGAGCTATTCCAACTGTGAAACATTCCAGAAGTTGTGAGAATCAAATAAGATGATCAACCTAAAAGCATCTTGACATTTTCAAATGAGGGCTTAAGATTCTGGACTGAAGGTGCTTATATCTAAAATTACTCCCACAACAACGACAACATCAAAGAATAACCCATGAGGACAAAGAGAAAAATAGATATGACGATAGATGAGGGAATGTTTTAGATGATGAAAAACTCATGGATGACTGGCCAGAAATTAGTAGATAGGGCTGAAATCTAAGTTCCTTCCAAAGTTATGACCAAAAAGAAGGAAGCCAATCTGAGTCACAGAACCTTGGGAGGGCTAGAAAATCAGAGGCACCAGATCATTTACAAAGTGTGAGAGAGAAGCAGAACTGAATAAAAAGATATCTGATTCAAATTTGGCATAACAGACAAATTTCTACCATATACTTCCAGGGAAATTACACCAGAGACTGTAAATACGGTGACACTATGCCCAACAGTGGATAAAACTCCATAATGAGTGTGCTGCTGCTGCTAAATTGCATCAGTCGTATCCGACTCTGTGCGACCCCATAGATGGCAGCCCACCAGGCTCCCCCATCCCTGGGATTCTCCAGGCAAGAACACTGGAATGGGTTGCTATTTCCTTCTCCAATGCATGAAAGTGAAAAGTGAAAGAGAAGTCACTCAGTCGTGTCCGACTCTTAGCGACCCATGGACTGCAGCCCAAACATTTTTTAAACAATGAAATGCATAGCTTCTATCACTGTGCATCTATGTGCATCTATGAGAAAGCTGGAAGACAGGCTCTCATCCCACATCTACCCCCCCCGCCCCAACCTCCCCACACACAGGAAGAAGATAGGAAGATTTTCTTTGAAGTAAACTTTGGGTCATATCCCAAAGACATAATCAGGATATACTGATATTTGGAAAAGACTCTGATGCTGGGAAAAACATAAGGCAAAAGGAGAAGGGTGTGACAATATGAAATGGTTAGATAGCATCACTGACTCAAAGAAGATGAATCTGAGCAAACTCTCATTCATTATGAGATTATGAAGGACAGAGTAGCCTGGCGTGTTGTAAACCATGGGGTCACAAAGAGTCAGACACGACTTAGGCAACTGAACAAAACAAAAGAAACAACTGGATTACATACACTTAATTCTTCAACAGTGAAGCCCACTAGTCCTACACACATTTCTACCAGTCAATTGCCTAGAATTTCTTTCCTAATATAATTAAACAGAAAGGATCATCAAGCACTTGAGAAAAACAAATGAACTTAACAAAATAAAAAAATACCCCAAAAAGAAGCTGATGCAATAAGCAGAACATTCGACAAAAAAAAAAAAAAAAAAAAAAAAGGAAAATAAATAACACATCACTAATGGCTTCAGTTAAGTGAAAGAGGATACTGCAGCCACAGAGAACAAAGAATAAAGAGTTACTGGATGAAAACATAAGTACACAAGAAAAAAAATAGAACATCTACAATGTTTTTAGAAAGCCTTCAGGTAACTTGAAATATAGGTGTTATGCAAGTATAAATAAAGACATTTATCAAACAGTTTTTTTAAAAGATGTAAGTGAAAAAGTGTGATCACAGTATATTCTGTAGTTCAGGTATAAACAATCAGTTATCAGTTCAGTTCAGTTCAGTCGCTCAGTTGTGTCTGACTCTTTGTGAACCCATGGACCACAGCACACTAGGCATCCCTGTCCATCACCAACTCCTGGAGTTTACTCAAACTCATGTCCATCCAGTTGGTTATGCCATCCAACCATCTCATCTTCTATTGTCCCCTTCTCCTTCTGCCCTCAATCTTTCCCAGCATCAGGGTCCAATGAGTCAGCTCTTCGCATCAGGTGGCCAAAGTATTGGAGTTTCAACTTTAGCATCAGTCCTTCCAATGAATACCCAGGACTGATCTCCTTTAGGGTGGACTGATTGGACCTCCTTGCAGTCCAAGGGACTTTCAAGAGTCTTCTCCAACACCACAGTTCAAAAGCATCAATTCTTCAGCACTCAGCTTTCTTTATAGTCCAACTCTCACATCCATACCTGACTATTAGAAAAACCATACCCTTGACTACACAGACCTTTTTTGGTAAAGTAATGTCTCTGCTTTTTAATATACTATCTAGGTCGGTCATAACTTTCTTTTAATTTCATGGCTGCAGTCACCATCTGCAGTGATTTTGGAACCCAGAAAAATAAAGTCAGCCACTGTTCCACTGTTTCCCCATCTATTTGCCATGAAGTAATGGGGCCGGATGCCATGATCTTAGTTTTCTGAATGTTGAGCTTTAAGCCAACTTTTGCACTCTCCTCTTTCACTTTCATCAAGAGGCTCTTTAGTTCTTCTTCACTTTCTGCCATAAAGGTGGTGTCATCTGCATATCTGAGATGATTGATATTTCTCCTGGCAATCATGATTCCAGCTTGTGCTTCCTCCAGCCCAGCGTTTCTCATGATGTACTCTGCATAGAAGTTAAATAAGCAGGGTGACAATATACAGCCTTGATGTACTCCTTTTCCTATTTAGGACCAGTCTGTCGTTCCATGTCCAGTTCTGTTGCTTCCTGACCTGCATACAGATTTCTCAAGAGGCAGGTCAGGTGGTCTGGTATTCCCATCTCTTTCAATCTGTATAGTAATGCTATTCTGGTCAATGATTATTCATATAACTTCAAAATGCAATACAGTTTTAAGAGAGAGAAAGGAGTAGGAAAACACATACAAGTGGGGAGGGGACAAGACAGCTTAATTTTCACCTTCCAAATTTATAACTCATTAGAACTGTTATATATATATATATATATAATTTATATATATCAATTATTATATAATATAATATATACATAATATAATAATATATATATATTAGAATATATAATATTATTTAGAAAAATGAAAATACATGCTGGAAGATACAACCACAAGAGTTATAAGGGTTGCTTGTGAAAAGTCAGATGTCATAGTGGGAAGCCCTGTATTACTCATTGATGTTTAAACTATAAGTCTATATTACTTTGATAAAAATTAAAATTCAATTAAAAACACAAGAAAAATTCAAATGTATATCTTTACTAGCTAAAAACACAGTGTCAATGAAGGGCTCTTTTTCTCATGCACAGAATTGTCATTCATTGAACAAAGAGTATTGTTTTTCCATGTGCTAGGATGTATTCTAGCTAATAGCGAAAATAACAGTATCTAAGGAGTATTCCATAAGATATTATACCTATGTTATATCACTTAACTCTTTCAACAATAAGTCAAAATTAATCTGCATATTTTACAGATATGCAGATATGTGGAAAACCGCTACACAAACACATATACATGCATACCTAGTGGCATACAAAATGTGGCAAAGCTGCAGTATAAACGTCTCGAGTCTGCTTTCAAAGACCCTTTATCATAACCAATCCTCACCTTAAACCTTTTGGTGTCTACTTTTCACCTACCAAATGTTTAACTCCAAGGATATGCTGCTGCTGCTGCTAAGTCGCTTCAGTCGTGTCCGACTCTGTGCAAGCCCATTTACGGCAGCCCACCAGGATCCCATGTCCCTGGGATTCTCCAGGGCAAGAACACTGGAGTGGGTTGCCATTTCCTTCTCCAATGCATGAAAGTGAAAAAATAAAGTGAATTCGCTCACTTGTGTCCAACTCCTAGTGACCCCATGGACTGCAGCCCTCCAGGCCCCTCCGTCCATGGGATTTTCCAGGCAAGAGTACTGGAGTGGGGTGCCATTGCCTTCTCCGAGCATATCACATACTATAATCCAAATCTCAACTCCAATATCACACATAATAGTTTGATTATAAATAAACTCATGATTCAAACTGCCTAATGTGTTCACCATTTCCTTCTTCATACACTTAGCCCTATTAATGTCTTTACTGAGCATCATGACTCAATGTTCCTGTGTTTCCATGTCATTCCCTCTGCCTAAAATATTCTCCTATCCTACTTTATTCATTTCATCTCACTAGAGTCTCTCAGTCATGTCCAACTCTTTGTGACCCCATGGACTGCAGCACTCCAGGCTTCCCTGTCCATCACCGACTCCAGGAGCTTACTCAAACTCATGTGCATCGAGTTGGTGATGCCATCTAACCATCTCATCCTCTGTCTTCCCCTTCTCCTCCCACCTTCAATCTTTCCCAGCATCAGGGTCTTTTCAAATGAGTCAGTTCTTTGCATCAGGTGCAAAGTATTGGAGTTTTTGCTTCAGCATCAATCCTTCCCATGAATACTCAGGACTTCTTTCTTTAGGATTGACAGGTTGGATCTCCTTGCTGTCCAAGGGACTCTCGAGAGTCATATCCAATACCACAGTTCAAAAGCATCAATTCTTCAGCACTCAACTTTCTTTATAGTCCAACTCTCATATCCATACTTGACTATTGGAAAAACCAATAGCTTTAACTATACGGACCTCTGTTCACAAAGTAATATCTCTGCTTTTTAATATGCTGTCTAGGTTGGTCATAGCTTTTCTTCCAAGGAGCAAGCATCTTTTAATCCTACTTTATTGGCTTTGTCCTTTTCATTATTTATAATACAGCCTATGTGTGATCCTCTTCTAGAAGTTTTCTCAAACTCTGAGCCTGAGTTACATGTCCCTCTTCTGTGGTTTCGTAAGAACAGTATCTTAATCTCTCTCATCTCTTACACACAGCAGATGCTTAATACTTTTTCTGTGATAGAATGTTATATTAATTACTGCACCTCAGGAGCTACTGTGGAAAACAAACAATGCTCTCCACTGTAAACAACTTATAATCTAATAGTAGAGATAGCAGAATTACATGGAAAGCTACAATTGGAGACAAATATGGAGAGTTACTGTGAGAAATGGGCAACATTTTTGAGGATTTGGAGAGAGGTGATATCTCAGAGTCTGTTGCACGAGGAAGCCTTGGTTAGGCTGATAATGTAATCAAAACAGGATGAAATGTCCAGTGAGGGAAACAGGAAGGTCATGAGCAATGCCAGCAGAAAACAGTCTCTTGTCAGGGAAGAAGTTCAGTTCAGTGAATGTGTGGGGTGGGAAGTTTAGTTCCAGAGTTCAGAGGAACTTGAATGGTAGGAATAGGACTTGGTATTTGAAGAAGTGTTTGACACGTGTATAGTTGATGGGAATGGAGTTAGTGGTGGAAATGAAACTGATGAAAAAGATATTTATGAAAGTATCATGACATACAAGTGAAGAGAAACAAAGGAGGGTTATGGAAGACCTATTAGGTGATAGGCTTTACGTGGTTTAGTGGGAACTATAATGGAAGTAAGAGGGCAATGTCACTATGGATCTGAGATTTTGAATCCCAGTTTCTGAAGAATATAGGACTACAAAGAGAATTAGGTCTTACATCTGGTTTCCCCAACATTTTCAGTAGAAAGTAAGATCATCTACTGGGTTGTGGGAGGGTGAAAGAGGCTAGAAGTGTCATGGATCACAGTGAAAAATAACAAAACCTGCCCTGCAGTTTATATTTATGATGTGAGCTATTTAAGGATTTTACATACACACCTAGATTAGAACCATTCTACTCTCATTGGGAATAATGAATCACATATATTAGCACTGCATACATTGTGGAGGTACCAATATTTAATTACCCTTGAATTTCTACATGCAATGAATGAATACTGTCCCATAAAGAAGTAATTTGTAACATTGCAACTATCTAGTTCTTTCAATTTATAGAAGAAATAAGAATGTCAAGATATATGATTTAAAAAATAATAAATTAAAATCTAATTTTTAAAAATGAAATATTTCTTTAAGCTTTAAAGATTCAAACTAGATTCCAGCTATAAATATGGGCTTGTTCGAACCTGAAAACATCCAAGTTCAATTTTAAACCCATGTGAACTTACATGATTCTTTGTTTTCCAAGAAACTTTCAGCATATCACAATGAACCTCTCATTAATCCCCACTGATTCCTGGCTCACAGGGTCATATTTTTTCCCCTTAACTGGTATTTGGCACAGCACAGAAAACGCAGCACCTTAATACAGCCAGTCTAAAATTCTAACATTTTTTAGTTTTAGTTCATTTTTCTCTTTACAAAAGAAACTTTTTTAAAAAAAATTTTAATGCCTGTGTCCTGTTTTCTACTTGCTTTCTCAGGTGCATAAAGTTAGCAGCTGTACCTATTATTTCCTTCAAACAACTCCACAATACTTATTGCATTGCATACAGTAGGAATTCAATAAATGTGGGCTGATTAACATGAAGTAGACTGCACAGTGTTTAGATATATTTAAAATTCCAAGTAGATTCAGATACTCAAACACAGGGACAAGCAAAGCAAAATTATTTAATTGAATTGGGTTCAATTAGAGAGTGCCTGCCACAAAGATTAATTAGGTAGGATATCAACAAGTACAAATGAAGTATAATTCAAGGAAGTCTATTTCTATGGGGAGAAATCCTTGAAGGGCTAAACATTCAAGATCAAGAAAATACTAAGCCTCCTTCTATCAGCACAGATGGAAAGATAAGTGCATTCAACCTCACATATGCACAATTCACTGAATATTTCTCCTCCAGGAACTCTCTTTGCTGTTTATGTGACTTTGGATCATTGTTGTTCTTATTAATCCAATACATAAAACAAAATCCCTAAATATGCCAGATGGCTTTGATAATTTTAAAATAATAACTGTACCCTTAAAATGATGTTTAATAGTTTAACCATAGAGAAAATAACATGATCATAATCATTTGTTAATCATTAAGATTGCTTTGTAATTGAAATCATTTTACTTATTGTAGACAATATGTGCAACAGATAAGAAATATACTGATTCAAGATTAAACTTCAAATTATTAAAACTATTAATCATTGTAAGACTTAATAAACAGCAATTTCACTTATATACATTGATGAAGATATAAATACTTGTACACAGTGATATATGGAAGATGAAATAATGGAAAACATTTATTTTCCCATGAGAAAAATCACATTGATAAGTTATTTTTTTAATCTACTGGCAAAGACAAATAAAATGGGATTTTTAACTGACAGTTTACTCCTTTGGGCCACATGGTTAGGGATTTGTAGAGCAGAGTATAATGCACCACCTTCCAAAAATCTCAGCATCCTCCATAAGGGCTGGACTTGAGTTAGTTTTGTTGTGCTGCTCAGTCGTGTCTGATTCTTTTCGACCCCATGGGCTGAAGCACACCAGACTTCACTGTCCTTCACCATCTCCCGGAGCTTGCTCGAGCTCATGTCTATAGAGTCGGTGATGTCATCCAACTATCGCATCCTCTTTTGTCCCCTTCTCTTCCTGCCTTCACTCTTTCATAGCATCAGGGTCTTTTCTAATGAGTTGGCTCTTCACATCAGGTGGCCAAACTATTCGAGCTTCAGCATCAGTCTTTCTAATGAATACTCAGGATTGATTTCCTTTAGGATTGACTGGTTTGATCTCCTTGCAGTACAGTTCAGATGAGATCAGTCGCTCAGTCGTGTCCGACTCTTTGCGACCCCATGAATCGCAGCATGCCAGGCCTCCCTGTCCATCACCAACTCCCGGAGTTCACTCAGACTCAGTCCATCGAGTCAGTGATGCCATCCAGCCATCTCATGCTCTGTCGTCCCTTCTCCTCCTGCCCCCAATCCCTCCCAGCATCAGAGTCTTTACCAATGAGTCAACTCTTCGCATGAGGTGGCCAAAGTACTGGAGTTTCAGCTTTAGCATCATTCCTTCTAAAGAAATCCCAGGGCTGATCTCCTTCAGAATGGACTGGTTGGATCTCCTTGCAGTCCAAGGGACTCTCAGGAGTCTTTTCCAGCACCACAGTTCAAAAGTGTCAATTCTTCGGCACTCAGCTTTCTTCACAATCCAACTCTCACATCCATACATGACCACATGAGAAAACATAGCCTTGACTAGATGGACCTTTGTTGCCAAAGTAATGTCTCTGCTTTTCAATATGCCATCTAGGTTGGACATAACTTTCCTTCCAAGGAGTAAGCATCTTTTAATTTCATGGCTGCAGTCACTGATTTTGGAGCCCCAAAATAAAGTCTGTCACTGTTTCCATTTTTCCCCATATATTTGCCATGAAGTGATGTGACTGGATGCCATGATTTTAGTTTTTAGAATATTGATTTTTAAGCCAGTTTTTCCACTCTTTTCTTTCACTTTCATCAAGTTAGTTTTACTTTCATGAGTTAGTTTTACTTTCAGCAAATAGAATCAGATACAATTTACCCCTAACTGCTCTTGTCAAGCCTTCAAAAGTTCAGACAGCTTTGAGGTCAAGTACAGCCTCACAAAGAACAAATGACTCTGAGCCTTACACTCAGAGACTGGACAAAGGGATATGAGTATATACATGTAGTGCACAGATACAAACATGAAATCAACTGAGCCCAACAGTAAAGTATGTCTTCAGATGAGGAACACTGGAGTAACATTCACTTTTTTCACAATTGATCAGTTTCATTTTTCTATCCATAACTTTAAAATATACTGAACACATTTTTTTAAACTGAAAATAGCTCTTTTTTCAAATGATTTGTGATTTAAAACATTCATGAAATTCTATGAGTCACATAATCACAATGTCAAAGGAATGGCAATGCTTTCATTAATCCAAGGATGATAAAATGTGTCTCTTTGAAACATTTTGTGCATTACATCCTGTGATATAAATCTAGCTCTGAGTAAAAGCTTTGAGAAGTCAGTCTGCTATTTCAGTTATCTCTTTACTGCTTTTTGGCTCTCTCCCTTTTCCCCTTTATATTGCTTCCTGCCTACCCATAGCTACCTGATTCTAACTTCTGCTGGTTCTACAACTTAGCCATCACCTACTGTAAACAATTCCCTCAGCTTCTTCTACATGACAAAATAGTTATTCTGTTGAAATAACTTTTATTATCCATTGTTTCTACTTCTAAAACTAACATACGTCTATCATGGAAAATTTGGAACTACAGAAAAATATTTAAATTTGCATAATGTTATGCCTGATGCTGGAAAAGACTGAAGGCAGGAGGAGATGGGGACAACAAAGGATGAGGTGGTTGGATGTCATCACTGACTCAATGGACATGGGTTTGAGCAAACTCTAGGTGATAGTGAAGGATGAGGAAGCCTGGCATTCTGCAGTCAATGGGGTCGCAAAGAGTCAGACCTGACTTAGTGACTAAACACAACAACAACAATGCAAGGTCTGGAATTAGATTACTTTTCTAGGAATTCTGATGGCCTTGGTCAAATAATGTAACCTCCCTCTGTCTCAGCTAGATGATCTATAAAATCTGGCATATGAAGTCTTCTCTCATAAAGCTGTGGTAAGGAATAATTGAAAGAATCCATGTAAAGTGCATGTAAGAACTCCTGGCATACAGTAAGAGCCGAGTAAATGTCCAATACTATTTTTCAGAGAAATCCTGGTATTCTAATAGCAACATAAATATTTTTAATCACAAGACCTGTATTTTAGGTCTGTTCACTGCTTTCCAACTGTGTAAATGTAAGTATGCTTTCAATAGCATTAATGATATAAAAATAATAGCTAATACGTATAGAGTATTTACTATGAGTCAAGCATTTTTGTAAGCCCTTTACATATATGATAACCAAATTAATCCTTGTAACAATCAGAGGTGATAAGTACTATTATTATCCCCAATTTACAGATGAGGAATTTGATGCACAGCCAGGTTAATCACCCAGTAAGCAAGCTTATAAGTGGCAACAGAATGCCAGACTTTGAACTAGGCAGTCTATCTCCAAGATATGGGTTCTGAATCTTTACATAACTTTTCCTTAATCACTGTGAGCTTTAGATTCCTCTTTTATGTAATAAAATAATGATCTCTCCCTCTTAGGTGAAATTATAATCATCATTTCATATTATGATTACAATCAAAATTAAAAAACAGCATGAATCATAAGAATTTGTGAAGTATCACATATATTAAGGTGTTTGAAATCTTGTAAACATATGAAGATAGATTCTATTTCCCTTGAACTTTCTCCCTTCATTTTACCTTCAAGTCATGAAAATCTTACCCTGTAATTGTATATAATACAAATATTCAAAGCACGGTGGTAAACACTTTAGTTGTTAATGTTCATTTAATGTCCATAGGAGTATAGAGAGAGATTAAATTATGTACCCAAGGTTCATCCATAGATCGGAGAAGGCAATGGCAACTCACTCCAGGACTCTTACCTGGAAAATCCCATAGATGGAACAGCCTGGTAGGCTGCAGTCCATGGGGTCGCGAAGACTTGGACACAACTGAGCGACTTCACTTTCGGTTTTCACTTTCATGCATTGGAGAAGGAAATGGCAACCCACTCCAGTGTTCTTGCCTGGAGAATCCCAGGGACGGGGGAGCCTGGTGGGCTACCGTCTATGGGGTCGCACAGAGTCGGACACAACTGAAGCGACTTAGCAGCAGCAGCAGCAGTAGCAACCATAGATAAATCTCAGAATCAAGATTTGAATCAACACTGGAGTCTACATAGCTGTGTGTTGTTTTACAGTTTCTCAAGGAAATGGGGAGAGTATATTCATGCCCTAGACTTTCATGTAATAGCTTTCACAATGTGTGGATAAATATATTAAATTACACATATATAGTTTTATGGTCTGTGGAAATGGTAACCATATAGAAATACATAGAAAAGAAGCAAAGGTACTTTATCTCATTGAATCCATTAAGAATTCCATTTATTTTACATCAGTGGCTCCCCAAACTATCTAGAAAATTAGGGTATTTGATAGACTTGTTTATTCAATCTCTAATTGGTAGACAACTTACATTGCTTCACCTTACTTGGAAGTGCATTATACGTGATGAAATAATTTTATCCAACCACCAGGGTTTCTCATGTTTAAAATGAGGATAACTTTGCTCATGAGAAGGAAATTGGAAAAGAGAGCATTTGAAATATGCTAGCTGAGAAAATATATAAGAAAATACTGTAAAAGGGAAAGTCAAAATCTTTAATATACATGAAACTGAAAATGCTTATAAATATTTATACTTATCTGTTCTCCAGTCTCATCTGGAAAGACATAGCTAACTAAATTTGGTTTTGGTGTATGAGAATTCTACATGTGGTAGAATAATTGTTTTTATCATTCCATAAAGTATATCTTAGCTAATAAAAACATTTAAACCTCTAAATCCAAGATATTTATCACTAGCCTAAAATTGGGCTTTAGGCCTTCACCAGAGCTGGTCATTAATCTACCAGATATGTTCTACAGAATAGTGTATTATGAGACCTTAAGAGAAACATCTGTCTTGGCTGAGCAACCGTTTAAAAGTTTTCTTCTCCAGTATTTTGGACCCTACAACTCGGTAACTCTAAGGCATCCTACCACATGTGGCCTGGTCCTATGGACCCTCCTTCCTCCCTTTGGTATACCCTTTGGCAACTTTACTGCTTACCTATTTGGTCCTTCTAATACCTCTCCACATACCTTCTTATTTTCCTCCCAGAACACATGCCATGAAGGGATTGAAATTTAAGACACACGCAGAAAGGCTCATGAGCTTATCCATTAAATACAAGTAGTATAGAAAGAAGACTGATGTTTCAAACTAATTTCTAAGGGTCTGGTCTCCCTGTGACACCTATGGCAGATGCTCCCTTGACATCCTGATCTACCATAGGCAGCTTCATCAGGCTGTACCAGACCTGTAGATTTTCAAAGCCCTCTCTCACAGTATCTTTGAAGTATTGCTTTGTAGTAATTTCTCTGACAGAGATTTCTCAGAGTCCTCCTGTCCTTTGACTCTGCCTGAATACAAACTTATTGAGAGCAAAAAGGGGATGATATATTTGCAACAGGGAACTGCAGAAATGCCAGATCATTATAATGAACTATAAAAGTAAAAATTTGCAATGTCTACCTTAATGTTGATATTCTGAGAGAGAAACACTTAACTCGAGACCTCAGTGCATTAAAAGCAGGGCTTGAGTGTTTTGTGAACAAAAGATTTCCAGGAAGCAGCATTGCTTTGCTGTCTCTGGAATTAAGCTGCTTGAAAAGTTACTACCTTGCTTTTTCAACAAGATGGCCTCATCAGCTACACTAGAATTCCTAAAGAGTTAATGTCCAGTTCTCGCCCAGACCTACTTAATCCTGTATGCTCTATAACACTTATTGAATCTAGATAAAAGAAAAAAGATGTAGGAATAGCATAGGTGAATAGAATAGGTGAAAGAACTACTCAAGGGTTTCAATCAAGGCCTGGTGGCAGCTTCATCTGGCAAACAAAAAAAAAAGAAATAAAGAGACAGGCAGGAGAGAGAATGGAAAGCATCAGCTACCAGGGAGAAATACAAACCACTCATACGGTGGAAAGGGTAGGCAAAGGGGAGACCGTACAGAAATACGACTAAATAACATCGACCAAATAGTACACTGCTGAGCAAAGAAAAGAAAGGAGCACACACGAAATACAGGACACTGACCCTCTCAATCACTACAGCTGGAACATGAATGCACCTAGTGATGTTCAATGATCCAATTTATTTGACTGCACAGGGATACAGCACATTGGAGAAGATAGCACAAAAGCACATCCCCCCACAGCCTTTCAGCTACCATTGAGCAGTAGGAAAATAAACACCCCATTTGTGACAGAAAAGGGGAAATTATATCCATTCATGCCAGGGGAAAATCTTTGGTATAGTATGATGAATTGAAGAAATCAGGAGATTTTTATAAAATCTGCTTTATTTTCTGAGTTTCTTTTTATTTCCTTTTCTATACAATTAACTTATCGAAAAGATGTGGATGTGTGTTAAATCATCAGTTTTGCCACACAGAATTGGAATGGGTAGCCCTTCATAAAGGATGCTTTGGGGACTGTTTTGAACATCATTCAGAAATTCATCACCAGCTCTGAAGTATCTCATGAAGAAAGATACTGTGTCTTGCTCTCTAGACCACTCCAAAGCTATAGGTGAACGTGCAGGAAAGAAGCCTGACTCCTGTGGCCACTGTCTTGTTTACACCAAGAGGAACTCTCCATGCTGCTGACACACTGTGGCAGTCATACACAAGTCACTTGCACTTTTGGTTACTGAATTCCCTAAAGATATGGGTCTTCCCCGTCAAACACACAAACACAAAAAGAACAGAGACTGGAGACATAGAATGAAGGAAGAAGAAAAAATAAGGCGTCCTGGGGATGGTCTGAAGAGTAAGAAAATAGAAAAGAGAGAGGATAGAATTATAAACATTTCAGGTGAGGAAAAATATAAAATGGAAGTATAGTAAGGGAGAAGGGAGGCTAAAAAAAGAGGGAGCAGAGTGTTGATCTGAATATTTGTACAGATTTTACAATAGTCCTCATACAAAGAAAGTCTATTGCAAATACAGTTGGAGAGGGAGAGGGTGGGATGAATTTGAGAATGGCATGGAAACATATACATTACCATATGTAAAACAGATAGCAAGAAAGAATTCGCTGGGTGACACAGGGAGTTCAACCCAGTGCTCTGTGACAACCTATAGGGTGGGAAAAGGGAGGGTTTCAGAAGGGAGGGAGGGGACATATGTATACCTGTGGCTGATTCACGTTGATGTATGTGGCAGAGGCCAACACGATATTGTAAAGCCATTACCCTCCAATTAACAACAACAACAACAAAAACGTTAAAAGAAAGAGAAATACATGGCCAGAGAAAGGGAGATCAGATAATAAAATGACTATGATAATGTAGTTGAACATACATGATTTAGAATGCAATAAAATTTACATATCCATGTCTTAATCCCTTATTATCAATGAAATCACATCAGTAATCTCTTTGTGCTAACCCTGGCTGCCCTCTTTGAAGGTCTTAGTCTGATTCTTTCAGGGTAATGTAACATATCAGGGAACTAAGCCTGGTGTAAATTGATTTGGGGGATTGAAACAGACTATTGAGGGAAGGGAAATGAGATAGAGTTGACTGGCACAGCAGAAGGAAACACTATAAGGGAGGTGAAGTCCCTAAAATACACTGTCATCCTGTGCTCTATGACTCTGAAGGAAGAGGGACTGAAAACGTGGAATGCAGATTCATGATGTTGCGGCATTGCACTTTTCACACTAGGTGGGAAAAGGTTTTCTTGAGCACTGAGAAAAACACTGGGGAGAAACACAAGGCTAAGGAGACAGAGTATTGTTACAAAGTTTTTTTCATCTCAAGCATCTGAATTACTTTTTTTCTCTGGGACTACCAAGGGACATGAACAGAAAAAACTAAATGCTTGGGAGTAGGTGTTGAAAGAGAAGGGAAAAGTAGAATGAAAAGATATAAAATGCTGAAGACCTGTTTTACCATCTAAACAAATTTGCCTAAGCCAATCCTGCAGGAATGTACATAGAGGTGATATGAGTCCCAAAGTACATGTAAACTTAAACACATGTTTACCAGCTTTCCTCTCCCACAGATGTTCAATGAGAATAAAATGAATTAGATCAAACATTTTAAAAAAGCATCCAGTAGTTATTTGCCCAGGGAAAGAAGACAAGTGGCTATTTCAAAAGCTGATGTACCAGGTCAGAATACTCGATATATGATAAAAATTAATGAGCCAGTAAGTGATCCAGCTGCAGATCTGATCAATCCAGCAACTGCAGTTTGTGTTGCCTACATAGAGCAAATGAGTAATGGCATTTTATGGCATGAGCTTATAGAATTGAAAATGTTATTAATGATTCTAATCCATCTTTAAAAATGACCCAAGTCTATTAAAAAAAAAATCCTGCCAGCCTGCTTGTTCTTTAAATTTTGGGAAGATAAAGCCTATAGCTGACCATAGATTGCATCAATAAGCATGTTACTGATATCACTACTAATTATTTCTATCAAATTGCATTGATCAGTATATTTCTAACAAAGTTAAAAACCAAAAGTCTCTATTTTTCTTTTATAAAATGTAAATTTTATAGAAATAAAGATGACTTTGGGTTTATTTTCTATCATAGTTTTCACATATGTGACTCTTTCAACCAAAACTCTTTGTCAAGATTTTCTCATTTATATAACATTGCAATGGTTGTTTTCCAATCACTCATCATATGTAAATTCTAATGTAGTTCTAACTCTCTTGGCTGTTTTATCTGCACCTTTTGATCTCTGATATATGTCTTAAGATGAAATAATCTAACTTGGACCATATGCAATAAGGATGCACCATTTGATATGAAGTCATTATGTCAGTTTACTAGTAAAGATTTTTCTTTGTGCACAAAACACTTTTGCTATTAACTCTTGAAGTGCAGCAGAAAATTGTCTTCAGTATCTGCAGTGCTGTTTTCCTCGCAGAATCCAATTGGTTGAAACACAAAAGTTTCAATAGTTTCATCTACAAAGAACAGGTCAGATTTATGAAAGTTGTTGGTCTTACGTAGAGAAGTTGAATTCCATCTGTCACAGCTATCTGATCTCCTAGAATGCTTTAAGTGTGTTGAAACACCTCAGTAGTTTTATATTCTTCAATAGCATCATTATTTAATATCTGGAAACAAAAACACAGATCTCTTTATGGTATATCTACCATTTTATTTGAATTTTTGTAAATGGTAGTTATAATTGAGAGTTGTATATTTTGTTACTCTTTCCATGATCCCAATCTCTTCTCTCAGTCAGCTTTATAAGGGACATCTTAAGACCTAATGTTAATATCAGTTATGATTTGCTGGGGAAATTGTGGGTCATAGCCATAAAATGCATGCCAATAAATAGATTTATATATTTAATTTACATAATTTTGAATAACAGTATGGGTTCCTACCATTTATCACTGGAAAAATTATGATAATTTAGTGAAATTACAAAATGTCACTAATTTGTCTCTCTTTTTTAAAAAAGTCCTGGGCTACTGAACCCATAAATCAAAATTATTGATGCCTTAAACTGTGGTGCTGGAGAAGACTCTTGAGTGTCCTTTGGACAGAAAGATCAAACCAGTCAATTCTAAGGAAAATCAATCCTGAATATTCATTGGAAGGACTGATATTGAAGCCAAAGCTCCAATATTTTGGCCACCTGATACAGAGATGACTCATTGGAAAAGGCTCTGATGCTGGGAAAGAGTGAAGGAAGGAGGAGAAGAGGACGACAGAGGATGAGATGATTGGATGGCATCGCCCACTCAGTGGACATGAGTTTGAGCAAACTCCAGGACATGGTGAAGGACAGGGAAGTCTGGCATGCTGAAGTCCATGGCATCACAAAGAATCATACAAACTGAGCAACTGAACAGCAGCAACCAAATCCATGGATAATATTAGTAAGTTTGAAAAACACATAATATGAATAGTTTCTGGATACATCTTTAATATCTCCTTGTTGTTCAGTAGCTCAGTCATGTCTGAATGAATTAGTATCTCCTGCTGCTGCTGCTGCTAAGTCGCATCAGTCGTGTCCGACTCTGTGTGACCCCATAGATGGCAGCCCACCAGGCTCCCCCGTCCCTGGGATTCTCCAGGCAAGAACACTGGAGTGGGTTGCCATTTCCTTCTCCAATGCATGAAAGTGAAAAGTGAAAGTGAAGTCGCTCAGTTGTGTCCGACTCTGAGTGACCCTATGGCCTACCAGGCTCCTCCATCCATGGGATTCTCTAGGTAAGAGTACTAGAGTGGGTTGCCATTGCCTTCTCCGCCTTAGTATCTCCTAATTTTCATCAAAACACTTAGTTCCTGGGCCTCTGTTCTTGTCTCTCTGCATTTTGTTTCTGAGAGAGCTCAACCCACATAATGACTCTCCCATTCCATATCTCCAATCTCATATATATAATTAATGAATAGACAGTCACAGAAATCTCAAATACAGTGTTCAAAACTGAAAAATCTTCCCTATACCGATGCTGATCATTTCCTTGTATTGTATACCTCTGAAAACGATATCCTATAATCCAAGACAGAAACCTA